>NC_044327.1:116355001-116955626 GCF_007399415.2 Gopherus evgoodei | reverse complement strand
TCTCCCCCAGTGTCATCTTTAGATTTTCTCCTTTGCTGTCCCCTACATATGGAACACCTTCTGAATATCACATGTCATATATTATACCATATAGTCAGGAAAATAGTTTTGAAAAGAAGTTATTTGATCTTATCAAAATTAAATTGTTTTGATAATTTTTGTCCAAATTTTTAATGAAATCAATATATTGCTGTTCCTACAAGACATTTTGATTTCAGCCTATCGGTATTTTCTGGCAGAAAACTGTTCAGTTGGAAAAATTTTGATCAACTTTAATTATTATTATTTTTCATGCTACACATATATTGACACAAAGGAAGATATGGTCCCTGAGCCTAAGAATTAACAATCTAAGATTCTGTTTCTACAACTGACTCACATGAAATCTCATGGGCTTCAATGGAGCTAATCTGTGGGCACAGACCAGAGTCAATTGCAAGATTGAGGCCTGATTTAAGACACTACACGGCAAACTATGGCTTCCTTTCTGAAGTCAGTGGGAGTTTTGCCTGAAGAAAGATCTCAGGCTTTATGTCTATATTCTTATTTTTAATTATTTCCCTATTCTCCAGATTTTAGGTATAAATACTGTATTGAGCCATGTTTTAATATTTAAAATATAACTTAAAGAAATAAATGCCAGGGGTCATAGCACCACCTGTACACAATGCTGACCTGTGCTCTGTAACTATCTAAAATAGACAGTAAGATAAATATCTGTGAGTTCGATCTTAATTCCTCACTGAAAACATTTCTTAACTGCAATGCACAGTATAGCCCAGAATAATTATTTTCTCATATCATATTCAACTACTGAGGTTTCTAGTCTCAGGAACAGAAATGATAGTTTGTTACACCTCGTAAATGATTCAGGTCTCATTTAACAGTGGTTTTGAGCCTCTCTCAGTAGTATTAGATATTGCCAATTTAACAGCAGAAAGGATTACAGAGCTTGCATCCTGCCTTTTTCAATCTCGTCCAGGCTCATTTGCATCCTTGTGCCAACAAAATGAAGAGAAGACAGCTCAGTCTGCCATTTAGTTTCATTTGTAGAAATCCACTGCTACTGGCATTTTCGTCAATTCGTATCTGTGGCTACTTAAATGCTTTCAGATTTCATACTGTGGGTGTGTGAAGGGATGCTAGTGTGCTTGACCTACACAGTGGACACTACGTGTCTTAAATCCCTTAGGACCCAGTTCTTAAAATCAAACTGGGCTATGAGTATGAGAGTGAGCTTATTTTTTTCTTTTTTTTTTCTGGCTGCATCTTACAGGACCCCTCCCAAAATAAGCCTTAGCACACAACTCCAAAATTTTTTAGGATTCATTTGACTCCTCCCTCTCCTTTATTTGGCTTGGGCCCCTCTTTCTTCAAACCCAGGCTCTGCCTAGATCTTGTCACTTCTCCCTGTATAACATTTCCTAATAGTTGCCCTCTCCTCCCAGTCCAAACTGCCAAATGCTAGATTCACACCTTACATGGATTTCATCAACCTCCTTTCTGGCCTCCCTGACTCTGCCTCCTCCCCTCTTTCAAATACCCAACATTTGAAAGTTGGGTACTACCTTCTCCTGCTGCCACTCTGATCCTTCTTCAGGTCCTTTTACTTCGTCTCTTTTCACTCAAAATTTGAACCCTTAATAAGCTCTTTTAGGGTCTGCATAGCTTTGCCCCACAGAGGATATAGACCTCATTGCATTTATTTCATCTCCCATTCTCCCTACCTTCCCCCTTCCCTGGCCTTTACCACTCTTCTTGCTTTGTTACTCCCTTTGTCAGCTCCTCTCACATCCACCCTAATTCCACTTTCCATGCTGCCTCCTAACCTGGAACAGTAACCCTCTATCTGAGTGCCTTACCTGGAACAGTAACCCTCTACCTGAGTGCCAAGCATCCTCATGGCTACCTCATTTTGTGGAAATTGCTCCACAAGAATCCCTTCGCTCACCTTGCTTTCCAGCACAGACTTCCTCTTCCTGTGCATACTGTCTACTTCTCCCCTCCTGCACGCTGTTTTCCAAATATCAAAGCTCAGGAGATTTGCTCACTATATAATAACGACTCACATTATTTTTATTTGTTTCAGCTTGGATCCACCTTCCCCTACACTTTTGCCTGATTTCATATTCTACACTTGTCTAGTTGCTGTAAGGGAGGGAGTCTCCGGAGGGGGAGTTGAGCATTTGCTTGGGAGGGATATAGTGCAATGAATTGTACTGCCACACTTCAGTTATACTGGTGTATTATTTTCCTATATTTTAAAATTAAGTCAAGGAACTTTGAGCATATGGACATGTGTCCATTTTTAGCAACTGTAAAAGTGCAAATAAATAAAATCATTAATACTGCATCGTGTGTATGCATTGCAAGAAATGTGTCTTTATTATCATCTCTGTGAGATTAGAATGCTATTAAAAATGTTTGACTCCAAGATAATAAAGTGCCAGAAAATGAAGATATACATTTATAATACACCAGCATACCCATTGTGTGCATTGTGATGATAGACTTGATACTTTGGACCAGATTTGTAAAGGTATTTAAATGCCTAGTGGGATTTTCCAAAGCATCTAGGTGCTAATCTGCCATTGATTTCAATGGGTGTCACTGCCTCCGTGCCAGGGCTGCCGGGGGGGGAAGTGGGGCAATTTGCCCCAGGCCCCAGGCCCCACAGGGGCCCCATGAGGGTTTTTCAGGCCCCTGGAGCGGGGCCCGGGCCCCCGGAGCTTCTTCTGCTCCGGGTCTTCAGTGGCAATTTGGCGGCGGGGGTCCTTCCATTCCGGGACCCGCCACTGAAGTGCCCCGAAGACCCATGGTGGGGGGTCCTTCTGCCCTGGGACCCTCCATCAAAGTGCCAGGTCTTCGGCTGCAATTTGGTGGCGGAGGCCCCCCGCCTCCAAACACTCCAGGCCCCCTGAATCCTCTGGGCAGCCTTGCTCTGTGCTTTTGGAAATTCTACTAGGCGCTTAAATACCTCTACAAATCTGGCCCTTTCTTTCTCCAGCCCTTGAAAGCCCATGTTGTCCTGGTGTTGGGTCTAAACTTTTGGTGAACTTTGGGGAGCCAAAACACACCCAGACTGGCCGTCTCTGCATAATCCTTTCTGAACCCTTTATCGAACAAAGCACTGACCTGCAAACTACTCATGACACCCCCTTTCTCAAGTAGCATTTACTTGTTAAACTTGCTTTTCCTGTAAAATCTTGATTGATTATGCATGACCATTATCTTTTGTTAATCACTTTGTTTACTTCTGTGTATAAATATTGATGCTCACCCCTAATAAAGGGGCCACACTTAATCTAAAGCTTTGAGAGCTAAGGATAGTGTGAGCCCGTTGATCAACGCATTGGTGTCTGGTCTCTGACAGAATTGTGTGCCCCATACCAACTCCGCACGAACTCGGGTGCTGGAGAGGTGAGTGAGGACTTGCTTTATTACCTAACAATTTGGGGGCTCGTCCAGGATTCCTTCTGGTGCGGTACCTCTGTCCAGTGGTCAGACCACTCATATATGAATTGGCAAGGCGCCACAGGAGATTTCTCCCAGCCAATTCAATATTGAGGGGTCGTGTACTGGACAGCAGGGTAAACGCCAGTTGGAGGGCTCCTGTCAGACACCATGGGTCAAGGGACTAGCGTGCCTCTTGAGAGTCCGTTGGGGATTGTAAATAAGTTATGGAACGAAGAGAAACTCCCAGTACAGACAGGAATGTCTAGGAAGAAGTTGTACACACTATGTGTAAGGAATTGGACTGGGTATACCGCGGTATTGGCCGACCCGGAGAAGAGGTGGCCTTCGTATGGCTCTTTCGAACAGGCTGCCTTAAGAGGAGTAAAGAGCCAGATCGAAAAAGACCATCCGGGACAGTTATGTTACTGGTTTTGTTGGGACACAGCAGCAGAGCTGTGGAAATCTTTAAAAATTATGGCAGTCAGGTACTCTCCCGAGAGTGAACCCCCTCCAGGTTATTTCGATGAAGGGTGTAGACCACGGCGTGTTTTGACTTGTCAGCTGGTCCCCTCTGCACCTGCCCCTATTCCTCCGCAGGGGGACTCTCTCCTTGTAGCAGAGGGGAATCTGCAGGATACCAGATTGGAATTTCTGCAGAAGGATGAGGAGGAAATGGAGGGGCAAACCTCGGGAGGAGTGGTTACTAGGCTAATGTCCAAGCAGGTACGGCAGGGTGCATGCCCCCCCCCCCGAGGATAGCCCAGAGGATGTCCCCGTCAAATCTCTTGCGAGTAATAAAAGTATAGTTAGAGAGATGCCTTTACAGGTGCACGATCAACCTTATATGGGCAATGATGGACGGTTACAACATGCTAATATTGTGGAATATAAAGGATGGCTAGAATGGGACTTGAAAAAGTGGGGACAGTTGTCAGGGTCTTTTGGGGAAAATCCCCGAAAGATCATAGAACTTCTAGAAAGATTGTTTTTAAGTTATAATCCTACTTATACGGATGTGGATCAGTTGTTAAGTAGAGTTTTGACCGGAGAGGAACGTAGTAGATTGTGGATGGCAGAAAGGACATGGGGAGATAGCAATGCAGTTAATCGTACTTGGATGGATAGGCGGGATCTGGCCGCTGGCTGGAATCCCCTAGACTGGACTCAGCCAAGGCTGACTCAGCTGCGAGCAGATCGAGAGCGATTGTTAGAGAGACTCAAGGAAATGGCTCGCCGCTCGCCTAATCAGGCTAAGTTCATGTAGATTCGGCAGGAATCTGATGAGCCGCCCAGAAAGTTCTGGTCGAGGCTATTGGAGGGGGCCCGAATGTTCACTCAGATGGATCCTGAGAGAGAAGCAGACCACCCTACTCTTATTTCATTTTTTGTGAATCAGTCGGTGCCCCCTGTAAGGGATTACTTCTTAAAGTTTCGCCCTGGTTGGGGAGGTGAGTCAGTCACTTCAGTGTTGGACGTAGCTGATTTTGCCTGGGAGAAAGAAAGGGAAAGTAGTAAAAAGAAAGAGAAAAAGGAAGAATATAAGCTGATGGCTTTAGCTTTTCACGGCGGTGTTCGAGGCAAAGGCCGTGGCCGTGGCAGGGGATTCCAGGGTGCTCGGGGAAGAGGGTCCTGGCGACCCCAGCCATCAGGAAATTGTTTTCAGTGCGGACAGCCCGGTCACTTTAAACGTGAATGCCCCTGGGGACGCCCAGAGGGTCTGGTTGCATCCGCAGATGCTTACACAAGTGAGGAATACACCCCTGCACCACCAGCTCAGCCCATTCCCCAGGCCTGGATCAACTACGGGAAACAGCAGCAGCCGCAGCAAACTCAGCCTCCTCAATGACGGTACCCCGGGGGCGAAGGCAAACAATGTGATGGTCTTATTTCCTTAATGTCTTTAGCCGGCTCCTTTCTCACTTTCTCCCCTCCCAGCAAAGGGCCTCGTTTAACCCTTTCAGTCCAGGGACTGCCTGTCTCTTTCCTCATTGATACTGGGGCTACTTTCTCTCTTTTAAATCATGCCCCCTCTCCCTGGCTATCCTCTGAGGTTAAAACTGCGACTGGGGTGGAGGGCAACCCACAGTCTCTGGAACTCACTTTGCCTTTGAATGTTGTTTATGCTGATAAATGTTTTCCTCACCGTTTTCTTTTTTCCCCAGCTTGTCCGATCCCTTTGATGGGCCGGGATTTACTCTGTAAGCTTGAGGCTACTTTAACCTGCACTCCTGAAGGGGTAGGATTATTGATGACAGTGTTAGGAGATTCGGCCCCTACTCAGGGTAATTGGGAAACACCCCCCTCTCTCTCCCCTGACCTCACTGACTTGCCTTCAACCCTCTGGGGAATTTCTGACACTGATGTTGGCCTGCTCCTTTCGGCAGAGCCTGTAAGGATTCAGGTGAAGCCTTCCTTAACCCCCCCGTCAGTCCCTCAATACCCCCTGTCGCTGGAAGCCCGGGAGGGCATCCGCCCCATTATCGAGGGATTCATTGCACAAAAGCTAGTCCGCCCTCAGCGCACTCCCTGTAACACCCCTATACTGCCTGTCAAAAAGCCTCCTAAAAAGGACAGAGACCCTGTTCGTTGGCGCTTTGTACAGGATCTACGAGTTGTTAATCAGTATGTGGTCCCTCTTCATGCAGTAGTTCCTGACCCAGCTACTATCATCAGCCAGATCCCCTGGGATGCTGAGTGGTTCACTGTTATTGACTTAAAATCAGCTTTTTTCAGCATTCCTGTGCACCCAGACTCAGTATCTCTTTGGTTTCACCTGGGAGGGACAAAGTTATGTCTGGCAACGACTTCCTCAAGGCTACAGAGACAGCCCCACGATTTTCAGCCAGTGCCTCCGCCACGACTTGGAAGGTTTCACCAGTCCGCAGGGATCCACATTGGTCCTATACGTAGATGACATCCTATTAGGTAATCGCGAAGAAGCTGCCCTCCGCATCGATGGTAAGGCACTTTTATTATACCTACACACCAGAGGCCACAAGGTAGACCCTAAAAAGATTCAGTGGGTCTCACAGAAGGTCCGATATCTGGGCTTCCTGTTAACCCCAGAGGGAAGACAGATGGACCCAGCCCGCATAAAGACTATTCAAAACTGCCCTCTACCGAACACCAAGAAACAACTTCGAGGTTTCTTAGGATTAATTGGCTTCTGTTGCCCCTGGTTGCCGTCCTGCGGGGAGTTAAGCAAACCGCTCCACCGACTCACCTTGCTCCTGACCCTTTGCAGTGGTCCCCGGACACTATTCAAGCCTTTCAGTTACTCAAGGACAGTGTGGCCTCCTCCATGTCTCTCCGCCCCCCCAATTACAGCAAACCCTTTCACCTTTTTGTCCACGAGAGGGGCGGAATTGCTAGTGGTGTCCTTACCCAGCTGAGCGGTCCCCACCATTTCCCGCTTGCTTTTTACTCTCAGCAAATCGACCCTGTCGCTCAGGGAACCCCATCCTGCACCCGGACTCTGGCAGCAGCTGCCCTGCTGATCACAAAGGCAAAGAGCCTAACCGTGGGTCATTTTACCACGGTTTGGACCTCTCATGCCTTGTCAGCCCTTCTGCGTAGGGGCACAACCCAAGTCTTTTCGGCCCATCGTCAGCAACAGCTAGAGGCCGAACTCTTAGAAGACACTAACCTAATTTTTGAAAGGTGTGGACCCCTTAATCCAGCTACCTTGCTTCCTGACCTGCCAGTCCTCCAGGATCAGCACGACTGTGTGGAAGTAGTTTACAGCATCTTACAGATAAGAGACAACCTGTTTGACGTGCCACTGGACAACCCCGATTGCATCCTCTTCTCGGACGGAAGCTCCTTCTATGTTGATGGCAAGCGTTTCACTGGTTATGCTGTCACCTCTGAATGGGACATTCAAGAGGCCGCCTCACTGCCAGGCAACTGGGGAGCCCAAGCCGCTGAACTCTATGCCCTGGCCCGAGCTTGCCAGTTGGCCGCTGGTAAGACCGTTACCATTTTTACTGATAGCAAATATGCTTTTGGAGTTGTGCATTGTCATATCCACCTCTGGAAGTTTCGAGGTTTCCAGACAGCTGCCAGTAAACCCATTAAGCACCTCCCCCTCATCCACAAGCTTTTGGACGCCCTCCAAAAACCCTCTGTCCTGGCTGTAGTTCACTGCCGGGCCCATACTAAAGATAGTAGCCCCGTTACCCGTGGGAATGCCCTGGCTGATGCCTCCGCCAAGAAGGCTGCCACCTTACCTTTAGCCATGCCCACATTGGCTATTGCAACCTCCTCCTTTACTCCACCGCACCCCGTACCAGTACCCGCTGCTGAACTACAATCGTGGGAAAGCCTCGGGGCCACTCTGGTCAAAGGGACCTGGCTTATGCCAGATGGCCGAGCCTGCCTCCCTCTCTCCACATACCCCGTGGCAGTTCGCTGGCACCATGATAAAGGGGGTCACTACGGCACGCACGCCCTCGTGGACACTATTGCTCGCTTTTGGTATGCTCCAGGCATTCAACCCTATTGCCTATCAATAGTGAAAGCATGCAGCACATGTCAGCGTAATGGACCTGCTCCGCCTCTTAACAAAATTAAGGGTGGCAGACCTCCGCCTGCTGCTCCATTTCAACATCTTCAAATTGACTTTGCAGATATGCCAAAGGCTTTTGGGAAAAAGCACCTCCTTGTTTTGGTTTGCCCTCTGACTTCCTGGGTCGAAGCTTTTCCTACTGCTAATTGTACTGCTGCCACAGTGGCGAAGATTCTCCTTAGAGATATTGTACCCCGTTTTGGCATCCCTCTTGTGCTCGACTCAGATCGCGGACCTCACTTTACTGGTCATGTCCTTGGCCGTTTAGAACAAGGACTGGGCATTTCACACTCCTTTCATACACCCTACCACCCCCAGTCTAGCAGGAAAGTTGAGCGTATGAATAGGGAACTTAAGTTTACATTGGCTAAATACTGTCAGGAAACAGGATTAAAGTGGCCTCAGGTACTTCCCTTGGTCCTGTTTCACCTTCGTACTCGCCCAAACCGCGCATTGGGATTATCCCCCTTTGAACTGCTCTATGGACACCCCCCTTTCAAAGGCGGGGCGCTACCACGTGCTGATGTTTCACTATTGGGAGGGGATCATATGACCGCGTGTCAGTTTCTCTCCCTACAGGCTCGCCTCCGTACCCTTTGGAAAGCCTCGCAGTTTTCCCAGACCGTGCCGCTGGAGGAACAAATCCACCAGTTCCAACCAGGGGACTTCGTCTGGGCCAAAAAGTTCGTTCGTGACGACACCCTCCAGCCAAGGTTTACTGGACCCCACCAGGTTCTTTTGACAACCCAGACTGCAGTGTTCCTGGAAGGATGCAAATCTTGGATCCACCACTCCCACGTCAAGCCAGCCGTAGTGGACCACAGTGACGGACCAGCAGCTCTTGTCACCACTGAGGACACTGCCTTCGACCAGTGGACCAGCTTACCTCTCTCAGACATTAGACTTAAACTGACTCGAAAAAAATGAGAGGACCCTTTATTCTGACAACTGTATGGTTTTTTTTATGCTTTTTTAGTTTATTTTCTGCTTATGAAGATAATGCTTTTATTAGATATTCCCACGAGGTTAAAACTCGTATTTTAGGAAATAGAAGTGATTGCTGGGTATGTACTCAATTTCCAGTAAATGCAGCACAGGGACTCCCCTTCACACCCATTCCCCTAACCACTGCTAATATGACTTGGATGCCACCGACTAGAATAAAAGATCCAGTCCAACCCAATCTTACATGGGACAAAACAGGAGTGCCAATTAACAAATATCTCAGGGTAACCAATCAAACAGGATCACTGTGTTTTGTTAAAGAAAAAGGGTCAACTTTTGTGGGAACAAGTAAATGCAACATATATTTTAATGGCACCGCCTTTAGTAAAAATCTTGGCTTCAAGCCTTGCGCATCCCACTTATCCCATATGTGGATCCCTCACCCCGATCCAACCTTTTCAACTTTTTCATGGAGGGGCAGGTTTTCAGAGTCAGTTTTTAAAAAGCCCTGCTCAGATCTCGAGGGTGTCCAACTAATTGTTAAAGGATACACAATTGCCTTCTACAACTGCTCAAGCTGTACTACACTGCCCTTTGAGGACAACACTACCAAATTGTGCCTCTGCAGTTCACACAACGACCCCTCTGCATTACCAGGGGAACAGTGGTACAACGGGTGGTGGGTTACCTCCTACTTTGAGAAATGGAATACCCAAAACGCATTATATGGAACATACTGGGTGTGCGGGCCCAAGGCTTATTATTTTCTCTCCCCTGATTGGGCAGGGTCATGTTATTTGGCATGGCTAGCACCGCCTTCTCGCATCTCCCTCACTCCCCCTCATTTTCCCCACGTTCGTAACATCCGTGAAACTGACAGAGATATTAATCTCCGTGATGGTTTGTCCTGGCAGCGGTGGGCTGGTCACACTAGCTTGAAGGGTGCTATCATCCATCTACAGGGACTATTAGAATCTTTGACAAATGAAACTGCAACCCTATTTGAAAATCAGGCCGGGGAAATGTCCCAGCTGCGCCAGTTAGCTTGCAAAACAGAATGGCTTTAGATATGATGTTAGCAGCCCAGGGAGGAACTTGCGCCCTCATAAATGAAGAATGCTGTGTTTTTGTAAATGACACCTACTCTGACACTTTTCAACGTACCAAACACCTAAGGGAAATGGCTAAAAACTACTCCTCTGGCCAGCCACCTTATGATTGGTGGGGAGCCTTATGGAATTGGCTGCCCGGACTTGGGTGGGTTAAAAACCTCTTGGTGGGTGTTGGTGGGGCCATAGTAGTCCTTATAATACTGTGTTGCTGTATTCAGTGTGTCCCCTCCCTCATAAACTCATGTAAGTCAGTTTATTCTTTTCCCACTTCAGCTAAAAGCCTTACTCTCTTCGAATTGGCCCAGGCTGAAATTGCCAAGCGGCCCTTGAGATCTTGAAATAGGGTGTAGCTTTTTGATTAATAGTTATCTCAAAGCTACAAATGGAGGAATGTTGGGTCTAAACTTTTGGTGAACTTTGGGGAGCCAAAACACACCCAGACTGGCCGTCTCTGCATAATCCTTTCTGAACCCTTTATCGAACAAAGCACTGACCTGCAAACTACTCATGACACCCCCTTTCTCAAGTAGCCATTAACCTTTATCTCTATGCATTTACTTGTTAAACTTGCTTTTCCTGTAAAATCTTGATTGATTATGCATGACCATTATCTTTTGTTAATCACTTTGTTTACTTCTGTGTATAAATATTGATGCTCACCCCTAATAAAGGGGCCACACTTAATCTAAAGCTTTGAGAGCTAAGGATAGTGTGAGCCCGTTGATCAACGCATTGGTGTCTAGTCTCTGACAGAATTGTGTGCCCCATACCAACTCTGCACGAACTCGGGTGCTGGAGAGGTGAGTGAGGACTTGCTTTATTACCTAACACTGGCCACCATGCGTCTGGCCAACAGGACCAAGCTTGTCAAAACAACTTGATAAATAGCCGAAGAGGTTTGCTACTGAGCAAACTAAGATGCTCACAATCTGTACCCCATTCCCATCCATGGTCTAAGCACATTGCCTCCTCCTCAGTCATCCCCTGCTCTCAAGAGAGGGATGGAAAAGAAGAAATGAAACCATGAACACTGCCTCATCAGGATGGCCCTGTGTATTTCATGTGTTAAGAGCAATGTTCAGATAGCTCAGGCTCTGGCTGTGTGACTTGACTGGGGCTTTTTTGTTTATGTACGATATCCCAACATACAATTGTGAATATAGATTTTGTAGGAACTTTACAAATAGCTAGAAACATGTGGAACTCCACATAACAGATAAGAGGTAGACTACACATTTCCAATGACCATGTTTAGACTCTGTTTACAAATGGTTAAGATCCAGTTGTGACAACCCTAAGCCTTCAAATGTCATAGTGAGGCCCTCAAAACTCATGGACTGGCTTAAAAATCAAGAGATTTTTTAAAATGGGGGCTGTTTTTATTTTCCCTCCATTTTTGGACCTTTAGGATACACTGAGGACATGTTTTCAAAATGTTCTCTATTACCACGAGGGCTGGAAATTTACTGTTTAAAAAAGGAAATCTCAGATTCTTATGAAATAACATGACTCCAGGATCTGGGACTTTAAGAAAAACACCAAACATTGCAAGACTCACAATAACCTTGAGATATCTGGAAATACTTAGGATCTATACATATGATCACCATAAAGCCAGTATGCAGTTAATGTGTTTTAAACCTCATGAGATACCAAAAAGAAGACATGTCTGAGAAATGTGATCTAGGTACTAAACAGGGGGTTGGAAAAGCAATGATGTGCATGATCCAGTCCCTGTTGTGCAACCATGGTCAAATCTCTTAACCTCTCTGTGTCTCTGTTCTTCTGTTTGTAAAAATGTATATAGCAAAACAACTCTGTCCTGGGGGATGGATAGGGTTAAGGGGGTGGGAATAATTAATGTTTGTAAAGCCCTCTGAGCTCCTGAGATGAAAGACGCTACAAAGATGCAAAGCATTATTCTTATTTTGTGTAGAAAATCTGCTCCAAACACTCCAAAAACCTGTATAGTGGGAATAATATGTTTGTTTCCATCAGACTAGGTTTGTGCCAAAAGAAAAAGGATGCTATGAATAGCCCATAGATAAATTGGTCCGAACAGTTATCTGAATCAAACTGAAACATAGTTCAGGATTAGAAGGATTAGTCTTTACAATAAAGTAGCTCAGTTGCTTAACATGCCTAATTTGTGACTATATGAATGACCAACAGCATAAATTGAGAACTTCAGCACCGAAGCACAGACCTGTACCACATGAGCTAGAGTAATTTCGTTAGCTGTTTAATGGAGCAGGCTGGTCCAGCCACTAGAAAGAGATGTGACATACAGTCTGACAAGGTGTTATCTAAAATTTTACTGTTGTACTCCACTTGGGAAATCCATTTGGGATAGTCTTCAAAGTGCTGTGGGATCCTCTGGAGAGACGACACTCTAGAAATGTAACAGGTCATTATCATCATCATTTGCTACAGTGTAAATCTTTCTTGTGTTCTATGTACATCACTCTTAGTTAAATTGCAGGATTGCATATAGTTGTTACTTACACAGGTGTGGAATCTGAAATTAGATTGCTTTTTCTTCCCATAACACATGAAACAAATAGAGAAACAAATAATAGAAAAGTAAGTTATAGTTGGACCTTTAAAAGTCAATTTCATCTGTGCATTTAACCATAAAAGCAGCATCTGCTCTGCTCAATACAGGTGTTTTATATCCTTGTCATTAATTGGAGGGGACATTATGTCATCATACATCAACAGTTAAAGTTGGTTAAAGTGCCACTTATCTCAGGTACTATCATTAATCAGATCCCTTTCATCTGGGTGCCTACAGATCCTCTATTAGTAGGTATATGATACAATGGAATATTTTCCAATTACTGGTTTTGAATGAATGATTTGGAAATTTGAGACGTGCAACCATTCAAGTCACTCATATAACACCTGCAGTTCTTGCTCAGGCAAAAGTCCCATTGACTGGTAAAGCCTGCCAGATCAGTTCAATAAAATGTAATCTATAACTTTTAACCCATGGATACAAGGGGCCAGATGATGCCACCATTTTTAAGGAGCTTTATATGGCCCAAGGAAACAACAGGGACAAAGTCATCAGAACCAGCTCTGCTTGTCCTGTATTTTAACTTCTCCCAAATGAACCACCAGATACATGTGCTGTGCTGCCAGCTGCAGAGTAGCTGGTACAGCCTGAGATGCCATTGATTTCACTGGAACATCAATTATTAATCAGCAGCACAGCTCAAGAGTAGACAGGAGGTCCAGCAGCATATGTGTTAATGAATCACACATTAGAACTCTTTCTCGCCACGCTGGTTTAAAGGGTGAGGACTGATAAGACTGCAAGGCAGAACACAACATCACAACCTATCCAGGCTGGCATCCCCTCAATGTGTTTCATTTACCTGCGGGGTGGCATAGAGGATTATGTTATGAAAACCAGGGGAAGAATTATATCCCATCCATCTATCAGTGGCATCTTTGATGGTCATAAGAAGTGCATGCAGAAAAACAGCCCATTAGCAATTATTAACTGCAAGAGAAATGTAAGTAAAACAAATTGAGTGTGACATAAAAAAGTAAAGTATTGAATGGGTTTTGTTTCCAAGAATTACATGAAGTCAAGTATCTTATTAAGTTCAAGAGAATTACATTTTACATGCTTCAGCAAGAGACATGTACCCTTTAGAAAATAATAATGAACTGCTTTTTTCGCATTCATTTACATACCTTTGATAAATTACTGTAACCAGATTAGGGAGATAAAATAACTAGTCTATTAATTACAATGATTATTATTTAATGGAAAATGGGATTCTGGGCAACGTGTATGGGAAGAGGAAAGCTTAGCAATGCATTATATGGATGTGGTATTTTATCTTACAGAGTAAGATAAGTGTACAGCTCTTCCTGCAATCTAAAGAATATGTTCATTACCTGTGCAAGATTTATAAGTATAATTGAGTGTAATATTTTAAAACTATTTGCTTTATTTTGTAGAACACGGAGAACAAGGCAGCACTGCTTCTTTATTTAAACTGTGTAAATTTCTTAGTGAAGTTATCTAACCAGGGTTCCATTTGTAAGAAAATTACTTTCTGTATTTAAAAAGTTTGCAAGATGATATTATAAGTACAGTCCTTCTTAAATCAAAGTATATACCTTAATATATCATATATACAAATGTCATGTTTATTGCAAAACCAGACCTTCTTAATCTAACTATATATAAAATATATAATTTATATTACAAAAACAGCCCTTAAATCCAACAATATATGTAAATTAGAAAATGCCAGATTCACAGTTGCCTGTGCAACCTTAATTCAGCCCCTTGTGCATCCATCTTGTGCACTGAATGAGGCACGGTCCTATGAAAAAAATAGAATGTGCGTATGACTGTAGCATAATTCATAAGCACCAGGGAGAAGAATTAAGATTACCCAGACAACTATAAATCTGACATTTCCTAGATTTCAAGTGCTTGACTTTGCAACCAGAATAACATTCTTTTAGCATACACTTTTGTGTGTAATCTCCTAGGTTTTGGGGCGTGGGGGTTGTCTTGTTAACGAAATAGGTACAAACAAATTCTATTATGTGCAACTAACAACCCCACTGTTATGCAGCATCATTGAATTTGAATCCGGAACCTATAGCACTGAATGCTACCATATAAACAACAGAACAAATTATATTAGCTGTCAGCAGCAGATGGCTATTACTCCAGAATGGAAAATGGACCACTGAGTCCAGGTGTTGAGTCCATGGGGTGGATCTGGGGGGAGACCTCGCTATTCCCCCTCCCAGAAGTGAAGGTAACTCCTGTCCAAAAGGGAGATATGCTGCTGCAGCCATATCTGGGTATGGGGGGATGGTTGCGGGGACCCAGCTGTGATGGGATTCTGGGGTGCACTGCAGCCTGGGACTAGGGTGACCAGACAGCAAGTGTGAAAAATCAGGGGTCAGGGGTAATAGCTGCCTATACAAGAAAAAGACCCAAAAAATCAGGACTGTCCTTATAAAATCGAGACATCTGGTCACCCTACCTGGGACCGTGGGACTGCAGTGCCCCCTTAACTCTCTCCAGCCTGGCCTGTATCTCACAATACCTTGCTAGTGACCAGCAGTAAACCCCTCCAGGCACTGTGATCACTCAGCACAACTGCATGTGGAGACCCCACACCCAACTAGATTACATGAATGCTCCCAGAGCCATTCATAAATCATGCAGAGAAAGACAGCAGAGCCAAATCCCCCCAGCTCCCAGCAGTTTTTTCCAGCAGATTAAGCAGTTTTTATCTCCCCACTGGATATTGCAGTCCTTAATATACCGATTTGTCCCTTAAATCTGGGCCAGTGTCTTTTGTTGAGTCTTCAGTCTTCTTCTCAGTGTCTTTGTTGCTTGCAGCGTAGGTGGGGGCAGGAGAAAAGGCCCCACATGTGGCCACTGCGTCTGTTTTGTAAACTCAGTCCCATGTGTTTGGGAAGTACAAGTCCAGGCATGTCTGGGGGCATTGCTGAGTCTCCAGGCAAGGTTGAGCAATTCCCCTGGTATGGCCTCATGCAGATCAGTCATTGAATTGTAGCTCCCTTGCTGGACAATGGTTGTTGATGGGTTGATAGATATCCCGCCCAGGTGTTGGTTACTTTTCTTGCTATTGCCTCTGGGGAGCTAATATCTGGCTGATTCCCCAACTTACAGCATGTTTTAGTGACAACCATTCAACACAAGTTTCATAACTTCATATGCATTAACGGGTAGAGAAATGACTTTCAGCTGGTCATAACCTTTCCCCTGATACTTTACAAGGCATGCTTTATATGTAAGATAACAATCATATGTAAATGAGGAATATGGGGGTTACAGGGCACTCCCCCAAAGTACAGAATGTCACACCTCCCCCCTTTGTTTACTGCAAGAGGGATAGTCACAGACTAATTCAAAGGCAGTGTGTGTTAGGGTCCTCTTTCCTGGACAGGGCGTCTGCTACCAGCTTTTCTTTTCCCTTTACGTGTATGATCTCCATGTCAAACTCTTGTAGGATTAAACTCCAGTGCAAAAGTTTGGAATTCGTGCCTTTGGTTCTGTGTAGCCATACCACGGGTGAATTGTCCGTCAGAATTCTAAACTTTCTATTAAAGAGGTAAGGCCTTAACTGCTTGATTGGCCACAGCATGGCATAACATTCTTTTTCAATGACAGAGTAATTTTGCTCCGTAGATGATAGTTTTTTTGCCCAGGAAGGCAATAGGGTGTTTTTGTTACCTTCCCAGTAAAGCACCCAGACTAATTTCAGAGGCATCTGTACACAGTTCAAATGTTTTCTCAAAGTCAGGGCTGGCCAGTACAGGATTCCCAGATAGGAATGTTTTTCTCATATCAAAACCCTTTTGGCAAGCTTCTGACCAAACCACCTCATTGGGTTGGTGTTTGGGGGAGTCCGTGACTGGGGGATACAATGTCGCTGAACGCACACACAAACCTTCTGTAATAGTTTGCTAGGCCTATGAAAGAGTGGGCCTGCCTTTTAGTTTGGGGCACAGGCCAATTCACAATGGCTTCCACTTTGAGAGGATCAGGGAATATTTGTCCCCCTCCAACCCAATGTCCTAAATAAGTGCCTTTGGCTGCTTCTATTTTGCATTTAGAGGGTTTTATGGTTAGACCAGCCTCTTTGAGCTTTGACAGCACATTTCCCAGGTGTTCTTTATGATCATCCCATGAGTTACTGAACATCGCTATGTCACCTATTCATGT
This sequence comes from Gopherus evgoodei, assembly GCF_007399415.2. NCBI lineage: Eukaryota > Metazoa > Chordata > Testudines > Testudinidae > Gopherus > Gopherus evgoodei. Next base: position 116,938,810 of record NC_044327.1, on the reverse strand, counting down.
CCCTGCAAAAGTTTGAAAACCTTTTAATACCTTGTTGACTGGTTTCTAGACAGTTGCACCAGCATTGACCAAACTGAAAGGTAACATTAGGAATTCACAGAGTCCTATGTCAGTGACAAAAAAGGATTTTTTCTGTGCATCCTCATCCACAGGGATTTGCCAGTAAGGTCGAGTTAGATCAAAAGTACTGAGGTATTTGGCATTGCTCAGTACATCCAGTATGTCATCAATTCTAGGCATAGGTGCATCTGGTAATAGCATTAAGTTTTCTATAGTCCACACAAAATCATCCTTTTAGGGACCAGGACCACAGGGGATACCCAAGAGCTGTCGGACTCCTTAATTACTCCCAGGTCCAACATATTGTGTATCTCGGCATGGATTTGCTCTTGCACCTTGCCAGTGGACCTGTAAGACCTGGAAGAGCATGACTGAGTCCCTTTTGTAAGGATTTTGTGTGTTAACGTGTGTTTTTCCTGGCTTGTTGGAAAACACCTCATTGTATCCTTGTAGCACTGATAACACTTCCCCTTATTCAGTTGATGTTAATTTGCTGCAGATTTCCATGCTTTCCATGGTTGAGCCATCTTGGCATTCAGCCATTAAATCAATGAAGGGATGTGCCTCAGTTTCCCCTTCCCTGCAACAGATCATGTTTACTACGGCCTCCCTGCTGTGATAGGCTTTAAGCCTGTTCACATGTACAAGCTGTGAGACCACATTCTCATGGGGCTTTTTAACTTGATATGTGTCCTCATTTGCCACTTCTACTACCTCAAAGGGTCCCTCCCAAGAATTTTGCATGTTATATTTTTTCATAGGATTTAACACAGTTACCAAATCTCCTATTTCAAAAGTACACTTACAAATATTTTTATTATACCATGCCTTTTGTTTGGACTGACTGTACTGGAGACTGGTTTGGACAATGTCCATCATGTTTTTTAACTCCTTTCTGAGCCTCTGAACATATTTGGTCACTGGTTCTTCCTTTACCGCAGGGTTTCCCTGCCAGAAATCTCTAATGAGATCAAGGGCCCCCCAACTTACTTTTCTTCCATACAAAAGATCAACCTTTCCACTAACCCATTGGACGCTGGATGATATGGGGCAGTTGTAAGCTGCTTCACCCCACGCAACTTCCATAGCTCACTGAAAAGAATGTCACACCTGCTTCAACTGTATCTCTCCCCCAGGAAATTGGGGGAGCTCCAGCCCCATGTGATTGCCCCAATGGGGAAGGAATAGGATTACTGAAGCTGAGTCTAAAGTGGTTTTCAAGGGAGAAGCCCAGCCTGGCTTTCCCCCTCCACCTTCCCCATGCCAGCAGGTGAAGTATTGACCACTATGTTGTCCCCAAAGGACCTGTGCCATGTGCCAGGTTGAGGGGGCTGGAGCTCAGCCAGCCCTGCTCTTTGCCCCACCTACTACACTTGCCCCAGCAATTCCCAAATGTTCCCCAGTGTAGTATGTGCTGCTCTTGCTGCTTTGTCATTGACTTTAGCCTAGCCTTAGAATTTCTGTGTTCAGCTATTATTTTTGTAGGTTTCCTGAGAAACTCAAGCATGAAAAAGGAAATGGTAATTTTAAACTACTTATATCTCAGCAAAAAATGAAGGGAATTTTATGGGAGAAAGAAAAGGCACTTCAGTAGCCTGAAGGGTTTTCTTCTACTAAATATCATAGGCTTGCTCTAAATAGTGGAGACATGATAGCTTCTCAAAGAAAACGTTACAAGAATCTTTTATAATGGAAAGTATTAGACAACATAAATATATGGGTTACTACCAGCTCACTTAATTAAAGAGTCATATGTCTTTGTTTGAAAGTTTACCCCTGTGGTATGCATGGTAAAAGTACAAGGTTAAGGTCCTGAACATTTTTCAGCTTTTAACCCAACTGATTATTCAGATGAAAATTTGAAGCTGGATTTTATTCCTGCACTCAAGGCCATGAAAAAGCCTATGTACTACTTAAGTTCCACTTATGTCTTCAGAATAAGTCATAAGCTTCACATTGGTCTTCTATACAATGGCAAATTTCACTTTCGCTGAATTTGGCCCAAGATATTTAATGTTGCAGTTTGCAAACTGGATGGTAAAAGTTCCAATAGTCACACATCTGGCTGAAATGCCCTTCTCGGCAGAGGAGGCAGGCAATTGAAACCTTGTCCAAAAATAGCAGAACAGAGCTTTTATATTATTAAAATGGCTTATCAGGGTAGCAATTTTCTGAGGCACCTTTCCTTTTATTATACAGTCCATCCAAATGCTGGGTAAAAAATAGTGTTCTTACCAAAGGCCCTTTTGACAAGTGGTTGAACACATCCTCTGTTGTCAGAATGTGTTGTATCAATTATTACAATCTGGCCTTCTGCTTCCACCTGGTCATTTGCATGCACAATTAGCACGTTTACATTCTCAATCATGGTATTTGTGGGGATGAATTAAGAACCTGAATTTCCTCTCACTTGCACTTGTGTAAATCAGGAGCAATGCTACAGAAAATCAACATAAAACTGTTTTTTAATGAGATGACAATCAGGCCCTAAGTGCACAAATCATGCTTAAAACTTCTGAAAACTAGCTCTAAACTTTAGTAGATAGTGTTGGTAAGATACATCTATTTAAACTAGCTTGTCCAAATAATTGTGTAGTGTCTGGTGCCTGACAGCATAACCACCATCATTACCCAACTGCTGTTATATATCATTTCTTTGCCTTTTAAACTGGTATCTATGTTATGACCGAGAACCCACAGATATGATGATGAGTATGGCAAATTAGATAGATAATCATTCTGGCATAGAGCATAATATAAAGGCCTGTAAATAAATTAGAAAATATTTTCATTTCATAGCAATGACTGCTTTTTGGTGACTGGAGCTGAATTTTCTCATTGCAAGATATATGCACTATGCAATTTCCTTTTGCTTTTTATTTTTTATCAGTGGTGTACATCTTATTGATCTTTGGTTGTTTCTCACATTTACAGTCAATCATTGGTGTTTACATTTTCACGTTTCCTTCCTGTTTTTCCCAGATCCCTTCCCTGCCTCATCTGACTTTAGAGCTGTTGCCACCTTTCTTGAAGACATTCTTGTGTCTCACTTCTTCTATTCACACTCACAGTTTCCATCATCTGTAGCTTTGCTTCCTTAACTTCCTCCGGCATATGTCAGATCACCAATCATTTCTGCATTTTATTTGTTAACAGAGCATCCCTCATGCTGTGATTGACTGTGATGACTTATACACACCCTGCAGCCTTTCTGTAGCTCTTGCTTTAGCCAGATCAGGAAACAATGTAGTGAGTAACCTCTCCTCTCTCCATCCTGAGCTGAGGTTGCTTTTCTCAGCCCTTCCAGTGAGCTGACATGCATTCGTTCTCAGCTTGTCTCTTGCTGCTAATTTCACTCACACATCTGGCAAAAGACGATGATCACACTTATTTTCCAACTCTTTTAAATGCATTTGCCTTGCACTCAGTACAAAGGTAGATCAAGGTCATTAAAGCTCATTACCATCTGGCAGCTGTCTGGTGGCCTGTATGAAATAAGTATGTGGTCTCAGTCCTGTTCCTCATGCACATGAGTCTTCATTTAAAAAAAAACAACATCATAATTGACACTAACTACCTTGTTAGCAGACTTAGCAGAGAGGCTGAGGAATGAACTGAGGTGGAAATCTAACTACTCTGTCTCACTCAGAGGTGGGTCCTTGCAACTCAAGGTAGATTGGTGAAGCTGTTTGCATCTTGCTTCTTTTGCTGCCACTTTAAAAGAAAGACACCTGCTCCCAAGGCTTGTAGGCTCTCTGAAAATCATCTCCTGAGATGTGGCTGGTAAGTGCACAGCACAGGCTAGGCAGGGGTAGAACGATGCCAACTGCACCCTCAAACCTCAGATCATTCAATCCCTTAGCTCAGTTAGGGCTGCTGTAAATGGAATTGGCTGTCTGTGGACTAATGGGACTATTCCAGTAGCTGACAATCACTAAGACAGGTGGACACTATGGTCAGTACCCATGCACTGGAGGCCAGGTGGTATAGGAGTTCCAGGTCATCTGAGGCTCTCTCAGTGTTGTGAGGTTCCCCATGCAGTCTGGCACTGCCAGAGAAGAGCTGTCACTTGTGGCCAACAATGTGACCATGAAGTCTGTAGCCAAAATGGTAATAAGTGGGAGCAGCTCCCAGCAGGCCCACTGCCCACTTCCTCGTCTGGCTTTTTTTTTCTTGGTCATCCAGGATATCCTTTGTTGCCTCCCTTTCCTGTCTTCCCCTTCTACAATCAAAGGTTCTTAATTAGAGCAATCTCCTGCCAGCTAACAGAGGTTGAGGGTGGCTCCGCTTTACAGATTCTAATATTGTTATAGGGAGATGTGGGAGATGTTATAGGGAGGAGCAGACAACAAGGAGTGGCATTGGCAGTGGAAAGAAATGGCTTCTGAGGAGGAGGCAGGAGGGGAGGCTGAGGACTTTGGTTCATGGGAAGAGGGTTGTCATTCCAGCTGTAAGTAGCAAAAAGGAAAAACATCACACAGGTGAGAATGAGAGGATTTGACAAAGGGAGGCAGAAGAATGGAAGAGTGCTCTGGGCACACAAGGCAGGGTGAAGAGTGGCATGGGGAGGGGAGAGCTAGGCCGAGGCAGAACTGTGCAAAAGCTTGAAAAGTGAGGATGAGGTATTTATGTGGAGAGAGTCAGGGAGTGGGCGTGAAGGTGCTGTAGGAGTGGAGTTGCATGGCTGGAGAGAGGGGAAAGAAACATCTCTTCAGCCGCTGAGTGCTGGTTAGATAAAAGATAAGAGAGGTGAGCAACCATATATTGGAGCTGCTGGGGTTACACGCAAGAGAGCGCTAAGGAAAGAACAAGAATTTAAGTTGTTGGGATATAGAAGGAGAAGCAATCAAATTTGATAAGATCTTGGGTAAAAGAAGAAATGAAAAGGGAGAAGTGAAGCATAACTCTATAGCTGTAAGCCTTTGTGAGAAGGAAGATAGTGGAGGTTTCAATGGTGATAGAAAAAGAGGGAAAGGAAGAGGGTTTCGGAAGAAGGATGAGGAGTGCAGTTTAAGGAAGTGACAGGGCATCCATGAGGATATCTCAGAGAGGCAGGCAGAGATGTCTTCATCAACACAGAAGGAAACCTGAAGATTGTATCAAATTGACATAACAAAGCACATTCTATTTTGCATTTCTGTAATGCCTTTCACTCAAGGAAGTCAAAATGTGTGGCAGGAATTGATTAATTAATTAATCCACACAACATGAGATAGGCAAATGCTAGTATCCCCATATTTTTACAGATAGAAAGTGAGGGACCAAGTGGTTATGTGACTGGTTTGCACAATGTCACATAGTGAATCAGTAGCAGAGTTAGAACAGAATCGAAGTCATTGACTCTTGGGGTCTGATCTAATGCTTATTAAAATCAGCAAGAGTCTTTCCACTGACTTCAGTTGGCGTTGGTTCAGGCCCTCAGCCAGCCCTTCCTGTAGCCACTACACAATGCTTCTTCCTCATGAGGTTGCAGCTGTCCTCATCTTTAATATGGGTATGTGGCACCAGGGAGTGATGTCTTGCTCAAAGTAGTCAGGACCAAGATGGACCACTGTATAGACTCAGAGTGTCTATAAGAAACACCTCCAAATAAAAGATGTCATCAACAGACAGCTGGGGGCTGACAGGTGAAACTCTGCGGATTTTGCTTTGGCTGTTCTTGGATCTTAAGCATTGGTTGTTTTATTCAAAGCTCGAGTACCCTTGAAGACAGGTTTGCAGAATAACAACCACCACCTGTCAGGTCTTATTACTCAGATATTTCACACTAGAGATTTGTTATATTAAAGAGCACTGATTTTACTTATGTCAGGTAACTGAATTATAATTAAATGCTATGCAGATTATTAAAATACTGTTATGGCAATAGGGAAACATAAATGATAACATAAGACAGCCCCACTACAGAATTAGCTTACTAGCACTGTTTTCCTTTGATTTGTCATTAAGTGGAACAACTACCTGGTATCCAACACCCACTTCCTTTTCTTTCCTCTGATAGGCTATTCATTACAAAGCAGGAAACAGCCCTTCCTGGAAATTTGCATAGCTGAAAAATAGAGGAGAGATAAACAATGCAATACTTTTCTGCTATTGGATATTGCCAAGTCTCTGTCATCAGTGACAATATACAACAGCAATGTGCTAGTGTCTGAGACTTACACAGTGACCCGCAACTGAAGAAGATTTTGTTGCTAAATATCAGGCCAACCCTGAAGATGCTGGCCTCTATTCAGAGCTGTCCCAAGCTGTCTGTTGCAACTTGGAGTGGGAAGGAGAGAACCGTGGCTTTCCTTTACGCTTTCCTCACTACTCGAACAAGTCTATTTTATTTTATTTCATCTGTAAAGTGCCTGGGACACACTTTAGTGCTGCAAAATTAATAATAATAATAATTTGCACATCCACATGAGCACTGAGGGATGATGTAGTAAACATAAAGGAAAGAAATATGGACCAGAACCTGCCCTCGATTACACCAGTGTCAATCCAGAGTAAATCCATTGAAGCCAACCCATATTTACACCAATGTAAATGGGAGAAAAATGTGACCCTGTATTTTGAGCAGTAGGTTACTGCTCAGTTCCTTTCTTCATTCTGGTCACTCACATACAACAGCCTACAGCCAAACCAGGATACTATAGATTAAGAATTTGGACTATGTAATGCTGAAAGCAACTGCTTATTCTTTTTTCCTTCTTGTACCCAACAAAGATTCTAAATATATTAATTATCCAAAGTGGAAACAATTTTTTGTTTTACTTTCTCTCATTTTTTAAGTTCTGATCTTGCTTCTGATGCTAAATGTGCTTCTTTAATACCAGCCATGGATAGAAGTGACTGTAACCCTCACTTCTTCTGTGTTATCAACAGTAAAGTGTACAGTGACTCTTTACTGTACACTTGGACCTGGGTTATATGAAAATTAATCTGAAGAGCCAGGATTCATGTATTGTGTGAACTTTGTTAAAACAATCTGAACTAATTTCTATTGGCCTTCTTTAATGCCAAGCAATTAAAATGTTTATTGGTCATATTAGTCATGTTTGAATTTAGACTGGTTCCTAAGATAAATTTTCAATGCATTAATTCACTCAGCCATCCAGTCCCTAAGGACATTATAAATGCTTTAAAGAAATTAAAAGCATGTTACGTTATCCTTTAAATAATAAAAAACCTTAAGTTATTCTACATCCATTTATACCACACCAAATTTGCTTTGGCTTGATGCCTGTTAATTTTCATGCAAACCAGATTCCTAGAAATATTGCTTTTTCCTTTCCAAAGATCATCCCATAAGATTTACTTTACCTTTCACATGCAGCACACTCAGAATTTCTGTGTAAAAAGAATTGGGGAATGTAAACCTCGCAGAGGTGTACCAAATGGATAGTTCTCATGAATATCCCCTTGTTTGCCCTAGGCTGAAATTACACAACTTCTGCCAGTAAAGGCAGCTTTTAATGATTCTTCCACATGCAGATTCACCGTGGAGCAGATTATACCAGTCTTATTCCTGCTGAATGGTACTTTCCTCTATCAGGAGCCCCACTGATTGACACTATTTTTGCAGCAAAAATGGCAGGCTTTGTTCGCTTAAGAAAAGTTACTTTTTGTTTTTATAAAAAAGATCAGACGTGAGCACACGATTTGTGAACACAGGAAAATGCTGTGCACTGGACAATGGAAAACATGATTTTTTTCAGCTATAGAAGTACTCTCTCTCTCTTTCTCATATTATCAGGTGATAAATTATAAAGCCATATTATAAACTGCAGAACAGTCTCTTTATGGAAAAAATCCTCTAGAATTTAATAGGCATTAAATCAAAAGGGTTCTCTATATATTTGATAGGGTTCTATTGGAAATTATCCCAAAAGCCTATAAGGCTAGATCCCTAGTTTCTTTGAAGCCTTTAGTGCCACTAGAGTGGCGTGGAGAGGACTTGAAGCTCCCTTAAGTCACTAGCTGGGGATTCCCCTGCAGCAGAAGAATCTCGAACTGGTACAGCTAGCCCTTGTTGAGTCCTTTCTAGCCCCCTTTGCCCCACCCTCACAGTAGGGGACATTCTGAGATAGGCAGAGAACATAAGAGGGGCACATCAGAGGTGGGAGGGGTTGAATGAAAAAGCCCCGTAGGGGTCATTATGTGTCAGTCCATATAGCAGTTTCATAAGACTGCTCTAACTTGCCCTGGAGGTCCGGATGCACCCAGGATCAAATGGGTAGAAAAGTGTTATCCCCCAAGGTCTGCCAAGTGCTGCTCCACCACATTTGGGATTTAGCCTATAGAATTTAATACACCGCTTTAAGCTTTCTGTTAGGTTTTCAGTTTAGCCTCCCAAATTTGGTAATTTGCTCTTAGATCATATATGATAACCGAGTGAAAAGTTGTTTTCGATTCACCTGCAGAGGACTTTTCCATAAGAAAGGTGATAAATGACATTAGCATGCACCTTTAACTGCTTCACCTGTCCTCTGCTCACTAATCCTTCTCTCTAGACTTTTACCGACCACTTCAACCATCTGGACACTTTCCAACAGCCACCATTACTCAATTTAAATATATCCATATTTAATTTGTGTCTGGACAATGCCTAGCACAATGAGTCCCTCCTCCTGGTTTGGTGCTCCAACATGCTACTGCAGTACAATGAAATAATAATAAGTATTGATAATAATTCTTATCTTTCTCTAGAGTTCTACAGAAACCTAAGAAATGCCATGCTTCCTCCGCCTAGTCCTGTAAACCTGTTTACAAAAATGGCCAGTTATAATAATTTTGAATTCTGATGCCTAATGGAAGACTAGAAATGAAACTTTATGTCACTGGAAAGGGGATGTTACAAAGTCTCAGTGGTCAAAGCACTTACCAGTATGATGCCTGAGTTAACAGACTTTAGAACTTTGATATTTTTAGGTAAGGAAAAACAATTGTAGGGTGTTTACTGAGCTTTTTATGGATCCCTCTGATCCCTTTACAGGCAGAAGGATAAAGAAAATAGTCATATAAAACTTTAAAATTCTCTAAAACATTCCTGAGGTCATTTTCTGTAAAATATGTGGCCTGTACAGAATCCAAGGTAATAATACATGGAGATATACCTTCTCCTAGAACTGGAAGGGACCCTGAAAGGTCATTAAGTCCAGCCCCCTGCCTTCACTTGTCCCAGATCCCTAAGTGGCCCCCTCAAGGATTGCCCTCACAACCATGTGTTTTGCAGACTATTGCTCAAACCACTGAGCTTTCCCTCCCTCTATATCAGGTGGTATGCTCTGGATTGGGATGAACTGTGGAAGTCATCTAGGAATCCCCATCTAGGATTTCAGTGGACCCCCTAGAGCTGGGGGGCTGTGTATGTATCACACCAGGCATCTCTCTGACCTAAGGTGTGACAATGGCAACCCTAAAAGGAATATAAGTGTGAGTGCAGATAACAGATAAGATCAGGCTCAAGGATGAGGTCTTGAGCACAGCCCTGGCCTATGGCATTTATGCTTCTATCTAAATAATAAATAAGTTATAAACAGGTGACAAACCCTAGATCACCCTTCAAGAAAGTGGTAACCAAGCAGATAATAATAAATAAATAAAAATAGTAATGGTTTTAATAATAAAACAAACACCATGGATGAAATAGGATATACTAAATGTATTGTGGGGGTTGATTATATCTCAGCTTACAGTTGTTAGTTTAGAATATAAATTTCATGCAAATTGACCTTATTTCTTGCTTGTCTGTAAAATGCGTACCACCCATTTTGATTCTGTATCAATAAATAATAACAACCACGTGATGGGGCTTTCACCCCCATTCCATTCCTGAAAGGGTGGTGATGGCTAGATGGGCCAATTAACCATATAGACTGCACCTGGAGGGGAGTCAGGGCTCAATATTGCTTAATTAAGGATGCAGCTCACCTGAGCAGAACTAGGCAGGGCTTCTATAAAGCTAAGAAGTTGAGAACAGGAGGGGGCTGCAGAAAGAAGTGGTCTGCAGTCACTTCTTGACAGGAGGGAAGTTTGTTAGAGATTACAGGGTCTGGCAAAAAGCCAAAGCGGGAATAGGCCATGAAAAGTGAAGAAAGTTTGGACAGGTGGTAAACCCAGAGGTGCTGGATGATAGAAGGAGGAAGTAGGACAGAGCCCAGGGAAATAGTAACTAGGTCTGGGAGTAAGTAGACCATAGTTGCAGAGTATAGGTTCCCTGGGCTGGAACTCAGAGTAGAGGATGCCCTCTACCAGCCACTGGGGAAGTGGCACAGCTTTGGATGTAGAATGGAGGACTGCCTGGAACAGCAAAGGGTTGGCTTGTCCAGAGAAACATGGACAGGGGTGAGGGGAGAAATAAAATGACCTGTCCAGAAAGCCAAGTCACCAAAAGACAACCTTGAGTGCTGGAAACTGAGATTAAGACAATGGGCTGAGCGACTGCAGGAACGGGCGAGCTAATCCCCAGATGAGGAAGGAGAAGGCGTGCAAGTGGTGAGTACTAAGTATCCCATCAAACCTGAAAGAATATGTTATTCTTTGAGCCAAAGGGAGGTTTATAGACAGCTGGCTGTAGGGTGACTAGACAGCAAGTGTGAAAAATCGGGACGGGGTGGAGGGTAATAGGAGCCTATAAGAGAAAGACCCCAAAATTGGGACTGTCCCTATAAAATTGGGACATCTGGTCACCCTAGCTGGCTGCCCAATTAAACTGAATGGGTCTGGTTTGCTGTTACCCTGTATCTCATTTGGCCATTTCACTGGAGTAACATGAGTGAAAAGTGGGTGTTAAACACCATCATTCTGATCTGGTCACTTTGTACACTTTGCACTCACTGTGTACTGGTATAAAAGACTACCAAAAAGTGCACATTTTTTCAGGCCTGGTCTACAAACCAGGTCTATACTTGTATAACAATATATCAGGGGTGGCCAAACTTACTGAGCTGCATACAACTGTTCGAAAGCCGGGGAACACCTGCTGGGAGTTCGGGTTTCAGCATCTTGGGAGGGGCCGGCCAGGCCTTGGGGTTTCAGCCTTGTTCCTGCTGTGGGGCTGAAGCCCCGAGACCCCATTCCCCACTGGGCAGAACCTCCTACCATGCTACAAGACAGAGGTCCTGAGCCCCCTTCCCCCATCTGGTAAATGGATAATAGGGGGCGGAGGCTCTGCAAGCCGCACTTTAACTGTGAAAGGACCACATGTGGCTCACGAGCCACAGTCTGGCCACCCCTGCAATATGGTATAATGGCTACAAGTGTGATTATATTACCAAAGTAGTTTTGTTAGTATAACCCTAGTGTATACACAGTTAGGCCTAGGTTAAGATGCCTTAATCCAGTATACCTTATTCCCTTGTACCTTCATACTGGTATAAACTGCACCCATATTAGGGAGGTTGTACTGGTATAGTTGAAGTGGTACCATTTTTGTGCGTGGAAAGGTCCTTAGAAACCAAATATTAAACTCCCATGTATGCACTCACCCCAGAAGTATGTGAGGACACAGTACAATCAGGGAATAGAAGGAATATCATGTGATCTATCTCACCAATCACAACTAAACAATACAGCTTCAAAAAGTGAACAGTGAATTGTATTGAATACTTGCAGAGGACTGTTCATGGTCAATCTATAGAATAGAAAAAATGTATGTGACTAACCTCAAGTCCTGATTTACCCATGGATATTCTGTAACCTGAGAGTCTTAAATTATTGGATCAATTATTTGTAGCAAATTACTTGCTCAGCTCTAATAATTTAGCACACATTCACTTGCATAATTCCCACTAATACAACATATTCAGACATATTCAGAGCTCCCATGAATACACTTTTACAGCCAATTACAAACAAGACAAGCAATTGATACTAGTGTGAGAGAATCCTGGTATCATAAACAGAAGTTGTCAGCAAGGGGCAACACATTCTCCTCCATTTCTTTTCTCGCAACCCTCTGCCAGCCATGCCCTGCAACACTTATTAAGCCAGTATCAAGGGCAATACTTTATCAGACTCATTTTCACCACTAACAGGGAAAAACTGTGAACATTGACATTTGCAGCATTCCGTTTGTTCTGGAGCACCCTGGCCACTGTGAGAGAAGTGCTTCTGTCTGTATATGGGCACATAGTCTGGAAATATGAAACTGAAACCACACACCTAACCTGTGTGCTTGAGACCCCAACAGCAAATGGGGGATGCCTCATAAAAGAGGAGAAAGGGATAGTGGGCCAGGAGACAGACTGGCACGCTTGACTTCATTCTGCATCTCAGCATGAGAAGCCAAAGTCATGATGAGTATTCAGCATCCCATGGGATTTTTCCACTGGTCTAGCTCTTCCCTCATCCAATCACCAGCCTCAAACTGAACTAATGGGGAGAAATGAGAGCCAGCTTCCCCACTCAAGATGAAGGAAATGAGAATAAGGAGCCTCCACTATCTGGAGGGAGAGGACCGGTTGCCTGCACTTCACTCATCTATAGACTAATCAATATCACTTCTGGTCCCTGTGCATTAGCCCACAACTGCAATGGTAGGGTTATAAACGATGACAAGGAATGTGGTCATCTAGACTAAAATTTTTTACTGTGAAATATTAGAAATATCCTAATGGGAACCTTTATCTTCACCTTACTGGAAAGAGGGCAGGGAATTAGCAGGGGTGTTTGTTGGGTGGGTTTTGTTTTTCTTAATTTTGATATTTAGGAAAAAACTAAGGGCCGGATCATGCTATTTATCCACCATATAAGAAGAGGCAGTGCAGAGCCTCACTACCCCAGAGATGGTATGAGGTGTCATTCTACCTCTGGGCAGTAGAATCCTACATGAGATCCCCAGCTTGCAGGGCAAGCACATATGATCCTACCTGTCATTGCAGAGTGAAGCTTACTTCCTTGGCTGCACCAGTACCCACAGCAAGCTGCTGAAGAGGAGGGAAAGAAGATGGCCTCACAACTCTTCCTTGCCTCCTTCAGAATACTGGGTACCCAGAGGGAGCAGTCCATGCATCCTCCCATGCACAGGGACTGTAATTCTGCCTGGCCCGCTATGTAAGTATCATAAGGGTGGGTTAGAGGTGGAGCTGCAGTGCCATGTGCGAGTCTGGCAGAATCAAAATAGTGCTCTCCCTTTGACATCTGAGAAAAGGACCAAAAAAAATGCCATGTAGGGCACTCCCTCGTGGCTTCATCTTACACAGTGATGTTAGCAATAGCCAAGAGAGCTGAGTTAGACCTATCATCCGTTGCATTCAAAAATAAAAATAGATGAAAAATTCTTTACTGTGCAATCTGTAGGGAAGCAAATGAAAACAGAGTGAAACTGTTGGGAGGAGAACATGCATATGTGTTTGTCTCTGTGTTTGTTTATATAGCACTAACTAACAAGTTATGATCTTCTCCAGAACAGAAGATAAAATGACAAATGAAATATAGGGTAATAATTCTGAGACTAAGGCAAAGTTGCTGGTTTTAATATATGCCTCTCTGCAAGTAGATAGGCCATAACACGACAATAATGAAATATAAATGACCTACATAAAAAAAGATAAAATCAAGTAATTACTGAAGCGTCAGTTCTTTACAAAATAATTGGTAATGACCTTTTGATAAAGAAATCACTTTTGTGATATTGCTGACAGTACAATTTTCATCTCTGAGACAATATAGCAGCTGGCTCTAAACCAGGCAAAGCACTGTTGGGATTCTGGAACTGAGATCTGAAGAAATTTGTTAGTACTGGCAGAATGTGGAAGGTGGCTGGGGTTATATGACACAAACCTACTCTGAAGAATGTTATCATTTGTCGGCCACTCATACCCTCCAATCTGTTTCTGCCCTTTGTAGTTACTTCATGGATACAGCTGATCAGCACATCTTCAGAAAGATATTGACACTAACACAAACAGATTTTGTACAACCAGTCTTTCTATGATGACTGTTACCGAAAGGTGCGATTGTAGGAGCTCTGGACACAGTCCACAGAACAGTCCTTGACAGAGCCATCTTTTCCATCCCACTCTGCCAGTATGCCTCAGTCAGCTCTGACCACATATAGGATTGAGATGGCAGGTCATCCTCTATACCCATTCAGTCTTTGACCTCTCTGCTGCGACCGTCATTTACAGCACCTTTTCGGATTGTGGCGTTTGTCATGTTGGCCAGCCTGTGTGCAGTTAGAAACTGTGCTGAGATCATCAGTTCATTTCCAATAGGCCACTGGACAAGCGTGAGAGGGAAACAACTTTTGTTTATTACCCATCTGGCCTGGATTTAAAATGAAAGAGTTCAAAATATCATGGCCAATGTCCTTAGGTGTACTGTTCTCTATGAAAACTTCTGAAGAGTCTGAATGGGAGGGCAGAAGAAAAGGGCAAATGTATTTAATGAGAGCCACATAATACCAAATGGCAGAAACAAGCCTGTACAAACAGCACTTATATTCCTTCCCCCATTCAGTGAAGGTATCTCCATCACCATCAGAGAGCTATTCTTCCTTCTCATAACTACTCTTCTGTTTATCCCACCAGAAGAAACCAACACGCAGAGCTTCTCTGTTGGTGATGATACTTCACAAGAGCATAAAGTATACCATGAATTTAGTGAGAATGACATTTTACTTTTGAGAAATGGTATGGCTCAAATTCTGTTTTGCAATTCACACGTGCAACTGCAGATGAAATCAACTCGGTTGTGCTGAAATCAAATAGGTTGTACTCCAATGGGGCTGAATTTGCCTTTATGTAGCATTAAGTCTTATTCTTCTGACTTGATAAATCACTTTGTATTATAGAAGATTTTCTTCAGAGGTCATGATTTACATTCAAGATGCCAGACATTTCAATGAGAATTGTGGGTAGTTGGCACCTTTGAAAATTAAGTCACTTATTTCTTTGCCTAAATATGGATTTTAGGTACCTAATTTTAGGCACCCAAGTCTGAACATTTTAGTTCTGCTGTTCTGCACATGAGGTTTAAGATCCTTTCACTTCTTACTAACTTGTATCATTATGAACAACCAGAATAAGCTAACATCATCAATGAACCATTCCAAAGAATTAGCAAGTGTTCTTGCGGGAAATGAAATTGTTTTCTTTAGCTTTAACCATGAGTATATAGTATGCATCATCTCCTTTAGCAGACATTCACCTGTTTTCAAACATCTGCTTTATTATAGGCAGAGCTAGTAGCAATGCCCATAGTTAAGGTTGCCTGACAACTTCCCCTTATAAGACCCTATTTTCAGTTGCTTATAATAGTACCAAACTTTAACCTTTGAAGATGACATCTTCCATCCTGGGTGTTGCCCTCAGGCTGACTTTTCTTTTACAAAGTTCCAGATAAAACAGTTCAGCCCATTCTGAGAATGAGATTAGGGAAAATTACATTGTTATGTAAAAATGTTACTGATGGTGTCTGGCCAGAGGAACTGGAGAATCCTTCCGAGTGACGGGTATGAGTGAGTGAGTGAGTGATGTAAAAATGATGTTAAAAATCTCTCACAACTGTTTCACGGAGAAACCTCAATGCTTTGGAGCAGAAAACTGAAATTTGGGAGAGGGGTTGCCCTTCTATCAAGGATATGCCTTTTGCTGTCCCTATGAAAAATCACCCAGTTTTGGCCAGGGCATTGGTCTTTGAAAAATCTCTGGCACATGCTCACTAGAGACTTGTGAAGAGTTTGGCACCTGAATTCTCAGAAGGTTCCATCTATATTAAGTATACTCCAGCCCAAGGATGCAGAGACTGAGCAAACCTTTTTTCCAGTTATTATTACACTGTGGCACTGGGCACCCACTGGAAGGTTGACTCCCAGGCAGCCTGGAGGAGACAGATGCCTGACTCACATGCAGAGGAGAAAAGAGCCAGACCTGGGGGAGAAAGAAGACGTCAGAGGAAATAGATTGGGTCAAGGAGCTTGGTGGTGGAGACTGGGACAAGGAGCTGAGGGGGGGCAGAAACTGGGACTGAGAGTTGGCTGGGACTGTCTGGGCACGGAGGCTGTGACTGAGAGTGAGTAGAGGACGGAGGGAAGACAAACTGAGAGGGAGGCCAGTGGGTGAAATGGGACCGGCTGGGCACAGAGACTGTGGCAAGGAACCTGAAAGTGGTACTGGAATGAGCAGCAGGAGGGAGAATGGGACTGGAAGCTGGGGTGGGATTCAGACTAGGACTTGAACAGAGAATCCAGAGGGGGAGATTAGGATTAGCTGGACAAAAAGACTGGGATTGAGATGAGGATCTGGGCTGAGGGAAAGATACAGGACTGGGACAGTGACCAGCTGGTGAGAACAAGGGAGTACACCTGCTTGACACATCTTTATCAGGTGCAGCATATTCCTCTGTGTGCCAATGTATAGGGTGCAGGGCCTTGACCGTGTTTCCATCACACCTTCTGTCATGGTATAATTCCCCACTCTGAACCTTAGCGTCCAAAAGATGGCGTACCAGCATGAATTCCTCTAAGCTCAATTACCAGTTTAGAACCTGTAGCGCTGCCACTAACCAGGAATTCCAGTGCCTGGTACACTCTGGTCACCCCAAAACCTTGCCCAGGGACCCCCAAGACAGAGATCCTCTGGATCTTAACACAAGGAAAGTAAACCCTTTCCCTCACCGTTGCCTCTCCCAGGCTTCCCCTCCCTCGGTTACCCTGGAAGATCACTGTGATTCAAACTCCTTCTCTCTTCCCCTCCCAAATTCTCCCTGAGAGAGACAGTAATCCTAACATAGAGAGAAATTAGCCTCTCTCTCCTCCTTCCCTCCTTTCTCCCCACCAATTCCCTGGTGAATCCAGACCCTGTCCCCTGGGGTCTCACACCAGAATAAAAAAACAATCAGGTTCTTAAACAAGAAAAGCTTTTAATTAAAGAAAGGAAAAACAGTAAAAACTATCTTTGTAAATTTAAAATGGAATAGATACAGGGTCTTTCAGCTAAAGACACTGGGAATACCCTCCCAGCCTAAGTATTCAAGTACAAATTAAAATCCTTTCAGCAAAATACAAATTTGAACTCCTTCCAGCCAAATACACATTTGAACTCCTCACAGCCAAATACACATTTGCAAATAAAGAAAACAACCATAAGCCTAACTCACTTTATCTACCTAGTACTCACTATTCTGAACTTAGAGCCTGTATCGGAGAGATTGGAGAGAAACCTGGTTGCACGTCTGGTCCCTCTGAGCCCCCAGAGTGAACAACCAAAAACTAACAGCACACACAAAAACTTCCCTCCCTCAAGATTTAAAAGTATCCTGTCCCCTGATTGGTCCTCTGGTCAGGTGACAGCCTGGCTGACTGAACTTGTTAACCCTTTACAGGCAAAAGAGTGATGAAGTACTTCTGTTCTATTAACTCTTACTTATCTGTTTATGACACCTTCTTTGGGGTGCTCCCATAAGAATAGGGACAGCAATTTATCCCTGGCCCCGAAGCAAGCATAGATGAAGAATGCTTCCCTCCAGCCCCCACAACAACTGTGCAACCACTGAAGGCTAAGACACAGAATGACATTCAGTATTCCAAATGATCACTTTTACTGAGCTTTTGTGGAAAACTAATAAATCCCGCTGCATATCTCCTGAACACGCCAGCTCTCTTTCACTTGAAGAGAAGGAAGACTGGAACATACTCCACAGTGTAACTCTCTTTTCCCACTGGCATTCCCAGTTGTGAAGGTTTACAAAATGCAAATATGCCACAAGGTTTAATAACAGCTGCCAACCAAATAGGTGCCATGATATCAGCAGATTTCATGAAGCATGTTAGAGAGAAAAAAAATCCATCACAGCTCAACTAAAAACATATTAACAACAACAAAATCTATCCATTTCATGCAACAGACCTTTAAATACACCCACAAACCCCCCTCCCTCCCCTTCCCTTAAAGAAAAAAAGATCTTCACACTTCCTCTAATACCAGCTGGTTCATATAAATTGCAGAAGTTGCACAAAACAGTTACTGACAGTGATACACTAAACATAGGTTAAACCCACTATGATCATTGCCTGCATGTATCTAGAAAGTTATAAGACGTATAAAATAAGAAGATTGGCACTTAGTTTTATATTGCAACTATGGAAGACAGTTACAGTGACATTGTCCAAGAATCAGGATGTCTATTACAAATGTAACAAATTCCTAAGCCAGAGCTGAACTGTGCACAATTCTAGACATTTTTGCCCCAACTGTCCTGATGAGATTGTGCTTCTGAAAAAATACCTCCTGAATGGTGCTAAGCACCCTCAATTACCTTGACTACCATGTGAGTTGAGGCTTCTCAGCCTCAATCCAGATGGTGTTTGGGTCCTGAGAGGACTAGGTCCTTTAGAACTGAGGATTGTATTTACCAGTATGCACATTTGCAACGTGGCAGAAAGCTCTTCAGGACAATAACCATAGGTTTTGATATCTTTGTACAATGCCTAGCACATCTTGGGTACTGCTCCAATATAAATAATACTATAAAGGAAGATGTGGAGAGCTACATGAAAGGCAGATCACAAAGTCTATTCCCACTGATGAAAATGCCAAGTTATAATTATAATAGTAAAGATTTAAAATCTTCCCATACTTCTGTGAATAAATCAACATCTAACTTATGTGGGTTAGGAAGAAATTTTCCCCATGGGAAGATTTTCCATAATTGCATGATTTCTTGGACCTGTTTCTGAAGAATCTGTTACCAGCCTTTGCCAGAGACAGGATTCCAAACTAAAAATCACTTGTTTGATCCAGTCTGGCAATTTCTCTGTTCCTATAAAGTCACAAGTATTCATGCACATTTGAATTTCCCAGTATTCAGAATTTAGGGTGGCATTTTCAAACTCTCCTATTGACTTCCATGGGGAAAGAGTTAGATTATTGCTAAGCACTTTGGAAAATCATATCCTTATTTTTTAAAATTAAGTAATTCTATTGAGATTATTGTTTTCCTCTTTAAATTATCAATACATATTTTCAGTACAACCTTAGCCCCAGCTTTACAGGTGAAAAAATGCTATGAAAAAATTTCAGAAATGCAGGAAAGCAGTGAAAAATGATAAACTTTTTATTGCATTTTTTTTTAAAAAAAGAAAATCACTTTTGGGCTGAGAACTTGTGCATGTTACCCACCTTCTTCACAGATTAAATTATTCTGCAAAACTATGAGCAGGGAGAAAAAAAAAGAGAGGTTTGTAGTGAGAAACTTTCAGTGATATGCCCTGCTATTCTGGTAATAATGTGCTCTAAAGCCCAATTTAAATGAATATCTGATGTAAGAGTAAATCCATTAAATGAATCCTATATAACCCTCTACAGAACCTACGTTTTCTAATGAAACACTTCTTAAATGAGAAAAATAATGATACCAGAGGCCAATGTCTATAAATGGAGACAGCATTTCTAGTAACCATGGCAAATTATGATAATAGTGAAGAACATTACAATAAATATGTTGTGTATGTACCAACTTGTTTTAACATTATGAAACCCATCTTCTGTGAGCGCTGAGTATGAGAAAGGGATGGAGTCCTCAAAAGAAGTGCTTCCCAGCAATTGCATCATACACACAAAGACAGCAGTGAGTGCCTGATCTAAAGCCCAACTGAAGGCAGTGGAAATTTTCCATTGGCTTCACTGGGATTTCAATCAGGTCACAAAGCTATACAACTCTGCTACTATATAATCATGCCACACGCTGGCCCAGGTTGCCTCCTGTTTTTCAATACCATGTTGTATTATTAACCTGGTTTACCCAATTTTGTGACAGCGCGGACCCTGTTGGCAGGTTGCCAGGAGCTACAAATGACAATGATTTCCCTACCTAATGGTAGCCACTGGGGTCAGTGGATACTGATCCCTGCCACATTGCAAGGGTGTAATCACTTTTCACAGCCCAGACCCATGCCGTATGAATGCAGCCAGGAAACAAAGATCAGTCTCCCACCAGCCCTCCTGTGTGTTACTCACACCTCAGTTACCCACTGTGGACCTTCTGGTATCAGCCTCATCTATATCCTTTTCCCGGGCCATCTTTGCCTGAACAGAAGGCCTCTATTCTTCCAAAAATAGCAAAGGGGAAAAATCAGACCTATAATTCTGCACCCTAGCTCCATCATGCTTCTAAAGTAAAATGCAACCTGTTACATTTGGGGAATGAAGGAATCCTCTGGCCAGCTCTGTGCACAGTGGTGTGATTATGGTGGAGAAGAGGACAGGGGAATGTGGCTAAGACAGAGGGTTGCCAGTTCTGGATGGACATGTTCCTGGAGATTTAATCACCTGACATCTTTAATTAATTATTAATCTTTAATTTCTGGAGACTCCTGGAGGGTTGGCAACCCTAAAGACAGATCCAGTATCTACTGTCTTGGGTCCAGGAGGAGGTGAGCAAATTTAGGTGGAACAGAGAGGAGAAGCTTGCATGAAAATACTGCTCTTGCTCTTCCTGGTCTGTGTGTAAAACAGAGGACTTTACTCTCTGGCAACACCTTTTATGAGTACAACAGTCACATACTATTTAAATAAGAGTACTTCACTCAGATACCAAAATATGTTTTTATAAGGCACAGATGAATGAGTCTAGGCAGTTGAGGCCAAATATTACCTGGCGTGAGGTGTTTGGCACCTGTCGAGATTTGTTTGTGTACTCACTGGTTTGTGAAGTAGGAAAGACTCTTGTTTCCTGATGATGGGGAGAGAAAGAAAAACCCCTTTTTTGATTTCTTATCCCTTTTTCTGAATGCCAGTGAAAACTTGTTGAGAGTTCAGCATTGTTTCTCTTTTTGTCTAGAACCATTGGCTTCCAGGCCCAGGGATGAAAAAGTTCCAGGAAAATCAGGTTTGCAGATGGGTGCTCTTTAGTTGTACTTAGAGATGGTCCCTGTTCCCTACTTGTATGCTATCTACGGGTTAAAGAGCGGGAGCACTTAGCCATTCCAAGAGGTGTTTTTAAATGATCTATGTTTATTCATTTACAAGCTTTACATCCAGACCCATTCCCTAATGCTGTAATTTGCATGTTAATACAGAAGTTCATGTCATTTCTGAGGCTGCTCCAGGTGGAATGATGCTCTGGGTTCCAAAGCGATGTTCTCCAATTCAGTGATACTTTACTCGCAAGCAGCTTGACTTCTTTCAGTGCTGGATCCAGAACATAGCTTCATCAGCCCAGGGATCAATCAGACAAGAGTTTGGTGGATGCTAATGTCAACAGCAGAGAACTCCCTTTCTCAGATTCTGAATTGCTTTCCTTAACCCTCAGTACTTCTGAATATCTTTGGAAACTGGCAGGAATTCTTACTCAGCTGTTTAGCACTATGTGCTATTTGTTTTTTGTGGAAATAGTTGCTAATGCCATGGCATAAAGTTCTCATCTACATGTGGCAGATCCCTGCAGGTGCTACCTTAAAGAGGCAGCTGGAAATCAATTTTCCAAAGGATTAAAACTCTAAATCTATGATGAAGGGAGAGTACTTTTAAATCAGCCAGTGATCAGATCTGAGGGCCAAATCCAACTTTCATTCACATCCATGGGAGTTTTTCAACTGATTCCAGTAGCAAGTGGACCAGACCTATATTAGAGTATCGCTAAAAGTTCTTGTTGGCAGGCTTCTTTTTCCTTTGAGAATTAGTGTATTATGCTAAGACACTGAGAAAGCAAGTTGGGACAGGTTATTCTCAGGTAATCCTTTATTCTGAAGCAAGATGTACATTGTAGCATGATGGCTACCACGTTGGCCAACCCACTAGAGACTAAATCAGGGACTTCCAGAGCTGCTATCACTTGAGCTGCAGCTCTGTGCTTGTAATAGATACATCTCCTCTGTGGACCAGGCACCAAGGGGAATCTGTAAAACACACTCACTAGTGGGTTCAGTAGCATCAAGGGTATCCGAAGAAGCGAGTTAAATGCAGGAATTAACTGCAGTCAGAGTCCTCATACAACAGTGCCTGCCTTCCTTACAGTTAGCCACCAGTGGCCACAGCCTCCAGAAGAACACTTTCATTTTCTATTCCACCCGCATTGCTCAAACCATATCCTATAACCCTAGTTACTGGGAGAGAGGAATCCCATTCCAGTCAAGATGTAAAGTGTTATCTATGCTTTTATTGTTGTTGATCATTTAAACTGTAGTAGAAAATCAGGATTGAGGTCCCGTTATATTGGGTGCTGTACAAATACACTGTGGCTAACTCTTGCAATCTGATCCGCCAGTCTTGAGGTATTTAGCGTTTTTCTTAAAGATCCTGCAATCAGATGACAATTTCAGCCTTTTTTTTTTTAAGTACATCTCTAGCTCTGGAGATGGCAGAGAAAAGCTTGGAAATGTGAACCCTGCACCCAGGGACAACAGCAGAAAACCCCAAAAGGGTATTTTTAAAAATCTTATGATTTTTTTCACTTATTCTCATGATTTTGGAGGGCCTGATTCATTTTTTTTTAATGGCAATACCGCAAACATGTATTTAGAAACAGTCCCTGCTCAGAGTTCTTAAATGCATCCAGGTTTTATGAATATTATTGCCCATTTTCTCTGCCTAAAGAATTAACTTTAATACCTTTCAATTTAATTATACTTTTTAAAGCACAAACTGTTTTTATTCTAATTCCTATTCCCAACTGTGTACAGAAATTAGAAAGCTAGTAAGATCCTCAGCTTTATGTATAGTAGCTTCATTCAAAAAGCATTCAAGGGAAGGAATGGGTAGTTCACATTCTTCTTCCAGGGAAAAAAAAAAAAAAAGCTTTAAAATTTTCAAGGTGCAAACTAAATTACAAGATGCCCAGGAGTGTGCAATAGCATTTCATTGTCTGAGTTTGGAATAAAAGACAGATAATTAGGAAATTGGGAGTCTATTAATTTTCCAAATTTACTCATGCAAGAAGCACTGAGCTATGGTGATATTTGCTTACCTCGTCATTATGCAAAAATATATTAGCTAATTATTTTGACTAATGCAATTAAGATATGCATATTTAGCATAAACTATACAATAGAAATGTTACAGTCAGCAATTGCTGGGTTGCACTCATGGGCAGCAGAGAGGCAAAAGTCTCGGCATAGTCTCTGATGGTAAACCATAAGATTGCTACAACTATGCCTGAACTGTTGTTATTAGTTCTGTTGCACTAATTAATTTACTTTACAGCATGACTAGGTGGCACAGCTAGCAGTGGTATTAATTTTTGTTATGAGACACCTGAAGATGTCAGCTTTGGGCAACAGTATCTGCACCTTTAATTGCCTTAATCAGTGGAAATGCAGTATCTTTTGCAGGGATCCAATTAAAACGCTCAATAGCTCCTTTCTTTGCACTTTATTTTTATGAGTATTCCAACTTGTAAGAGTTAAGTAAGTAGTAACCCCAGAAAACTTTCCTGTCTTCCAATACCAGGTTCACAACTGTCCCCTTCTTGGGATGAAAGATCACAACCATTCCTCCCCTACCTTCTTCCATTGTTTCATACTTGTGATGGGAGGAACAGGGGGAGCACCTTTTCAAAGATTAATGCTTTTTAACATGTTTGACTGAAAAATCCTTCTAATTATCTATGGATCCTACTAATTAACTGCTTTAACAGCTCAGTTTTGCTACCCGTATTCATGTTAATAGTACCTCATTCCACAAGCAGTGCCATTGACTTCAGTGGCACTAACTTGCAGAATAAGGTGCTTCTTAACATGAGTTAAAGGTGGCAGGATCTGCCCCTTACAAGAACTTTTACTTGGCTTTTTTTCCCCCTGGGCTGGGGAATAGTCCTTCAATATACAAAATTGGACAGAACCTGTTCTTTCATTCTGATCCTGTCACTTTCCTCGCAAAGTAACCTTACCTGCTACAATATCTATCACACGATGCCCTTTCTACCACTGGGATGAACTGCACACGCCCCTCCAAAACCATCATTAGTTCACTTCCTAGGAACAGCCAGCAGGGAATGAATGAATACTGATGGACTCTCTCCAGAGACCAAGTTTATGTCTGTGATCAATTATACGTAGAGCTGAGCAGGAAAGGCACCAGAGTTTTTGGGGCCTCAGCCGGGGGTCCTTCTGCGCTCCCGGTCATTGGCGGCAATTCTGGAGCGGGGGGTTCCTTTCGTGGCTCCTGGTCTTCGGGGCACTTTGGCAACGGATCCCGGAGCAAGTGAAGGACCCGCCGCAGAATTGCCGCCGAAGACTCGTAGTGCGGAAGGACCCCCTGCCGCCGAATTGCCGCCAAGGGTGGCAAAATGCCGCACCCCCAAATCCTAGTGCCCTAGGTGACTGCCTAGGTCACCTAAATGGAAGCGCCGGCCCTGGAGCTGAGGGAATAATTGGGTTTTGGGCTCATTGGCCAAACCTAAAAATCCAAAAAATATTTCATCTCAGGTCAACCCAACTAAATTTTTCATTGTTCCTTGCCAAGAACAAAAAATAGTTTCAGAGTGAGCAAAACATTTAATTCAATTTGAAACAATATTGTTTCAGTTTTTGCATTTAATTTTAAATGTTTTTTACCCTTTTTTGTTTTTATTTTAAAATAAATCTAGTAAATTTCTAAACCAAATGTCATTTTGAAACAAGTCAGAACATTTCATTTCAAAACCATTGAAACAAAATGTTTCTTTAAAAAAAAAACCTTTTCCCATCCAAAACTATTCACTGAATTTGACCCAAATTTACAGATTGTTTTGGTCAACCTGAAACTGCCTTGTTTGTCGAGTAAATTATTTGTCAAAAAAAATTCACCCAGTTCCAATTAAACATACTTATTTAGCTAGATTATGACTTAAGCTCAACCCTGGACCACACTGCTGTCCTGAGTCACAGTTGTTCCTCCCTGCTCCTTGGAGTTAATAATTTGCTACTGTGCCATATCAGCAGTAAATTACAGTACCTAACATGCTGGCTCAGTGGTGTAGGCCAATGACTAGGGGAAGGTGAAGTCAATGCTCTACCCATTCCCTGCCTACATTCTGTGAGAAGGGAGTAAGCAGGTGCGCAGGCCCACTTACTCCCAAGGTCTGGATAGTCATGAAGGAGTTCACTCACTGTTAGCGCCTTCTTGTGGCGGGACGTGGTGTAGTAGCTCTCTTCCAGTCTGGTCCCTCTTGACAATGGTCACTCCACCTGTGTAGGTCTTCCTTTACCTGCAACTTGGCCCTGCAGCCAGATCACTTTAAAGTCTCTCTCCTTCTGCTCTGCTGCCCTTATAAGCTGCGCCTCCAGCCTGTGTATGCACTGCAGTAGTGGTAAGGTGAGACTGGAGCAGCTCTGGAAGCCCCCGTTTTCCAGTGTGAGATCATCACAGTAGTCCATGTCAAAGTATGAGAGCAGGTTCTTATAACCACTTTGCTCCACAGCTGCATTATCTAAATTGCAAGTGGCTATTGGTGATAAGTGATACTCAGGGCTTAACGTACAAGTCTCTTCACACCTTGCAAACTTTTAAAGCCTAAAACACAATTGCTTTGAATGCTGTGTGCAATTCTGGAGCTTCCTTTGTGTTGCAGATGTGTTTATTTGGGATAGGTTATTTCACCAACCCATTAGACTCTCTGAATGAGAAGTGTTTCAACTAAAGATGGATAGTCCAAACTGTACATGAGCCCATTCTGATGGGGGGGTGAGATGTGAACTATGACCCACTACCCCTTAATGCTCTTTTTATATCCCACTTCCTCTATTCCCTGCTTTCCCCACCTCAGCACTCATCCCTTAGCCTATATCAGCTGAGTCCCTACATTCTCTATATTCTGCATATATTTCTTTTCCTTTCTATCTCTTCTTCTTTGAGTTCCCCCATGGCTTGAGCTCTATTTTTAATTATTATTACTACTATTTGTATTATTGTAGCACCTAGGAGCCCCAGTCATGGACCAGGATCCCATTGTGCTAGGCGCTGTGCAAAGAACAAAAAAATGGTCCCTGCCCTAAAGCACTTACAATCTAAGCATAACACAAGAGGCAACATATGGATACAGACAGACCAACATGGGAATACAAGGAAACAATGAGACACAATTGGTCAGCATGATAGCCTGTGGTCTTAGCACACCAGCAGCTTAACCCTTGTCAAGTTTTTTTTTAATAGTTTTTTGTAGCAAATATGAGTTTTAAGAAGAGTTTTCAAGGAGGACAATGAGTTTTGGAGATGTTTATCAGGAGCTTCTCCCATGAAAGAGTGACATTGTGGGGGAAAGCACAGAGGTGTTTGTTGGGAATTTGAACAACTGGGCAATGGAGGCTGAGATCATGGGTGACTGGAGGTGAGAATCGACCTTTCAATATGGAATGAGAGGTAGGCTGGCAATAGGCCATGATGAAGGGCCCAGAAAGTGAAGACAAGTAGCTTATGTTTGCTATGATAGAGAAGAGAGAGCCAATGAAGGGATGCAAAGAGCCAGGACCAGTGCTAGGGGTTGAGCACCCTAGGCGCACAGCAATTTCACCACCCTGCACGCTGGTCCCACGGCTCTGGTGCCGCAGTGGTGCCTGCGGAGGGTCCGGTGCTCTGCGTCTCCAGTGGAGCTGTTGCAGTCATGCCTGCGGGCGGTCCACCAGAGCTGCACGAGGAGCCGATTGTCCACAGGCACGACTGCGGCAGCTCCACCAGAGCCACGGACCAGCAGACCCTATGCAGGCACCACTGCAGCAGCTCCACCGGAGCCGCCTGCCGCCCCCTCGGGCAAAATGGTGCCCACCAATTATTCTGGCGCCCTAGGCGATTGCCTAGGCTGCCTAAATGGTAGCGCCGGCCCTGCAAAGAGCCACAACAGTTCCTCCTACATTTACTGATATTGCAGCATGTTGTGTCTGGGTCTTAGCAGTTCTGGCTGCCTCTGCTTAGCCTAGACTAGTTTCCATATTTAGATTGTGTGTACCATGAAGCCTCCCTATGCAATGCATTTTATTAAAACTGTGAAGGAAAACCTGGCAGCATATAATATTTGAAAACATCAGCAAAGCCTGCCAGCCATTTTTTAATGCATAGGCCAATCTCCTAAGACCACAAACTAGAACTGGTTGGACTAGCAATGATACTGGGCATTGGACAAAAAGAGTTCTTGATGACATAGGGGGGGGGAACCACTGATGGACTGAAAAATGGTGGGACTTGTCTTGTGTAGGTAGGGGGATGATTAGGTTGTACTTGGAGGGAGAGGCCAAGGGTCAAGGCAAAAGGGATGAGTATGTACCTATGATTTTGCTTACTGAGCACTGATCCCACTGAGACCAATGAAGGTTGGGACAGGAGTGTGGAAATTTTGGAGTGCTGTGTGGACACCCATGTACCCATGCAAATATGATAAATGCAGCTCAGATATGTATCTCATTACTGAGTCTGAGTGCTTTGATTTAAAGATCTTCCAGTAATCTGAGCCATCACAGTAGAGAGGGAAGATGGGATGGACAAAAGAAAGGTGAGAAAAAGACAGAGAAGGTGGGGTGAGAAGAAGACAAGCTCATATAAACATACAAAGGTCTGAGGGCTTAACTGAGCTGAACCTTCTCAGGTTTGCTCATCACTCGTTGTGATGCCCATGGAGTCTTTTTGGCTAATTTTGCACTAACCATGTGGACTGTCAAATGGCTCCTGCTGTATTTTGTTGCCCTTTCAAATATTTCTCAAAGAGTAGGCTGTACCATCTGGTGGACAATCTGCCTGCATGCTACAGCATCATACCTATCACAGTGTAGATGGGCCCAAAGTAACTGTCAGCTCTGCTGAATGCATCTACAGTAAACAGGCAGCTACACACCATGACTAAGGGCTACTCTATTAGTGGGCAAAGGAGGGATGGAGGGAAAGAACATTGTCCCTGCATCTCACCTCTGTACAAGGGCTGAGCACAACGGGAGTCCTTGCATTTCACAGGGCCAGTGCCATGGCCACTCGTAACGTCTCTAAACAGGATGAAGAACCATGAGACGTGGGCAGGCATAGAAGGGAGCAGAAGCTGAAGTCTGTGCTGCACTTGTGCTCCCCAGAGCTCCAGGAGTGCTGGGGGAAAACAGCCTTCAGAGCTCCCAGTGAGTCAGTGGGTTCACGTTCTCTCCACCTGGCCCTGCAGTAACATGCTGCAAATCAGATACCTGCCCCAGAGTACACAGGACCCAGTGTCACATCTGGGGAGGATTTGTCTTCAGTTGTTTCAAGATCCTTGGCAGGGATCTGCTAGAAATCTCCCCAGGATATTGCATGAGTGTGACTGGCAAGATGTTTGGCTTTCTTTTGTGTCAGGATCTTTAAAAAACAAATCCTGCTATCACATACTCTTTGAGCACTCCTGCTGCAGCTTCCCTCAGCCGATCAGTGTGGTGTTCTGCTGTATTCGCACCTATAGCCACACCCTCACTGATACAACAATAATAATTAACAATTTGATCCTAATTTTACAAATGGGAAATTAGACACAGAGAAATGAAGGGCCAGATTTTTCAACAAAGCTCAGGGTCACATTTTCAGGAGCTCAGCACCTACAATTGGAGCCAGATTTTCAGAAGAACTCAACTGCCATTTAGGCACCTGAAGAAGGGCCAGATTCTCAAAGCAGTTTAACACCCAACACGTTGAGCTAGTCTGGAAATTGAGCCCTCCACAATTTGCCAAGGTCACAGACTGAGTCTGTGGCAGAGGCCTGGTCTACACTACGCATTTAAACCGATTTTAGCAGCGTTAAACCGATTTAACGCTGTACCCATCCACACTACGAGGCCCTTTATATCGATATAAAGGGCTCTTTCTGTACTCCTCCCCGACGAGAGGAGTAGCGCTAAAATCAGTATTACCATATCGGATTAGGGTTAGTGTGGCCGCAAATCGACGGTATTGGCCTCCGGGCGGTATCCCACAGTGCACCACTGTGACCGCTCTGGATAGCAATCTCAGCTCAGATGCACTGGTCAGGTAAACAGGAAAAACCCCGCGAAATTTTGATTTTCATTTCCTGTTTGCCCAGCGTGGAGCTCTGATCAGCACGGGTGGCAATGCAGTCCCAAATCCAAAAAGAGCTCCAGCATGGACCATACAGGAGATACTGAATCTGATTGCTGTATGGGGAGACAAATCTGTTCTATCAAAGCTCCGTTACAGAAGACGAAATGCCAAAGCATTTGAAAAAAAAATCTACAGGCTACACAGTGCTGCATGACAAGCGTAACGGGAAGGCAGAGACTCAAATGGACACTCATGGAGGGAGGGAGGGGGTACTGAGGACTCCAGCTATCCCACAGTCCCCAGCAGTCTCCGAAAAGTATTTGGCTGAGCTCCCAATGCCTGTAGGTTCAAACACATTGTCCGGCGTGGTTCAGGGAATAGCTCATCAATTTACTCCCCGCCCCCCACGTGAAAGAAAAGGGAAAGAAATAATTTCTTGACTTCTTTCAATGTCACCCTATGTCTACTGAATGCTGCTGGTAGACGCGATGCTGCAGCAGTGAAGAGAAGTATCTGCTCCTCTCCTCTTCCTGGTGGCAGACGGTGCAGTAGGACTGGTAACCATCCTTCTTATCAACCCATGAGTGCTCCTGACTGGCTTTAGGTAAGGCTGGCTGGGGGCGCCTGGGTGAAAATAGGAATGACTCCCGGTCATTCCCAGTAGATGGTACAGAATGGCTGGTAACCGTCTTCATCATAGCAACTGGGGGCTGAGCTTCAATCAGCCCCCTCCTTTTCATGTGAAAAGAAAAGATTCTGTACTGCCTGGACTATCATAGCAGTGGGATGCTGGGCTCCTCTCCCCCACACTGCTTAATGTCCTGCCTGGACTATCATAGCACCGGGAGGCTGCCTCCTCCTCATTTTATGTCACTAAAAACTCAGTGTTTCTTATTCCTACATTCTTTATTACTTCATGACACAAATGGGGGGGACACTGCCACGGTAGCCCAGGAAGGTTGGAGGAGAAGGGAAGCAATGGGTGGGGTTTTTTCAGGGGCACCCCCTGTGAATGGCATGTAGCTCATCATTTCTGCAGGATCTGACACAGAGCAGCTGTACTCTCTGATACACTGGTTCTCTAGTACATTTGCCCCATATTCTAGGCAGGACCGACTCTATTTTTAGAAACCATAAAGGAGGGATTAACTCAGGGAGTCATTCTCATTTTTGCCTTTGCGCCCCCGGCCGATCTCAGCCAGGGGCACCCATGATAGCAGCAGATAGCACAGAAGGACAGATAACCGTCATCTCATTGCCAAATTACACTGGCAGCAGACAGTACAGAATGATTGGTAACCATCTCTGCCATCATGTAAAAGCAAATGAATGCTGCTGTGTAGCACTGGAGTATTGCCTCTGTCCGTGGCATCCAGTACACATACGGTGACTGTAAAAAAAAAAAGCTGAACGGGCTCCATAGTTGCCGTGCTATGGCGTCTGCCAGGGCAATCCAGGGAAAAAGGGCGTGAAATGATTGTCTGCCGTTGCTCTCCAGGAGGAAGGAATGACTGACAACATTTACCCAGAACCACCCGCAACAATGATTTTTGCCCCATCAGCCACTGGGCTCTCAACCCAGAATTCGAAGGGGCGGGGGGAGACTGTGGGAACTATGGGATAGCTATGGAATAGCTACCCACAGTGCAACGCTCCGGAAATCGACACTAGCCTCGGACCTGCTTAGTGTGGCCGCGTGCACTCAACTTTATACAATCTGTTTTATAAAACCGGTTTATGTAAAATCGGAATAATCCTGTAGTGTAGACGTACCCAGAGACAGGAATTGAACCTACCTTACAGCAGCATCCAATAGTGCTGTCATGAGGCTGACACCCAACGGCAATCTAGTCAGCCATGCTGTCATTGCTGACGAGGGTGGCCCTGAGACAAACACAGAAGAACAATCTCTTCAAATGCTTTCTGGGACCCCTGTTCTCCATAGGTCTTGTTCGCCGTTCACCTTGTCTTCAACATTCGATTCTCGTAAAGCTTGTCCCCTGGCGTCAAGGAGAGATATCTTTAAACAGCTATTAACTATTTTTCCCCTCCTCATGATTTTATACAGAAGGGGGAAATAGGGTCCTTTATCCCTAAGTGTTTACCACATTCACCTGCTCTGAAGCTGCACTATCCTTCATGTGGAGTTTGGTGCAATCTTTTCTTTATCATGTCACTTTGCATTGCTTTTCTTTGAATTTTTTTTTTTTTACATATTGCACATCCCAGCCTACCAGCACTGCTGACTCTGCAACCTTCACCTTCCCACAATGTCCCCTTTCCTAAGAACAGTGTGTGAACTTGCCAGACAGCAAAGGGAAGGTTTTTTTTATACACCAAAGAGTGTAAATAAATAAATAAATGTATTCTGATTTTTGTATCTTTTTTAGCATAGAGAGGCTAGGATAGTTGTCGGGAAATAACTCAAACAACATTTTATGGATTAAGCTCTAATTCTTTAACATTGTAACTGTGAGCTAAACAGCTCAGGAGTTATAAGAGGAAATCAATCTGTATCACTATTGATCCCCAAAAAATTTGTATCAGATTCATGTGTGTGTGATCACAGTGCCAAAATGATTAATTTGTCCACAGCTCTCTCATTTCTCAACAGAATTATATCTAGTTATATAATAAACTGTAAAAGATGTGTAAGTCTGGGATGTTAAGATTCAACCTCTGTGTTGGACTGGTTTCAAAGAGCACTGTGACAGGAAGGATACCTGGATTTGGGTCTTGCTTTTACAAGAGACTCAAGGGTATCAAAGGGGCAATAGGTTTAATTTAGGGTTTGGGAATTGGGAGGGGATTGAAATTGGGTGGTGACTGTTGGTTCTACAAAACAGCTTCTGTCAGTTTATTTATTTATCTGAAGCAATATTAGAATTGTCTCCAATTCCCATATCTCCTCACATTCTCTTTTGAGGAGAATGAACACTGAAAGGGCATTTTTTAGTCACAGGTTCAGGGTTTAGAGAATGGACTTGCAGGGGGCCCACTACCAAAGGGAATTCTGAGCTCTAAAACTTCTTAACAGCATGTAAAACAAGAGTGCCCACACTCTGAGATATCCATGGTACATGTATCCCACCAAGTTGTAAAACATGGACCATGACTACTTTCTCCATATAAAAGAGAATTTTTTCTTCCTCTATGTGAGGGTTCACTCCCCTCATCACAGGGCAACACGGCCTAGTGGTCCAAGTCCATAGACTTGCCCCTGGTTATGGGGTAACACAGCCTAGTAGCCAGAGTCCATAGACTTGCCCCTAACAGCACCGTAGGACCTTGCTACAGACTCAGCAGGGGGTCCTACCAAAACACGCTGAGGCTTACCAGGGGCAAGGTATCAGTCTGCCACACACCCCCTCCAGGTTGCTTCCTACTGGATGAGAGTTGGAGTCTCCCAGAATCTCCAGGTTCTCCGTGGGCCTCTGGGTCCATCGCCTCCTTGGGCTCCACCCGCAGCTGGGCTTTGTGCTGGCCAGGGGAAGCTTCAGGTCCCAGCAAGTTCAAGAGTGGTGGCTGGTTCTCTGCAGGAGCTTCCCGGGTAGGTTCTTCCCCTGCTGCTGCCAGCCCAGACTGAGCTGAGTTCCCTCCTTTTATACTCCCAGAGCACTTGGAGCATGACCATTATGAGTGGGGCGGGACTTCCGCCACCAGAGCTATTGGTCTTATGCTGCTGGGGCTAGTGTGGGGCAGGGCTGCCCTGTCACACTCCACAACATTTAAAAACTCTTGCCCTGTCTACACTTACTGGGGATCAATGCTGCTGTCTTCTGTCAATGCAGCGCAGTGTAGACACCACGGTAAGTTGGCCTAAGTCAACTCCAGTTACATTATTCAAGCAGCTGGAGTAGCATAACTTAGGTCGACTTAGTATAGACGAGTCCTCTGACACCTCCTCCCTAGCAAAACACCTAAAGTACTCATCCACATCTTGATTATCTCTCCTCATAATTACTATATCTTTCTCTTCTCTAACCTCCCTGACACTCAAGTCACCTGCCCCAGTCTGTCCAAAGCATGAACATTAAAATGATCTACCTCATCATCATTCTGACCATGTCCCCTCTTTGAACCCCTTTAGCAGATCTCCCTGGTCCACTATATCAGGATTAAACTTAAAGCCTCACCTTTAAGGTCCTGAACAAGTGTATTCTATCTACGCCCTTGTCTGTCATTGGATTCCCTCATGCCATCTGCTCAGCCAACAATGCCAGCTTTGGCATCCTGGTTATTTCTTTATCCCACTGCTATTTCTGTACCTTTTTCACCTTTCCCTTATGCATGGAATATCCTCTCAACTCCAGTTTGGTGAATCATTGCCATTTTCTCATTCAAATGCTTCTTAAAGACCCTTTTATGATACCACCAAGAAGAAGATTGAAAATATTTTGGAAAAAAAAATCATTCTCTGAGTATCCTACTGCATCCTGTCTTCAGTGTATCCGTCTTTTAGACTGTAAGCTCTTAGGGTCTTCTCTGTGCCTTGTACCATGCCAATCACATTGTTAGCGCTTAACAACTAGTAAATATTAATTAATAATGATAAAATGCAGGATGAGGGCTAAGCCCATCAACTGTGAGTTATTATTGTTGATGTATTCAGACAAGTATTTTCTATTCATCTATTACAGAACTATACAAATTAGAATGGAAAAATCCATTCCTTCTCCCTGCTAGTGGAGGATTCCCTATATAATCTATGGATTGTCCCTTGTACTACATCTTGCACATCTATTGTGGAAGATAGAGTAAACATGATAGCTATGTTATTGCAGACCTTAAAATTATGTTGAGCTGCCAGTGTTGTTACTCAGTGCCACAAAGCTTATATGATATAAAAAGGCGTCTGTCAAAGAAACAACCTTCCATTTAATATTTGCTCTCTTTAGCCAAGCAGATGACTTTTGGGGGGAAGATATATCAGATTCAATTAACAATGTGAGCTGCTTGCCTCACTGATTTGTCCTGTCTTCTTCCTTCATCTTGTTCACTTACCCTTGCAGTGTGTCTAATTCTCAGTGTATTATGAAGCCAATTCATCAAAGACAGAGTTTTTTAGCCTCAGGAGCGTTCCTAATAGTAGCACTGTTTTTAGTGGGAGGGGCTGATGCAGGATAAGGGTTGCTTCCTCCTGCCAAATTGATTGAGATCTTATGTCTTTATTAGCCCAATGGTAAGCAGGAGCACTCACTCATTAATATGCACACTGTTTGGTGCAATAGCTTGAGGGTTGTTTTTTTTCAGGTATTCCTAGAACTCAAATCAGAGTTTAATAAATTTAGAAAAAAAAATTTGCTGTTAGGAAGATTCATTAGACAGCAAAATGCTGTTTTTTATAGATTTCCATTTAAGTATCTAAACCTGAAAATCCAGTTGCGATCTCTGAGTGTGTGTGTAGCACATCACATGTGTCAGCTCCTATATCTTCCAGTTAGATAAAGTATTTAAGTACTTGGGAACAACTAGATTTTGACCATAGCTAGGTTTAGCATTTTTACTCTGCAACAATATAAGAATTCTGAAAACAAAAGGATTGTTGTAAAAATATCAGGCTACATTTCAGCAAATGAGAGGGAAATCTCCTAGAAACTTCTGGTTTTTGCTCCCAGAGAACTCAGTGCAATGATTTTGGAAACTCCTTCATTTTAGTTTTGTTGAGAAGTTCACATGGCAATTAGCCTATTGTTACTAATCTTCCTAATATTAAAATAGAGATAAGCCTGAACAAAATCCTGGATCTGAACTCCTCCAGATGGATGCCTGGATCTTGATCAAGATCCTGAACAAGCTCAGACCCATCTTTATTAACTGCATACTTCAGAGGCTTCTTTGTCTGTAGCTTGACAAGACCACCACACATTTCAGTGGAGCACTGTATCTCAAGAGTGTAGTTCCACTATAAGATGATACCATCTGGACAGAAAACTGCTTCCTGAAGTCAAGGACCACATCTCAGGAGTGCAAATAGAAAAAGGCCAGTCAACCTGACAGCAAGTAAGTTGAAAGAGATAGGGAGAGGGGCAACTTCGGAAGAAGAGATGAGACATTCACTTTACAGATGGAGGATGGAGTTTGCCCAATAAATACTTCACACTGTTTCCCTTATTTGCAGTGATATAGAGATCAACATAAAAAAATCCCACAATAGAACAAAATAAATTGGGCCAGATTCTTAGCTGGTATAATTCAGTGCAGCTCCATTGGAGATGCTGGATTTACACCAGTTGAGAATCTGGAGCTCTCTCTTCATTTTTTAATGTATGTTTAATATGTATGATTTTTAAAATGTTGAGGGCTAATCATCTTAACAATTGCAAGCATGTAAATCCCATTAGATTCAATAGGAGTTGTGCCACACATCTGACAAAAATGTCCAACCATAAATCTCTTTCACATGCTTGCACAACAACAGACCTCTTCTTCCCTTGTTGCAGAAGTGTGACTTTACAGCCAATTACACAATATGAATACATACCAAGGAAAGACGATGTCTAAAATGGCAGTATTATCCAAAAGCAGTTAAACTTTTTAAGCAATGATGAAAAATGCAGGGAGGCTAATAATGTAACTCACTGAGGGGGTAGCAAAAAGCTACGATAAGTGGATAGGGTGACCAGATGTCCTAATTTTACAGGGACAGTCCCGATTTTTGGGTCTTTTTCTTATATAGGTTCCTATTACCCTCCATCCCCTGTCTCCATTTTTCACACTTGCTGTCTGGTCACCCTATAAGTGGATGGCTTGAGTGAAACTTAGCAGGTCATCAGTTTGTCCTGTTATCAAACGTAATAGAGTTCTACAAGCATTACAAACTTTCATAAAAGCAAACCCCGGTGTAAAAACAACCTAACATTGAGAAGTGAGGAGAAACTCATGTAGGTAGAAAGCAGAGAATGCCGTTTTGCATCTTTTCCCTTTAATTCTGAGAGGAAAACAGGATACAGGAAGTCTTTGAGTGTCCATGCAAAGCAAAAGGCATATTGTATCAAATGATAAAGATCAATGACTATTTGCCATTAGGAGACTCCAACTGTACTTCTGATTAGAGGCTGCCTGGGTTTTTCTCCAACACAAAAAGGCATCTCTGGGGACATTACTGAATAAGGGGCAATGCAAAGCATGAAGCTTACAGGAGAATAGGACAGGATTTCTCAGCAGCCCTTTCACCGAACTACCCCGGATTTTGCCTCTGGCAGAGTGAACTGGACTCATCTCTGTAAAAGCACTTTCCCACAAAAACAACCTTAAAGAAAGCCTCAGCTTTCCTGAAGATAGTGAATAATATAATATCTTTTGAATAAGCCATGTACATTCTCACCACATAATACAAGGAAAACGGGTATATCACCGTTTTCAGAGTGATTGTTTGTACCACATTGTAGCGAGGAGGCCTCACTCCCCGCCGCGCCTGAGAGGGACAAGCCAGAACAGGCACGGCAGGGGGCAGAACCACCACCACCTGTCCCCGCCCCCTGGAAGTCAAGGGGCAGGACAGGAAGTATAAAAGCACAGCCCTGGCGCTCAGTTGGAGGGAGGCTGCCGGAGAGGACAGACGCTGGTGCCTGAGCTCCCACTGGGCCCAGTCTGCCCTGTGCTCAGTAGCCGGAGGAGCGCTGGCCTGACCTGCCCCGTACCCGGAGGAGTGCTGGCCTGACCTACCCCGTGCCTGGTACCCAGAGGAACTGCCTGAACTTCCCAACGCCCGGCATCCAGAGGAGCTGCCTGAGTTTCCCGACGCCCAGCATCTCCAGGAGCTGCCTGAGCCACCCCACACCTGGTACACAGAGGAATGGCCTGGAGTTCCCGACACCTGGTATCCTGAGGAGCCCATGGTCTGGGACCCACCGGACGGCACCGGCAGATGGCAGGTACCCAGTGAGGGGGAGATTGGAAGTGTCCCGGGGACAGCCGACCCCAGTCAGGCTGAAGATTCACCTGAGCCTATGTCAGTGTGTTTCGGTCAGGATCCCCTCTGACCATCAGCGGTGTTAGCCGCTACTAGGGCCCTGGGCTGGAATGCAGTGGAGTGGGAGGGCCTGCGTTCCCCCTGCCACCCTTCCAGGGGTGGCAGACTCCCCCTTCCCCTGGCCTGAGGAGGCCATTCAGACTGCTTGTTTGCTCAGTCGTTTGCTGCCCTGCCCTGAACCAGGGCCTGGGCTTCTAGACTGCTTGTTCACTCAGCCCTGCAGCAGAGGGTCTGAGCCCCCAACTAACTGTATATTGTTGCTCAGCCCTGCAGCAGAGGGTCTGAGCCCCCAACTAACTGTATATTGTTGCTCAGCCCTGCAGCAGAGGGTCTGAGCCCCCAACTAACTGTATATTGTTGCTCAGCCCTGCAGCAGGGGGCTTGAGCTCCCAGCTAACTGTGTGTTGTTGCTCAGCCTTGCAGCAAAGGACCTGAGCCCCTAATTAACTGTGTGGTTGCTCCGCCTTGCCGCAGAAGGCCGGAGCCCCCAAGTGACTGGGCATTGTCGCTCAGCCTGGAAGCAAAGGGCAGGACCCGGGCCGATAGAGTGTGGTGAGCCGGTGTGGCTCCCCTCTACCCTCAAGGAAGGTTGAGTCCCGGTCCCACCCTTCTACACACATCATTTTGTGTGTGCTCAGATAGCACAATAAAGGACAGATAAGCAACAGACAGAGGGACAGATATATGTCTGCTTGCCCCAATAGATTATATGAGCGCCAAACCAGCAAAGCACTTAAGCATGGCATAATCCCATTGATGACCTAAAGAGCCATCTCTAACAACTCACGTAAGCAGCAATATTTGCTCCCCAAGTCCCCAGGAAAGCACATAAGCACATGCCTGATTTCTATAGGACTACTCCCATGCTTAAAGTTAAGCCTGTGCTTAAGTGCTTTGCTGGACTGGGGTCTTGGGGAGCAAGTAATGATGCTTATCAGAAATGTCAAGCATTGACCTGTGTGTAACAGAGAGGTTGCAGATATCACATACCTTTGGCACAAGTCACAATCTCTTATGCCCGCTTTCTCTTACATCACGCCACATGTATAACTGGATGCAGACTGTTTAGCTCTGTGTCCTGCATTCCACACTGTCCATTTGGCACCTCCCACTTGTGTGGGGAAAACAAAGCGCCTGCCCACACGGACCTGTAACAGCCATATGACACATAAGCTTGTTTCTGTGCCTGTGAAGTATGAATCATTTAAACTCCCTTAGCAAAAGCAGTGCAGATGATTGGCAATCAGATTCGCTAGTAGAATTTCCATTTCTATTATTACCTCCAAAACCAATCATTAGTACGTGTAATCAATTACAATCGTTACGATATCAATAATAATTAGTAATTATTAATAATGTTTAG
Source organism: Gopherus evgoodei (assembly GCF_007399415.2). Classification (NCBI taxonomy): domain Eukaryota; kingdom Metazoa; phylum Chordata; order Testudines; family Testudinidae; genus Gopherus; species Gopherus evgoodei. The sequence continues at coordinate 116,900,505 of NC_044327.1, read as the reverse complement.
GATGTGGCTGTCACAGAGTAGCCGGCCCCTGTGAGTAGACCAGCTCCCTTTGTCAGAGCAAATGGTCCCCAGTTGAACCTATTAAAGGGGGCAGGACTACAACAACCATACGCTTAGATAGCGAGGGTGCATAGTGCCGAATGTGCATGCCCATGTTGTGTGGCTTTATGGCAGGCATACGAAAGCTCTACAGAAGGAGAGATTCGGACAGGCTGTGCCTGGAGAGGGGAGTGGAGCTAACTCCTAATGCAAGGGGCCAGGTGCCCACTGCCCAGGAAGTTTGCCCTGAACCTGCTGTAACTGAGGGGTAACAGAGCTGGAGGAGAGTAGAGCTGGCTGAATAAGGACTGGCTGAAAAGGGTCAGCTGAGGTATGTGTTTGTTTTGCTTATGTTTGGACAATAAATCTATTGGAAGGGGGCTGGCTAGAAGCTGGGGAGAAGCCCTGCCTTGTCACAGTGGCATGTCTGTAGCACCTTTCGTCCAGTTATCTCCGAACATTTTATAAACATCAAATGATTAAACCTCATAATATCCTTATAATATGTGTGCATGTAGCTATAGATATCACAGTGACGGGTTGGACACCCCCACTTCCGGAGTGCCACCTGATCTGCTGGGGTCCCACTGAGCCTGCCCATTTCACCAGCCTGGGCTCCCTCACCCTGTCCTGCTGTGCCAGGCATGCACACACACAGGTAGGGCCACACCCAGCTGTAGAATCACACAGAGTCTGCAACCAGCTCTGTGTCAGAAGACTGAGCTCAGGGATTGCCCAGCACTCAAGCGCACACACCTTCCGGAGTGTAAACCAAAATTATATTGTCTTGCACTGAATAGAGATTTACACAGCGAAAGCTCATGAAATTCACTCCCTCCCTTGGTGTGGAGGGAGATAGGCACAGCTTCCCTCCCACCCACCCCCAAATTATGAATTGCACAAACTGGGTTTTAGAATAAACAAAAAAGTTTATTAATTACAAAAGTTAGATTTTAAATGATATAGGTTTAGCAAACAGAATAAAGCATTTTACTGAGCAAATAAAACAAACACTCAAACTAGGTTTAATACATTAAAGAAATTGGCTACAAATAGTAATTTCTCACACTAAATGTTTTATGCAGGTTGCAGAGTTTCTTGAAGGTAAACTGCACTGCTTGCAGCTTAAATCTCCAGGTATTGCTTTCACAGGCTGACCTTTCTCGCCAGGGCTCAGCCCTTGCCCCCATCCCCAGTTTAGTTCCTTTGTTTCTCCAGGTGTTTTCAGCAGTCTTCCTTCTTGGATGAGGAGTCAGTGGAGAAGAGCCTAGGTTAACTCACTTCCCAGCCTTAAATAGAATTTGCATATGGTGGGACTCCTTTGTTTCTCAGTTTGACCTCCACCCCCTCTTAATGGAAAAACACTAGAAGTCCAATATGGTGTTCAGTACCAGGTGGTGATCACATGATCACCTGACCCTGCAGTGACAAAGCAGCATCCCAGTAAACTTCTCAGGAAGGAGGGAGATTAGTATCTTCAAAGTCTTATTGTCCTTCCTAATGGTCCATCCAGGAGGTTTGCATACTTTTCTGGTGGGTGTTCCCCAGGCGAAAACACAGTTGTAATTATTAGGTCGCCAACATTCCTAATTTCAGATACAGAAATGATATATGCATTAATATTAGATAATTACGTTACGTAAATCATAACCTTTCCAATGATACCTCTCATGATCATTCTTGCATAAAACATATCTTAGTTACACCATAGTCATATCATAAGCATATTTCTATGAAGAATATGGGGCATAGGTTCACAATCACTTTAACTGGCACTGAAATGCAGCTACCACTCTGGGGTGTGCAACATCCATTTGACAGCTCACAACTACTACTAAACAATTTAGGCCAGAAGGTGCAGAATTATATATCTAATTACAGGTATTACTAACTCTATTTAAGGGTTTGTCTATACAGGGAAGTTAGTGCCCAATATGCTAGCGTGTGACTTTAAAGTTGACTAGCTACTCTGCACTAACTTTCCATATGGTCATATGGACTTTCCGCGTGGACATATATTCATAATACATCTGTATTTCTTACTGTGCACTAAGGGCAGGTCTACACTTAAAATGCTGCATAGGCACAGCTGCACCACTGAAGTGCTTAAGTGAAGACAGTCCTGTGCCGATGGGAGAGCTCCCATTGATGTAGTTAAGCCACCTCCCTGAGAGGTAGTAGCTATATCGGCAGGAGAAGCTTTCCCGCCAACACGGTGCCATCCACACGGGACATTAGGTACATCCCTGAGCAACGTATTTATACCAGTAGGGAGCCAGGGTGGCCTTCCTCTGAACCAGAGGGTAAAGAGCCACTCTCTCAGCCTGAGTGGGTGGGGCCAGGCCAAGCTTACTCCGCATACTTGCACCCAGGATGGCGTGTCAAGTCGAGAAGACCAGAAGAAAGAAGACCCGAAGAGAGCTTACCTTGTGTCCCCTGGTTCCAGTCCTGCGTCTGGTGTTCCAGTCTGTCATTCCCTTCCAGCATCATCATGTCCCTTCATCCTACAGAAATGGTGATGTGTTAACGCTTTAGTTATCTTTACCTTACCATCATGTATTTCAGTTCTGGGGTTCTGGACTTCAGGCCCACTATTGTGTAATAACAACCAAGCTATTATATTCTGTTTAAATCTTACTGACCCTATGCTGGGGATCCTAGTTAATAAACACTGTTTGTTTGCACCTTATCTACATGTAAGTCGTCCATCACTAATAAACTCTGATGATAGAAGCAGGATAAGGGAGCCAACACTTGCATCTTAACTTTAACCCATCCCTTAAGGCTAACAGAAACAGTTTGGGGCTAACAGGTATAACGACAATGCTCAGAGGTATGAAAAATCCACACACCTCGAGCGATGTCATTATACTGGCCTAACCCCCTGTGTATACAGTGCTATGGCAGCGGGAGAGCTTCTCAGGGAAGTGGATCTCTCGCATCAGCTTAGTGTGTAGTCATTAGAGCACCAAAGCGGCACAGCTGCATCAGTGAAGATGCACCAGTGCAGCGTTTTAAGTGTAGACGTACCCTCAGTGGGGAATAGCTAGTGAGCACCAGCAACTGTGGGCTTTTTCTCCATGTGGACAAGCCCTTATTGTCATTATTGTTGTTTTATTTATTCCCTTGTTTTGTGGTAGAGCCAAGAGTCCTCAGTGGGAGACTGGGTTCCCATTGTACTATGTACCGTACACACATCAAATAAAATACGATCTTTGTCCCTACCTGAATTTGCAAATAAGGAATATGATGAGAAACAATAGGCAATTATTTTATTATTTGACGCTGCAATCTTTTCAAGCCAGACCACAAAACTAGCATTAGTGTCAACAAACAGACCCAGGACTGAATGTGCATAGAAATTGCACTGCCTTCTCAGTTCTAGATGTGGTGTTGAATGTACAAACAGGATATGCAAAAGATATTCAGCCAAACCAGGATTTGGGCATTTTGATGGGACAGTGCAGGGAAGCTTGTATGGTTTTGTGGATAGATTATATCATTCTCCAGGGTCAACCTGAAACCTTGTCTGATCATTAATATTAATGCTTAGCAAAACAATAGTGATTATAAACAGACTGTCACAAAGAGAAGAAATTCTCAACTTTTGGAACATAAATAATGAGTTCAGAAGCAGAAAGCATGGATTCTATTCCCCTCAGTATCTTTGCAGACTGTAAATCCTGCTAACAAATGTTTATCACAAGGAGAATAAGCATCATAATTAGAACTTTCTGCTATTAAGGAATTTTGTATCTAATGATATAGGAAGGGGTATTTGTGGTCATTGAATCATTAAATCAGTACTTGATTTTGAGTGAGCAATTAATAAACCATGGAAACAGTGTGTTAAAGTACATTGTTAGTACCAGACTTGCCTTCCACCAATGAAATTCTAGTGTCGGTAGGATAATTATTTAGATCACTATTTCACTATTATAGTAATAACTATAGATAATTGCACGATATTCTCTTTCACAAGATCATCTTCTCTGCATAAATTAAAGGGTTCAGAAATATAATTTTTCAAGGCAAAACCCTCTCAGGAAATCCATGGGGAGGATCTGAGATAAACAGCAGAAATGATGACTTATCTTGGTTGCAGCACAGACATGTGGCTTCTTCATCTGTTTCTTGCACAAGGTGATATCTGTGCTTAATTGGCCTAGAGGGACAGAGAATACCAGGGCTCCAAAGGAAAAGCAAATTGTATGGATGCGTGACCAAAGATATAGCTGAAGTCCAATAGAATTACATTTGGATTACAAATGAAAGGAATGTTTACATGACTTCTTTGGTTCTATTTTCATTAACTACAAATAAAGTTATAAAGTGATTATCATTTGTCCTAAACTCAGATCCCAAGGTTTAATTATGTTTATGAACATTATTATTACTTATTTATCTTCTAAGTGTCAACAACTGGTGTAGAACACAGGAAAATGCAATATCTGATTCCCCTAGACCTAATGGAAAAAAAAGAAGGATGGAAAAATAAGAGTAAGGGGTAGGAACATATGGCAGATCTGTGCTTTATATGCCACATCTATACTGGCACAAAAGGATCTTCTTTTTTCTTATACAGCTGCAGGGTCTTTTGCTGCACTGCCTTAAAACATTGAGGAAATCATCAGGGCCGCCCAGAGAATTCAGGGGGACCATTCAAGGAGAAGTAGCCAGTTTACACCTCTCCAGTCATAGTGGGGAAAGGAGAAATGGGGAAAAAGCCTAGTGGGAGGGGAGTTAGTGGGTTGTAGATTGTGGTAATACAGATGTCTCCCTCTCCCCAGTTACGCAAACCCGATTTATGCAAATCCACACTAACGGAAAAAGTTCCGTAAGCTAGAAATAGTAATGGAAATAGTAATAGCAATTACTATTTTGTTGTTTTTTTGTGTAATGGTCGGGTATATGTTTCTGACTTCCGCAAAATTCGAGTTACTCAAGGCGTTCCAGAACGGAATGCTTGTGTAAGTCGGGGAGCATCTGTATGGCGTAAATCCAATGCCTCTGCTCAGTCCATGAGTTTTGGTGTCTAGCGAAGTTATGAATTTACAAGCTCATCTTTTAAAGGTGCTGTGCAGGTTTCACTTGAGGATGAAGACTGAGGCCAGATATGAAGTGATCGGTTTCTGAAAAGTGTTCACCCACAGGTGATAGGGTGTTTTTCTTTTTTATCATTTTTGTGTGTGAGTTCATTTGAGAGCATAGTGATTGTCTGGTTTCACCCACATGATTGTCATTGGGGCATTTAGTGCACTGAATGAGGTGCAACACATTGTGATAGGCACATGTAGGACTCATAGATCTTGAAAGGTGTTTAGGAGGGTGTTGATCATCATAGTAATGGTGCTATGTCTACAGGTTTTCAATCTATTGTTCTGGCAGGTTCTGGTGACATCGTGAATTGCTGTGTCCTGGTCTGTGGGGAACTTGCTCCTGATGATGAGCTTGGAGAGGTTGGGGGACTGTTTGAAGGCCAAAAGAGAGTGGTCAGCAAAGATTTCTTCCAGCGTGTGGTCCCCATCAAGTATGGGTAGGGCCCTACCAAATTCAGAGTCCATTTTGGTCAATTTCACAATTATAGGATTTTTAAAATAGTAAATATCATTATTTCAGCTATTTAAATCTGAAATTTCACAGTGTAGGGTTCTGGACCCAAAAAGGAGTTAGGGGGATCCAAGGTTATTATACGAGAGGTTGTGGTACTGCTACCCTTACTTCTGCACTGCTGCTGGCAAGGTGCTGCCTTCAGAGTTGTGTGTTGGGCCAACAACCGCTGATGTCCAGCTGCCCAGCTCTGAAGGCAGCAGCGCAGAAGTAAGGGTAGCAAAACCATGACTCCACTACAATAACCTTGTGACCCCCCTCAACTCCCTTTTGGGTCAGGACCCCCAGTTTGAGAAACCCTGGTCTCCCCTGTGAAATCTGTATCATATAGGGTAAAAGCACACAAAAGACCAGATTTCACGGGGAGCGCGGGGGAGACCAGATTTCATGGTCTGTGATGCATTATTCATGGCCATGAATTTGGTAGGGGCCTAAGTATGGTTGTAATTGTTTGATGATGCCCTGTATGAGTGGCAGTGTGGGGAGATAGGTGAAAACTAGGGGCATGCAGTCAAATGAGGTTTTATTTCCATATTTGAGCTAAAGAAGTCATTGTAATAAACATCTTGTGTGAAGCAATGCTTTGTTGCCTGTATATAAAGAGCACATTTCACATCTCCTCTACCATATAAAGCAGTGAGGACTGTACACATGAATGGATAACAGTAACTTGCAGAACAGTTTGCTGAATTAAATTTGAGCGTTTCCAAGTCACAACCAGTGTAACATTCAACATTAACCACTCTTTTAGTCTCTATTTTCATTTTCTCTCCACTTCTAATGGAAATCCCTGCCAGGACCAACAGAAAAGCAGCGACAATTGCAACATTTAAACTAGACCTGAATTTAAACTGCACTGGAAAGAATATTATCGGTTTATAAGTAAATTTGAGATTTGACTAGTGCTTTGTGTTCTTTTCTTTATGTCTAAACCAATGGATTTAAGAGAGTCTTTTAAAGTGCTTTGGCTTAAAAAAAATAATAAATAAATTCTGGTCCTAAAATAAAAAATAGAACAAATAAATAGCATGTGTTGTATAGAACACTCTGGGCCTTTATATTTCCATAACTTCTTTCATCTGATTTCAAAGTTAGTTACAGACATTGGCTCTCATCCGGCAGAGATGTACATATGTGCTGAAAGTTAGGCATGTGTATAAGGTCTGGTCTACATGAGAAAATTAAGTGGGCTTAACTAAATCACTCAAGGGTGTAAAAAATCAGAGGGATTTCCCAGAGGGAAGAAAGAATTTGAAGGAGAGTGCGCTAACTGCTGAACTATAGGATATTCTCAAGCAGGGCTCCCTCATGTTGAAGTAATGGGGGTAGCCATGTTAGTCTGTAGCCACAAAAACAACAAGGAGTCCAGTGGCACCTTAAAGGTCAGGTTTTTTACCCACAAAAGTTTATGCCCAAATAAATCTGTTAGTCCTTAAGGTGCCACTGGACTCCTTCTTGTTCTCATGTTGAAGCTATGTTTGGAGTAGGGGGACTAGCACCTGGGTGTCCTAGGTGGGTACCTGAATCACTGGACTAGAGTCATTTCCACTTGCCTGCTCTTGTGTGCTACTCTCTGGCCCAATCACTCTTTAATTATTTAACCTGAGTAGAACAGTTTCAATAGGAGAGATTGAAGGGGTCCCACACCAGGGCCGGCTCTAGCCATTTCGCTGCCCCAAGCACGGCAGCATGCCGCAGGGGGCGCTCTGCCGCTCACAGGTCCCGCGGCTATGGTGGATCTCCCGCAGACGTGGCTGAGGAGGGTCCGCTGGTCCCGTGGCTCCGGTGGACCTCCCGCAGGCATGCCTGTGGATGCTCCACTGGAGCCGTGGGACCAGCAGACCCTCCGCAGGCACAACTGTGGAAGGTCCACTGGAGATGCCTGCTGCACTCCCGGCAGACCAGCAGAGTGCCTCCCGCGGCATGCCGCCCCAAGCATGCGCTTGGTGTGCTGGGGCCTGGAACCGGTCCTGTCCCACACCATAACATACTAGAGCTTAGTAGTTAGAAAATCTCTAGGTGCTGGAAGACCCCCTGTTCCAGTCAAGCAGAGAGGGAAATTGAACCAGGGCCTCCCACATGAATGCTCTAACCACTGGGCTAAAAGTTGTAAGTTGGGTACCACCTCCATGCATGGAGTGGCGGTGCCCAATTTATAACTTATAACTCATTCCTGAAAGAAAAGCTTTAGGTGCCTAAGCTGCCTGACTCAAGAGAAGGGTTCCTATTTGTGATAGATATGGCAATTTCCTGCAATATCCTTGAAGAACCTGAGTGAATTAAGTTGAAATAGCTTTGGAGTCCATTGTATTAAATGCAAAGGTTATGTATTATTGTGATCCCTGGGAAGTTGTATGAACTTCAACGGACTATATTGAACAATGGGCAGGACAAGAATGGACTTTGGAGCAAACAGTGTCAAGTGGTTTGCCTGTGGAATTTCTGGGAGGTGTGTGTGTTCGCGGGGGAGGGAGGGTGAATGCAAATTTCTACCACCAGTATGCAAAACCCAGGGCTTGTCTACACTATAGAGTTGCAGCGCTGGTGAAGGGGTTACAGCGCTGCAACTTAGGATGTGTACACACCTGCACGGCACTACCAGCGCTGCAACTCCCTGTTTGCAGCGCTGGCCGTACACCCGGTCGAGCCTCGGGTGTAGAGGATCCAGCGCTGGATCACCAGCGCTGGTCATCAGGTGTAGACACTCACCAGCATTTTTGTTGACCTCCGTGGCATAAGCAGGTATCCCAGCATACCTGAAGAAGCCTCTCTGGTAATCAAGCAAACTCCACTGCCCGGTGCTCACCTGACCCCTCCTTTAAATGCCCCGGGAAATTTAAAAATCCCCTTCCTGTTTGCTCAGCCAGGTGTGGAGTGCAATTAATCTATCAATCACTCAGCGACCATGCCTCCACGCACCAAACGAGCCCCAGCATGGACCAATGCAGGGCTGCAGGACCTCATTAGTGTTTGGGGAGAGGAGGCTGTGCAAACACAGCTGCGCTGCAGAAGGAGAAATTATGATACATATGGGCAGATATCGCAGTCCTTGATGAGAAGGGGCCATGAACGGGATGCCTTGCAGTGCAGGGTAAAAATTAAAGAGCTGAGGAGTGCTTACTGCAAAGCCCGTGAGGGAAATCGCCGCTCAGGAGCTGCCCCCACAACATGCCGGTTTTACAAGGAGCTGGATGCCATACTTGGGTGTGACCCCACTGCCAATCCTAGGAGCACGATGGAGAGTTCAGAGCAGGGAGAAGTGGGGGATGTTGTATAGGACGGAGACAGTGAGGCTACTGGCGTGGAGGGAGACACCCCGGAGTCCCAGGACACATGCAGCCAGGAGCTCTTCTCAAGCCCGGAGGAGGCTAGCCAGTCGCAGCAGCTGGAAGCTGATGTTGAGGAGGAAGCTGAGGATCGTGCTCATGGTAAGTAGATTTCAATGTTTTAGGAGAGGAGGATTTTGGTTATGGCTGCCTGCATGCATGCCTAAACGTGGAATAGCCCATTGATTTGCTCTATCACGTCTCTGTAGTCTGCCTCGGTAATCTCTTGAAATGTTGCTGCAAGAGCGTTTGCAATTTGCTTTCTCAAATTGATCGGGAGAGCCACCGTGGTCCCTGTCCCAGTCAGGCTAACTCGTCCGATCCACTGTGCAGCGAGGCGTGGGGGGACCATGGCTGCACACAGCAAGTTGCATAGGGGCCAGGGCAGTATCCACATTCCTGTAGAAGACCCTCCCTCTCTTCCCAGGTAACACGCAGCAGTGATATGTCTGGCAGTAGGAAACCCTGTTGAGAGTTTAGGGATAATTGAGTGCAGGGTGCCAGATTCGCGGTTCCCCAGCCCATGGCGCTCTGTTTTCCCCCCCCTCTTCCCAGCATGTAGGCAGCCACGCGGTGTGCTCTGGTGTTCCCCGGCCCCCCCTCCAAGCAGGCATCCAGCCCCGCGGTGTGCTCCCGTGTTTCCCACCCCCCCTCCCAGCACGTAGGCAGCCACGCGGTGTTCTCTGGTGTTCCCCACCCCCCCTCCGAGCAGGCATCCAGCACCGCGTTTCCCCTCCTCCCTCACCGTCAGAACGGCGTGAACGCGGACCAAAGAAACCCCCCTCCCCAAGCAGCTAGCTTACCACCTTCCTGTTCACTACTGTCCCTTCTTCAGGACACCAGCTACTCCCTGTACCCATTGCTGATAAACCCCAGTGACCCAGTGGTCAATTCCCACTCCCAAGGGGAAATCGGGGCAAAACCACTCACCCCATTGCTCGCCATGACTTAGCTTGCCTGCCCTCTCTGTGTTATGTGAGGTATGTGAGAAGGATGCTACCAAAAGTCTCAAAAGTCCTTCAAACTGTGATAATAAACAATGATGCCTCTGTGTATTACATGGTTCTATCTCTGTTTTCTAGGGACCTTGACTACTGCAGCCGTATCACCGGCCTCACGTAGGTTGCAGAACTTGAGACGGAATCCTAGGAAATCAAAAGAGGAATTGATCAAGTCTGTTATGAGCCACTACAACAGAGAAAGTAGGAATACAGAGGAATGGAGAGAGAAGACGTATGAATGGAGAAGCAGTGTACAGGATTGGAGAAAGACTGTACATGAATGGAGAAAGAGTGTACATGAATGGAGGCAAACAGAAAGCAGGAGAAAGGAATTGTCTGCCAAAAAAACCACAAAGCAGATGATAAGCCTCCTGTCTCGCCAAACTGAGTCTTTCGAGTCTCTTGTAGCCATGCAGACAAATATGTACCATGGTAACCCACAGCCCTCCCAAAGCCCTCTTCCTTGTTCCCCAGTATTTCCACAAAACAACTTTCTCCAGCAGTCAGTTCCATATTATCCCCAGCTGCCCCCAATACCTATAAGATCACCTACCAGCCCTGATAACTATAATTCTTACCCTGTTCTCTCCACCCCCATTATTCTGCAGCATAGTAATGCTGAAGTGCAGCAGACAGTGAATATTGATCAAAATAGGACATATTAAAACCTGTAAATGTACAGTCCACCACCCCTACCCCCTAACCTGTTATGTACTGTATGTTGAATAAAGGTTTTTTTTCTATTTCTTTCACTACGTTTTATTGTTGCTGGAAGTGGTAAATATTACACAGCAAGGTAAAGCAAAGCACATCAAATGCATCAAACATTACTGTTGGCTCTCAACATCAAATTGCTCCCTTAAAGCATCCCTAATCCTTGAAGCCCTTTCCTGGGCCTCCCTACTAGCCCTGCTCTCTGGCTGAGCAAACTCATCCTCCAGGCGTCGAACCTCGGAGGTCCATTCCTCACTGAATCTTTCACCCTTCCCTTCACAAATATTATGGAAGGTGCAGCACGTGGATATAACAGCGGTGATGCTGCTTTCCATCAAATCTAGCTTCCCATAAAGACAGCGCCAGCGAGCTTTCAAACGGCCAAAAGCACACTCCACAGTCATTCTGCACCGGCTCAGCCTGTAGTTGAACCGGTCCTTGCTCCTGTCAAGCTTCCTTGTATATGGTTTCATGAGCCATGGCATTAAGGGGTTAGCGGGGTCTCCAAGGATCACAGTGGGCATTTCGACGAACCCTACTGTGATCTTGCGGTCTGGGAAAAAAGTCCCGGCCCTCAGCCTCCTGAACAGGGCACTGTTCCGAAATATGCATGCATCGTGCACCTTTCCAGGCCATCCTGAGTAAATGTCAGTGAAACGCCCACGGTGATCCACAAGCGCTTGCAGAACCACGGAGAAATACCCCTTGCGATTAACATACTCTGATGCCAGGTGGGGTGGTGACAGAATAGGAATATGCGTCCCATCTATTGCCCCTCCACAGTTAGGGAACCCCATTTCTGCAAAGCCATCTACAATGTCCTGCACGTTCCCAAGAGTCACGGTTCTTCTTAGCAGGGTGCGATTAATGGCCCTGCAAACTTGCATCAGCACCATTCCAACGGTAGACTTTCCCACTCCAAACTGGTTCACCACCGATCTGAAGCAGTCTGGAGTTGCCAGCTTCCAGATTGCAATAGCCACCCGCTTCTCCACAGGCAGGGCAGCTCTAAATCTCGTGTCCCTGCGCCGCAGGGTAGGGGCGAGCTCAGCACAAAGTCCCATGAAAGTGGCTTTTCTCATCCGAAAGTTCTGCAGCCACTGCTCGTCATCCCAGGATTGCAGGACGATTTGATCCCATCACTGAGTGCTGGTTTCCCGAGCCCAAACGCGCCGGTCCACGGAGCTGAGCACGTCTGTTACTGCCACAAGCAATTTAGTGTCACGCGCGTCAGGCGATTCAATATCATCGTCTGACTCCTCACTCTCACTGTCACTCTCACTGTCGCTCTCACTCTCACTCTCACTTTGCAGCTGAAGGAATAGCTCCACTGCCAAGCGTGATGTGTTGGCAACATTCATCAATAAGGTCGTCAGCTGCTCAGGATCCATTTTTAAAAAAAACGCAGAAAAAGCGCTGTACAATCACAATGCTGCCACACTGCTCCGCATGTGTACCAAAGCACCACGGGGCGTTGGAACAGGAACAGGAAGCGGAAAGACAATCACACTTCCTTCCCCTTCCCACAAGCCACAGCGCCGAAATGGGACGAGGTGCTCTGTGGGATAGCCGCCCACAATGCACCACTCCCAACAGCGCTGCAGTGTGGCCACATTTAACACCATTTGCAGCACTGGTTGCTGTAAGTGTGGCCACTCTGCAGCGCTGGCCCTATACATCTGTACTAACACAGTTGTAACAACCAGCGCTGCAAAATTGTAGATGTAGACATACCCCCAGACTTGTGAAGATACATCCTGAGAGAGGACCATTGTCTGCTGATTACCTGTTCCCAGCATCAGAAGATAAAAGGCCCAGCCTGTATACAGGAAAGACTTTACTATTCCTGGGTGTGTTTGTTCCCAGCTAAGGCTGTTATGAACTTATAACCACAAGAAAAACTCTTTGGTGGGGTTTGAAGGACTGACTCCTATCAGAGCCCTTGCTGGATTTGGAGGGTTGATCTCTGGTAAGCTTATTAGCATGCGTGTAGGTTCTCTTACTGTTTTTAATATGTTTTCTCTGTAATGCTTTCATGTTAAGAATAAAGGTAATTGCTTAGAAAGAGCTGTGTGGTAACTCATAACTACTGGCAATTACGTTGTTCACAGCCTTCTAAGAAAAAACAAAGTGCAGATGCTGGGCTGTTTAGACAGTCTGGCTCGCTGGAAATATCAGAATGCAGGTGAGGAACTGTGCAACCTGGAAAAATCCCTGATCAGGAGAGAGAGGCATAGGTCTCTGCCTAGAAGAGGTGACAGCTGAGGAACCAGAAGCCTAGAATGTGTGCCCTTGGTAGACCACAGAAGGGGAGTACAGGTGCGATTGCCCAGAACTGTGCCAGAGTGCTGAGCAGGGACAGGCACCTCCCTGCAGCCCAGACTTGGGTGCCTATTTCAAAGAGAGGAACAGGGCTTAGCACACATCCCTTTCATCAGCATCTGCCATTGGCTAGTTTAGGTGTGGCGCTACCTACCATGCTGGCTTTTTCTAAGGCATTTATCTCTCCTTATGTATTGTATAGGGAGTCTAGGCATTTAACTCAGGCTTTGTGGAGCACAATGTTATTTCTGTGATTTTTTCTAGGCACCTAATAGACAGGCACTGTGACCTTCAGCATTGCAGCACCTAAGGTTCTTCGTGGATCTAGGTCTCAGGTATTATCCACACAGGGGTCATACAAGTACCATAGATGGTTTTCAGCATTAAGACTAAACTATCCCTCACAGCTGACACACTGTAGGAACTCAAGAAGTGTTCAGGTTGGAATATATCTGTTGCTGTTTTATATTATGCTATTTCCATTCTTATGCCAGCTAACATAGCAACTCTTCAGATCTCTCCATATGATTTTCAGACCATGCTTTGCAAATATTTTGGTGCCCTTCTGGCCTACTGCAGTGGTTCCCTTTTTGTCATGCCCCGGCCCTTACTCATAAAGGAACCTGTCCCCACCATTACCACCCTCAAACCCCGGCTGGGAGGGGAGCTGTGGCCAGGGCCAGGAGCGGAACTGAGGCTGGGGCTAGGAGTGGGAGGCCAAAGCTGGAACTGCAGCTGGGACTACAGACGGGAGCAGAGCCACAGCTGGGTCCAGGAGCGGGGCCAGGGCCCAAGCTATGGTTGAGGCTGGGTTTGGGGCAGGGCCAGAGCACAGTTAGGGGCAGAGAGAGCCTGAGTGGTGCTTCCTCCCCACTGCCCATGGAAGCTGACCTGCACCCCACTGTGCTCCCCTGAACATTCCTCTGCATACCCTTAGGGGGGCATGCCCCACAGTTTGGGGACCACTGCTCTACTGGGATATATGCAAGGGCTTTTGGGGCCCTTTAGGTCTGGTACATCTGAGCCCCAAACTCAGCTAAGCACTTAAACACTTGTTTAACTTTAAGGGCATCTCTGTTCAGCCAAACTCTTCAGCATGTGCTTAATTTTAAGCATGAGTTTAAGGCTCATTGAGTTCTGTGGGAACTGAGCACACGCTTAAACTTCAGCACATGCTTAAATGCTTTGCTGAATCAGGATAGGGTTTACTCACATGCTTAAAATTAAATTACATGCTTTGCTGAGCCAGGATCTTAGTCTATAATCCATTCTTGATCATATTCCATATTCTCTATTATACTATCCTCTGCCATCTAATTCATATTAAAGTCCTGAAGGTCTAGCGCCTGCTTTTTTTGCACTCCCCATTTCTAGAATCCAGAACCCTTTCCTAATAGGAATTCTGGAGCATGGCACTATCACCTTTTGTTAGGAGTTCTGTGTAACCAATAGTTGGAACAGAATTTTCAGAGGAAAATGTGATTTTCACATCGACACTGTCCCTTTAATGACACGAAGGGAGCAGTTAGTTAGAAGAAGTGTTATACCCAGGGCATGGCTGCATCTCAATGGTGTCTGATGTTATTCCTGTGCATGATTTGTAAAACGCCTCGGAATCTTTCATGACAACCGGCACTGTGTGTGTGAATACAGGTTCACTTTTTTATCAGTCTAGAACTTGGGGTATTGCCATTTATAAATTAAAATGAATCTATTACATGAAAGATTCATGTAAACTAATCTTACAATTTTTATCCTGCATAAACTAGTCTGAGCTATCCTGGTCATACAGGCAGGGAATTGGCAGAGTTTATTAAGATGAAGTTCTTTATTGAGGCGGCTAATCCATCCAGCACTCTTTTATATTTCTATATAACTGTGTGAGCGAGCAGAATTTTCTCTATTTCTGATACCCTGTAAAGGGTTGTATCCCAGGACAGCTGCCCCTTGGGAAGGAAGATATTTGTGACCTTGTTAAGCTGAGCAAGCACATCAGTTGGTAAAGACACTGTAAGCACTTCCAGCTCAGCTGGAAAAGAGGTCACAATGCAGCCCTGCTGGCTGCCACTAGTGGCCAATACACAGAGGTCTAAAAAGAAGAGTGCAGCCTAGTGTTTTCAAGTATTTAAGACGGATCTAGGATAGTTATCTGTAGTAACTGGCTTTGCTGAAAATAACTTGCAATGACTTGCAGTGTCAACATCCTTGCTTACCTTTACCCGTGTAACTGAAAAAAATAAAAGCTGCCCATTGTTCAGAAGGTTTAAACTCCTAACACTTCATGGAAGATTCAGAGTGTCACATAAATAGACAAGCAAGTCCTGCCATTTGCTGCAAGAGAAAGGTAAACTTGAAATGATGTGGCAAAGAGTTAGGATTTTGTAAGAATAGTTTTCTTTAGCATTTACATGGCAATTTTGCCTAATTAGTCTCCAATAATTAATGCTGTGAGTGTAACGGAGATGTAATCAGGCAAAATGCTGGTATGTAAACCCCATGGAAGCAATACATCTTTTGATAGTAATGATTATGTTCTTTTTTATTATTAAAGATCCCATTAAAAAGAATTTATGATTTTCCCCTTTGTGAGAGAAATAATAAACATTACATTGGATGCACTTATTTTTGGTATTGAGCAACAGGGTATGTGTAATTAGCCACAGTTAAAAAGAGATTTTGTCAGGAAGGCTTTTGGGGCACATTACAAGCCAAATTACAGCCCAATAGATTTTTACATGTGGAAATACAGTACCAATAAATTACTCAAACACAGTTGTTTGAAGAAATGTTTGGATCCTACAAAAAACATGCTAAAGCAGGAAACAATGGAACCAAGGGACCGATTACTAGCTGGAAAAGACACAAACTTGTGTGCACAAGGACACTCAAGCAATTCTTTCATGGATCTGTTTTCCAGGGAATTGCTTTACTTCCTGAAAATACACTTTGTATGGTTGTTAAACAATGACATCCATCCAAGCTATACTAAAATCTGGCTCCTAATAGGTATTTGACTGAATATCAGCCAAAATTCTGGTAAAAATTCTTTCTCTAGCTAACTTTTCACTGTTTTTATTGATTTGAATTCCAGTAGCACCCAAAGGCCCCTTGTCTGGATCAGGGTCCCAGTGTAGAAGCACATTAGGAAGAGATAGTCTTTGTCCTGAAGAGATTACAATCTAAACAGACCAAATCAAAGAGCGAAGGAAACGAATGCAGTATACAAGCAGAGAGATCAGGGTCGCTGGCACACACATTTTTAAATCTATGTTTTATTTTGTTTTTAAACATAAGATATCCCCAGCTTCCCAGTCACTGCGGTTCTAACAGCTGCTTCTTTTTCCCATCCTACGGACTGGGTCTGTCCTTCAGAGACGACTGGAGTGGGGAAGGTTCAGGCTTCAGACCTCTTGTGTTACCATGGGTGTTCCTCAGGCCTAACAGCCTAAGGATCTTCCTGATGCTGTTGTCTGGAGGGCACTAGGGGTGCGTTCCTGATCAGACAGCAGTCTCTCAATTTCAGAAGTCTTAGTGGGCAAATGTTAGAATTTCCACATACAAAATTCATTTTGTCCGAGTCCATTTAGGGCTCATGCCAGCAAAGTTCATCCATGCATGAAATGCAAGCTTTAATTCCTCAAACTTTAGTGCATGGAACATGCAAGGATCATGCTAAGTTAATGGTACTCTTGTATAGTCCGCGCCTAAGCTTTCTGTTGTGCATGTGTAATCCTTTCATTTTTGCTTATGTGGGTGGATGCAATTTCAGTGTATTATGCACAGGTTTCAGAATCATTCTACAGTGATTGCAGGTGTTTGTATATGCAGTGTGGACACATGAAAGTGCAGGCACAGTTTTACAAAAAGCTACCTGCAGGATAAAGGCTGAAAATGCATCCTTATATCTATAGATTTTTTTCATGTGTGCACCCACCCACACCAGCAAAAGTACAAGGTCCACACCTACGTGATGGAAGGATTATGTATGGAATATGCAAAAACACTCTTAACTAGGGATAACACTTGTGTAACATCAACAGATCACAGTTGTTGTCGGGCGGGATCAAACATGGGACCGCTGGAGCTAAATGTATGAGTCTCTACTGCATGACCTAAAAGCTATGTGGCCCTTAGCTAATGCTGTAGCAGGTTTGTTAATCTCTCAGTGGTCTTGGTGCCACTAGAGGGGACAGAGCACCACACTCAGGAGGTGTGTGGGTTACATACTTCCCCTAGCTGAGGAAGCACATGCCAAACTTCAGAGACTTCCTAGGTGAAATCCCGGACAAGCCCCCACTTATAACACCAACAGACAACACGGTCATTGGTGGGCAGGATCAAACTGGGACCTCAGGAGCTAAATGAATGAGCTGCTACTGCATGAACTAAAAGCTGCATGGCCCTTAGCTAAGGCTGCAGCAGACTCATTAATCTCTAAGTACATGTTCAGTGCCACTAGAGGTTACAGAGCACCACACCCAGGAGGCATGTGGGTTACACTTGCATGTTGCCCACAATAAAACCTTGAATAACTGAACGGGGCATCCGGCCCTATTTTGTGGGACTATGTGTTTGACTATTAGTATTGATCATTTCAGAAGCCCAGGAGGGATCTTGCTTCTAATGTTGAATAAAGAGAAGGCAGGAGACAGTTAATTCTAATGGGGCCTGCAGGCTGGTTCACACACATTACCTCTCTGTATCATTGCAATCAAGCACAAGAAAGGGTTCAGGTTTGGCAAAAGGGCTTCAGCAGCATGGCAGAAATTGTTACAAGATGTTTTACGACACTGGTTGTTGGTTACAGCAACAGTAGAACCAAGCGGTTGTGAAATACATTTCATCTGCAGAGAAATAACCCTCAGGTAAGCAGATGTAGTAACAGCAAAGTAAGGCAATAGTGGTCATTTCCAAGGTTTTGGGGAGATAGTCCCTTGATAACATTGGTTAGGCACTTCAGCAGCCAGAAAAATCCCTTGGAGCAAGGAGATGACCCCTGCAGGTTAATCACGTTGGTAGGGACTCAACACACCTTGTGGGTTTGCCTTGTGAGAGGCCGGTATGGCTATGACCCCAGGTATCAGATGTTGTGAGGTTAATGTAATTTTTATTGGTTCTCTGAATTCTTGTCTTCAGTAAAGTTGCAACCTTTTCCCACATCTTCATTTAAGGGTATCTTGGGTCAATGGTTTAGTTTCATTTTTTTTATGCTGTTGTACTAAGCAGTCAAATATAGCACCTGTGATACAAGTATAACTTATTGCTCTCACCACAGTTTGGCTTCTAATTTGCCCAAAGACCATTTTCTGTTATACAATATCTGGCCTTATGCTGCAATTAGACTCCAGACCGATCATTAGATTATGCCGCTCCTCCCTGTTTTAATTCATCTGACCTACACACTGATTAGTGAGAACATACCCTTGCTAGTAGTCAGTAAATGTGATGGCATCAGCATTGCTTTCGTGGGGAACTAGCACTCTTTCCTAGCTGGCAATAAAGTGTCACAGACTATAGCAGTCAGTGAGGGAGGAAATGAAATGAGAACTGTTAAAAAATGTGGAATGTTTGCTCTTTGCTTTTTGCCACAGAGACATCCCAGGGGTGTTGATAACATTCTGCGGAGCGCTGTGTCAACACCTGTGCATTGCAAGCCTGTAGTTCAGAGGGGACTGACTGCAATGCTGCGGTTGGGGGGAAAAGGGCATCTCAGAGGTGGGAGATCTTGATGTGGTGTGAGAGAAAAGAAACCCATCAATACAAACCAGGATTTAAAGGATGCCTACGGCTACAGCTACAACTGACAAAAACAGAACCCTTAATTCACCTATAATGGCAGCTGCATAAATGATAGCAACAGTAGCTGCTGTAGTGCGGTGCAGGTAGGCGTAAGTGTTTTAATCACCATGTTGAGGTTAGATAAGGTACTGGTAAGAATACCTGAGCCCCGACTACTCCACAGCTTCCCCGGTTGTTTTCAATAGTGGAGCTGCACGTGTGGTGAATTGCAGCTATGACGATTGCTAGTGTAGACAAAGCTTATGCACACTCAGCCTCAGGTTGAAAGCTAAGCTGTATAAGCCACCAGAGTGAACAGGGGAATTGGTCAGATGGCTTGTGCTCTTGATTAACCTCTCCTGCCTGTACCTGTACCTACCTGTAATAAATGCATGAAGACCAAACAAAGCATAGTCATTAAATCAAGATGAGTGTATCGCTTGTAATAGCAACAACTTTATAAATGACCCCCTACCTCCTAACACAGGTGCTATTCAGCAGCATCAGACCACTTTCTACATTTAAACATACATAAATATAAAACCTATCGAAGGGGCCTGAGGAGGAAACAAGATGGGAGAGGTAATTATGGGGTGATGTTTTATGATGTTGTTTAAAGATGGTTGGAGACGGGGAGCACAATAATAGTGCCATCACCCACTGCCTTAAAATGGAGTGCTGGGACTCCAAATATTGATGATGTGATTTCAGACACCCATCAGGGTACAGACAGAGAATATAGTAAGAGTCTATATATTTAACCATCTAAAAAATCAACAGTTTCTGTTTAAAGTCAGTCCACCACTGTATAAGAAACATATAAACACATGGCTGATATGATGCAGTCACCGATACTGAAGGTAATTAGCCAAATTGCTGTTGCATTCTGGACAAGTTGCCAGTGCTGGAGAGGCCATGACAGCCTAGGAAGACATTAGCCTCATTGAGCTTACTAGTCATGAGTTACCTGCACAAAGAAAACCAGTCAGATGCATGGAGCTATCTGTAGAAAGGGAGTGGCTGAAAGAACACAATGCCTGAACTAGTGCCCTCAGTAACTGAGGACAGAAAAAAGGAGCAATAACAATGCCTCATAACAATGACATCCACCCTGAAGAAAGACTTGTTTTCCCAGGGTTAGAAAAAGGTGTACAGAGCTGGCAGTATGCTCCAGTCATTTCTCTAAAACAGAGTTGCAGGGTCCACAGAGCAAACAGTATAAAACTGTGTACTATCATTCAGCTGATGAGACTGTCCACCATGTTTAGACATGATTCACTAGCTTAGGTATGGTCAGCAATTCCACTATCTACACTGAATAATGATCACTGATAAGGCTCATACTAGTGCACTTATTCACAGAGGGATAGAAAACAGCACTGTTACAGTGGTTCTGTGAAGGCTTCCAGAGTTATGCATGAGCGTTTCCAGCATCAGCTTCAGTTTTCTGGGATTTTGGTCCTGGCACAAATATTCGCAAAGAAATCTTTTAAGCCATTTGGTAACTCAAAACAGATTGATTGTTATACCCTCACTGGAGCAGGCATTTGCAATTGCTCAAAAGGCTCCTTCAAGATTTTAGCATGCAGAATCAGCCTGCATGCACAACAGATGTATATAAGTCCATGCTTTAAATCTAGGTTCACTATCTTTTGGCCCAGCTGCTCAGTTAATACAAGTGATCCAGGGGCTGGATACTATGAGGTGCTGAGCACTCTGGACCCAGGCCAGGGTGCTCAGCACCATGTAGATTGAGTGATAGATTTAAATAGCTCAATCCCTTTACCCTAACAATGAGAAGGTTAAGAGGTGACTTGATTACAGCCTGTAAGTATCTACATAGGGAACAAATATTTAATAATGGGCTTTTCAGTCTAGCAGAAAAAGATAAAACAGGATCCAATGGCTAGAAGTTGAAGCCAAATAAATTCAGACTGGAAATAAGGTGTAAATCTTTAATGTGGAGAGTAATTAACCATTGGAATAATTTACAAAGGGTCATGATGGATTCTCCATCACTGAGCATGTTAAATCAAGATTAGATGTTTTTCTAGAAGCTACGCTCTAGGAATTATTTTGACCTGTGTTGTATGGGAGGTGAGAGTAGATGATCACAATGGTCCCTTCTGGCACTGGAATCTGTGAATCTAGGATTTGAAACAAGCAATCACTTGAAACAGGATCATAAATGGGCATGAGTTGCTGCTTGGGAAATCTACAGGAGGGAGAATGTAACTGAATAAAAGGTATTCACACACTTTTATATGAGCAGTTATGGCAATTGTAGCATTTATTGAGCCATCATAGCATACCTTTCTATGTACAATGTACAGAATTTGTTCAACAGCAATTCAGCTGCACTAATTGCATGGGCAAAAGAAGATGCACAAATCTATGTAGCCATATAGGCCAAATTCTCAAATTCCGACCCATCAATTACTTCCACACTATTTGCACCTGCACCTGCAAAACATGTACTCGCAAATAGGCACCTACCTGCTCAGATCAGTTAATTGCCTTCATATGTACCTGACTGTGCATGCCATTCATCAGTTTGCAAAGGCAAAGGCTGGATTGTGCTTTGCGAGCGCAGTGTGTGCCTGGATACAATTTACAGGTGCATCTTGGGTGCCTGCATCTGAAAGTGTTTTTATGGAAAACCATTATGGGCGGAAACCATTTTAAGATCTTTCATGACCTTTGGAATTTTGTTTCAAGAGATATTTCATGCAGATTTCCATCTATAGCTGCCATGAATTCTCTCCTCATTGGAAGTTCAGCTGAAAGGATCATTGTTTTATACCGTAGTATTTGCTGTGGATCATAAAACAATGCATGCACAACTTCAATTTATTGTATGGTGTAGCAGGGTGGACCCCTGCTCCTGCCCTGAAGGGATGAAAACACAGCCCTGGGAAGGGGCTGTGGCTGGAGAAAGTAGCCTTTAGGCTGGGCTGATTGGGGAAGTGGCTGCAGCGGGGGCCACGCCCCAAACTGAGCAAGGGGTCCTCATAAGAAGGCCAGAGGAGCTAGAAGCAGTCAGTCCCTCTCTAGCTGTAGAAAGAGATGGGCCTGGCTGCTGGGAGCTAGTGACAAAGTACTTGAGGGAAGCAGGGCTGAGGACAGGCTGAGGAGCAGGGAAGCTCTAGCCTAGAAAGCCCCAGGGTGAGGCCTAGCATTAGGCTAAAAGGTACTGGGGGTTGCAGAGGGCAGCCCAGTGGTAGTCTAGGGCAGCAGGTCCAGACCCCGTTGCCTATGATGAGTGGCTGATACTGCAGTCTGCCCCAGTGAACGGGGGCTAGATGGAGACTGGGAAGTAGCCATACACTGATGCAAAGTGAAGATAGAGGGTGGGGGTCCTCTGGGAAGTGGAAACCCTCAGAGAAAGGGGTGACTGCTTGGGGGCAGCACTCCACATAAAGGGGCACTGGGTCCAGGGAGGGACATGAGGCCAGAGGACAGGTGGATCACTGGCCTGCAGAGGGTGCTCCAGAGCTGGAATTGAGCTGATTCCCAGAAGTAACCAGCAGGAGGTGCCGCAGGGGTGAGTCCGCACGTCTACATATGGATTGATTTTTTTTTTCAATTTCAAAATGCACAAGTACATTTTTTTAATGATATGCAGTCAGGAATTTGGCAGACTGCTTAATTCCACATACTGTAAGGAGGTAGCAGGGAGCCTTTTCCATTGTGAATCGAATGGAATTTGTGATTTGCATGCACCTTTTGAGTCAAAATCAAACATTTGCCCTGGATTGGCCCTGGTTTAATTAAAATGATGAGAATGTGTGATATGCTTTTGGTCTAAGGCAAAAAGGATGCACAGTACTGAAATTTGGAACAAACATAAAAAAAAATTGAGAAATGCATGGTTGGAAGTGATAAGAAATGCCAAGACTATGTATTACATGGGATCATGGGATGAAAATAGAAAATATCCTACAAAAATTCTGGCGTACTGTGAAACCGTTGTAGGAAGGTTTGGATAGGATTACATGCTTTATGGATAATGTCCCTGTAACTAACACTGTAGATGTTTGTAATCTTTGCCATAGTCTTTCTGTACAGATGATGGGGCTGCTCATCAGGGCTAGCAGATTTCCTCCTCCTCTTCCCCTCCCCACTTCTAACTGGATAGTGGCAGAGGATAAACACTGTATCTTGAAGGGTTCTGCTTGGAAAAATTGATGGTTATCATAAAATTAAGTAAAAAAAAAAAGCTGAAAATATTTCTCAATGACTGCCTTTAGAAAGGCAACTGCTCATTTGTATTGAGAGTTATTGAAATAGTCACAAAAATTGGCTTTCCACTCCTTTTATTATTATTTTTTATTTATCATTTTTATTGTGGTAGTATCTAAGAACCCCAGTTATGGACCTAGATCCCATTGTACCAGGCACTGAACAAACACTTTTGTCTCTTTTAAAGGAATTTTCTCATAGGGGCTGGAAATGAATAAAAGCCCCAAAATACCTTAGGTTGATGAAATAAAGGGCACTCTTTGTAACTTCATTGTTCCTGTCTCATTTAATAAAAATATTTACAGATATTTTCCTTAAAGGAGTTAATTTCCCCACATTCACCCTCTGATTGTTTCAGTCTGTTTTTTGACTAATCTGATCTCTTCAGACTAGCTGTTTATGTTGATGATCAATTCAAAAGCATCCGAGAGGTGGGGGTGTCAAAATTGTATCTGAGTCAACATTTTCACATTTAAGTGCATGAAGTTAGGCTCCTAAATCCATATCACAACACTAAAATAAAGCAGCCTGATTATCAAAGGTGCTGAGCACCTGCAACTCCCAGTGACTGCACTGGAACTAGCGGATGCTCAGCACTTCTACAAATCAGGCCACTGGATATTTAAGTGCCAACATTTTGGCAACCAGATTTGAAAATGTTGGTCAATAACTTGAAAATCATTGAGCTTGAGCTGTGTGTGTGTGTTTGTGTGTGTGTTTGTGTGTGTGTGTGTGTGTGTGTGTGTGTGTGTGTGTGTGTGTGTGTGTGTGTGTGAGTGCGGATCTGTTCGCTCACTATACCATCTGTCTGTCCCCTGGCTGGACAACAGGAAAGATAAGGGTGCTCCTAGTGGATTGCCCAAATGAGTTATTTTGAACATGTGGCAAGCACCTGCAGTTTAGCAGCTGAAAGACAGGATTTTTCCAGCCCTAGCTTCTTTGTGTGTATGTCTATTTTATTGTGCTTGTTTTCTGCAGCACTGAGTGAAAGCACATCAGAGCTGTGCTCAGTCTGTGCGTACCTAATGTATTCTTTTTTGGACATGATGTTTTAAGCACATTCCATTTTTTGGTTGTTTTTTTTTTCAAAAAGGTTTATTTAAAGAAAGAGAACTCCAGAAGTTCAGTTTTAAAAAGGTTGTGTGATATAAACAGCTATCCTTGTCCTGTCAAGAGTATGGCTGAAGAACTGAATGGTTCAAAGGACAAAACGTTTTACCTTTAGGTCACTGATTTGATGCCAATCCAGATCATACCAAAGTGACTGAAAGTCATTGCGATTTAACAGCTGTTCAATTACCTGTGTGAACACAAACACGTTCATGATATATATACTATGAGGCTGTAATATTTACCTATATAAAGGTGTACTTTCTTCTATTTTTATCTCTGCTGAAGTTTTTTTTAGTGTTGGTTTATGCAGCTGTGTCATAAACAGATAGCTAAGGGTTAATGTTCTTTTACCTGTAAAGGGTTAACACAGGGAACCAAACACCTGACCAGAGGACCAATCAGGAAACAAGACTTTTTCAAATCTGGGTGGAGGGAAGTTTTGGGTGTGAGTTCTTTGTTCTTTGTCTTGGGTCTGACCCTCTCGGCTCTGAGAGTGATTTTTCTATCTCCTGGCTTTCTAATCTTCTGTTTCCAAGTTGTAAGTACAAGGATAGTAAGACAATAGGTTTATATTGTTTTCTTTTGTATTTACATGTGTGTAGTTGCTGGAGTGTTTTGAATTGTATTCTTTTTGGATAAAGCTGTTTCTTCATTTTTTCCCTTTAAGCAATTGACCCTGTATATTGTCACCTTGATACAGAGACTATATATTATGTCCTTTTTCGCTCTTTTATATAAAGCTTTCTTTTTAAGACCTGTTGGAGTTTTTCTTTAGTGGGGACTCCAGGGAATTGAGTCTGCAGCTCACCAGGGAATTGGTGGGAGGAAGAAGTCAGGGGGAAAATCTCTTTGTGTTAGATTTACTAAGCCTGACTTTGCATACCCTCTGGGTGAGGGGGGAGAGAGGTTAACTCTCTTGGTGATTGTGTTTCAAGGACTTGAAACAGGGAGGGTGGAATCCCTCTGTTTAGATTCACGGAGCTTGCTTCTGTATATCTCTCCAGGAACCCAGGGAGGGAACACCTGGAGGGGAGGAGGGGGAAGGGAAATGGTTTATTCCCCTTTGTTGTGAGACTCAAGGAATCTGAGTCTTGAGGTCCCCCAGGGAAGGTTTTGGGGAGACCACAGTGAGCTAGGCACTGTATAATGCTTAGCTGGTGGCAGCGATACCAGGTCCAAGCTGGTAACTAAGCTTGGAGGTTTCCATGCTAACACCCATATTTTGGACGCTAAGGTCCAGATCTGGGAAGAAATGTTATGACAAGCTGTTTCACAGGATACAATAATTTTCCCCATATTAATTTTGACTTTTGCTATTCGGCAGACACTATTTTTTTTCCCCTCTCTGTGTTTCCTATTGCACCAGGTACAATATGTGAGTAGTTCTTGCTTTCGTTCCTAATTATTTTGAAGTCTCGGCTTTTCTATTGCATTTTCCTACACTGCCAGAAGATGGCACTAAAGCTTCCAAGAGTCAGTTTCACTTGATTTCTCCACTCATTCTGATTTCTAGTCATCTTAAAGGAAAACTGTCAATTTTAAAAGCACATTTATCTCTGAAAACTTGATGCCTACAGCTGAGGTAAGTAGCGCTTAAGGCACCAGTGCTGCAAAAAGAGTACATATGTGCATGGCATGTGCATGGGTTAGCAAGGTTGAGAGCAGGAGTGAATTGATAAGTAAGGTTCTGGGTGAACTGAGTGCAGGTGTGCTGGGAGAAAGCAACAGGAGATCTTAGGGTATGAGCTACACTGGAGATTTTGGACTATGAGAGAACAGTGAAGGTATGATAGCGGGATACATTCTGCGGCCTCCCTTCCTATTCTTTTTACACTAAAGCTCCCCAGTTTTATATTCATCAATCTCCCTTAACTCCCATCAAAATCTCCCCCCCTGAATTGCTTACCACTCTCCTCTCCCTGCTTGAAACAGTGTCCCAATTTTTCACTGCAAATATGATCAAGCTGTAAGAAAGAGGTGATGCAAATTGTTACCTCCAGCCCTCAATTTATTAACAGTGAGAGTAATTAACAATTTACTAAAGGTTATGGTGGATTCTGTCTCACTGGCAATTGTTAAATCATAATTGGATTTTTTTTTAAATAATATGGTTTAGCAGTTATTTTAGGGAAGTTCTATGGCCTGTATTATACAGGAAGTAAGACTATGGTCACAATGGTCCCTTCCGGCCTTGGTATCAGTGGGTCTATTAATTTCAGATGGGTTTACACTGATGTGTAAACCAGTGGAAGTGCATTCAGAATTATGATGCATTGAAAACTGTTATAATTGGAAGCTATCATTTTAAATTTGTAAGGGGTTTCCAGCTCCTGCTTCCAGGGTAGGGGGCTCCTTAGGGAAGCATGTGATCTGAATCTTCCATAGTCATTCTGCAAAAGAGTCAGTCTGGGGCAAGTCAGGGTGAGTTGTGCCTCTGTGCCTGAGGTAGCCCTTTGCTATCTTGCTTTGTGTAATTGGCGGTTGTGTGTTAAATTTCTAGATTCTAAGAAATATACAGTTACACTGCAAGCTTCCAGGAGAAGGGTAAAGGTTTGTTTCCCCTAGTTCTTCATGTGTATGCCGTGAACTTAACAAGGACCAAGCTATATAAACCCCAAGTAATGCTAAAAGTTCAGGTCAGACACTGAGGCACCAAAAATCACAGTTAGCCCAAGGACTGAAAGAGCCTGAAGAATAAACAGCCAAGAGGTGGGGTTCTTGTCCTTACAGGTGGTGCTTCCTCATCAAACAGGAGGCAGGGCAGCAAAGGAGAAGCTGGAAATGCTGTTGCCTGTGTTGTGTGGACAGGAGACTTGGTCTCTAGAGCTGTCAAGCCAGTACCTTTCACCTGCCTTAAGTTCCCTGTTAAAACATTTAGTGTGCATAACCCTAAAAAGTCAGTGCAGATCATTACAATGTTGCGACCCATTCATGCATCACTGTACAGACTTATAGATGCGGTTGCCAGTGTCCCTGTCCCTTTAGTAAAGGATGATCAGACATCCTAGGATGCCCAGTGCGAATCTAAGCTTAATGTAGGTACAGTATATTGCCACAGTTCAAATGGAGACAGAGAAGCATAAACATCCCATCTTTGAAAAAGATGCCTTCTGCAGCCTCCAGGCTACTCACAGTACCCTGAAGGACTGTGCTCTTTGCATAGAGACAAGACAACCCCAGAACTTAATGTGATTTTATAAGAGATGCCCTCCCCCTACATCCCTGCCCTGCTTTGGTTTGATGCCCAGACCATCTGGTCACCCTATAGCTCTTTTTTATTCTCCATTTTCTCAGCATATCACCAATTGCCAACAGATGAGCTGCAACTGCTGGCACCACTGAGGCAGTCAAACATTTGCATGCACTGTGTATCTTCAGCCAGATCTCACCCACATCTTTCAACACAGACATATTGGGGTACCTTTTCAATGTGGTGCCTGGGGATTACACTGTGTTGATTGTAGCTGAACGGCTACATTGCTGCTCATTGAAATTAATTGCACTTGCTATTTTGAGAATAGTTTTTTCCTGTTAGGTATTTTGGGCATCTTAAGCAGCAGTGTCTGGTCTTCTCCATCACTACTGACTTTGAGAGAGGGTAGCTGTGGGGAAATGGCACCTCTGCATCTGTGTTTCTCCCCTCCAGGACATCATGGGGCAGTATATTATCAGTCCTCCTGAAGTCACTAGAGGGCTAATGAGAAAAAATGCTTGTGATATACTGAGGTCACTGACACCCAGCTCTGTCTCCATCACATCTGAACCAAACACATCTGCACCTGGCAAGGAATATGTGACCTTTTTCTCTCTGATTCAGGGAGCCTTGCTATGATTATCCATGCCTTTGTCACCTGGAGATCACATTACCCTCATGTGCTCTATGCCAATCAGAAGATGAAGCTAGTGAGCAATGTTGAGTTTCTCACCTGGGATATATTGCATCATTGCTCTGGAACAAGCACAGGCTAGCAGGAAGTTTCTGAGTGGAATTTAAAGCATTGGTAAGGCTAAGTCCTAAGTGGTTTGGGATCTGATTACCCAAGAGACCTCTCCCCACCCTCACCAGGACCAGACTGCCATAGCTGAGATGAGTAGGATGTGCTCAAGCTATAGAATCTCTCTGATAAATGAGAGGGGAGGGTCTACTGGTAGGTCATTTTCTGTGAAGGTTCCTCAGCTTTGGAACTCATACTGCACCATAATCTGCCAGAGCCCAAACTTGATCTTCCAGGCATGTCCCATTGGCCCCCTCCCTAGGCTTTTGTGATGGCTGGAATGAGCTGATGAATGGAAGGGTTAGAGTTTATTTTCCTCATATTAACTGATGGTTGTCTATTTGTGTATCAAAGTCACAGGAACAGACCTTCATAGTGCATGTTTGTTTTTTAATTTATGGAGTGGGCACCCAGAGCACAGCATAGGGACCTAGGGAAGTTTCCAGAAATCTGAATAAAATACATAAATATTTGTCACAGGAGGGAGAGCAGATTGCATTTGTAGATGGTTCTAGACCCATCTTTTGGCAACAACTTTTGGACTCCCTGCCTTGTCAAGACCTGCCTCACAATATGCTAGATCTCTTAGTCTCTGTCAGGGAAGTGAGATAATGAAGCTCACGTTTTCACTAAGATATGCCTAGTCTCCATCAGCATAAGGAAGGGGAATTCTGAAGTCATTCTCTTAAACAAAAAAAAAAGTCTCCTGCACGGCATGTTAAATCACTACTGTCATGCTATTGGGCTGACCTGTGAAAATGAGGCTCAGGCATGTAAGGATGGAGACATGTATTGAAACTACTTCATATTCTGAGGAGGACCCGTGTCTGCAGACATTCCAAGGAGGAGTTCAGAATAGCACCAAGCAGAGCACTGGACCATGCCATAACTCAGCTGGCTCTTTATAGCAATGTCACTGATGAAGCAAATTGAATTTTAAATAGATTTGTCTAGATTAAGATTTTCTAACTGAAAGTGTTATTAAACTAATTATCATCATGATTATTATTTGTATTACCATAGCACCTAGGAGCCCATGTCATGGACCAGGACCCTACTGTTCGAGATGCTGTACAAACACATATGAATAAAAATGTTTTCAGGACATTTCATTTTAACTTTCTATGGAAATTAGGTTTTTTTACTTCAGACATTTTCTGTGCAGTGTCCAGAACCCAAAAAACAACAACAAAAGTTACACTTAAAGTTACATTTGCTGATCAAATCTGAACCCAAATGTTGAGTTTTGTAAAGATCAGAATGAAGAACAATCCATTGAGACGGCTGCTTCAGGAAGTCTAGAACAGGAAGTCTACAGAGGAGAAGTGGGATGATCAAGAAGAGGGCAGCTTTTGAAAATTCAAAAAAAGGTGGCACAGAAGCACCACAGTGAATGATTTGGAGACTAAGGGCAGCTCTACACTATGGGGCACAGTTGATCTAAGTTAAGCAACTCCAGCTACATGAATAACATAGCTGGAGTCGATGTAGCTTAGATCCACCTTTTGCGGTGTCCACACTGCACTGAGTCGACAGGAGAAACTCTCTCGTTGACTTACCTTATGCTTCTTGTTCCAGTGAAGTACCAGAGTCAACGGGAGAGCAATCGGCGGTCAATAGATCACTGAGCGTTGATGCCCCGGTAAGTGGAGAGAAGCCCTAAGAAACATCCAACATTTCTCAGTCAGTGCAAGCTCACATGGGGTGGGGGTGTCCTTCTGCAAGATGATCTTCCAGAGGCATATGCTTCAAAAGCCTACAAAACACTGACTAAACCACAACAGAACGATGCACAGATTGGAAGAGAAATGCTGGCAATTGTTTTGGTTTAGAGCCGTTTCACGAATATGTTTATTCACAGAGATCCGGTGAGGCAGAAACAGACCACAGACCTTTGGAAGCTATATCACAGAAACCATTTTGCAAAGCACAATCTAGACTTTGGAAAATGATCTAGAAATTGCAAATGTAGTCCCTGCAGGCCAAGTTGGGCCTTCAGGCTCAGGTCTGAGTCAGGGGCAGTGTGCATTTGTACTGGACACCGAGCAGCTGTAGAATGGAAATGACACCTTGGAGTCAATCCTCTGAGCACAATCCCTCTGCAGCTCCTCATTTCCACACTGAGGCTAATATACTGCAGCAGGCCATCACCTGAGTACACTTCCCTCCAAGCTGTAACATGAGGAGGCAGAGCCCTGGCTCAAGCTATTACCAACCCTTGTCCCATCTTTCACCCACTTCCTTCTGAGGGGATCATTAGGCACACAGCCATTGCTCTTCCCTCTGTGTCTAGCCAAGATCTGGGTAGGTCCTATGTGGCCAGGCATATAGATGCGCTGAGCCTTATTCCCCTGCGTGGCTGCATAGGTTCCAGCCACAATTTAGCCCTAAATGTAAAATCCAGGCCCAGCAAGGAGCTCCTAATCGCAAACATGCTTCTAGGAGCACCTGCAAATAGCGAAGGCAAGGAGTTGCAAGGAGAAGAGGCTGAAGCAAATTTGACTCAAATACTTACCATTTCCAAAAGAAAATCTGACAGCCTCAAATGAGAAACACCAAATCACCTCAATTTACAAGTGTTTGAGAGAGAAATTCTGTGTAGAGGCTCACAGAGAAAACCTAAGCACCTCCAGCCTTGGAAGCTTATCAGAATTGTCTAGTTATTATGTAATCCTGCCTTGGATGCAGGGGACTGGACTAGATGACCTCTCGAGGTCCCGCCTCTATGATTCTATTAAATTGCTGAACAGGAAGAGATTCTGTGCAAAAGACATTACGCTGAGGTACCACACAGCCTGAGGTCGATATTGCTAAGTATGCTACACAGGGCCCCTCATGGGTTTGAGCAGGGTGAGAATGGAGTCTGATATGTCCTAATCTGGCTAGGTATGAATGTTGCTACTGAAGATAAGGTATCCAAATGTGAAATCTGTAATACAGAAAACAGAATCTAACAGAATCATTAAAACCATATGAGATTCCTCATCCCCTTTGTTCCAAAGTTGTTGCAAGTGTATTTGAATTAAATAAGATTATCTCATTAGTGGACTGCTATTCACATCTTTCGGAAATCAAGCTGCTGCACAGCACATTTAGTGGCAATTTAATAACACGTTGTACCTCACAATTTGCTCCTCCTGGGATTCCAGATGACCTAATAACTGATAGTATCCCATAATTCGCAAATGACTCATTTTGGCAGTTCTCTGCCTATCACACCATGTCAAGCACAGTCAAATGGCTGAGCAGAAAAGTCAGTACATATAGCAAATAACTTGATTTTTTAAATCTCTTGCAGATTTAAGGAATCCAGACTTATTGGTTGTATTGTTAGAATATTGCAACACAGGGCAGACAACTAAGCCAAAGATATTTAACTCTGAAGTAGTTACACTCTACACTAACACATTACTCTCAGGTCCTTATATATCCCTCATCACTGTAGTATCTGAGCACCTAGTGCGCAAAAGAGCGACCGCTCTAGAAGTGGGAGAGGATGTTCAATTCCAACACAAAGTGAATGGCAAACTACCAAGGTAACAACTGAACATTCCAGCTCAACTTCACACATCATAGCCACCTTGAGGGTCAGACCATTTTGAGGAGCAGAAGACACTATAAGAAAGCTCAGGCCCTTTGTTTCTTGACAACATGCCAAAGGCTCCTACACAAGCAGCAGCAGATCCAGGTGGCAAAGCCACCGTGCAGCAGCAGAATGGGCCACCACAGAAGAAACAAGAAGACAAAGAAGTGAAAAACAAGAAGTAGACATGTGATGAGAAACCCATTGAGATTCAGAGACTATTATTGACAGATGTCCAGTAAGAGTCAGAATAATCCTTTCATCTATCCAAGCAGTTCAGGTGCCCTACCCTGACATCCCTCCTAGATGTTTCTGTTAGTCTGCTTTACAGGGGATGCATCACTTGATGATTACCTATTCTGTTCATTCCCTCTGGGGCACCTGGCATTGGCCATTGTCAGAAGACAGGATACTGGGCTAGATGAACTTTTGGTCTGACCCAGTATGTCCATTCTTATGTTCTTATGGATTAATTGGCTTTCTTAGCTGTAAGCATTGTTTTTTGGTCAATGTTATGTTTTACTTGCATTTGGATTTTAAAAGAAGAGGACGACGTAACCATAACCATTGATCTCAGCAGACACTGGCCTTTGCCATGTGACGGGATGTAACTTTTTGTAACCCTATCCCAGATCATATGTTTGAGGCTGAGAAATAAAGACCAGACTGCTGTGAAATGCACACATGGCAGATGTTTAAAACTATCTGATCCAGTCCTGCGGGTCTCCAGGAAAAGAGAAAGATGGTGGTTTATAAAACTGTGATGGGAAAAAGCACAACATAATGCTCCACTGTTTGGGTTAGCAATACGCAAATATTAAAATAAATCATAACATTTAAGAAATGAACAAAATAACCAAATGTTTTTTTCAAACCTTACCTCAGTCATGACATAAGTATTTCAAGATGTTCACCAAAGTATTACAAACCACAGTGCGGGCTATCAATCTGTCAATGAACAGCACAAGCTTTGGTTTTTCAAGTGATATTTGAAATCCTAACCCCATAAGAAAATTAACTCAGGCAATAACATCCTGTTTTCCACAGAGAGCATTCAGCTTCCCTAGCAGTGGGAAAATGCTGTTAGAATCTGCTGCTGTAATTGTACTCCTCATTCCTTAGCAAAGCATGTAATGCAAAGCCCCAAGAACTAAGCCCTTCTGTTTTACGCTGCACACTGATTTAGAAGCAAATATTTTTCCAACAACATCACCAGACTGAAAGCATTTTGAGAGTCTGAACCCTTCTCGTAACATCGTGTTGGAAAAACTTGACTGAACGATAGTAGATCTGTCAGTGACAAAAGCCATCTCTGACAATTTAGTTTGGACATGTTAACTCACTGTGTCTAATAGTTCTGAAATTATATATCCTTTCAGACTTCAGCCAACCGTAGCACCCTATTGCTTTGACACTGGGCTGTTTCCTATAAAACATTACCTGAACCAATAAAAATACAGAAAGGGCCAGATTCTGCTCTCAGTTGCACTAGTGTTTTAAAAAAAAAAAAGGTAACCACTGAATTCAGTGGAATTGTTCTGGATTTACGGTTGTACAACTAAGACCAGATTTAGCCTCAAATGATCTTTGCTTATCACAATCTTCTCTACTGTGTTACACCAGTTTCATGCCAGTATAATTCCGCTGTCTGAAGATAATGCAGTTACACCAGTCTGAAAGAGTGGAGTCTCACACCCAAATTCCAGTGGAAATAATATCTTTTTCAGCATTTACTGAACTTGAGTTTTTTTCTTTTCCTCTTCAGTTGAGAAATATATTCTTCCCCAAACTGGGATTTCTTTAGTGTTCCATACAGTGGAACCATAACTTTCTATGTCAGTATGCAATCCTTTTAAAACACTCCAATGCTTCATTGCTGTATACTTTCTTGCTACTCTATTTTAGGGTGAGGTATGGAAAAATGAATTTGCCATAAGGTGGCACTGTTTTATTTTTTCTCTCTAATGAAAAGCCTTTAGAAACTGAGCACATATTAGACTAAAAGAGAGCAAAATGTAGTAATGTACATTTTACCATTAAAAATATCCTGATATTAAAATGGTGACTTATATGAGATTTATTATCATGTTATAATTGTATTAGAATTTTTATTAAAAGAACACAGAGCATTAAAAATATACACATACATGCTAGATACAAAGCAGTTACACTATATAACAATGAAAATATAAAAGTCAGATATATCATTCCTATTATAATTATGTTATCCTGCTCTGTAGATGTAAAGCTTGCTTCAGTTTCACATCTCTAAATAGCCGGTTCTTCTTTTTAGCATATGCACAATGTGCCTCACCTGTCTCATGACAGGATTCGTCACCGAATTTGGTCTGCTGGTTGGATCATTAGCTTCCCCAGCCAAGGTCGCCTACTGACAGCGAGTGTGATGTGAATGCTGATGCATGCCTATATTATACCACAACATAAACTAAAGTAGGGGCCCAATCCTGGAAATCCTACCCACTGAAATCAATGGGATTGGCTGGATACTAGTGACCCAGGGCTTGCAGGTCAGGATCTATAACTGTAAGAATTTCACCTTCTTTGGAAATTTACCTGGGATGATCAGGGCTTATAAACTATCTAATTTTATGAGGTTTATATTTTGTTGAAGGTGATTTAAAAAGCAGACAAAATAATGCAATAGCAATTTAATCTGGGGCTTATTAAAAATCATGCCACTGATTAACAGGCAGAATTCCTCACTGATTTCAGTGGGGATTGCTACTTAAAAACTGATAGAATGATACTACCCGTTATTTATTTCAAATGAACAGGCAAGATCTTGAAAGGTGCAGAGCTTCTCCAGAAAGGAGCTGAGATTCCCTAATTCCCAATGAATTCAGTGCTTGATGGTTTATCATATCATACTGCAGCTTTTTAATTCCCTTTCTCTGTAATTTGAAGCCACATCCTGCAGACCTTTCTTCCTATGCACAATTCTTAATCATGCAGAAAGTACCACTGAAGTTTCATAACGAAGGCACTTTTTGTAAAGAACCCTCTCTGCACAACAAAAACAAGTCTACTCACAGGACTGTAGGCTGGGAACTTGATGCTTTATTTAACAGCATCACCATGGGAGGGTGATCTCCCACTAACTAAACAGGATTTAAAAATCTTAAATGGATTAAAAAGTGGCTAACTGACAGATCTCAAATTGTAAATATAAAAGGGGTGTGAGTGGGTGTGTTTCCAGTGGCATCCCACGGGGATCAGTTCTTGGCCCTACGCCATTTAATATTTTTATCAATGACCTGGTAGAAAACATAAAATCATCACTGATCAAGTTTGCAGGTGACACAAAAGTTGAGGGAGTGGTAAATAATGGAGAGAACAGACTGGTTGGTAAGCTTGATGCAAGCAAACAATATGTGTTTTAATACAGTTAAATGTAAATGTGTGCTTCTAAGAGCAATGAATGTAGGACATACTTCCACAACGGGGGACTCTATCCTGGAAAGCAGTGATTCTGAAAAAGATCTGGGGTCGTGATGGATGATCAGCTGAACATGAGCTCTCAGTGCAATACTGTGGCCAAAAGGGCTAATGCAATTCTTGGATGCAGAAAGGGGGAATCTTCATTAGCAGTAGGGAGGTTATTTTCCCTCAGAATTGGGCACTGGTGAAACCACTGCTGGAATGCTGTGTCCAGTTCTGGTGTACACAATTCAAGAAAGCTATTCGATAAATTGGAGAGAAGAGAAGAACCGCAAGAATGAGTAAAGGATTGGAAAACATGTCAAATAGTGATAAACTCAAGGAGCTCATTCTATTTATCTTAGCAAAGAGTTGTTTAAGGGGCGGCTTTATTACAGTCTATAAGCATCTACCTGGGAACAAATATTTGATAATGGGCTGTTCAGTCTAGCAGAGAAAAGTATAACAGAATCTAGTGGCTGGAAGCTGAAGCTAGACAAATGCAGACAGGAAGTAAGACATACATTTTCAACAGTTATGCTAATTAACAATTTACCAAGGGTCATGGTGGAGTCTCCATCAGAGGCAATTTTTAAATCAAGATTGGATTTTTTCTAAAAGATGCTTTAGGAATTATTTTGAGGAAGTGTAGCAGGGTGGTTACCCTGCTCCTGCCCAAAAGAGCTTAAACCAGCCCTAGGAAGGGGCTGTGGCTGGACTGATTGGGGGAAGTGGCTGCAGCTGGGGCCATGCCTCAGACAGACTCAGCTGCCCTATAAAGGCAGAGAAGCCAGGGGTAGATAGAAGTCTCTCTCTATTTGTAGAGGGAGAAGGGCCTGGCTGTAGGGAGCTAGAGGCAGGGTACCTGAGTGGAGCAGGGCTGGGGAAAGGCTGAGGAGCTGGGGAGCTCCAGCCTAGAAAGCTCCAAGCTGCAGCCTAGCAGAAGACCAAGGGGTCCTAGGGGTTGCAGAGGGCAGCCCAGGGGTAGCCAAGGCAGCAGGTCCAAACCCAACCTCGCCAGTGATGAGTAGGCCAATACTGCAGTCTGCCCCAGGGCGTGGGGGGCTAGACAATGACTGGCAGTAGCCTGATACTGAGGCAAGGTGGGAATAGTGGGTGGGGGTTCCCTGGGGAGGGGAGACCCTAAGACTGAGGGGTTTCTGCCAGGGGACAGCACCCAGAGAAAGGGGCACCAGGGTCCTGGGAGGGACATGGGGCCAGAGGACAGACAGATTACCAGCCTGTAGAGGGCGCTCTGGAGCTGGAACAAGCTAATTCCCTGAGTCGCCAGCAGGAGGCACTGCAGGGGTGAGTCTGCATGCCTACAGGAAGTTCTACGGCTTGTGTTATACAGAAGGTCAGACTAGATGATCACAGTGGTTCCTTCTGGCTTTGGAATCTATGAACAGGAAGTAAGGGAAGGATGGACCCTGGCTTCAACCTATAATAGTCTGAGTAACCCAGTTAATCCACTGATGACCACTTTGCTACAAACAGCAGGATCTGGCCCTATATTTGACATTACTAAGTATTTTTTTAACTAGTCCTTGTGCTCCCAGGGACCTCTAAATTTAGCCTGCAGACGCTAATTAATAAAAATGGCTTAACTTATGCATTGTTAAGACCATTTTTTGTTTATGGGCCTAATAGAGGCTACAACTTTTGCAGACTGAAAAGGACTTACTGCTGGATTTGTAAGCTTTTCAGGGTCTCCTTAAAGGACTTAAAATTACTTCCTGAATTAGTAGACTCCGTTTGGAGCTTGTAAATCCTGCATGGACTCTTGGGGAGCATTTTAGTGCATTAATGCTACACAAATGTATCTCAGGATTTGCCAGGGGAATGGGAACAGAACAGGGAATGATTGTGTTTTTATTGCAGGCTTTGTTTCTGTGGATAATTGGAGGTGACAAGTTGTCTGTGGTTGATATTATTTAAATCAGCTGGTTGTGGGTGTTTTAGTTATGTCATATGTCTCCATAGTAAGGAATGGGCACATTTTAATAGATATCAGTAATAATCCCTAGCAATTTTTATCAGTACATCTCAAATCGCCTCACAATCTTTGATGTATTTATCCTCACAACACCCCTGTCAGACTGGGAACTGAGACAAAGAGAAACTGAATAACTTGCCCATGGTCACACGGGAAGTCTGTGGCAGAGCAGGGAAATGAACACAGGACACTCAAGGCCTAGGCTAATACCCTAGACACTGGACCATCTTTCTGTTGATTCAAAAAAAAATTTTGAAGAAAATAAATTCCATCTTTCCAAAAAATCTAACTATCAAAGTATTACAGCGTGATTATTCTTTATTCTTTCAAAAACAAAGGAAATTCTCAGGAAAAATCTTAAGGTACAAATGAGGTTGTAAATATATATCAGGAATGTACAAGTGGGGGGAGATCCGGAAAGGCTATTGAGGTTATTAAAAACATTGGAAACCCAGGAGATTTTAAATTACAACAAATCTTTTCAAAAGTTAGAATTTCTAGAAATGCACAGCAAGGTGACCTAAACAACAATAGCTCTGTCCCTACCATGTCTGGCCTATGGCCTGTCCTCTTGCCACACTTGGATTATGCTCCAAGGAGCAGCAGTGGGTTTGAGATACGGGGAAAGAGCATGCTCCAAAACCATTACCTGGACTGGAATGTGAGGGATTAGGCTCCCTTCCACACATTGGCCCTTTGAGACTGGAATGAAACATATAACAGATGGGTTTTTTTAAAAAAAGCAATTATCAAAGGGGAAGATTTTGGAACATTTCCTTTGAAATAAAATTTTGTGTAGCTTTTCTAGCAGCTGAAATAATTTTCAGAACATCTGATGAGAGGTTTTAGTGCTTCATTTCCTCCTCTCGGTAGCCAAACCATCCGTTTGCAGATTGTGGCACATCTAGTCCTTTGTTTTATTGCTGTGGGTATTTTCCATAGGGTAAGAGGGGAAGCAGATATCAGTGGAACAGAAATCTGAACCACAGACTCCTTGGCCATTTGAATGTTATGTTTGTGAAATACTTGATGGCTTAATGGAAGGTGGAAGAAATATATTCTGGACCTCTTTATGCTCAGGAGGATGAAGTCATGTATTCCTGTCCCTTCTCCCCAATGTTTTC
Organism: Gopherus evgoodei; assembly: GCF_007399415.2. Classification (NCBI taxonomy): domain Eukaryota; kingdom Metazoa; phylum Chordata; order Testudines; family Testudinidae; genus Gopherus; species Gopherus evgoodei. Next base: position 116,862,224 of record NC_044327.1, on the reverse strand, counting down.
TCTGCCTCTCTTATTGTTCCAAGACAAAAATAAATAAATAAATAATATTAATCATGTAACTACGCGGTCCGCTTAACCAACAGTGCATTGTAAAGAGTAATAGATTCATAGATTTTAAGAGCAGAAGGGACCATTAAGATCATATAGTCTGACCTCATGCATAACACAGCCCATAGAACCTCACCCAGTAATTTCTACATCAAGTCCATAACTTATGTTTGAACTATACTATATATTTTAGAAAGATACCAAGTCTTAATTTAAAGACTTCAAGAGAAGGAGTATCCCGAGGTAAATTGTTCCAATGATTAATTACCTTTACTGTCAAAAATGTGAGCATCATTTCTAGTATAAGTTTATCTAGCTTCAGCTTCCAGCCATTGAATCTCTTACAGCCCCTTTCTCCAAGGATTCTTGTTTGGGTTGTACCTCCATTGCTTCTGCTACCCTTCCATTGTCTAGCACTTAATCATGTGTGATGTCACATTAAGTTCAATAGGACTGCTTGTATAAGTGCTCTTAGATGTAAATAATGCTGGCAGATCAGTCCCTTAAGTGGCACGATGCTCAGAGCTTCACGATCCCTGTGAGGACTGAGGATTTCTTAAATGAGCATTTACAAGATTTTAAGGACTAAGAAAATGAGAGACTGAGCAAACTTCAGTATACTCTGCTGCAGCAACATAAACTCCCTTCATTTTCAGTATCTAAGGACCAATCAATCAACCAACCTGAAATCTGATGAGTGGCAAAAAATATTTCAAGCTGCAGAAGGGATGTGGCCATTATAAGGATCTATTCTGGAAGGATGTCAAAAATATTATCTCCTAAAATAAATTTTTAGGGAGTTCTCTTGGAGAAGCAGGTTTTTGTATTTTTGTGTATTGTAGTTTGTATGTGTGGAGGCTGCTAGGGGCAGTGTGCTGGGGGAGAAGCTGAACCCTGTTTAGGGGGCGGGGCTTATCTGCTTAGGGGTCCTATAAAAGTAGCCAGGCAGGCAGGCAGGGGCATAGACTGCTGCAGCGGCACAGCAGCCAGCAAACAGAGATGTAAACAGGGGAGTTTCAGGGGGAGTTTCAGAGGGAGTTTACAGGGGGAGGTTGTGGGGGAGACTAAGAGACCTAGGCAGAGGAACTGACAGGCTAGTGAACGGAGTGGGTGGTGGTCTGCCAGTGTTCTGGTGCCTGTTGGGGGTGGGGTTTGTTTTGTTTCTTGGACTAACAGGTTTTAAGTGGGAAGGCTATGACCGATACAGAGGCAGCAGTGAAAGACGCAATAAGGATGACTGGATGTGAAAGCTGCGGCATGTACATGATCCTGGAGGGGGACTCCTGAAAAGAGTTTTGTCTGCATGAAGTGCCACCTGCTAGAGCTGATGGAAGAAAAGATCTGAGGACTGGAGATGCAGGTGGAAACTCTGGTCGAGTTTAGAAGGGGGTTCAAGCAGATGATGGAGCAAAGACATGAGGAGGATGAAGGGATAAGCTCAGACTTGCAGATGGAAGCAGGACCAAAGAATTCTGAGGAGAGACTGCTGGGTGAGGAAAGTGGACGGTGGAAGCATGTGACTAAGAGAACCAGGCAGAGGAAAAGATGGGCCAGTAAAGGAGAAATATAACTCAGGAACAGGTTTGCAGAGTTGAAAATGAAGAAGGGGCACAGTAGGTGGTCGCTGAAGGAGAGAGGGCAAGGAAAAAGAGAAGAGCTGCTAGTCCTACAGGAAGAGGGGAGGATTCAATGGAGACAACACCAAATATGAGCCCCAGGAGGATACGGGAAGGGTTGCAGAGGATTGCAAGGGTGAATAGGAATCGAGAGGACTTGCAGCCAGTGGGAGCAGGGGATAGACCGGAGAATCACACTGTCACCAGGAAAAGGCAGGTCTACATGATTGGGGGATTCCTTACTGAGAAGAATAGACAGGCCTGTAACTAGAGCTGATCCAGAGAACAGAAGGGTGTGCTGTCTGCCAGGTGCTAAGATACGGGATGTGGACCTGAGGCTGAAAAGAATCCTAATGGGAGCGGGAAAGAATCCGTTGATTGTCCTTCATGTGGGAACGAATGATACGGCTAGATTCTCACTGGAACGTGTCAAGGGAGACTATGCCAGACTGGGGAAGATGCTTAAGGAAATCGAGGCTCAGGTGATCTTCAGTGGGATTCTGCCTGTTCCTAGAGAAGGGCAACAAAGGTGTGACAAGATTGTGGCAATCAACAGATGGCTCAGGCAGTGGTGCTATAAGGAGGGATTTGGGATGTACGGCCACTGGGAAGCATTTATGGACAGAAGATTGTTCTCTCGGGATGGACTTCACCTGAGTAAGGAGGGAAATAAACTTCTAGGATGGAGGCTCGCCCAACTGATTGAGAGCTTTAAACTAGGAATTTGGGGGAGATGATTGGGAGATGTCCAGGTAATCTCCACGCCAGAATTTAACCTTGAGAGGGAAGAAAACAAAGTAAGAGAGGATACAGCCATGGACAGAAGAATTGACATAAGGAGGAAGGGTAGTGTAGATACCAGTCTAATAGGTGATGCTGGTGGTAGAATGTCTGTGCCTAACCAGGTAAAGAATGTCACTGAAGCCAAACGGCAAAAATTAAGATGTCTGTACACTAATGCGAAGAGCCTAGGTAACAAAATGGAGGAACTAGAGCTACTGGTGCAGGAAGTGAAACCGGATATTATAGGGATAACAGAAACATGGTGGAATAGTAGTCATGACTGGAGTACAGGTATTGAAGCCTATGTGCTGTTTAGGAAAGACAGAAATAAAGGCAAAGGTGGTGGAGTAGCATTGTATATCAATGATGAGGTTAACTGTAAAGAAATAAGAAGTGATGGAATGGATAAGATAGAGTCTGTCTGGGCAAAAATCACACTGGAAAAGAAAGCTACTAGAGCCTCCCCTGAGATAGTACTTGGAGTGTGCTACAGACCACCGGGATCTGATTTGGATATGAATAGAGACCTCTTCAATGTTTTTAATGAAGTAAACACTAATGGGAATTGTGTGATCATGGGAGACTTTAACTTCCCAAGTATAGACTGGAGGACAAGTGCTAGTAACAATAATAGGGCTCAGATTTTTCTGGATGTGATAGCTAATGGATTTCTTCACCAAGTAGTTGAAGAACCAACAAGAGGGGATGCCATTTTAGATTTGGTTTTGGTGAGTAGTGAGGACCTCATAGAAGAAATGGTTGTAGGGGACAACCTTGGTTCGAGTGATCATGAGCTGATTCAGTTCAAACTAGATGGAAGGATAAACAAAAATATATCTGGGACTAGGGTTTTTTACTTCAAAAGGGGTAACTTTAAAGAATTAAGGAAATTAGTTAGGGAAGTTGCTTGGACTGAAGAACTTGTGGATCTAAAGGCGGAGGAGACCTGGAATTACTTCAAGTCGAAGCTGCAGAAACTAGCAGAAGCCTCCATCCCAAGAAAGGGTAAAAAAAACATAGGCAGGAGTTGCAGACCAAGCTGGATAAGCAAGCATCTCAGAGAGGTGATTAAGAAAAAGCAGAAAGCCTACAAGGAGTGGAAGATGGGCGGGATTAGCAAGGAAAGCTACCTTAGTGAGGTCAGAACATGTAGGGATGAAGTGAGAGAGGCTAAAAGCCATGTAGACTTGGATCTTGCAAAGGGAATTAAAACCAATAGTAAAAGGTTCTATAGCCATATAAAGAAGAAGAAAACAAAGAAAGAAGTGGGACTGCTAAACACTGAGGATAGAATGGAGGTTAAGGATAACCTAGGCATGGCCCAATATCTAAATAAATACTTTGCCTCAGTCTTTAATGAGGAGCTTAGGGATAATGAAAGGATGATAAATGGGAATGAGGGTATGGAGGTGGATATTACCACATCTGAGGTAGAAGCCAAACTTAAACAGCTTAATGGGACAAAATCGGAGGGCCCAGATAATTTTCATCCAAGAATATTAAAGGAACTGGCGCATGAAATTGCAAGCCCATTAGCAAGAATTTTTAGTGAATCGGTAAACTCAGGGGTTGTACCGTACGACTGGAGAATTGCTAACATAGTTCCTATTTTTAAGAAAGGGAAAAAATGTGATCCGAGTAACTATAGGCCTGTTAGTTTGACATCTGTAGTATGTAGGGTCTTGGAAAAAATTTTGAAGGAGAAAGTAGTTAAGGACATTGAGGTCAATGGTAATTGGGGACAAATTACAACATGGTTTTACAAAAGGTAGATCGTGCCAAACCAACCTGATCTCCTTCTTTGAGAAGGTAACAGATTATTTAGACAAAGGAAATGCAGTAGATCTAATTTACCTCAATTTCAGTAAGGCATTTGACACAGTTCCACATGGGGAATTATTAGTTAAATTGGAAAAGATGGGGATCAATATGAAAATTGAAAGGTGGATAAGGAACTGGTTAAAGCGGAGACTACAGCGGGTCATACTGAAAGGTGAACTGTCAGGCTGGAAGGAGGTTACTAGTGGAGTTCCTCAAGGATCAGTTTTGGGACCAATCTTATTTAACCTTTTTATTACTGACCTTGGCACAAAAAGCGGGAATGTGCTAATAAAGTTTGCGGATGACACAAAGCTGGGAGGTGTTGCTAACACAGAGAAGGACCGGGATATCATACAGGAAGATCTGGATGACCTTGTAAACTGGAGTAATAGTAATAGGATGAAATTTAATAGTGAAAAGTGCAAGGTCATGCATTTAAGGATTAATAACAAGAATTTTAGTTATAAATTGGGGACACATCAGTTGGAAGTAACAGAGGAGGAGAAGGACCTTGGAGTATTGGTTGATCACAGGATGACTATGAGCCGCCAATGTGATATGGCCATTAAAAAAGCTAATGCAGTTTTAGGATGCATCAGGCAAGGTATTTCCAGCAAAGATAAGGAGGTGTTAGTACAGTTATATAAGGCACTGGTGAGACCTCATCTGGAATACTGTGTGCAGTTCTGGTCTCCCATGTTTAAGAAGGATGAATTCAAACTGGAACAGGTTCAGAGACAGGCTGCTAGGATGATCCGAGGAATGGAAAGCCTGTCTTATGAAAGGAGACTCAAAGAGCTTGGCTTGTTTAGCCTAACCAAAAGAAGGTTGAGGGGGGATATGCTTGCTCTTTATAAATATATCAGAGGGATTAATATTAGGGAGAGAGAGGAATTATTTAAGCTTAGTACCAATGTGGAAACAAGAACAAATGGGTATAAACTGGACACTAGGAAGTTTAGACTCGAAATTAGACGAAGGTTTCTAACCATTAGAGGAGTGAAGTTCTGGAACAGCCTTCCAAGGGGAGTAGTGGGGGCAAAAGACATATCTGGCTTTAAGACTAAGCTTGATAAGTTTATGGAAGGGATGGTATGATGGGATACCCTAATTTTGGCAATTAATTTTGGCAATTGATCTTTGATTATCAGCAGGTAAGTATGCCCAGTGATCTGTGATGGCATGTTATATGGGATGAGATCTGCAGAGAATTCCTTCCTGGGTGTTGGCTGCTGAGTCTTGCCCACATGCTCAGGGTTTAGCTGATCGCCATATTTGGGGCTGGGAAGGAATTTTCCTCTGGGGCAAACTGGCAGAGGCCCTGGAGGTTTTTTGCCTTCCTCTGCAGCGTGGGGCATGGGTCACTTGCTAGAGGATACTCTGCAGCTTGAGGTCTTCAAACCACAACTGAAGACTTCAATAACTCAGACATAGGTTAGGGGTTTGTTATATAAGTGGATGGGTAGGATTATGTGGCCTGCTTTGTGCAGGAGGTCAGACTAGATGATCATAATGGTCCCTTCTGACCTTAAAGTCTATGAGTCTATAAATTTGTTTACTCAGTTCTACCATAAGAATGATTTTTCAACATCAAGATTCACCCCACCCATCCACCCTAATCCCAAATGAAAATTTGTCTGTCTCAATTCTATTGTTACCTATTGTTGGATCATAAGATAAGGAATGACAAGATCAAAATAACCAGAAATTAATAGAAACAATTAACTAAATTCAAAAGTGAGTCGAACTAACTATTTAGAAAAAAAATCAATTGGGAGCCTAACTTGGTGTCACATGCATCTTCTTCCAACAGGTTGTGGCCATTTTCCTCCACCACATCATCTCCATCCCTGCAGGTTTTCTCTCACTGGAAGTCCTGCACACTCCACAATGCCACAAGCAGCTGGTGTAATCCATTGCTGAATCTAGCTCAGAATGTCTAAAATGGGACAAACACTTCATGCACCAGATAATAGCCGAGAAAAGAATCCTCTTTGCATTTTCTACTTGTAACCACTGAATCTCTCTATTGAGTATCTAGTGGAAACTTTTGATATGACAGTTTGTGACCTTTCCTTTTAACCACAATGAGTCTTGGAAAAGGGGATAACAAGGCCTTGAATGAGATTAAAGGAGAACACTTCGTCTGATGTGAATGTTGCTGGAAAGAAATATTTTAATCTTCCACCGAAGGGGAGATTTGAGGCCTTTAAATCTCTTAAGCCTTGTTAGTTAGGGTTGATTCTCAAACTTCCCTCCAGCGTTATAGTTCCTTCCTATGGAGAAGAGGAAAAGAACTGATAGGCCTGCCAGACAGAATGGTAATGGTGATGGCTCAGCTCTAGAAGATGACTGATTCAGATGCTTCTTAAAATTTGTAATATGCCTGGCAGTAGAAAGTAACTGAAAAGATTTGGACTCTTTTTCATCCTCTATCAATACCTTTCTCTTAAATATCCACTATAAGACTCTGAAAGATGAGACTGTTTTAAGATACATTCAGCATAATTCTCTGCAGTGTGAAAGCTCCTTTAATATTAGACATATTAGACACATATCTAGCTACATTAAAATAAACAAGCTTCCTGCTGATATAGCTATTCAGGCTGCAGCCAGTTCCCATCACTATTCAGGTCCTGGTGATATTCAGCAAAGGAGTTCTTTTCTCACTGGGGATCCAATCCAACCACCACTTAAGGCTCTGGGAGGCCCCAGTTACCTAATCCTGTTAATTGTTATTACATCAGGATAGGGGCCCCAGTACACTAGAGGCTGTAGAATCACTTACAAAGACATAGTACCTGCCTGAAAGAGCTTACAACATGGAAAAAACAACAAATAAGTCCAGGGTTGGGGAAATGGATACATATATAGGCCAAGTGACTGGGGCGTTGATTGATCAGATCATGTTGGTGCCAAGGGTTTTGCTTTTTATAGTAAACCAAAGTCTAGTCAAGTTACAGCTACATAGGCTTCATGAGGGACAAAGCTAGCATGGGGATTATGGATGACTTGAATTTTCAGTTATGATTATCTAAATAATAAAAGGGATTTTCCAGGCAGCACAGAACTGTGAAAAAAGATGTAAAATACCAACTAAATGTTACAGAAATAACAGGAGAACCCCATGAGCTCTCCCCTTTTTGCCCAAAAATATTACATAAGAATGCATAAAACTAATAAAGCTTAGTTGATGCCTAATAAAGACACTAAACTTATATAAGACACAGTCATTACACTGAAACTAGGGAGGCAACATTAGTATGGGAGGGAGGCCAATCTTAGGGGATGCGTGATGGAAGTCTTTTACTAGCACACCAGGCCTAGGTTATGGAATTCGCCGCGTTGCTCATGCTGACTCATATTTGAAATCACAAGAGGATTTCTTTTGTTGCAGTCAGAGCATGTGCAGTAACAATTCATCTGCAATCAAGAGCAAAATAGTCTTGGTGAAGTTCTGCTCAGTTGCACCCTTCCTACCTCATTCATTTAGCCCTCTATCTAGTCCAGCTGAAGTGATTTAGAGAACATTCACACTGGAGAATCATATGAGATTACAGGAAGTAAGGGCACCCATAGGAAAGGAATTCCCTCAGCCAAAGAGAGCAAATATTTTCAAGGAAAAATTGAGGAAATACAATGTAGAAGTCAGAAAGCTTAAGAGGAAGTTTGAAACAGGGCTAATTTTTTTCCCTTTCAAAGTCTCTTGCTTAACGAGAAAGGTTTACAAAGGTTATTTACCACCTGGATCACACAATAGAGGGAAGTATCCACTGACTTTTGTAGTTACCTCTACACTAGGTGCCTCAAATTAAGCTGCCAAATATTGAGGTGCCCCAAATTAGTAGACACTTGAAAAATTTGAAAGAGGTATTTACGGCCTGTTTTGATCACAAGCCAATTAAAATTAGGAGTAGTCCCAGTGGAACCAATAGAGATGCACATGGATGAAAACCTGGGCAGATTTTAGCTTTAACGTGATAAATTGGAGGTTTATCATGTATGGCTGAGTGTATTTGTGGTTTTGCAGGATATGGCACTGCAGAAAGAAAAACTACTGAAGCTTTAATGTGAACAGTCACTCTGTATTTTGTATCAGAGGGGTAGCCGTGTTAGTCTGGATCTGTAAAAGCAGCAAAGAATCTGTGGCACCTTATAGACTAACAGACGTTTTGGAGCATGAGCTTTCGTGGGTGAATGCATCTGAGGAAGTGGGTATTCACCCACGAAAGCTCATGCTCCAAAACGTCTGTTAGTCTATAAGGTGCCACAGGATTATTTGCTACTCTGTATTTTGCGTTCTGTGTATAAAGAAGTCTTAGCCAATTGAACTCATGTACGTGACGGAAGTCCAGTAACAATCAATCTCTCTTGGGAGAAAGCATAATCTCTATGTGTCTGTTCAAGTCTAAGACTTCTTTTTCCATTTTGTTATCACTCTGATGTAGGCAAATCTGTGGTTTCCTAGCGTTGAGATAAACTAAAATAAATATGATTGAATCAATGAAATTCAGTCATGAAAGATAAGTATGAGGGGGGTCCTGTTTGGAAATACAGTAAATCATTATTGAGTTCACTGTAGAACTACAGGGGGACCAGAACGTGCAGAGAAGTAAATCACTCCAAAGGCATGAGGTTCTCATTTAAAGTTTTTATGCCTGTCATCTTTATTCTTTTTCTCACTGCAGTGAAGACTTAAACCACTGTCTTCATCTATTTCAGTCATGGATTATCTGATTAGAACCCCCCAAGGAAAATGAAAAACATGTTGGGCTGTCTAAGTGCGAGTATTGCTTCTTTAATCAATGCACTTAGGTTTGTATGTTTAATAGGTCATTGGGTAAGAAAAGGTAGGTAGCATAGGAATGAGTTTCTGCGGGCTTGATCTAATAGGGCTGAGCTTTTTACTCAACTAGCAAAAATCACAATCCAGGTTCTAGTCACACCTCTGGCATCTCCGTGTAAATTCAAGTATAAACTGGCATTTTATGAGGTGAGTAGTAGCCACAGCTGGCTCATGCTATACAGAAAATCTAAATGGCACGCAGGCCATTTTCACATTGGCTCATTAGACTGTCTGGGCTCAAACTGGAATTGAATCATTTTGTTGCACCCGTATCGTGTCAGGCTCTTCATCGCTGGCATTGCATTGATTTTTGGCTAGGACATGTTGACAGGACCATATTTTGTCTCTGTTATTACACGTGGGCTTGAAAATAGCCTTGCGCCACCAACAAAGCCCTAACTCAGCAGAAATCCTTTCCTTAGAAGTTAAAATGACTGTAAGGCAGCCTTGCATTGCCTTCTCTGCATGCAGTTTCCAGCTGCAGTAACCACATATACAAATCAAGTGTGCAACTGGGCTACAGAACTGAGTGTACCTTTTACGTGTGCTATTAAACACATGAGTCTTTTAAAAATTGTGCTTTTAAGGTCAACATTTCCTAACTTGGGTGCCTAGGGTTAGGCATCAAAATTCATATTTAGGAACCTAAAATAATAGAACTTTTTTTTTTTTTTCAAATGTGGTGATTGCTCAGCCTTTCCATTGACTTCAATGATCCTGCAAGTACTAAGCACCTCTTCAGAGCAGATAATTCATTTGGGTGCTTAAATATAGATTCAGGTGCTTGACTTTGGGCACCGCAGTTTGAAAACTATGGTCTTATTTATAGTTTCTACCACCTTGTAGCAATATAAGAAAAGACTAGTGTAAATGTTATTTTCATATAACAGCTTCTAGGGTGAAGTTTAAAGGATGTGAATGTGCAACTAAGAAGCTTTTCTTGCACAGTCAAAAGTCTAAGGGCCAGATCCTCAACTGGTGTAAATTATCATAGCTCCATAGAAGTCATCCACTGATTTCAGCAGAGCTATGACAATTTACACCAGCTGAGGATCTGCCCCTGGGTCAGGTTTTAATATATTACAAACTCTTAAGATGCAGCAATCGTTATTCATAAAGAAATCTCACTCTGACTTCAATTTCTCGGTCAGAGTTTGAATGAGCAACATCAAGGGGGGATGTGGCATCAGCATATCTTAAATGCCTGATTTTTAGCTTTTCTTTTATAAAAAAAAATGTTCATTGACTTCTTGATATCTTTGCATGCCAGTCAAATATTACTGATTTGTTGACAGCAGAGAGATTTCTATTTTCTGGCATTTTGTACAAATACTGACCAGTTGCAGTCTGTATGCAGAATAGCCAGATTCTCCCAAGTGGCCATAGCATTAAACGCAATAATATCACTAACAAAGGGCTTGAGTCTTTAAACATTTTCTATGAGCACAGCATTTATTATCATATAGCACTTTTCATCAGTAGGTCTCAAAATGCTTTTCAAAAGAGGTGGTCATTATCCAATATGCATAGTCAGTGAAGGACTGTTGTGCCACCCAGAGTGACCATGATTGATGGCATCACACCAGGCACCGTGTAGTGCAGTTCCTAGATCTAGCTCAGTCCTGTGAATCCACAAATCGATGGGGCAGTCCCACCAGGTAGGGCAGGGGATGCCTGCCTGCATGCATGGATGGAGAATTTGAGAGCACAGAGTGCCAGGGTGGTTTTTGGCAGTATCATTATCCCCATTTTACAGATGGGGAAACTGAGGCACAAAGAGACAAAGTGACTTGCCCGATATCACTGAGCAGGCCAATGATAGAGCCACAAACAGAACCCAGGTCTCCTAAATCCCAACCTAATGTTTGTTTCTTCTAAGATTTCAAAGGATTTCAGTTGTGTGCTATTTACATGGTAGACAGAATCCATTGTGCTCTACTGGGTAAATAAGCAGTGTTTTAAAACATTTATAAATATATTCATAGGCTAGACTATAAGACCTCAGAAAAAGCCACAGGCATGACCAGTAAATAATGCATATTTCAGAAAGTGTTTGAAGGTGAAATCCACCCCTCTGCAGAGAGCCTGTGGAAAGCCCTTTCCACCTCTTAAGACCCATCTAAAGGCCTTAATACTAGGGAAAGCAGCATAATGTTCTGTCAACACTTAAAGTAAGTGAATAAGGAACAAGCATGGATTTGGTTTCTGACTCTAAATAAAATAGCATAGCACAAACACAAGCACAACCATTGGATGGGATGAAGGAGACAAGGTTGCTAACTTCTTACTATCCTGCTATGTTCCTGTTTATATAACTGTAGTTAACCCTCATTCATATGCTTGGTGTGAAACCATAACCCCACTGAAGTCCAAGGGAGTTTATCAGTAGGGCCAGGATTTCATCACTGCTATCTTCCAAGTTTTTCATGTGATTTTGTTGTGCTTATGGAATTGTTTCCATGTTACTTTTGAATCCCACGGCTACTGCTACATTATGGGGTTCTTTTCAATGGCCTCAGGTTTTAGCTTCTTAATATGCCACACCGTGCACACATGATGTAAAACTTCTACTTTATTAACCACGTACTCTAAGGAAACTTTGATTTACAAAGTCAGCATTGTCTCTTACACCTCCCCTATGGTACAATGGCAATATTTAAACATTTATGGTGTCAACATCAATAAGGCTGTGATAACACAGTTAAACAGGCTGCTACCACAACAGCTCCAGCTCCCTTAAGAAGCTGTCATTGTTAAGTCAGTTCCCCCCAGCCACGTGCAGATAGACAAAAACAGGCAAAGAAAAGACAAGAGAGGAGGGGAAAAGAAGAAAAGGCACAGCTAATTGTTAGATTTGCATGGGTAGCTGTAGAGTTATTAGGTCAGGCCAAGGATTGTATCCTCTCTTGGTGAGGAAGTACCACCCTTGTCCACAGATGTCATGTCAGGCTGAAGGCCAGGGAGCTGGAGACAGGGTCTGTTTGACAAGTCAGGGTCCTTGCTCTGTCCCAGCAGAAGGACCAGCCATGGTAGTATCAGACAAGCAGGCAGGGACCAACACCAGGGCAGCTAGTGTAGGTTGTCAAAGCTCAGGAGATACCATCGCCTGAGGTTCGGTTGGCTTGAAACGCATTAGACTTGCAACTTCCAATGGAAAACAAGAAAAGCAAATGGAAAGATACTAATAAATAAGGAAAGGGTGACCCCCACACTGGACTCCTTTGGGTTTTACATCTTTCCTCCATGCTACTGGCCACACAGGAACCATAGAAAGTTGCAGGATTTATTCTTCACAAACCCTCAGAACCATCAGGACCTTGACTTGCCTGAAAAATGATTACGTTTTTGTATAGTCCTGGCAAACCTAATCTCTAAAGACTCTGTGTAACTATCAGTAGGAGTCCTGACCCCCAAATCAAACCTAAGAAGATCACAAGCTTCATGGTAACTGTGGTTGAGGGTTTATTGACGGAATTACTGGCTGAAATTCTATGGCCTGTGTTATGCAGAAGTCCCAATTAGATGATCAAAATGGTCCCTCCTGGCCTGAAAATCTGTGAAAAAAAGGAGATCAGGCTTTCCTATGATTCCAAGGAAATTAGGAAACGACCCAGTGGCCTAAAACTGTTAGTTTCTCACCTAAAAAATGTTCTGTTGGTGAATAGGTTCCATTGTGATGATAGGTTACACTTCTTTAGTACAGTCTGATCTTTCTATTAACTACTTTAGTACATCAGAATTGCCATGCTCAATAATTGCTAAGTACCCTGCAGTCTTAGCTCAGACTATAATTCTGAAGAAGGAAATTCTCAGATTTTCTGATGTGCTGAGCACGTCTGAAAGAATACGATCCAAGGGCCAAGTTCTACTTTTGTGTAAGCCATAGAGATGTCAGCATTTTACTGCAGTTTAACTACCGCTAGAGAGTCATTACAGGTGGGGCTGGTAGCAATGCCTCTTATTGCAGCTTCCCAGCACTTTCCATTATGAGACTTTGTGTGATGGGAGTGTTTCCTCCACACAGGTGGTAAAATGGTTAGTGTGGGCCAGAGAGGCCAATTAACAGATCTGGTTACATCTGGAGGCTGGGCTGGGTCCAATCAAAGATGAATCCCAGCTGGGTGTTTTCTATGAAGAAAAGAAGCTCAGAGTAGAAAGGTGCTGCAAGGAGAGAGCGGAAGCACTCTGCAGTCCCTCTCTGGGTAGTAGAGCAGAGGAGCTTCAGGAGGGAGTTTGCACCCTATCCCTAATGCAAGACCGTATCGGGGGGAAAGATATGCTTCAAATGGGCCTGAGAGAATGCAACCCACAGGCAGAAGGGGCATGGGGTAGACTGGAGTTAAGGAGGCAGCCTAAGGCCAAAGGATGCAGAGGATGCTCCTCCAGTGAGTACACACGACTAGACCCTGTTGTCAGTGGATTATAACTTTGCCAAACTTCAACCATCTGGGCTGAAATTTTGTATACCGGGTGTCAGCTTCACTTTGATTTTTTTTTTCTGGAAAATTTCTGCAAAAACAGTTCAACTCTTTCCAAGAACAAGGCTAGTGAAAAATGCAATGTTTTTCCTGTGTTAGAAAGTTCTGGCAGCCTTTTCTCGGAGAATCATTACTGTCCCCATGCTCTGAAGCAGGGATTTGAAATTTGGCAAAGGAGGTGGCTTTTGTGTCAGGGTTATGCCTTCTGCCATCCTGGTGAAAATCCACTCACATTTGGGCCAGTTATAAGCCTTTGAAAATTTGCAGTTTGCACATGCTTAGTAGAAACTTGCTAGACCTTCACAGCTAAATTCCACTCCTCCAACCACATTGAGCACAAGGCCCAGTGCAGGACTCCAGGGAGAAAGCTGGACTTTCCCTGCAATTGCAGCTCTGGACTGCTGCAGGCTATGCCAGGGCCAGGGCTGGCCACCAAAATTGAAAGCAGGGAGCTTGCCCCCTGTGGAAGAAGCTGCCAATTTTGAATCAGAGGGGACAAGAGCCTGATCAGGGGGAGAGAGAGGAAGAGGAAGTAGATTAGGACAAGAAGGCTGGATGGAAGACTGGGATTGGAGGCTGGCAGTGAGGAGAATGGGTCTGACTAGGAAAGAACACTGGGAGCCAGTGGTGCATGGGGGGAGAGATATATCTGATGAGGATCCAGGGTGTGGGAGGGAAGAAATAGAACTGGCTAAGCAAAGAGACTGGGACAGGAAGTTGTGTGGGGAACACTAAGAGTGGACAAGGAGCCCCAAGTGGGAGACTGGGACTGGGAACAAGTGGGGATGAGGAACATGGACAGGGAGTAGGGATGGCAGGAGATTGGCGGAAAAGAGAGAGAAAGATTGGACACAGAGCTACGTGGGGCAAGGAATGAGGAATGGCTGGGCAGAGGTGGTGCTATAGGAAGCTGGGATTGGGATGGGAAGTCCAGAAGGGAAAATTAAGACTGGCTAGGCAAGGGGGTGAGAAGCCTGAGAAGTGGAGATTAGAACTGGCTGGGCAAGGAGAATGGACTTTGTATGAGGAGCTGTGGGTGGAAACAGACAGGACTGGGACAAGGAAAAGTAGGATGGGATGGGGAAGAAGGGGTCACGATTGTGGGGAATGAACAGAATCTGTGACCACTAATGTACACTCTTCTCCAGAGCCTGAAATGGAACCTATGATTCCTGAGTCTTACCATTCCTCTGCAGTCAGCAAATATCTGTGACACCCTCTGGCAAAGAGTGAGTCTCAATTCCCTCTAGTGCTGGTACTCATTAAGGATAACAACCTACTGTTGCTATCAATCTCTTCACTAGCTCATTTTCCATTTTAATTTTTCTGTTTTTCAGGTTTTGTTTTCCCTTTTGCTCTCCATTTTTCCTCTTTCTACCTTTCTTCTTTTCCCCATTTTGCCCCTGAAATGGGAAGAGGGGGGAGAAGAGGAGAAAAACGAACCAAAATTTTTTATTTTTGGTTTCAAAAACTAGTTTTTCCCACATGGTTGTTTTTTGAATTTCTCACTAAAAGGCAGAAAATTTGGAGAACAAAATATTCTGCAAAAATTTTCATTGTTGAAACTGGCCATTTTCCATTGGGGAAAAAAGTTTCAAATGAAATATTTCAACCACTTCTATGTATGATTATGTATAGTCAAGAGGGCAGGTTTTCAGTTGTGATCCAAAACCCATTTGAGCCGGTCAGGCATGAGAGAGGTGATCGAATCTGGCTAGTTGAGAACTCCCCCACTTGAGGGAGTGCTTAGTTGGTGTAAAGCAGAGCCAGCAGCAACCAGTCCATCACAGCAGAGGCAGCATACAGGGTAATGAGTGGACAGAGAGGAGCCATCCTATGCTAGGCTGATCCACGGCAGGCATACGTGAAAGAAACCCCTAGACTGCTCTAACTCATGCTATAGCTATTCCAGACTGGCCCTCACAATACACTACACTCCCACAAATACAGTGTCTTGCACTAAGTAGCGTTTGCTGCAGGAGAGACTCTCCCAAGTATTAGAATAGCATAGACTGTATTGTGCCTTAATTATATCTCCAAGGAATTTAAAGTTGATCCATTCTTGAGACTCTGATTGGAATTCTTAGAAATGAACTGTTGGAAATCAGAGCATTTTTTTAGGGATATACAAGACCTGATGCATTCCCAGCAAAAATATCCCAATCTGGAACTTTAACTGATTCTTTTCACTTTTCACTCTCTTCTGTTTATTAAATTCTAGTTTAAGATGCATTATTCCTGGCAGATTTTTTTACTTCATTAATAAAGAATATGTGCATTACCAGAAAATCTGAAACACACAGAAATTGGTGGCAATGGGTTGCAGTATTACTCCACAGAGAGAGAAGAAAGAAGGGTGCCTTTTAGAAAAGTTTGCTTGTACAGTAAAGAAACATGTTTTCAGTGGAAGTCTTCCAAGAATCACCTTTCAACACTAAACTGCAGAACTAGTGGATCATGTGGTTCTTCTATTTGAATCTTAGCACCAAAAGTGTCAGGAACATGCATTAAACATAATTCCACATGTCCAGGCATTTTTCTAGTTCAGTCATCAGAATTACCAGTGGTACTATGCTGAGCATGAGTTCTCTTACTTCACTATCACCTCTCCTCTTTGTACAATGGGCTCAAAACAGTTTGAAACATGGCAGTATTGTCTTAAAGAAATCATGATGTTCTACAAACTGAGTTTTGTGGATTCATTGTTCACATTTATACAAGAATGGGATGAGCAAGCAGGGGCCTATGTAAACTGGAATGTTTAAATCAATGGGCATTTTTGGAAGGCAAGTTTTTGAAAGCATAGTGAAGAGATAGAAATTGTTTTTCCTTTAATCTTTGAGCATGAAAGCTCACTTTGAATACTGTGTTATGCAAGCCTTTTATTTGAAGCATGATCTATTGTGCTAAAAAGTAAAACAGTCTATGGAGAAATTTTATTGGGTTGAGCCAATATCAGTGATTCAGGATAAGTGAATCTAAGGAGATGAAGCATATTTAATGTAATTACACATCCACTTCTTGTGATGCATGACCATGTGAAGCATTACTAATCCCCAAACAGATACCTGCAGGGAGAACTATCAAGAACAGCTGTTTGGACAACAAGAAATGAACCACATGAACTCACAGTTCTGCATGCATTAGACTGAGTGACTCTGAGAGTCAGATTTTGTCCACTAAGTCCAGGATTTATAAGAAATTAGAGTTCCATAAGAAAGTACATTAACTTCTTACATAAATCACATTGCCAACTCATTTATTACTGTAATAACCTTCAGCATTTCCATTATTGGATGGGACTTCTAAAATGAATATTTACCTCCCTAACTCACTGCATGGAACCTGTAGTCATACTCATCTTGGCTTCCTATTTCAAGTGGCAAGAAGACAAAGCATAAGCCTTCATGCCTTAACACTAGTATCTATTGCAAACTAATGCATTTCATACGTTTATTATGCATTTGTGAGTTAATCAATGAAAGAAAGAGAATAATGGAAACAGTATCTTTCCACTTGGCATGCTCAAGAAATCTCCTACATTGCTGTTGCTGAAAATGGTTAAACTAGCAGCAGAATTGTTTACATGCAACACATTTAATTACAAGAGTTTATAAGCTCTTTACCATCATATTACAGTACTTTAATAACCTATATTTTATTTATACCTAGTTGCTAAGTTTATTACGCTTATTATAGGATGTGTTCTTAATTTTATGTTTTACAAAACAATTTGAATAATTGGAACTACTTTTGTGAATTTTTTAAAGCTTGCAATAAGATGAGCGAATTATAAAAAGCCATTTCTTAAGCATGCTAACAGGTGCAAGAAAGATTGACAGACCTGTTGGAGTAAATATTCTTACCATAGATTTTTTTCTAAGGTTTTGAATGGAATTTCTTGAACCTAAAGCTATTATCACTTGTGAGTCGTTTTGGCAAAGGAATATGGTAATGTACACATCTGTACATGGCTCAGAGATACTTATCTTGTTTCCAAAGGCTTAGATCTATGGCCTTGCCATAGCCACTTTGCACTAGTCCACATGTGCAAAACATGCATAAAGCAGCTGTAAACCTGACAGATTCAGGCAGCAGAGAATTCACTATGGTGGGATTATGGTCAGATGCCTGGTAATGGGTAGTTTTTCACAGTTCTAAGATAGGATCGCCACTGGCTTCCTCGTGTGTCCTTTGCTGCGGTACAGTACCCAGGGCCGGTGCAAGGATATTTTGTGCCCTAGGTGAAACTTCCAACTTGCCCTCCCCCCCCCGTGCATTCAGTTCATTGAGGGGCAAATCCCAATGAGCCTTTATAGACCCCAGGGGCCAGCCATGCCCAGGGGCTGCTCCCCAGACCAGGTTCCCCCCTCTCCACCCCCTGAATTCCCAGAGCACGCTCAGGGCCCCACGCCCTGGCAGCAGCTCACATCCCCAGGAGCCACAGAACCAAAGCGCAGTGAGGGGGGAGCCAGGGGGTGCATGGGGGCCGGGGCCTGCATGCATCTGCTGCAGCCTTCAGGAGCCCCCAGGTGGACATCAGGCTGCAGCCTGGGCAGGAGGGGCAGGGAGCGCAGCTGCTTCCTGCTAGCAGCGCTGCTGCCTTTGCAGGGTTGTTGCCCCTTGCCCCCCCCCCCCGCCCCACGCCGGCTCCTCCAAGGCTGGGGCTCACCGCTGATGCTCTGGCTCTCCAGTGCCTCCGGAAGGCAGCTCCTCCCTGCCGAACCAGGACACTGCTTTTTGGCACCCCCAACCACTTGGCATCCTAGGCGACCACCTAGTTCACCTAGTGGTTGCACCAGCCCTGACAGTACCATAACTAAGAGCAGTGTTTCTTTACAGTATTTGTTCAACATAACCAGAATAGATTTTTTAATTGTTTCCATTCAAGATAGAAGTAGGTTGCAGGTTGAATTTGATAATCTGTTGCCTAGAGATGCCTCACAGAAGCAGCCAGACGACTCAGATAAAAGGAGCTGCAGGGCCTTAGCAGGTCAGTTCCTCACTGGGACCAGAGTGAAGAAAAAGGGTGCTTCTCTTTGGCCAAAAGAGCTCAATGGATAACCAGAGTTTGTTTCTGGCTGCATTTGCTTAACATGGATTTGCAGAGAAAGAGGACCTATAAACCTTAACGCTGAGGTAAGAATGTAGTTAAAAGGAGTAGGTAGGCTCAGGCCCAAGGAAGAAGCAGTATTGAACTGAAATCAAGCAAGACATAGCTGCAGTTTACAAGGTCCCTGGGTTGGAACCCAGAGTAGTGGGTGGACCTGGGTTCCCCTACCAGCCACAAATCTAAGAAGGGAGCAGGCCTTATTTTGGAGCCCAAACAAAGAACTGAACTGAAAGGACCTAGAGCTGAAGATCCTAGTGAGGGCAAATATACTGTTATTGGACTCTTCAATACCTCGGAAAGGGTTCATTTGGACTTTGTGACTCAGGGCTAAACCACAAAAGACCCATCAAGGTCAGCTAGCAGGCTGCAGGGAGCACCAGGGGTGAGATAAGGACAGCAGTACCACACTCAGCCACTAGGAGGTGCTCAAGAGGTGAGTGCCCCCCCATTACAGACTGTTATAAAGAGGATGGTGATCAATTCTTCTCCATGTCCACTGATGGCAAGACAAGAAGTAATGGACTTCAGCTGCAGCAAGGGAGATTTAGGTTAGATATTAGGAAAAAATTTCTAACTCTAAGGATAGCTAAATTTTGGAATAGGCTTCCAAAGGAGGCTGTGGAATCCTCATCACTGGTGGGTTTTAAGAAAAGATTGGGGAAACATTTGTCAGGAATGGTCAAGGTTTACTGGGTCCTGCCTCAATGAAGGGAGTTAGATTTGATGACCTCTTCATGTCCCTTCCAACCCTACATTTCTATGATGCTATGATCCTTTTCACTGCAGAAGCCATTGGCTCCCAAGGGACTGTCTTTCCCTGATTTGAGGTCAACATCATTTATGGATGCAGATGTCCACAGTCTTCTCGAATTCTTGAAGCCCATGTGTGATTATGGCCCTCATCTTTACTGATTACTGCCTACAGTGGTGTGGTTCTGGTGCTATTAATCACAGGCTTTATCAGTGACTCCAGAAACTGTCATTTAGAGTTGAGATATTTGCTAGTGACTTTTAGTAGCAAATCACCCATTTATGAAAAGCTGAATGAGAAGGCTAAGAGGTTAACTGAGAAGGTAATGCATTTAGGCATACATGGATAAATTCTTGTCTGAGTTCCAGATCGGTGTTAAGATTGTATTTGTTATATTCATGAATGGTTTCCTGCTGATTTTAGAATGAGGTCAGCTCAACATTTTTTTTATGCTGGACTTTTCAGCTGCTTGTGATACAATAAACCATTTGTTCCTGTTCTAGTGACTAAGGGATGTTGTTTGTGTGTTTGGAGCTGTTCTTCTGTGGTGCAACAGGAGTTAGTTGATGGTGACTGATCAATTGTTTGTGAGCACAGGGAGACTTGGAATGTGGAAAGATCTCAAGGATCTCTTCTGTCTCCCAAATATATAAAGCTAGTTGGAGAGATCATTTCTAAACAGACGGTAGACTATAATAGGGACACTGATGATACACAGCTGCTTATCTCTTGCCTCATGGGCCCTGTAATTTGAGTCTATGCCCTGGAATCCAAGGGATTTTTGTATGATGTTTCTGGCTGGCTGCACTGGAGTTACTCTTTATTCACAGCTGACAAAATGGAAGTCTTGCTGTTGGGGAGAGGTTCTCAGTAAAAATAGAGTTGCTGCTTCGTATCCCCAGTTATTAAGGAATTTTTTTTTTTTTTAGTTTATGAATTAAGGTAAAGTAAGTTGGTGCATCTTACAACAATGTCCTTTCCATAGAAAGTCAAGTGTCAAATGTTGTACAAATCTCATTTATCCCATAATGTTCTCAGCAGAGAAGCTTGCAACCATGAGGATTCTTTCTCTCGTAGCACTTTCGTCAGGGCTTCTCCATTGCTTGACACTTATTCAGAATGTAGCTGTGCATCTGAGCAAAAGTGAGAATGTTATCACCACTTTCGGTTACTAGGATTGTTGCCTATAAAATGGTGGGATGGCTGTAAGATAGAACTGTTGGGTTTTAAAGCCCAGGAAATCATGACTGTATTTCAGTCTTATCCTGATAAGCATATATGATCACACTCCTCCTGCCTTTTGGCAATGCCAGTATCGTGTCTTAATCTGGTAGGTCGTCTTCCCTTTGCTGTGGTGACCCTTAAGGTGTGTAACTCACTGTCTTCTGAAATCTCTGTTGGGTCCATCTCTCCATTAAAAACCCTTAAAACTTTTACTCCCAAATATGCTTTTGTTAGAACTGGCTGCCTCTGTGCGTATATTTGTTCCCATTTCCTTCTGTTCCATTTTCACTCTCACCGTTATACATTTACTGTCTGTTCCAAATTCAGAAAATGCTTTTTAATTATTATTTTAGTATATTTTATTCTGTCATTATTATGATCTTTGAGCCCCAGTGAGTTCCATATTTGGTACCCGTCTTGAAGAAAGTCCTGGTCTCAAACATTTAAAACTAAGGTTGTTGGGGGGGTTTTAATGCAATTGCCGAAGGGTCACAGATATAGAGGCAACTTGTATGAAAACCAGACCTTACCCACTGAGGGTTTTAAAGGGCAGGGCCAGCCCTTTGAGTAATATCTAGTAATGAATTGGGAGCTGGAGGAATGTATAGAGCTGTGATTTGATGAGCTCTCAATAGCCTTCCCTGCTCAAGAGGTGCATATCTACATTCAGCATAAGATATAGCTTTATGTGAAACTAGTGTCTTTTCTAGGCAGATTGAGTTATTGTAGGCCAGTTTGGAGCTGACAAAAGTGTGAAGCACAGAAGCTAAGTCTGGATCTGTTCACTGGGAGAGACATGGGCACAATCCCTTAACTATCTGAATGTGGAAGAAGGCATTTGTCACTCTTACATCCATCTAGGATAGCATATAACATTACATATAAAAGTGCAAGGGTCATTACCTAACTTCTGACATCCAGGGAGAGAATATTTGAGATGAATTCTGCCATAAGCATGTTTATAGGGATTGATTGTTATTTCTAGAATACAGTAGAGGCCACAGATTTGGACCACAAAGATGCTAATCAATGGTGGTTTACGGATGGCCAAACCAGTTCTGATAAATGAACCAAAGTTTTACACAAAACTAAACTGACACTTCTTAAATTTAAAAAAACACCTTTCTTTCCTGATTCAGGGCTAGTGCCAGATACAGAAACTTCCAAATACAACAAGGAATTAACTACACATTTCTAAAGACTGAAAGACTGCCCATCTGTCAGGGCAATTTTGCAGACTTTAGGGACAGATTCTCAGCTAGTGTAAATCAGCATAGCTAATTTACACAGCTTGTCTATTAATAGCTGACGATCTGTCCCTAGAAGTATTAATAAGGATCAGATCTTTTAGTTGCTTATATCAACTGAATTAGATCACTTATCCATTTGAAGTTTGCCCATCACTAGACAGCTTCTCAACATTATTATAAACAAGAGTCTATGAAATTCTGTGAGCATAGGTGTTTTTTTCTGCAAGGATGTCATTTTTTTTTCACATGCCATTGGCCCTGCCTGCATGCTGCCATGTAGTCACCACACCCCAAATCAGGAATGCATGCCTTTAATCAAACTATCATCTGTTGGCTGCTTTAAGACTGAAATTTGCACTGATCATCCCCAGTGAGGGAAGTAAGTGAAAGCAGAATTTAGTTCCCTGTTTTGATTTCCCTTGATTTATCAAGTCAGTTAAAAACTGACTTGATAAAGCTACCTTATGTTATTGACAAATATAAAGAAAGATTGTTCATTAGTATATAAACAATCACATGACCATAACCATAACCCTATTTTGCTGCAGAAATTAACAGGATTTTCCATCTGTTTTTTTCCAGTCTGATACACTTAACAAGGGTATATCTTACAGTACTTAAACATGACCCTTTGTATCTAGACCACAAAAAACAGCTATCACACCCCACATGTTGAAAAATGCTTGGTGCCACCCATTGAGATGTTAATCCTTTGCTTCCAGAGGGACTGGGATGCTTTCAATATGAGCAGAAAAGAATGAGTCTTCCTAAAAGAAAACATATTGACAAAAACTAAACAGGTTGCCACTATAGTAGATACTCTAACATATTTCTTGAGTTAGATATTTTCTCCAATCCCTTAGAGGTTTGATAATGTTTAGACCACCCAAGTTAATTTGATACACCAGGAATTTGTTAAATTATATTTGTATATTGTTGGTTTTTTTTAATGACTCAAGTTTCTTATAAGATACTGCACATGTACAAAAATAAAAAGATTTTGTGCTAAGTCAATACTTTAAAGATACTGGTAAAATACACAAATATCTCCATATCAATTACCTACAAATCTGTAGTTCTCTACACATCAAGGACTAAATTCTGCCTTCAGTGAGATGCTTGCAGTTCCCTTTCTCCCTCTAATGAACAGAGGGAGAGATCCTCAGCTTATGTAAATTGACATAGCTCCATTGACATAAATGTTAAATGCAGAGCAAATTCTACTCGGTTTAGCATTATGTCTGTTGTCACTAATGAATAAAAAAACACTCTAGTTGTGATTCACTGTGAGGGAAAGAATGCTTTCAAACACTGATCCGACGAACAGTCTCTGATTAAGATACAGAAGTGGGACTCAGGAGATCTAGTTTCTTATCTCTGCCACAGACTTCTTGTGTGTCTTTATTTAACCTTTCTGTGCATCATGGCCTCATTTGTAAAATGCAATAAAATAATTCATCCTTGTTCTGTTTTATCTATAAAGACTGTAACCACCTCAAGGTAGGAGCTGTTGCTTACTATGGGTATGAACAACGCCCAGCACAACAAAGGCCCCAATCTCATCTGGGGCCATTCAGCACTACAGTAATATACATAATAAACATTTCCTTACCGTTGCATTGGAAAGGACCAGTTTACTATGTGACAGGTGTCTGAGGTCTGAGTATTGGACATAGATCCAGCTGTGCCTTCCTCTCATTTTTAACCCTGACGAACTGCATTGTGAGTCTGGAGCAGATGAGGTATCTAGAAACCCTGCAGCAGCAAGAGGCAGCTGACAAATGACCACTACGTTTTTACTTTAAACACTAGAAACAAACACAACTCACCAGACCAAACATTTCAGCTCAAATAATGATCAACAATCATTAATCAAAAATCAGCAATCTTCCTTTATAATGTTCAGTGTGCGTGCCCAGAAGCAGAAACGTAAACACCTAGAGAAATTTACTCTGAAAATTTAGATGCCAAATGAGTTTTGGTGCCCACTGGGTTTCGCAGTAGTTTTGTGGATCTCCATGTAGCCAGAGCTGGGAAGTCTGGTGTTTAGGTGCCTCAGAATCTATGTGGATCTGGGCCTTAGAATTTATATGGTGTTTTATATTGGCAAATCACTTTAAAAACATTAACTAACTAATGCTCACAGAGGTGAGTAAGGCTGTTCTAATTTATACCCAACTGCTCATGAGCCAAATGAACCAGTCCAGCACCCAAGAATCATCAGAGTGTAGAGATGCTCCAGCCAAACCTCTTTTCCTCCAGTCCTGTCACCTACACCATGGTCTGGGATGGGAACTGTCATATAGCTATGCCCACTTGATACTTCCCAAGGATACCTTCACACCTACAGAATCCTCAGCTGGATACACTATGTGACACCACCCACCTTCATATAATGGGCATGGGAAGACAAAAGGGGCATTGGCAGCTCACCCTTGACCTCCAGGAATCCTCAGTGGCAGAATAGGTTGGGGACACAGTGACAGCTCGCATAGTTTGGGCATTCCAGGGCTCAAAATTCCTTCAAGGACCAGACCAGTATAGACTCCATGATGGGGGAGAAACACGAATGGCTCCTTTGCCCTCTCCCACGCACACACACATTGGCTGCATCTGGTCCCATGTTTCACTTTGTAGTTTAATGAGTCCTTGTTTTGGATCCCGTTTATGCAAAAGGAAGCATGGAATGTAAATTTAGCACACACACAGATGTAGATATTATTAGGGATCATACCTACAGGTCATTTGCTTTTATCTTTCACAGAAGAAAGCCCTGGCAAGCCAGTTTACACAAAGCTGTGGTGACCTTTGCACAGCATCACCACAATGTCCAATAAATGATATGTTTACAGCTGTATTCTGTTATTAGGCAGAGTATTTGTTCAGAGGTGATAGTGTCTTTAATAAGGCCACGTCCAGACTACCCACTGTATCGGTGGGTTAAAATCTATTGCTTGGGGATCGATATATCGCGTCTAATCTAGACACGATATATCGATCCCCAAGCACGCTTATATCGATTCCGGAACTCCATCAACCCCAACGGAGTTCCAGAATCGACACGGAGAGCCACGAACATCGATCCCACGCCCTCTGGATGGATGAGTAATCCGATCTTAGATATTCGACTTCAGCTACGTTATTCACGTAGCTGAAGTTGCGTATCTAAGATCGATTTTCCCCCCCTAGTCTGGACCAGCCCTAATAAGTGTTGACTGAACCTTGTAGCATTGTTCATCTGTTCAAGTCACACACCAGAGTGTACTTGTTTCACTGTCCATCTCACTAGATATATTTTGTCTAATAGATAATCACACTGCTTTCTGGGAAGCCATCTTAGAGATGCTTCTTTTTCAACCTGTGGGTTTTTTTGTGGGGATGCCAGGCCATTGCAGTAGTTTAGATTGTCAGTTCCAGAGGCCCTGCTGAGAGCTAATCAAATTATTTATGTACCTAACAGCTCTTTTCAAGTTGGTGAATTTTTTATTTTCATTTCTAAAGGCTCAAATTTCAACAAAGAGATTTTGCTCATCCTTTGCATGCATATGAAATAGTTTAAAAGTTAAAATACAAATGCAGAGAGTCCTGCTTTAGACATTCATTGCATACTAAAAACATTGTAACAAAGCAAGTTCGTACATTTTCATGAGCCATTTCAATTAATATTCATTTACAGACTCATTTTGTAACAACATCTCTGAATGACATCTCTGGTGAGTTCCTAGTGCTCTGGTGCAATAGGAAATATTTCAAACACTGGAAAAAAGAAAAACCTAATTTTTTTTCATTGGCTATGGCATACAAGGGAGAATCAGTGTGACCTAGTGAATTAGAACCCAGGACATATGGGTTTTAATCCTGCAACTGCCAGTGACTTGCTAGATAATCTTTGCAATAGTCACTTAACTCCTCTGATCTTCTGTTTGCCAATATGTAAAATGGAGATAATATATTGCTACTTCAGCGATACTTTAATTAATTAATATGATCCCATTAATTCATCTTTAATCAACTGAAAGATGTAAATACATAGCATTATTGGTCATCAGTAAACTAGGTTCGATGGGGACAGGTGAGCAAAGCCCACAGGTAAGTGGGGAACAAGACCTGGGAGATGGGTTGGAAACAGGAGGGAGCCCGGGCTATAATGGCAGAGAGGAAGGAGGGTCAGGGCAAAGCTGGGAGGCAAGATCAAACCAGTATCTTAGATGCCTATATACAAATGCAAGAAGTATGGGTAATAAGCAGGAAGAACTGGAAGTGCTAATAAATAAATACAACTATGACATGATTGGCATTACTGAAACTTGGTGGGATAATACACACGACTGGAATGTTGGTGTGGATGGGTATAGTTTGCTCAGGAAGGATAGACAGGGGAAAAAGGGAGGCGGTGTTGCCTTATATATTAAAAATGTACACACTTGGACAGAGGTGGAGATGGACATAGGAGACGGAAGTGTGGAGAGTCTCTGGGTTAGGCTAAAAGGGGTAAAAAACACAGGTGATGTCGTGCTGGGAGTCTACTACAGGCCACCTAATCAGGCGGAAGAGGTGGATGAGGCTTTTTTCAAACAACTAACAAAATCATCCAAAGCCCAAGATTTGGTGGTGATGGGGGACTTCAACTATCCAGATATATGTTGGGAAAATAACACCGCGGGGCATAGACTATCCAATAAGTTCCTGGACTGCATTGCAGACAACTTTTTATTTCAGAAAGTTGAAAAAGCTACTAGGGGGGAAGCTGTTCTAGACTTGATTTTAACCAATAGGGAGGAACTTGTTGAGAATTTGAAAGTAGAAGGAAGCTTGGGTGAAAGTGATCATGAAATCATAGAATTTGCAATTCTAAGGAAGGGTAGAAGGGAGTACAGAAGAATAGAGACAATGGATTTCAGGAAGGCGGATTTTGGTAAGTTCAGAGAGCTGATAGGTAAGGTCCCATGGGAATTACGACTGAGGGGAAAAACAACTGAGGAAAGTTGGCAGTTTTTCAAAGGGACACTATTAAGGGCCCAAAAGCAAGTTATTCCGATGGTTAGGAAAGATAGAAAATGTGGCAAAAGATCACCTTGGCTTACCCTTGAGATCTTGCGTGACCTACAAAATAAAAAAGCGTCATATAAAAAATGGAAACTAGGTCAGATCACGAAGGATGAATATAGGCAAATAACACAGGAATGCAGAGGCAAGATTAGAAAAGCAAAGGCACAAAATGAACTCAAACTAGCTATGGGAATAAAGGGAAACAAGAAGACTTTTTATCAATACATTAGAAGCAAGAGGAAGACCAAGGACAGGGTAGGCCCACTGCTCAGTGAGGAGGGGGAAACAGTAACGGGAGACTTGGAAATGGCAGAGATGCTTAATGACTTCTTTGTTTCAGTCTTCACCGAGAAGTCTGAAGGAATGTCTAGTATAGTGAATGCTTAAGGGAAGAGGGTAGGTTTAGAAGAGAAAATAAAAAAAGAGCAAGTAAAAAATCACTTAGAAAAGTTAGATACCTGCAAGTCACCAGGGCCTGATGAAATGCATCCTAGAATACTCAAGGAGTTAATAGAAGAGGTATCTGAGCCTCTAGCTATTATCTTTGGGAAATCATGGGAGACGGGGGAGATTCCAGAAGACTGAAAGGGGGCAAATATAGTGCCCATCTATAAAAAGGGAAATAAAAACAACCCAGGAAACTACAGACCAGTTAGTTTAACTTCTGTGCCAGGGAAGATAATGGAGCAGGTAATCAAAGAAATCATCTGCAAACACTTGGAAGGTGGTAAGGTGATAGGGAATAGCCAGCATGGATTTGTAAAGAACAAATCGTGTCAAACTAATCTGATAGCGTTCTTTGATAGGATAATGAGCCTTGTGGATAAGGGAGAAGCGGTGGATGTGATATATCTAGACTTTAGTAAGGCATTTGATACAGTCTCGCATGATATTCTTATAGATAAACTAGGAAAGTACAATTTAGATGGGGCTACTATAAGGTGGGTGCATAACTGGCTGGATAACCGTACTCTGAGAGTAGTTGTTAATGGCTCCCAATCCTGCTGGAAAGGTATAACAAGTGGGGTTCCGCAGGGGTCTGTTTTGGGACCGGTTCTGTTCAATATCTTCATCAACGATTTAGATGTTGGCATAGAAAGTACGCTTATTAAGTTTGCGGACGATACCAAACTGGGAGGGATTGCAACTGCTTTGGAGGACAGGGTCAAAATTCAAAATGGTCTGGACAAATTGGAGAAATGGTCTGAGGTAAACAGGATGAAGTTCAATAAAGATAAATGCAAAGTGCTCCATCTAGGAATGAACAATTAGTTTCACACATACAGAATGGGAAGAGACTGTCTAGGAAGGAGTATGGCAGAAAGAGATCTAGGGGTCATAGTGGACCACAAGCTTAATATGAGTCAACAGTGTGATACTCTTGCAAAAAAGCAAATGTGATTCTGGGATGCATTAACAGGTGTGTTGTAAACAAGACACAAGAAGTCATTCTTCCGCTTTACTCTGCACTGGTTAGGCCTCAACTGGAGTATTGTGTCCAGTTCTGGGCACCGCATTTCAAGAAAGATGTGGAGAAATTGGAGAGGGTCCAGAGAAGAGCAACAAGAATGATGAAAGGTCTTGAGAACATGACCTATGAAGGAAGGCTGAAGGAATTGGGTTTGTTTAGTTTGGAAAAGAGAAGACTGAGAGGGGACATGATAGCAGTTTTCAGGTATCTAAAAGGGTGTCATCAGGAGGAGGGAGAAAACTTGTTCACCTTAGCCTCCAATGATAGAACAAGAAGCAATGGGCTTAAACTGCAGCAAGGGAGATTTAGGTTGGACATTAGGAAAAAGTTCCTAACTGTCAGGGTAGTTAAACACTGGAATAGATTGCCTAGGGAAGTTGTGGAATCTCCATCTCTGGAGATATTTAAGAGTAGGTTAGATAAATGTCTATTAGGGATGGTCTAGACAGTATTTGGTCCTGCCATGAGGGCAGGGGACTGGACTCGATGATCTCTCGAGGTCCCTTCCAGTCCTAGAGTCTATGAGTCTATGAGTACTATAACCAATAGTAATTTAAAAGAGTAAAACTTGTTCTGAGGCTACCTGCAGAGCATGCTTCTTGGCAGTTAGATGTTCAATGAGATTCTGATGAAGTGAATTTTGATGCCAAAAAGATGACCAGGTCTCAATAGTGGGTATGCAACTGCTTTTTGCTGTTAATGATGGAAGCACATTGCTCTGATGGAGTGATCTTAGCACTTGTTGAGGGAAGTGCTCATCCTGGCCATAATTCAGCAACGCGCCCAAGCACATGCTTATCCATATGCACATGTTTAAATCACATTGACTTCAATGGGGATAAAACACATTTTTAAGTTCTCTGTTAAATAAGAACATCTGCTCTTAGAAGGCTAAGAAACAGAAGTGGATGTGATGGCCGAATTACTGGTTGTCACAGACTTTGCCTCCTAGAGTACCTCCTCATGGCAAGAGCCAGCACTGGGACCCCTCTGCCTCACCCTCCTCCTCCAGACTTCACTGCTCTGTGCAGTGACTTTGCTCCATTGCCAGGTCACGCTGAGTCCCACCTTTTCCCACATCCCAACTCAAATCTCAGAGGAACAAAACCTCTTCCACCCTTCCTGGGCTCAGTCCTCCACGGACTCTTCACCACTCTCACAGACTCTGAAGAGTCTTTCTCATGCCATTATAAAGTGCTACTTTCCAGAACTTTCTTCTTGGAGATCCAGTCACTCCTGAGTCAGTGACCCTCAGGGATTCTTCCCTGGACTGTTGCTTGCCCCAGGCCTGCTTTAGGAGTCTCCTTCCCTTCAGCTGCCCTCTCCCTTCAGGGATGGCCCCAAGGAGCAAGCTCCTTCCTGCAGGCCGCTCTGTGGTTCCTCCCCCAGTGCAAGATCCCATCTACCACTCACCTGAGTCTCCTCTCTCTATTGCCCAGCAGTCCTTCTTTTATAGAAACTGCCCAGTCTGGGTCTCCTCAGTTGGATCTGATCCTTAATTACGTGTCTCCCCTTCAGGTTCCACAGAATGGGCTAACTGGGCTCTCTGGCCCCTCTTTACCTGGGTCACTGCCAGTATGAGGAATACTCCTTATAACAGCATTAATAAATAGTCATTTATTAGGATTATTTTTTTTACCAACATTTGGACCATCAGTGTGCATTACATGTACAGGAAGAGCTTAGAAAGTTTACTTAACACTTGCTAGTCTAAGGACTAAGCATACTCAGAGGAGAAATACTTGTGTTGCCATGTCCCCTCCCAGGTCAAAGCCCCTTCCTGCAATTCAAAGAAATTAAACAGTGTCTTGAACAGTTAAACTTTATTATCTTTTGCAGCATAATTAATCTATTAATAAACAGAACTACAGAGATTTATTCATAAGAAAAGTAGGACAGTGAAAGGACAGTGTTTCAAAGATCAAGAACTAGCAACCAGTATGTGAGCTATATTCATGCCAAAAGTGGCACCAAACAGATTGAGTTATCCAAATGTAGGTGTAATCTTCAGATCTCCGAGTAGTTATATTGGGACAACCTTTTTAAAGAGAATTAGAGAAGATAATGACCACTCTACCTAGCAATGGCTAGTACATACATTCATCCTTTCAAAGATTCAAATCTACGTTATGTGGGTCATTTTATGCTTCCTGAAATAAACTTAAACATCTTTCCTCATGACTAAAGATGAAAGTCTTTTAACATCAAGAACCATCTCTACAACCTTCAACATATATGTCACTGTGCTTATTACGTTTGCTGGTTGTTTGTATTTAGCTTACATAGATTTAAGGAAAGATATTTTCTTCTAGGAAGTAGTAACAGAATCCACTTGACTGTGGGTGTTTTAAGTAAATTCTGTGCTGTTTTTTGCTTGCAATTTGCTTATTTAGATTTAAAAAATTCAGGAAGTTCTGATTTTTCTAGGGTTTCATTTTCAGATACACAGCACTTTACTAACAGGTGCACAATATTCCAGGTTTGAATCTTTACCTTGAGGATTATTTCTAATTGCGTTTCATAGCAATACAAAAAAGGATAGCACATATCTGAGGACTTCTCAATCTTTTTCCATTGTAGACAGTTCTCTAACTTAATAGAGACTTTGGGTGTGATTCTTTACTCACTTACACTAGTATAAAGCCAGGATTGACTGCACTAAAATCATCGGAAAAATTATATATGGGAGAGGAGAATCAGGCCTACTTGTCTTGTGGATGATCAACCTTCCTGTTTGCAACCAAGGAGAACACTTCCTCTTTCATACACTACAGCACCATAACACCTATGTGGCTATCACCTCTGTTTCTTATCATTTGTCTACTCTATAATAGGTGCGTGTGGCTGCAACATTTTTAGCCATTTCCAAGCTAGCTTTAGGTTATCTAGCGCAAATACTGGTATCAGTGAATCCATGGCAGCATGGACTTCAGCATGGGCTGGATCTCAGCCTGGACTACATGCTACTACAGTTTCACTGCTATTTGTACTCACACCAGCTAGATTAAAGCTAACTCCCGTATATCTACATCTTCAATTGCAGTGTAGCCATACCCTAAGATGGGCAAGTAATACTGGGAAACTATTTTAGCCGCCTCGTAGTGACATTTAGCAGCTGGAAACAAAGAGGGTCCAAAACCATATGGTTAGCCTACTTTCCACGGCCAACCACCATCTGCTCTATGGACCATCAATGGTGCATGGACAACAACTTGCTAACCTTTGTGTTAGATGACAAGGCCCACTAAAAGACAGGAAATATACATGCCAGTTTTACGTCGGGTGCTTTGAAAGATAATTGACTTACCAGCCACTTTATTCTGTATTTTTTCTCTCAACAGTTCAAGATAATTAACTGTGAAGTAATGGCTAAGGTGCAAAACTCCAGAGTAAGGAAAAGAAAAGGGACTGTTCTTGGCCAAGTAAGACCTAGCTGCAGGTGTAAAACTTAGAACAAATATCTAAAAGGTAAAGAGCATACATTAAACCTGCCTCCTGGAAGTTTTAGCATATGCCTGTGGGTCTTTATGTAGATAGTAACCTAAAGCAAAATTGATCTTGGCTACAGAGACCCAGAGCATTCCCCTTGACCCATCTTCCACCGGTTTACAGCAGCAACACCAGCAGAAAATGTGAAGTCATTGTTTTTTTTCAGGCAGCAAAAACGCATCAACAAGATCTGGCCTGTACTTAAGCATATCTTCAACCCCATATCTTATAAGCGAGAGTGTGGGAAAGGGGAAATAATAATGAAAGTGACCAGACACAGTTATTATGCCTCCCTAGTTTACCAGTATAATAAATGTTGAATATTTAGATCAGGTAATTAATATAAACTATCAAGATATAATGCCTATAAGAAGCAGCAGCCCACAAAGTCAGGACCTAATTATTTCTGTAATCTAAGGGAAATAGGTTCAGTTGAGTTGCGTTTTGAATAGAGATGATCCCCATCCACAAAATTCAGGCAATAGTGCCTTGCTTGTCTGTAGTCTGAAGTCACAACCTAGCCCCTTATAATCATTAAAGACCAGATTCTGTCTCCCTTAGTCATGCAGAAGAGTACTTAATTCTGAGAGTATTTCTTTTAAGGATACTATCTTGCAGGAACTACTATCAACTGTCAGAAGAACAGAGAAAACAAGGAATCATGCAAGCTTTTCCGTAGACCTACTTAACTAAATGCAAACAATCAAAAACATATAGTCAGAATTGCAACATACATGTTAATAATTGCAGAGACAGCTTTTGAAGAGAGACAATTTTCATCTGACAATCAATAAGAGGTCCAGAATCTCCTTCTAGCTATTACTGTGCAGCCCCAGTGAATTCAATGAGCTTGCAAGGGTAAAGAGAGAGTAGAATTTGGCCAGTGGCTTTAACAGATAAGCCACATGTCTGCACTGGGCTGTATGAGAAAAAAGTAATTACATGATATTTGTGATTGTAATAAACATAATAAAATATCACCAGAAAATTACAGCTTTTCTAATATTTATCAGTTTAATAAAATCTGTTCCACATAAATTGATTTTAAATGTATTCTTTTCTTTCATATGTAAAATATGATTAAATGATCACCACAACATTGGTCAGTTTTCATGATATTTAAAATAGACGTCATAGCAATCTATTTGCAGTGTATTTATATAGCTGTCGTTTGTAGGCTTTTCCAGTTGTGAGGTTTTATGCAGCACTATATTTTTATCAAGGATTTCTGATGGGCCCATAAACTGCCGGAAGAAAAAGATATCTGAGATGTTTAACATCCCCAGAAAGCTGTCTTGTGCCCTGATCTGGACTTTGTTCATCCACCCCTCCCCTCCAAATAAAGTCGCCAATTCTCAGTGGGTATCAATGGGGAGATTTGCCTGAATACGGACTGCAGGTTTGGGCCTTTACATTGTAATGGTAACCCCTTGTGATACAGTTCTCATTATATACTCTGCACAAAATCAGTGGATGAGGATGTCATTTATAAAATAACAGTATTTTTGTATAGGTTTTTGAAATGTTTATTCTTTCACATGTCACGTAATGAGTTGAATTTCCTTTAGAGGCTAATCCCAGGCTAAATTGTAATGAAAGCAGGAGGATACTGTCAGTGGTTGAATGCAAGCATAATAGGCTTAGAAAATAAGTATTGCGTATTTAGTTATGTAACAGTTATGCCTTTGTTTTCTGCACATCATCATTATTATTATTTGTTTTACCACATCACCCAGGAGCCCTAGTCATGGACCAAAACCCCACTGTGCCAGGCACTACATAAAAAGACAGCCCCAGCCCCAAGGAGCTTTCAATCTAAGAATCAGACAAGTTACAACAGATAGATACACATGGATAAGGGAGCAGAAGGAAATAATGAGACAGTATTGGTCAGCATGATGGGCAGTGGTCTCAGCACACCAGCATCCTAACCATTGTCAAGTTTTTGTAGGCCTCATGGCAAAGGAGAGTTTTAAGGAGGGTTTTGAAGCAGGATAATCAATTAGTTTTCTGGATTTAGAGGGAGCTTTTCCCAAGTGTGATGGGCAGCCATAATACCTCCGTGGACTCTTCTTCCTGCAGTGATACAAGCATTTTGGAAGAATGTTCTAGTGGATAGGACGCTGGAATAGGACTTGGGAGATCTAGCTTCAGTTCCTGGCTCAGTCACATACTTCCTGTGTAATTTTCAGCAAGTCACTTAATCTACCCTGTGCCTCAGTTCCACATCAGTAAAAAACTACTTTCCTACATCTCTGGGCTGTAGTGAGGATAAGATCCATGGTTCCAAGGCACTCAGATATTATAAAGTGAAAGAACACATAAGTATCTAGACAGATTTTTGTGATCACTTCAGTAAGGACTGTGACAGAGGAGACACAGATGCTGTGTGTGCTCTACCTGGGAGACTTTACTTTCATTCTTTCTTGTTTTGGTGTTTCTCTTAAACTAAAATAAAGCTCATTCATACTGAAAATGTATGTTGCTCTCTGTGTATGCAGAGACACACAACAACTATTCCTAGATAGAAGTGTTTAGATTCCTTCTGCTTAATATTTCTGTAACCTCCTCTGGCATCATGCACTAGTAATCTTTCTCCTCCTACTTCACGCTTTTGATAAGCCTTCTGGTCCCACAGCAGATGCATTGAGAATCTTCTCCTTCTAAGTATCCTGCATATGTTTCATTAAAAGTGTTTGTTTCTTTGATCAGCTTGAAGTTCTAACGTGGAAAAAAAAATTTTTTGGACTTCACTTAGCAGCACATGGTCCTGAAATGAATAGCAGCACTTCAGTACACACAGACACCAAAGGTCCTAATGTCAATCATTTTCTCCTTGCCAATTTATGTGTCTGTCCTTCCAACGATGGCTACAATTTGCACTGGCACCCAAAGATAGAAAACAGTCGTTTTATTTGTTACATTGTGGAACTGAACATGAAAGAACATGGTGGGAGGTGCCAAATGGGAACAGCAGAAAATGGAATACATTTCACTGCATGTTGCTTAGCAATAGGTAACATAGGAATGCTGACATTTTCCAGTGGGGGGACATGATCCATTCCACATTGACAGTAGCAAGTGAAAATATTTAGAGAGACAAAATGGAACCACGGCAACTATGACAGTAGTGTCTACAAAGCAAGGCAATAATTTGGTGTGAGTCCCTTTGGTCACTGAGAACTCAAGCTATTTGAGTCTTCACCAGGGGAAAGAGATGAGACAGTTTAGTAGAGCTGGGTAAATAATATAGAAGACGATTTTTCATGGAACTCTTCAAAAAGATGCCATGCCAAGGAGAACTACCCAAAGAAGATGCATATTTTAGAGCTGTGGTGAGCACCATGTTTTTTTGGAGTTCCCCTACTACTGAGTTGAGGCACTGTGTGAGTTAGGGTACAAGCCAAAGACAGTCATCACTCTGCTTTCTTCAGATTTCACCTGTTGCCCTCTCACGAACTGTACAAAGAGAGAGGAAGTGGTCAACCACTCTGCTATGATAACCTCTAGCATCCCATTATTTTTCAGAGCCACATATGGCCAGCAGGGTGTGCACTGCTGGCAGATACTGATGCTGCTGCCAAAGTTGACCCAATGAAAGCTAAGACATACAACTATGGGTCTGAACACTGGGCCATAGTGAGATGATTTTCCTAGCTTTGCATTTGGCCAAGGCTGCCTGCTTCTGCCTTTACTCTTTCAAGCATCACCAGGACAGGCATAGTCAGAGGGGGAAGAAAGGGTTTAGATCTTGTCTAATCTTGGAATAAGCCCTTTTGTCAGCCACCAGGACAGCTGCACCAGTGTGGAAAGACCTATTTTGTACTTTCCAGATGTGGAAAGACCTATTTTGTACTGGTGAAGTTTTCATCTGCTGTGGAACCTACTCCCTGAATCCAGGCTAATCCCAAGCATAGACAAGGCCATAGCTACAACCTAGCTATTGAAGCAAAAAGAAATGAGGTCTGATAGTGGGTTTGATGAAACCACCGCACAGTACATCTTCCCAGGTTTTGGCTTGGTCAGAAACTCAGTGTTAGGACTCCTAGTAGGGGCCATTGATGATTTACTGGTGGGGCTACTACAGTTACGGCACTTGTGCTGACATAGCACACTGGGAGGAGGGGCAGGGTATCTTCTGTGCAAACCCTCTCTTCTCCCATGCCTTTGTTTTTCCATCATCATGTAGAGCAGGGGTCAGCAACCTATGGCACGCGTGCCAAAGATGTCCTGCAAGCCGATTTTTAATGGCATGCTGCAGCCGCAGCTGGCCCTGCTCAGCCCACTGCCAAACCCCAGCAGCGGGCTGAGCGGGGCCGACAGCTGGGACCCCGGCAGGCAGCAGTGTGCCATTAAAAATCCTGCTCGGCCCAGCCTGCTTTTCTCTGCCCCCCTCCCCACTGCTCTCTCTGGCTGGGGTAGGGGGCAGAAGCAAGCTTGGTCCTGCCGGCTGCTGCTGTAGGACAGGCTGCACCAGCAGCCAAGCTTCCCCCCCTCACCTCTTCCCCCAGCGTGCTCCTCTCTCTCCCTGATGGCCCTTGCGAGGGAAGGGAGAAGAGGAGTCCCAGCGCCCTCGCTGCTCAGACCGGGAAGGAGGAGGAGAAGAGGCAGGAGCGGGGCACTGGGGAAGGGGGGTGGAATCAGGGCATACCCATCCAGCCCCCTGCCATAAGCCACTGAACGGAACCCCAGGCCGGTAAGATCAGTGTTTTAATTTAATTTTAAATGAAGCTTCTTAAACATTTTGAAAACCTTGCTTTACATACAACAGTAATTTAGTTATATAATATATAGGCTTATAGAGAGAGACCTTCTAAAAAAAAGTTAAAATATATTACCGCCACTCGAAACCTTAAATTAAAGTGAATAATGAAGACTCCGCACACCACTTCTGAAAGGTTGCCGATCCCTGATATAGAGGATGCCCATGCATTCTTGTGAGAGTCAAGGTATGCAGCCATTTTCCTTTAAGACTCTGGCTAACCCTCTGCTGATAAGGCAGATAAGTGGCACATGTAACATCAGGCATAACTGGAAAAGACCTCTGCACTTATTAGTTCCACTTTGAGTCTCTTACCCAAAGAGAACACTCGTGCTGAGGCTGAGGCTTTTATGCCTTTGGAAACCACAAAAAGAATCAATGAAAAAAGGACAGGTGGCCCAGTGATCAGAGTATTGGTGTAGACTGCAAAGCACTATGGTCCAAGTCCCTGCTCTGCCACTGACTTCCTGTGTGTAAGTTTTGGGCAAGCCTCTCTGTGTCTCATTTCCCCATCTCCAAAATAGGGATAATAGTAAGTCTATATTTCATAGTGGGGCTGTAAGGATAAATACATTAAGAATATTGATGTGCTCCTGTGTTATAGTAATGGTGGCCATATAAATACCTAGGCTAGAAGAATCATCACCTTTCTGCCCCCTGTGACTTCTCTGTTGCCAGTTTTAATGCCACCCCTTTCAGGCGGCATGTGTATAAATCAGTTCCCAGGTTAGTTACACTAATAATCAATTCCTAGGCTGTATAATTGTTATTTGGATTGTTAAAAACGCAAGGGTGGGTGGTAAGCAGTCCCCCTTCCCCCTGCAACTTGCTCAGAGAGAACAACTTACTACAGACTCTCACTCAGAGGAAGAGTGTCAAAATGGCTTTTGCTGACCCTCCTAAGCAGAGGAAGACAAGCACATCCGATGAGGTAGCGGGAAAATACCATGCTAGCAATTCAGTATGAAAAGTTCGCCAAAATTTCTGAGGACATCTAGATAGCGGAGAAAGTTCAGCTAAATTTTCACTTGTGCAGAAAATTCCGTGCAAAGCTATGAAATACAAACTTGGGTAAGAACAAATGCTAAGTACTTGAACTACACTATGGATACTTTGCACAGCTCTAATCAAAGTCCTGCCCGAATGAATGGTACAGCACACATATTTGTATTGACTCACCCTTAACACTGCTGACATTCATAAAATACTTAAGTTTGTATATTTTTCCTGTTGGAAAATGTATTATGTTACAGTTCATACAACTATGTGGTAGTAGTATGCTACAAGTCCTAGCACTTTAACTTCCACTAAGCAAAGTAAGAGTACCCTAAATGATCTAATTTTGCATTCTTTTTATAAAAGTGGTTTGTGTTTCCATGGCCTCTCCTCTTTGCATGAACAACTTCAGTCTTTATTTTAAAAGCCTTAGCTATTGCAGTTGTAGTGCTTGGAGGTAATAGAAGGTTCTGGCGTCCCACACGACTTAAAAGTACTTATCCTTTATCTGCCTTGCATTTATTCTGAAACCGACTATGCAAACAAATTAATAATTTCTTACTGTACTGATTAATTTTGCATGGGGTATGCAACACTGCTGAACAGAAATGTATGGAAAAGGAGACAAAGTATTTTGCATATTTTTCCTTTTGTTGACCCCTTGAGTGCCATATCCCTCTTGCATCAAACAGTCTGCTCTTTAAAGTGAGGTTACCATCCTTAATGGGTTGCAACAAGATGCAAGTCTTTTGGGTTCAGGAGGAGGTGTGCCACCCACTGGAGAGCAAATGCAGACAGATCAAGGCACTAGGCCCACAGACGAAAGATCAATGGCTGTGGTGGGGCAGGACCAAACTCCTTCACCACCCTGCACCTACATCTGTATGGATTATAGCAGAGCTACTGTTCTGACTGGGTGGGTGCGGAAGTGTTTTGGAGCACTCTCATGGTCATCCCCCAAACTGTGTGGCTCCTCTCAGACAGTAGGAGAGACCCCCTGTCTCAGCGTCAGGGGATGAGGGGCGCTTCCTGCCTGAGGAGAAAGCAAAACTGTTTTGTACAGGTTTCAGGGTGGAAGCCGTGTTAGTCTGTGTCAGCAAAAGAACAAGAAGTTCTTGTGGCACCTTAGAGACTATGCCCTGGTCTACACTTGGGGAGGGGGGCGGGGGATCAATCTAAGTTACGCAACTTCAGCTATGTGAATAAAGTAGCTGAAGTCGACGTACTTAAACCTACTCACCACGGTGTCTTCACTATGAGTCGACTGCTGCTTCTCCCCCATCGACTCTGCCTGCGCCTCTCACCAAGGTGGAGTACAGGAGTCGACGGGAGAGGGCTCGGGGATCAATTTATCGTGTCTAGACTAGACACAATAAATCAATCACCACTGGATCACTGCCCATCAATACAGTGGGTAGTGTAGACATATCCTAACAAATTTATTTGAGCATAAGCTTTCATGGGCTAAAACCCACTTCATAGGATGCATGCAGTGGGAAATACAGTAGGAAGAGATATATATACACAGAGAACATGAAAAAATAATGATTATGACAACACCCATTTTTTCATGTTCTCTGTGTATATATATTTTCCTACTGTGTTTCCCACTGCATGCATCCGATGAAGGGAGTTTTAGCCCACGAAAGCTTATGCTCAAATAAATGTGTTAGTTTCTAAGGTGCCACAAGTACTCCTTGTTCTGTTTTGTACAGCAACATCAGCATCAGGAGGAGAGCCTTTGTAATGAATTGCTGTGGTTCTGCGCTTATTGAGCGTGTTTCTGTGTGTTATTCAGGGACTTGGCCTGGCCGTATTAACCTATCAAGAAGTAGATCATAATGCCATGTAACAGTATTTTTAAATGAATTAGAGTCTTGTGAAATCCACCAGCTTGACTCTCCTAACAGATGTCCTGCTTTAGCTGTATAAGAGCTACAGAAAAAGCGGCAACGGTTCTGCTCAACTTTGCAACCAACCTTTCCTTAACTCTGGGCTGAAGGGAGTCAGTGGGGAGTTCATTTCCTATGCTGCATCAGTGGAAACACACATTCTACCTACTTACACTTTCTGAGCACTTCCTAAACTGTTGTGTAACCTTCTGTTGTATTATCTGTTCTTTCCCAAAAGTGGCTGCCTTTCTTTGGAGAGTGATATGATCCCTGTGAAAAAATATAATCCAGTCCCTTAAGCATCTGTGAGGCTCAGGTCTACACATGAAAAGCTTTGCTGGTATTAAGATCTCAGTATAACTATGCCAGAAAACTCTCCTAGTGTAGATATAGCTTACATTAAACAAAAAAAAAGAGTGCTTTTGCTGGTTTGTTTTTTATTGGCTCAAGTGCTAGGTAAACCATACTGACAAAAGAATGTTTTTGCTGGTATAAATATGTCTGCACTATGGCTTTTGCAGGTCTAGAAAAGCCATTTTAAAAAGTCACTCCCCTATACAACATTGCTATATGGGCAAAAGTTTCTAGTGTAGGCCTGGCTTCTATTAACTAATATTAATCCTCAGATGAAAAACTGCTCTATAATTACTTATTATTATTACAATAGCACTTATTCAGGGATCAAGGTCCCATTGTGCCAGGTAGAGTACAAAAATAGTAAGAAAACAGTTGATAGTCTTGGCTAATGATCAGATGCAACATTTGACTGAAACAAACAAATGGGTTGGGGGGTGAAGGTGGAGAGACTGGAATACAAGGTAATACAAGCATAGTTTAGGATAATTTATCTTGCCACTTGCCTATTTATTATCACTGAGCAGTAGGCATCATGGCCGCAGTGAGTTTTAAGGTGGGATTTGGAGGTGAATAAGGTAGTGGCTTTAAACATTGTTTCGGTAAGGAAAGGAAATAAGTAGGAAAAGGATGCTAGGCAATCCCAGCACCCTGGGGTATAGTCAAATACTGAGATTCAGCAACATGCTTTTAAAAACAACACTTTACAAATGTTTGCTATCTCAGACTATTGTACAACTAAGGAGTTCTACAAGTGGTGAAGCAGCTGTTAATTTATGTGTGGCTTTCCCAGCACCAGTGTGGACAAGACTGCAGGATCTGTTAGAAGTTCTGAATGAATTACACTAGCCATGGCATTGAATGGTCTGTGTCCAAAGTGACAGGGAGCAGGGCTCATCCGTTGACAGCATCATTCTGTTGAGGTGATGCCATTTCATTATGGCAGGTGCAGCTTGTTAGACACAAGGGAGATGCGAATGGGAAGAAGAAGAAGGAACAAGGGAGCCAAGGCACAGGAAATCCTCGACGCAAACCCTGGGAGAGAAAGTCAAGCTGAAGAAGGAGGGTTAGTCTGAGATTTAAATTGTATTATTGTTTTTTAGAGCCACCTACGACTTCCATTTCAATGGGAAATTGGACTCCAAACCCCGTAGGCAGTTTTGAAAATCTCATCTGAAAAGCCTAATCCACCGCTCATTAAAATTAGTGGAAAAGGCTCCCGTTGGCTTTAAAGAGTATTTGATGGGGTCTGGGTGCTCTGCTAAGGATGGGATAGGTACTTAACCCATTACAAGTACAGAGACCTTCCCAGGATGGCAAGGCTGTCTTTGCCATGTTTTGAATGGATCAGATCTCACCTTCACTTCCAGATAGCTAAAAAGTGACTAAAAGGAGTCTCTGTCCTTGACAGTTCATCATTATGGCTTTCTGACAGGAAAGAACAGATGCTACAAGAAGATCATGCTGTCATAGAAGCTGCTGATCAATTTGGGCTTGATGGATGTAGCACTCCACACTGATTTCCATACAGTAAACTCAGGACATGGCATAAACAGCAGAGGTCTCCTATCTATCCACTCTTCACGCTAGACTCTCTGTGATACTCAGCAGTCTAGCTGAATGTGAGATTGGCTTACCTGCAATGAAGTTCTATTTGGACAGACCTTTCAAGGAGACGCACAGTCAGTGCATAGTTGACGCAGTGCTGTAAATCCAGATCAATGGCCGTCCATTCAGATGTACTGAAGCGCATTACGTCATGGCTCGGGAACTCAGTGTGATTCTATAATGTGTGCTTTTTGCTTTGAAGTGAGGCCTTCTCCCCTGACTGAGTCTATTTGACTTCAGTCTCTGCTCAAGCTGCCCACTCACTTTCTTAATGGCTTAAACAAAAACAATAAAACTCTCTAGCATGTCCACATGATGCTAGACCCTTGTCACTTGATTTCCCCTGAAAAAGTCTCTGTCTGTCAAGTATTTAATGGACTTTATAGTTATATTTATTATGCATTCAGCCTAAATAGTTAGACTACATTGTAAAAAAAAGCTCTGAATGATAATATTTGCCTTCAGTTATATTTTACATTGATTGACAAGAAAGAGCCTGCACTTCTAGTCTGTTTATGGAATAGAAGAAAATGTTATATAAGTTTGCATGACTTTCTTACTAATATTATTAATTATTTGTAATATGGTAGTACCAACTATCCCTAACTGAGATGGGTGCTCATTGTGCAAGACACTCGATGTTTGCATAGTAGTGCACTGTTTCTGCCCATCCCCCAAAACCTCTCCGCAGTGGCACAAGAAGACTCTCCCAGGGCACAGTTCAGCAGACAATGTGCGGTACTCCTTTTTGTGAAGCTCCAGAATGCTGTTCTCCTTCACAACAGGACTGCACTCTGGATTCTCTTCCATTCAGGATTTGTCTCATAAGCACTGCTGTGGTAGGAAATAAGAGATGCGCGCATAACTAATATATTGATTCACTATCAAAAGAATGATTTGGGTTGAAGAAACCATTTCAATTCAACCCAAAATTCAACATTTTGTTTAATTTTTGAGCTTTTTAAACCTTTAAACAAAACTAAAGTAAATCTGAAATAAAAAATAAAAATGTTTCCTTTCAAAAAATATTGAAAGGAAACATTTTGATTTTCTTTTCTTTTTCTTTTCCAACTGAAAAAATACTGCAAATTTGACATGAATCCATGAAATGTTTCTGTTGACTCAAATTCATATTTTTCAGCCAAAATATTTCACCCAGATCTAGTCAGAAACAATGAAACCCGTCCGGCAGAGGAACTAATGGCCATCACAAACCTCACCACTTTCCTCT
Organism: Gopherus evgoodei; assembly: GCF_007399415.2. Lineage (NCBI taxonomy): Eukaryota > Metazoa > Chordata > Testudines > Testudinidae > Gopherus > Gopherus evgoodei. The sequence continues at coordinate 116,819,442 of NC_044327.1, read as the reverse complement.
CTTCTTCAACCTTGCCTTCAGAGCAGTGTGAACTCTTAAAAATAAACAATAACCAGAAACCACTACCAAAACAACACACATCACTACACCCACAAATCTTCACTTGGGGAGAGGATGGGAGAAGGAACAAACCACACATGAAAGATGTTGATCATGCATTATGATTATATCAGCCTCAGAAAGACAGAAGTTCTCCATCAACCTGCACCTAGATCAAATGCTTCTGTCCCGAATATCTCCATTGACGGCACTCAGCTGAAAGTAGTGGAGAACTTTAATAACCTGGGTAGTGTCATATCCAGTGATGGATCACTGGATAATGAGATCAACGCATGAATATCCAAAGCAAGCCAGGCACTTGGTTGTCTGTGTGTCAAAGTTTTAAATCACCACAACATCCAGATGTCAACAAAACTGCTTGTGTACAGAGCTGTTGTTCTTTCATCTCTTTTGTACGAGTGCAAAACAAGGACACTATACAGGCATCACATCAAGCAGCTCGAAACATTCTACATGCGCTGCCTTTGCAACATCATGAAGATCCGCTGGCAAGACAAAGTGTCCAATCTCGAGGTCCTCGAGAGAGCCCAGATGACAAGCATCGAAATGATGATCATGAAGTCACAGCTATATTGGACCGGTTGTGTCAGCCGCATGGTTGCGAAAAGAATCCCCCGCCAGCTTCTGTATGGTGAGCTTTCCCAGGGCATCCGGCATATAGGTCGTCCACAGAAACGTTACAAGGACACCATCAAAGCCAATCTGCAGTATAGCAGTATTAAACCTAGGGACCTTGAGCAGGACCGGCGCTAAGGTTTCTCGCACCCTAGGCGCACGGCCATTTCACCGCCCCCCACGCTGATCCCACGGCTCCGGTGGAGCTACCGCAGTCATTCCTGCGGAGGGGCCATTGGTCCGTGGCTCCAGTGGAGCTGCCACAGTCATCCTGCAGCAGCTCCACCGGAGCCACGGAACAACGGACCCTCCGCAGACATGACTGCGGCAGGTTAACTGGAGCCGTCTGCCCCCCCCCCCGGCAAAATGCCGCCCCCTGAATAATCCTGGCGCCCTAGGCGATTGCCTAGGCTGCCTAAACAGTAGCGCCAGCCCTGACCTTGAGGATGCCGCCAGCGACAGAACACAGTGGCGTGCAGCAGTCAGAAATACCTGCATCGCCTTTGAAGAAGGCTGCTGCCGGCATCTACAAGAGGCACGCAAATGACGTCACAGAGCATCAGCAGCGCACAACCCACTGACCGCGAACTTCCCATGCACCATCTGCAGCAAAATGTGCACCTCTAGAATTGGCTTGTATAGTCCTCAGAGGGCATACTATGAGACCAACAATAGATGATCTGCACAGATTTGTCATCATCAGATCGATGGATTGCCAGGAGATGATTAATTACTATTACAATCCATTACTGGAAGGTGATCAGATACTGTTGTGATGAGATTGGCATAAGAACCTATACAGTATAGAATAGAGTCATTTTTGACTATGCTACTTAGTATATGAAGTTAGTTTTTCATCAGGCCTGACCTGTATTTCAAACACAGGAGATATCCGCAATACACTTCTCTTTACTAAGCCAGTGATGCCTGGAGCACGGTACCGTAAATACTGCAGTGCAGCCATTCTATGACTAATTTCTCTCAGGGAATATCACAGTGACATGAAGTCCCCAGTAAGAAAACAACACATGAGCAGATAAGTAAAAAGCGTTCCTAGAAAAATAGGTACAACATTCATTTCACAATAAATACTCTGCTGAGCTGCTATTTCTTTCTATCCATTACACTCTCTTTAATCTATTTGTGTATTGAGATGGCCACCATTACCATAGCATAGAAGAGCCATCAGACAGATTACATTCTGGTTTTAACACTGGAGGTTCACATCTCTTTATGTAATGTAAAAGTTTTTAATATAAACTTTTACTTGCCTTTATGTCTGAGTTTTAGTACTTTTGCCTCTGTGATATTCCTAGGATCAGAGGCTTTCCTGGCAAAGAATGTATGCAGTGTAGTTGTAGCCATGTTGGTCCCAGGATATTAAAGAGACAAGGTGGGACCATGAGGGCAGGGGACTGGACTCGATGACCTCTCGAGGTCCCTTCCAGTCCTAGAGTCTATGAGTCTATGAGTCTATGAGCTTCTGCTAGTGAGAGAGACAAAGTTTTGAGCAACAAAGCTTCTATCACCAACAGAAGTTGGTCCAATAAATGATACTACCTCACCCACCTTGTCTGGCAAAGAACGTGTTTTTTCTAGTATAGAAGCTGAGGAATTCAACACTTTCAGCACAGGGAACAACAAACTCCTTAAAGCCGTCTGTCAATTTCAATGTCCAACATAAACCAAAATGTGTTAGTGTTTACCTGTCGGACAGTAATCTCATTGGGAGCCAGTTGGGTGTTTTTTCCCCCATTAGATGTTCCTGCCTAACATAAGAAAAAAGTTGGGAAATCACAAAATAAATACCATTGGCTAGGATAATACAAAACATAGGTATAAAATGTAGTAGTCTAACCGCAAATTAAACCTGTTGATTAAAGAAGTTGTAGAAATAATGTCCCTTGATGGAATAATGTTAGAATAGTGAATACATATATACCTTATGACCACAAAATCTTTATGGCCATAGAATCATTACAATCTGTTCAAAAACACATCTCCCTTTTAAATTAACTTTGGGCAACCCAAAAATATTTCTGTTTCTTATAAATACAAAAAATAAGAAATGCTGGGAGGGATTGATCAAAAACTAATAACATTCAGATTTTCACTGAAAAACCAGAACATTTCTACAAAAAAGAAAAACTTTCACTTTTAAAAAACAATTCACAGAAAATGCCATTTTATGACCAATTCTAATGAATATATTTAAATGTAGCACCCAAAAAGTAGAATGTACTCTTACCTTCTCCACCACACTAAAGCCCCAATCCAGGAAAGCATTTAAGTATATGCGTTACTTCATGCATAGGAATAATCCCACTGAAGCCAATGGAACCACACACATGCAAGTATTTTGCTGCACTGGGCCCTTAGTTTATATATTCATATTTTTTAAATTGGCTCAGCTTTTTCTCTATCTCCTGTGTGTACAGCTGGCTTTATGCCATGAAGAATGTCTCCTTTCTTTGGCTAATACCATTTCCTCTCTGAGTAATGTACGCTAATGCTTAGCCAGTAACGTATCAATGATGCCTCACAATGGCAAAAAATAGTAAGCACAACTGCATAAGGTAAAGTATCACAGTGTATTTTGTCACATGATCTCTGGCTTAAATAGGACCTTTGCTGTCATTAAGAGGTGTGTTGCCCCCAACAGTTCAGTAGTTTAAACATGACATTTTTCTATTGTCTTTAATAAAAAATTATATTTTCTTACCCATTTTCCCCGGCAGGTACGCTATCGAACATGTTGCATTCACAACATGACATAATGTCTAAAAATCACAGAAAGACTAATTACTGGAGGAAAATTGCATCAAAAGACCAATTTCCTCATGATGAAAATGACAGCCTGGTGCCCTGCTTCTTGGCCTGATTGGGCAGTTCTCCTGTGAAACATCGTTATATCATCTTATATTATGTACTGTGGCAAAGCAAGAAAAGGCACTTCGGTGCAGTAAGCAACACTGAGAAAACAGGATGAGCTGTCAGCTAGATAACCTATAATTCTAAGTCTTATTTCTACCATTTATGAATGTGTGTTAAGAGGGTGAATTGACTTCTTTACATGCGGGTCAAGAAATGCTAACGGTATAATTATCAGCTAGAGCATCAGAACTACAGTTATAGTATCACTAAAATGTGCATTTATGTCACTGTATTGAAACAGAGTTAGAGGGAGGCAGATCAAACATGATATGGTTGAGTTCCATTTTGGAAAAAAGCATAGACCTTCTCCCATCGCCTCTCTGACACTTTTGGCTGTTATTCCCCTTTGTCACAGTTACTGTACTTTGATACCTTCCATACTGGCCAGGCAAACTAGACCTCCCCCTCCTTGTTTTCCACCCCTTCCTTTTCTATTTGAAGCCTCATAATCCTGAATTTCCACCAAAATGTCCTTGAAAGTTTTTACCCTCCCTCCTGATGTCCCAAGCCAAGAAATAACCCTCTCTCCTTTCCCCCAGTTTTTCTCCAGCCCTCTCTGCTGCTCCTCCACACTGCACCTCTCTTCTCCTTTCCCTTCATCTCTTCTTCCTCTTTTTAAAATATGAAGGTTTCTAATGATTATTACTATGCAGGGATGGTGAGCTCCAAAAGGGTGATTCATCACATTCCCACTGCTAGTGCAGTGTGGTTCTCAGAACAGCATGTCCCAGACACAGCCTTAGTCTCAACCATAACTGCAGATTTGGGATGCAGGACTACCAAAGGATCATACTGAAAATGGCTTTGTAAACAGTTTGTCTCATTGAGTCCTATATTCCCCAGGGCAGACTAACCATGTAAATCAAACATTCACTAGGGTCTGTTCCCTGATTAAGACAGCTATAGAGACATCATATTAAAGAAAAGAGCTGACAGGATGAAATGGGGAAAGGGTTGAATAGTTACCCAGAAAAAAAAATGATACAGTTGTATAAAATACTGAATGGTACAGAAAAGGTAATTTGGATACTTCTATTTATCTTTTCTCATAGTACAGTAAGGGGACATCCAATGACACTGACAGGCAATGAATTTAAAATTGGCGAAAGGAAATACTTTTTTACACCACTTACAGTTAAACCTATAGAACATATTGCCTTCATTGCCACTGAAAGTCTCTTGATGCCACAAGCTCAGTTCGACTTAAGAGAGAATTGAACATTTATATAGATAAGAACATCCACTGTTACAAAGATAGCATAAATATAGAGGATATAAACTCATGTTTCAAGGTATAAACAAACCAATAATTACTTGGCTTTCCAATGGAATAACTCCACTAAGTCCATTTCATTTACACCTGATTTAAAACAGAGTAGGTGAGACCAGAAGGAAGCCAGTGCATACTTTTCTATAACTATTAAATATACTGCTACGTAATGTGTTTGCATTGATTGTTTTAGGACACATTGTGAAATGGGAAATATGAAATGTAGATTTTTGCTGTTAAGCACCTATCATTCATAAATCATGTATCTAAGTAAAAAGTAATGCAACAAGGTATCAGGTCTCAAGTATATTCCATATCGGTCCATAACCTCATGTTAATTCAGAAAAAGCTTTTAAGACCAGCCATGAAGGGAGGAAGGTTGCAACCCACCTGTTTGTGACCCCCCAACACACAAGGGTTGTAGCCACTAGCTTGAGAATGCATGCAGTATTGTGTAATACAACCACTACAACGTTTATCATCTACTACAGATAAGACGGCATTTACCACATGTTTTCATTTCTACACATACAAAATATGCAGGACAGTATAAACAATAAATATGACAGGTGACTAGAGCTGGGTGGATAATTCACAGAGAATAATTTACTTGACGAATTTTGCATCTTATTTTCTTTTCATTAATTGTCCTTGAACAGGTTATGATTTTCTGAAATCATTATTCAAAATTATGTGCCCAATAATCTCAGCAAATAATTCTTAGTACCTCATTTATCAGAAGACCATTAAACATAGCTGATATGCAAAGTTAGAATTATATTGGTTAGTTTTGATTAGTAACATAAAGGATATGGTAAATTTCTTCCCTGATTGGAAAACCATAGTAAATCTTAGAGTATATCTACATAGGGGGTTAATCTGAAGATTTTTTATGCAGATCAGGTAACATGGAGTTGCACCAGTAAAATACACATGGAATGCCTGTTCTATTTTTAATTTGCATCATGTGAGCACATGATGGTTGTTTGCTGCAAACTGAGGATGTAGCATTCTCCGGGAGTGTCCCATGGTCCTTTGCTTTGCTGCTGAGCAGGATGCATACTAGGAATTGTGGGAAGCCAGGCAGGTTCCATTTTTTAAAAAAATAATCCTTTATTTCCACTATCGCTGCCTCACTCTTCCTTTCTGAGCTGGGTCACGCCATTTTCAAACTGCTATCAGCCAAAACAGACTGAACAATGTCCTGCATCACTAAGGACACATGTAAATATGCCCAGGTTGCTTGGGCTGTATTACAGAACTCAGGGCTGGACAATTCTGCATTGGATTCCTACTGTTGAATCATCAAGCCGATGATGTGAGAGCAGGAGAATATATTGTGGCAGAAGCAGCAGCTCCTCACGCAGCAGGATACTCTGCAGCAGTGACAGCAGGACAAAGCAGAAGTACAGAAGTATGCCAAGCTGTTGTAGTACGTAGTGCTCGACATTGTTTCTGAGCTCAGGAAAGGGGCATGGATTGATATGAAAGGATCATTCTGCAGACCTGGAGTGACCAGCAGTAGAATGGAGAGGGTTCCTTTTTTTCAGATCTGTGCAGAACTGACCCCAGCTTCAGTGAGAGCATGCCAATATGCAATGCCCCATACCCAGGGGGAAATGGGTCGCCACTACCATTGAAAGTTCACCACCAGAGAATGTTATCAGTGTGTAGCCAACCAATTTGACATGGGGAGCTCAACTTTTGGGGCCCTTGTCATGCAGGTCTGCTATGCCATTGATAAGGTCCTGTCTAACTAGGTCATGAATAGGACCTTACCAAATTCACGGCCATTTTGGTCAATTTCATGGTCACAGGATTTTAAAAATCATTAATGTCATGATCTTAGCTATTTAGATCTGAAATTTCATGATGTTGTAATTGTAGGGGTCCTGACCAAAAAGGAGTTGGGGATGCACAAGGTTATTGTAAGGGGGTTGCGGTATTGCTACCCCTACTTCTGTGCTGATGCTGGCAGCGGCGCTGCCTTCGGAGCTGGAGAGAGGCAGCTGCTGGCTGGGATCTGAGATCTGAAGACAAAGCCACCAGCAGCAGCAGCGCAGAAGTAAGGATGGCACGGTATGATATCTTCACCCTTACTTCTCCGCTGCTGCCTGCAGGGCTGGGCCCTCAGTCAGCAGATGCCACTCTCTGGCTGTCCAGCTCTGAAGGCAGCAGTGCAGAAGTAAGGGTGGCATGGGATGGGATGGTATTATCATCCTTATTTCTGCACTGCAGAGCTGGGCACACAACCAACAGCTGCCACTCTCCGGCCACCCAGCTCTGAAGGCAATGCAGAAGTAAGGGTGGCAATACCGCAACACCCCCCTAAAATAACCTTGCAACCCCCCTGCAACTCCTTTTTGTGTTTGGACCCCCAATTTGAGAAACTCTGGTTTCCCCCTGTGAAATCTGTATAGTGGAGGGTAAAAGCACATAAAAGAAAAGATTTCACGGGGGGAAACCAGATTTCACAGTCCGTGATGTATTTTTCATGGCCATGAATTTGATAGGGCCCTAGGCATGAAGCTAGGTAATGCTCAGGAGATTACTGATGGTTTTGCACACATGGGAAGTCCCAAATTGTATTGGGGCAATTGATGGAATCCCTCTGCCTATCTTCCCCTCCCCCACAACCAGGGCACAGAGTTTATAAACAGAAAAGGTTATTTCTCCATGGTGCTCCAAGGACTGGTTGGCCACCATGGCAGGTTTAGAGGTAAAAGCAGGGTGGTCTTGGAGGGTCCATGATGGTAGGATCTTTCAGAACAATAATGGTGTGGAGATTGATCCAGTTATTCTGGAAGACCCAGCTTATCCCTTAATGCCCTGCCTAATGAAGCCATATGCAGGCCGCTTGGACAGAAGGAAGGAAATTTTAACTATTGCCTGCATAGTGGCGGAATAGTAGTCAAGTGTGCTTTTGTCTGTTTGAAAGGCAAATAGCAATGTTTGTAGAATAGGTTGGAAGCATCAGAAAAAAATGTTTCAACCATTATAACTGTATGTTGTGTTTTGCATAATATTCGTAAGAACAAGAAGGAAAGCCTTACCAGTGTGTGGGAGGCTGGGGTGCAGAGACACACTTAGAGGTTTGAGTGGCCAGGAAGATGTCCCCACAGCACCCATGGGAATGGTGTCAGGAATGCCTGCTGTTCATATGTTGAGTCACATGCACATGTTAGCCCATGGAGAGATCGGGGGGGGTTGTGATGCAGACTGTGTGAGCACTGGGACATTGTGTGTGGGTAGTTGAAGTTTAATGTTCCCTCTGTGTTTTTGTCAAAATCCTATGAATTATTCAGCTTTATTTAAAGACCTTTCTGTGTTAAATGCAATAATGACTCATAATGGATGTACTGTAAACAGCGTTATTATGAAATAACAATAAAAGCCAATAATAAAGTTTTAATGAAACCAATGGAAAAATAATGTCTTATTATTTGGAAATAGATTTAACAATCCAAGCTTCTTAAGTAACCAACAATACACAATCCCTGTGTTACTGCAACAGTGGAGACAAAACTCAAAGTGCACATGAAGAACATTTCAAATACAACAATTTTGAGGAGAGAGGTGTAAAGTTAAAAGCAAGTATACATCTTGCTGCTGGCCCTTTTTGTCTGCATGGTTTCTGGGATTGCGTGTCTTGGCTCAAAATTCTCAGCGCCATTGTGGGGCTCTAAAAAGCTGGATTTCCAGGCACAAGTGTTCTCGGTGCCCAGAGGTTGGATCCAAGAGATGAATGGGAGCACTGCTGAAGGGATGCAGATGTTAGGAATTACTGCTGGTCCCAGTAATCAGCAATGTTCAGGAACTGATGGACATGGCTGGGTCCCAAATTACAGGACTGCAGGGCCTACTGGCCTAGCAGGAGGAGGTTTTGCAGGAGAAAATTCTGGATCAGCATAGCATCCATGAGTTGCCTCTGCATCTCTGTCTTTTCCCATGTTTGCCTTTACAATGGTGATGCTGTCCTTGGCCACAGTCATGGTTTCCCTAGGCACTGTGATGCTGTCCTTAGCCGCTGCCACAGTCACCTGGGAGAGCTGCATTTCTTTCTTCCTCTGGGTCCTCATGCGCAGCCTCCACCTCTCAGACACCCTGGTTCTCCTCTGTGTCTCTGCCACGAGTTCTACAAACATCTAGTCCAGAGTCTCTCTTCTTCTTCCCTTTGGGATGGCCAGCTTGTCACAGTACACAGAGGGCCAATCTTTGACAGCCTGGCTGTTGCAGGTGCTGTGGTTATGGGAGTAGAAGGGAAAGCAGTAGTGAAAGGCAACACAGAAATTGCGCTGGGAGTAAGGTTCCCCACTACCTGCTGAAACCACTGAGAGCTGGGTTAACTGGTGGTACCTCAGAACGTGACCTGCAGAGAGTGGTGGCAGAGACAGTGGCAGTGAGACAGAGGCAGCTGTGAGCCAGTTCTAACAGCAGCAGCAGTAGAGTCATTGCTCAATGCCTCTGCCTGAGTGTGGGAGGGGCACCCCCTGGAATGAACCTCTGAACTCTGGGTCTTCGCTAACCCAGGACCACAAGCTGTGAGTAGGGTGCAGTAGAGGGAGAAGGGAATGATTGTTAAAGGGACATTCAGTCATTGGACTTTCCCACCGCAAGGTAGGAGACACTGCCCCGCGCACTGTGAGGTCAGCTTTGTGTATGGTTGCATGCTTTTGAATGTGGTTGTGGTGTTTGCCCAAATTAATTCAGGGTTCCTTTTCCCTTGTCATTAAAGCTCTCTTTTGTTATACATGGGCTCGGTGGTTGTGAGTGGAGATATATGGCCTTTTACAGGCACCCATGGGTGGTGGTAAGTTTTCCCAGGTTACTGGGTGGGGGCTCGAGTTCATGGCATCTCAGAGCTCCAGAGGGCCCCTGCCTCCCATAGCAGCCAGGAGCTTTGGGGTGCCTCCACCACCCATGGAATCCTGGAGGTCCACAGGGCCCCACATCGCCCGCAATGGCTCAGAACTGCAGAGCGGCCCCCCACCCACAATGGCAGCCAGGAGCTGTAGGCCCACTGCCTGTGGCAGCTTGAAGCTGGGGTGAGGTGCTGCTGTGTGGGGACCCTGCATTTCACAATCGACGGGGCTGAATTCATGGAGGTTGCTGGAAGTCATGGATTCCATGACTTCTGTGACCTCTGTGAAAAAATCATAGCCTTACTTATTGTTCACATCACAGACAAGTCATGACAGGGTTTTTTTTAGTATATGTGACCTTTTCTCCCTGAGACTCTTGCCTTTATTTGGAGGAAGCTCAGAGATGGGTAGAGGTCTGCATGTATGGAGGGTGCTCGGTGCATTTGGATTTCAGTCTATTGTATCTGCTTTCATGCAGTTAAAGGGCAGTGGGAGATGTGGATGTGGAGCTATGTTCCAGGTTTGTTTTTGCAGGTTTGTTTGTGCTCTGGAGATGCAGAGGTGTAAAGGGAAGACTTATGGAGGATAGCAACCCCCTCTACATCCCCATTAGACTGTCCTCATTATTGATGACGTTACACTGAAGTGGGTGACTAGGAAGCACAGAATTGTCTTATTCAAAAAGGTAAAGGGCAGACCTTCAAGATATCCTGGATGGTCCACCCAGAAGCACTTCAGGAGTGAAAGGGGCTTGCGTGCTGTACTGGGGGACGTGGGTATGTGACTATTCCTTATAATGTGTGAAACACAATCAAGCTATTTCTCAGTCTTAAGGGGCTTTCCAGATGTTCATCAGCAGAGTCCTGAATCATAGACTCAAAGTCCAGAAAGGACCATCATGATCATCTTGTCTGCCCTTCTGCACATCACCCACCCAGTCCTGTAATGTGCCCATAACCTCTGGCTGAGTTTCTGATTCCTCAAATCTCCTCTCATAATGTAGATTCTTCATTCCTCTGATTATCCTAGTATCCCTTATCTGCATCTGTTTCAGTTTGAATTCATCTTTCACACAGTATTCCAGATGAGGGCTCACCAGTGCCTTGTTTAATGGTGATAACATTCCCATACCTCTACTAGTCACAAAAAGATCCAGGCTTTCAGGGACCAGCTGTTTTCTAACATCCTCCAGCTCATTCTCCCGATGGGTCGAGCCAGTCTTCTCAGTGGGGGTGAGGGCAGGGAGACAGTCTGGACAGCCGGCTCCAGATAGTGCCTGGAATCAGTTGTGCTATAATTGTGTAGAATCCTGTCCAGTTCATAAAAAAATGGACAGCTCACATGTCCCCTGCAGGACCATCCCCTTTTTAATCTTCATTTCAATGTACTTTCTTCAGAGCTGCTGCTCTTTATCTGGCACTGGTCAGTGTCCTGCTTGTGACTCCATGCAGACTTCTGCTTTGTAGTGTCTGCAAAAACGTCTCTGCAGATGGTGATGAGATCCAGAACCTAAGCACAGCTCCAAACAATTGCACAAAGCATTTTGTGGGGCTTCTGAAGTCTTACCATGGTTGTATCGATAGAATGATGACACACTGGGATCCTGGAGCAAAGGGGAAAAAATCTGGCTTTGCACCAACTTTGAAAGAGGGGAAGGATCATCCTGGAAATCTGACACCAGGTCAGGGAGAGCATACAAATAAACAGATAGGTCAGTAATTGTCAATCTGCAAAGCACTATGGGATAGCTGTTGGAAGTGTGGAAAAAGTGGTGCATAGCAATTGTGTGCATTAAAAAACTAATTCAATTCAGATCTAGTCCACGGTGCAAGAGGAGTCCAGAGTTCCCAATAAATGAGGAGTTAGTGCTCTGTAATGGGTTGCATCATATGTATGCAAGCATTTTCAAATCGGATTAACTCAATTTGATCTGGTTTAAAATCCCCATATAGACAAGCCTCTAGAATCAGCTTTTCAGTGCTCAGATTCCCATTTTCAAACTGATAATTTACTTTCTCCAGATGTTTGCCGGTACTTGCTTATAATTCATTGTTACACAAAATGTTCCTGCAAGGAAGTTTGTTTGCTAGACTATTGTGGAAAGCATCTATACAGAGGGTACAAGAATAGTCAACGTGAATGCTTGGAAACATTTTTACAGCATTCTCCATCCTTTCTGGGGTCTTTCACTCAGACCTAGGATTTACCAGCTTTAGTGAGATAACATGCTATTTTGTGAAGGGTGGAGAGTCTCTGGGTTAGGATAAAAGGGGTAAAAAACACAGGTGATGTCGTGCTGGGAGTCTACTACAGGCCACCTAATCAGGCGGAAGAGGTGGATGAGGCTTTTTTCAAACAACTAACAAAATCATCTAAAGCCCAAGATTTGGTGGTGATGGGGGACTGCAACTATCCAGATATATGTTGGGAAAATAACACCGCGGGGCACAGACTATCCAATAAGTTCCTGGACTGCATTGCAGACAACTTCTTATTTCAGAAAGTTGAAAAAGCTACTAGGGGGGAAGCTGTTCTAGATTTGATTTTAACCAATAGGGAGGAACTCGTTGAGAATTTGAAAGTAGAAGGAAGCTTGGGTGAAAGTGATCATGAAATCATAGAGTTTGCAATCCTAAGGAAGGGTAGAAGGGAGTACAGCAGAATAGAGACAATGGATTTCAGGAAGGCGGATTTTGGTAAGCTCAGAGAGCTGATAGGTAAGGTCCCATGGGAATTAAGACTGAGGGGAAAAACAACTGAGGAAAGTTGGCAGTTTTTCAAAGGGACACTATTAAGGGCCCAAAAGCAAGTTATTCCGATGGTTAGGAAAGATAGAAAATGTGGCAAAAGACCACCTTGGCTTAACCAAGAGATCTTGCGTGACCTACAAAATAAAAAAGCGTCATATAAAAAATGGAAACTAGGTCAGATCACAAAGGATGAATATAGGCAAATAACACAGGAATGCAGAGGCAAGATTAGACAAGCAAAGGCACAAAATGAACTCAAACTAGCTATGGGAATAAAGGGAAACAAGAAGACTTTTTATCAATCATTAGAAGCAAGAGGAAGACTAAGGACAGGGTAGGCCCACTGCTCAATGAGGAGGGGGTAACGGTAACGGGAGACTTGGAAATGGCAGAGATGCTTAATGACTTCTTTGTTTCGGTCTTCACCGAGAAGTCTGAAGGAATGTCTAGTATAGTGAATGCTTACGGGAAGAGGGTAGGTTTAGAAGAGAAAATTAAAAAAGAGCAAGTAAAAAATCACTTAGAAAAGTTAGATGCCTGCAAGTCACCAGGGCCTGATGAAATGCATCCTAGAATACTCAAGGAGTTAATGGAAGAGGTATCTGAGCCTCTAGCTATTATCTTTGGGAAATCATGGGAGACGGGGGAGATTCCAGAAGACTGGAAGGGGGCAGATATAGTGCCCATCTATAAAAAGGGAAATAAAAACAACCCAGGAAATTACAGACCAGTTAGTTTAACTTCTGTGCCAGGGAAGATAATGGAGCAGGTAATCAAAGAAATCATCTGCAAACACTTGGAAGGTGGTAAGGTGATAGGGAATAGCCAGCATGGATCTGTAAAGAACAAATCGTGTCAAACTAATCTGATAGCGTTCTTCGATAGGATAACGAGCCTTGTGGATAAGGGAGAAGCGGTGGATGTGATATACCTAGACTTTAGTAAGGCATTTGATACGGTCTCGCACGATATTCTTATAGATCAGCTAGGAAAGTACAATTTAGATGGGGCTACTATAAGGTGGGTGCATAACTGGCTGGATAACCGTACTCAGAGAGTAGTTGTTAATGGCTCCCAATCCTGCTGGAAAGGTAAAACAAGTGGGGTTCCGCAGGGGTCTGTTTTGGGACCGGTTCTGTTCAATATCTTCATCAACGATTTAGATGTTGGCATAGAAAGTACGCTTATTAAGTTTGCGGACGATACCAAACTGGGAGGGATTGCAACTGCTTTGGAGGACAGGGTCAAAATTCAAAATGATCTGGACAAGTTGGAGAAATGGTCTGAGGTAAACAGGATGAAGTACAATAAAGATAAATGCAAAGTGCTCCACTTAGGAAGGAACAATCAGTTTCACACATACAGAATGGGAAGAGACTGTCTAGGAAGGAGTATGGCAGAAAGAGATCTAGGGGTCATAGTAGACCACAAGCTTAATATGAGTCAACAGTGTGATACTGTTGCAAAAAAAGCAAACATGATTCTGGGATGCATTAACAGGTGTGTTGTAAACAAGACACGAGAAGTCATTCTTCCGCTTTACTCTGCGCTAGTTAGGCCTCAACTGGAGTATTGTGTCCAGTTCTGGGCACCGCATTTCAAGAAAGATGTGGAGAAATTGGAGAGGGTCCAGAGAAGAGCAACAAGAATGATGAAAGGTCTTGAGAACATGACCTATGAAGGAAGGCTGAAGGAATTGGGTTTGTTTAGTTTGGAAAAGAGAAGACTGAGAGGGGCCATGATAGCAGTTTTCAGGTATCTAAAAGGGTGTCATCAGGAGGAGGGAGAAAACTTGTTCACCTTAGCCTCCAATGATAGAACAAGAAGCAATGGGCTTAAACTGCAGCAAGGGAGATTTAGGTTGGACATTAGGAAAAAGTTCCTAACTGTCAGGGTAGTTAAACACTGGAACAGATTGCCTAGGGAAGTTGTGGAATCTCCATCTCTGGAGATATTTAAGAGTAGGTTAGATAAATGTCTATTAGGGATGGTCTAGACAGTATTTGGTCCTGCCATGAGGGCAGGGGACTGGACTCGATGATCTCTCGAGGTCCCTTCCAGTCCTAGAGTCTATGAGTCTATGAGTCGATGAATGTATGCTCAGGGACCTAAAAACAAGATTTAATATTCCTGATCTTTCTAATGTAAAAAAACAGGCAGAACAAAGCTATTTTTAAACCTTCTATTCTTTCCTTATAGATCATAAATAAGGCTAAGATTTTGTTACAGATATTTTTAGTAAAAGTCACGGACAGGTCACAGGCAATAAAAAAAATTCACAGAAGCCTGTGACCTGTCCGTGACTTTTACTAAAATATTCCTGACAAAATGGGGAGCTCAGCTGCGGGGTTCCCACACCGCCTGCAGAGGTTGGGCCCTTGGCTGCTCTGAGCACTGGGGCCCAACACCGCCTGTTGGGGCTCAAAGCTCTGGAGGGCCCATGTCACCCGCAGTAGCTCGGAGCTGCAGGAGCCCCTGCCACCTGTGCTGGCTAGGAGCTCCAGAGGCCCTCACTGCCGCAGATAGTGGGGGGACCGTGCAGCTCACAGTTGACAAGGCTGAATTCAAAGAGGTCACTGGAAGTCATGGATTCCACGATTGTTGCAACCTCCATGAAAAAATCATTGCCTTAATCATAAAGGCAAAAAAACCCCACATTTCTTTTCCTTTGCGGGAGACTTTTAATGGCTGTCATTGAAACAATGTTATGTATATCTAGCTAGCTAGATATAAAACAGCTTTTGTCCCAAAGTATTTCAAAGCTCTGCACAAATTAAGTCCTTGCAAATACATAAACACATGCCTAGTTCTGTTCATGTAAATAGTCTCATTGGCGAGAGGTCAATGGAACTACTAATATGAGTAATGTTTTATACACATGCTTAAGTGTTTGCAGGATTGGAACCTAAAATTATAGTACCAGCTAGGATTACTTCATCCTTCACAGAAATGCAGCCATGTCTGGGGTGAAATGCAGCAACGATTTAACAATGCATACGTTTCATAAGATCTTTAATGACCATAAGAGGTCACTGTAATACAGTTTATTTATACAAAATAATTAACTGTTTAACCAGAATTAATAATGCAAATTAATATAGGACAAGATCCTCAGTTGTTGTAAATCCGTGTTGCAACTTCATAGATGTGCACCTGCTGAGGATCAGTTCGATTGACTCTGGTTTGAAATCTCATGGAGTATCTCTGAGTTGCACTGTACATTCACATTACCTTAAAGACATATTGTGACTGGCTCAGAAAGAAATTATACAAATGCTTCTGGAACTAAGAGGTCATTTCCACTGCTGTATTGCACTTATGAGTAAGTGTTCGATTTAGAAAGAAAGAATTGAAAGGAACAGTGCGCATAAAGAAAACACATGAAAAATCTTAATTAGAAAAAAGACTAGTTATAGATTTAATATACTCGTGCAAAGTATACTTCACAGGTTTTGGGGGTTTTTTTCCTTTCTGGCCAATGTTCATTTCTTAAACCTTAGGTAGCGAACACACCTAAGGAATTTTAACAACGATCTTGGATTGTAACGGGCTGCTGGTCACTTTTGTAACTGGGACTGACTAGCCCCAGAATTCTGTCTGCAATGGAACTCCCATGATAACTTTATTCTTTCCCTTTCAGCTGCCAAATAAAGTGGAGTTCCTGGACTTTTGACACCTTCTAAAGACATTCCAGTGGATTCTAGCACACCTAGGCAGATGGCGTGAAAGGGACACAGGGAAAGAAATTGTAAACCTCTGCCAGATTTTCATGTATTCTAGGTAACATGCTGTTTGAGGGAAGA
The DNA here is from genome assembly GCF_007399415.2 of Gopherus evgoodei. Lineage (NCBI taxonomy): Eukaryota > Metazoa > Chordata > Testudines > Testudinidae > Gopherus > Gopherus evgoodei. The sequence continues at coordinate 116,803,148 of NC_044327.1, read as the reverse complement.
AAAAGGAGCTGATATTGTTACAGCTTGCATGCTGTGCCAAACCACCAGGATCCTGCCAAAGATAACAAGTCTCTAAGATGTCTATTAAAAACTCCAGATAGTATGTGATGCAAAAGAACTAGACCTATTTGGGATTATAGAGCAATGATTTAATGCTTGTGTAAAATATGCAGTTTTATTTTCTTGGAGCTGCACATGGCCTCAAAATGACATTGCAACTTCTTTTCATTGTGGAATATGCTAGATGTCTCCACTCTTCATGCTCCCTGGGGCTAGAGCTGGCCTCTTCCACTGCTGAAAGCTAGAGCCAGGAGGACTGGCAAAGAAAAGAATTAACATCCATAAAGTGATCAGATACATCTTTTTAAAGCTGAAGTGAATTTGGAGCACATGTGTCTGAAGTATATTTAGCTGATGCAAAACATTTACATGCCTTCTCACACGCATACAAAAGAAGATGCTTTAGAAAAAGAACAGTTCAAACAATATAAATAGTCTGTGATATCTATTAAAGCAGCCACATTAGTTAAAGTTTAGATGTTTAAACTGGGCCAAATTCAGTCATGTTGCATTGACCAGAGATTAAGTCTGTTATATAGTATTCTAGCTATGCACAGATGTCAGTGTAACTACCATTCTGTACTCAGAAGTTCAGTCCCATTCACCTACACAGCGGCATATATAGATATTGTACAGCTTAGAAGATGCAATGGGGTGAGGGCTCATAGACTCATAGACTCTAGGACTGGAAGGGACCTCGAGAGGTCATTGAGTCCAGTCCCCTGCCCTCATGGCAGGACCAAATACTGTCTAGACCATCCCTAATAGACATTTATCTAACCTACTCTTAAATATCTCCAGAGATGGAGATTCCACAACTTCCCTAGGCAATCTGTTCCAGTGTTTAACTACCCTGACAGTTAGGAACTTTTTCCTAATGTCCAACCTAAATCTCCCTTGCTGCAGTTTAAGCCCATTGCTTCTTGTTCTATCATTGGAGGCTAAGGTGAACAAGTTTTCTCCCTCCTCCTGATGACACCCTTTTAGATACCTGAAAACTGCTATCATGGCCCCTCTCAGTCTTCTCTTTTCCAAACTAAACAAACCCAATTCCTTCAGCCTTCCTTCATAGGTCATGTTCTCAAGACCTTTCATCATTCTTGTTGCTCTTCTCTGGACCCTCTCCAATTTCTCCACATCTTTCTTGAAATGCGGTGCCCAGAACTGGACACAATACTCCAGTTGAGGCCTAACCAGCGCAGAGTAAAGCGGAAGAATGACTTCTCGTGTCTTGTTTACAACACACCTGTTAATGCATCCCAGAATCACATTTGCTTTTTTTGCAACAGTATCACACCGTTGACTCATATTAAGCTTGTGGTCTACTATGACCCCTAGATCTCTTTCTGCCATACTCCTTCCTAGACAGTCTCTTCCCATTCTGTATGTGTGAAACTGATTGTTCCTTCCTAAGTGGAGCACTTTGCATTTATCTTTATTGAATTTCATCCTGTTTACTTCAGACCATTTCTCCAATTTGTCCAGATCATTTTGAATTTTGACCCTGTCCTCCAAAGCAGTTGCAATCCCTCCCAGTTTGGTATCGTCCGCAAACTTAATAAGCGTACTTTCTATGCCAACATCTAAATCGTTGATGAAGATATTGAACAGAACCGGTCCCAAAACAGACCCCTGCGGAACCCCACTTGTTATACCTTTCCAGCAGGATTGGGAGCCATTAACAACTACTCTCTGAGTACGGTTATCCAGCCAGTTATGCACCCACCTTATAGTAGCCCCATCTAAATTGTACTTTCCTAGTTTATCTATAAGAATATCATGCGAGACCGTATCAAATGCCTTACTAAAGTCTAAGTATATCACATCCACCGCTTCTCCCTTATCCACAAGGCTCATTATCCTATCAAAGAACGCTATCAGATTAGTTTGACACGATTTGTTCTTTACAAATCCATGCTGGCTATTCCCTATCACCTTACCACCTTCCAAGTGTTCGCAGATAATTTCTTTGATAACCTGCTCCATTATCTTCCCTGGCACAGAAGTTAAACTAACTGGTCTGTAGTTTCCTGGGTTGTTTTTATTTCCCTTTTTATAGAGGGGCACTATATTTGCCCCCTTCCAGTCTTCTGGAATCTCCCCCGTCTCCCATGATTTCCCAAAGATAATAGCTAGAGGCTCAGATACCTCTTCTATTAACTCCTTGAGTATTCTAGGATGCATTTCATCAGGCCCTGGTGACTTGCAGGCATCTAACTTTTCTAAGTGATTTTTTACTTGCTCTTTCCTTATTTTCTCTTCTAAACCTACCCTCTTCCCGTAAGCATTCACTATACTAGACATTCCTTCAGACTTCTCAGTGAAGACTGAAACAAAGAAGTCATTAAGCATCTCTGCCATTTCCAAGTCTCCCGTTACTGTTTCCCCCTCCTCATTGAGCAGTGGGCCTACCCTGTCCTTGGTCTTCCTCTTGCTTCTAATGTATTGATAAAAAGTCTTCTTGTTTCCCTTTATTCCCATAGCTAGTTTGAGTTCATTTTGTGCCTTTGCTTGTCTAATCTTGCCTCTGCATTCCTGTGTTATTTGCCTATATTCATCCTTTGTAATCTGACCTAGTTTCCATTTTTTATATGCCGCCTTTTTATTTTGTAGGTCACGCAAGATCTCTTGGTTAAGCCAAGGTGGTCTTTTGCCACATTTTCTATCTTTCCTAACCATCGGAATAACTTGCTTTTGGGCCCTTAATAGTGTCCCTTTGAAAAACTGCCAACTTTCTTCAGTTGTTTTTCCCCTCAGTCTTAATTCCCATGGGACCTTACCTATCAGCTCTCTGAACTTACCAAAATCTGCCTTCCTGAAATCCATTGTCTCTATTCTGCTGTACTCCCTTCTACCTTTCCTTAGAATTGCAAATTCTATGATTTCGTGATCACTTTCACCCAAGCTTCCTTCTACTTTCAAATTCTCAACAAGTTCCTCCCTATTTGTTAAAATCAAGTCTAGAACAGCTTCCCCCCTAGTGGCTTTTTCAACTTTCTGAAATAAAAAGTTGTCTGCAATGCAGTCCAGGAACTTATTAGATAGTCTGTGCCCCGCGGTGTTATTTTCCCAACATATATCTGGATAGTTGAAGTCCCCCATCACCACCAAATCTTGGGCTTTGGATGATTTTGTTAGTTGTTTGAAAAAAGCCTCATCCACCTCTTCCGCCTGATTAGGTGGCCTGTAATAGACTCCCAGCACGACATCACCCGTGTTTTTTACCCCTTTTAGCCTAACCCAGAGAATCTCCACACTTCCGTCTCCTATGTCCATCTCCACCTCAGTCCAAGTGTGTACATTTTTAATATATAAGGCAACACCTCCTCCCTTTTTCCCCTGTCTATCCTTCCTGAGCAAACTATACCCATCCACACCAACATTCCAGTCGTGTGTATTATCCCACCAAGTTTCAGTAATGCCAATAATGTCATAGTTGTATTTATTTATTAGCACTTCCAGTTCTTCCTGCTTATTACCCATACTTCTTGCATTTGTATATAGGCATCTAAGATACTGGTTTGATCTTGCCTCCCAGCTTTGCCCTGACCCTCCTTTCTCTCTGCCATTATAGCCCGTGCACCCTCCTGGTCTTGTTCCCCACTTACCTGTGGGCTTTGCTCACCTGTCCCCGTCGAACCTAGTTTAAAGCCATCCTTACTAGGTTAGCCAGTCTGTGCGCAAATAAGGCCTTTCCCCTCTTCGAAAGGTGAACGCCATCTGTTCCTAGCAGTCCTTCCTCGAATAGCATCCCGTGGTCGAGGAAGCCAAAGCCCTCCTGGTGACACCATCTTCGCAGCCAGGCATTCACCTCCACGATGCATCTGTCTCTTCCCGGACCCCTACCTTCAACAGGAAGAATCGAAGAGAATACCACCTGCGCTCCAAACTCCTTAACCCGTACTCCCAGAGCCCTGTAGTCACTCTTGATCTGCTCAGCATCACACCTCGCAGTATCATTTGTGCCCACATGGATGAGTAGCATGGGGTAGTAGTCAGAAGACCGGATAATCCTCGACAATGCCTCTGTAACATCTTGGATACGAGCCCCTGGCAGGCAGCATACCTCCCGGGATGAACGGTCAGGGCGACAGATGGGTGTCTCCGTTCCCCTCAGCAGAGAGTCTCCAACCACCACTACCCTACGTTTCTTATCAGTGGTGGCAGCAGACCTCCCAGCCTTAGGGGTACGAGGCTTCACCTCCTTAACTGTTGGGGGTGATTCCTTCTCTCCTGTATCAAGAAGAGCATAACGGTTATCTTTTACCACAACAGGAGGGTTCGCAGCAGCGGTGGAGCACTGCCTGCTGCTAGAAGTAACCAGCTGGCTGTGTCCACCCTGAGCCTCCTCCTCCACTGGTGTGTCAGATACACCCTGAGGCATCTCCTCCTCCACTGGTGTGTCAGTAGTCCTGTGAACTGGGACAGCTACGTCAGCTGTCTCCACATGGATACTGTCCAGGAATTGCTCATGGATATGGATGTTCCTCAGCCTAGCCACCTCCTCCTGTAGCTCTCCCACCTGCTGCCTGAGAGATTCCACCAGTAGGCACCTTTCACATTGGATTCCACCCCCAGCCTGGATATCAGTAAGTGGAAATTGCAAATTACAGTCTTTGCAAGCCCACACCAGAATCTGGGTAAAAGCATCCATGCTTTGGTGCTCTGTCTGGCTACAGGCGCAGGTGGAGGAGACAGAAGCAGTGCCGGCACAGGTGTTGCGGGTTCTCCTCACCATTGGAAGCCTCCCTCTGTCAAACTCTCTCAAATTCCCATCTGCAGCTCCCTGTCCGCTCTGCTCCCACAGATGCTGTATGTGCTCCTCCTTCACCTGGAGAACTCCCTTGCAAAACTCCCTGTTAGCAGCTCCTGTTCGCTGAAAGTGGGAGTGGCTGGCTGCCAGTGCATGTGATCTGAGAGCCACTACTCAGCTGTTCATCTTTCTCTGCTGCCATCTAGCCAGAGCAAACTATAGCCATTGACACTAATGGCATAAGGTGCATTGTCTGTGTCATAAAGAGATAGTAGAAGTTAATAGAACAGAAGTACTTTATATCTCTTTTGCCTGTAAAGGGTTAACAAGATCAGTGAGTCTGGCTGTCACCTGACCAGAGGACCAATCAAGGGACAGGATACTTTCAAATCTTGAGGGAGAGAAGTTGGTGTGTGTGCTGTTAGTTTTTGGTTGTTGTTCTCTCTGGGTTCTGAGAGTGACCAGACGTGCAACCAGGGTTCTCTCCAATCTCTCTGATACAGTCTCTTATATGTCCAGAATAGTAAGTACTAGGTAGATAAAGCGAGTTAGGCTTGTGTTTGTTTTCTTTATTTGCAAATGTATATTTGGCTGGAAGAAGTTCAAATGTGTATTTGGCTGGAAGGAGTTCAAATTTGTATTTTGCTTAAAGGATTTTACTTTGTACTTGTATACTTAGGCTGGGAGGGTATTCCCAGTGTCTATAGCTGAAAGACCCTGTAACATATTCCATCTTAAATTTACAAAGATAATTTTTACTGTTTTTTTCTTTCTTTAATTAAAAGCTTTTCTTGTTTAAGAACCTGATTGTTTTTTTTATTCTGGTGAGACCCCAGGGGGCTGGGTCTGGATTCACCAGGGAATTGGTGGGGAGAAAGGAGGGAAGGGGGAGAGAAAGGTTAATTTCTCTCTGTGTTAGGATTACTTTCTCTCTCAGGGAGAGTCTGGGGGGGGAGAGAAGGAGGGGGGAAGGTGGATTTTCCTCTCTATTTTAAGATTCAAGGAGTTTGAATCACAGAGATCTTCCAGGGTAACCCAGGGAGGGGAAGCCTCAGAGAGGCAATGGTGAGGGAAAGGGTTTACTTTCCTTGTGTTAAGATCCAGAGGGACTGGGTCTTGGGGGTCCCCGGGCAAGGTTTTGGGGGGACCAGAGTGTACCAGGCACTGGAATTCCTGGTTGGTGGTAGTGCTACAAGTACTAAACTGGTAATTGAGCTTAGAGGAATTTATGCTGGTACCCCATCTTTTGGACGCTAAGGTTCAGAGTGGGGAATTACACCATGACAGTCTGTGAGTAAGGGAGGCCAGCAGCTAAATCCTCCCTTGTGTAGGTAATCCTGAGATGCTGCCAGTCATGGGCCAACCTGCATGACTAAGGTTGACTGTCATGGTATTGTTTGTAAGGTAGAGCGGCTTACCACTTGGGGACTTGTCGTCTCTCCATGCATATGCATGTATTCTCTGATTAATCAATAAAGGAGCCTCAGGCTGTCTGATCAACTCAACTCGGTGGTGGTCATTTTCCACGACAGTATAATTCCCCAATCTGAACCTTAGAGTCCAAAAAATGGAGTACCAGCATGAATTCCTCTAAGCTTAATTACCAGCTTAGATCTGATAAGCTGCCACCACCCTAAAATATAGAGTGTTTTGGGGCACTCTGATCCCCCCAAAAACCTTCCCTGGGGACCCCAAGACCCAAATTCCTTGAGTCTTACAACAAAGGGGAATAAACCATTTCCCCCCCTTCTCCTTTCTTCCTCGCAGATTTTTCCCGCCCTGGGTACACTAGGAGATCACCGTGATTCAAACTCCTTGAATCACAACACAAAGAAATCAGGTTCCCCCCACCCTCCCAGGCTTTCCCTCCCTGGGTTATCCTGGAGAGAGAGACAGATTCAAGCTCCATGAATCTAAACAAAGGGATTCCACCGTTCCCACCTCCCTTCTTTCTCCTTGTCTCTCAGCAATTTCCTGGTAAGTACAGACTCAATTCCCCTGAGCCTCAACAAGGGGAAAAATCAAACAGGTCTTAAAAAACAAAACTTTTAATAAAAAGAAAGAAAAAAAGTAAAAGTTATCTCTGTAATTTAGATGGTAAAAGTTACAGGGTCTTTCAGCTTATAGACACTAGAGAGAAGCCTCCCCCCAGCAAAATACAATTTAAAATACTTCCAGCAAACTACAGATTTGTAAATACAGAAAACAATCAAAAGACTATAACCACCTTTCTACTTAATACTCACTATTTTGAATATATAAGAGACTGTAGCAGGGAGATTGGCAAGAAACCTGGTTGCACGTCTAGTCCGTTTCAGGACCCAGAGAGAACAAAGCCAAACCCAAAAAAACACAAACAAAGGCTTCTCTCCACCGAGATTTGAAAATATCTTGTTTCCTGATTGGTCCTCTGGTCAGGTGTTTTTGGTTTACTGCTTGTTAACCCTTTACAGGTAAAAGAGACATTAACCCTTAACTATCTGTTTATGACACGCCCCCCAAATCGCAGACAGTGGCAAAACGTCACTGGCAGTGATTTCTTCCTAGAACTTTAGAATAAACAGATTTAATACAACACATGCATCTTGACATATACTACTAAGTATGTAAACTACAAGACTTTCTACATTTGAAGGACAAATTTTAACCAGTGGATTTTGGGAAACTTTCACGAGAGAGTGCATCAGCTACTTTGTTAGAAGCTCCTGAAATGTGTTGAATTTCAAAATTAAAATCTTGGAGAGCTAAACTCCATCGAAGCAGTTTTTTGTTGTTCCCCTTGGCAGTATGAAGCCACTTTAGCGCAGCATGGTTGATTTGTAGCTGGAACTGCCGTCTCCAAATGTATGGGCGTAGCTTTTCCAGGGCGTACACAATGGCGTAGCATTCCTTTTGACTGACTGACCAGTGACTTTCCCTCTCAGACAGTTTGTTCTGAGAAACACAACAGGATGGAAGTTGTGATCTGGTCCTTCCTGCATGAGAACTGCTCCTATACCATGCTCAGATGCATCTGTGGTTACTAGGAATGGTTTGTCAAAGTCCGGGGCCCTTAGCACAGGGTCAGACATGAGCGCCACCTTAAGCTGGGTAAAGGCCTTCTTTAGTGGACTCATTAGTCCACTTAACTGCATTGGGCTGGGTCTTTTTGGTCAGGTCGGTCAGTGGGGCAGCGATTTGGCTGTAGTGTGGTACAAATAGCCTGTAATACCCAGCCAAGCCTAAGAAGGATTGGACCTGTTTCTTGGACTTTGGGACAGGCCACTTTTGGATAGCATCCACCTTGGCCTGCAGGGTGTTTATGGTTCCTCGACCCACCTGGTGTCCCAGGTAAGTCACTGTGTTTTGGCCTATTTGACACTTTTTGGCCTTAACAGTTAGTCCTGCCTCCTGAAGAAGTGTGGCATTGGACACAGGGCATTAGTGCACTGGAGGAATAACCCTAGCACCATTTTGTACCACCCACATGCCCTGTATCTGTGGATGGTCCATGTACCCTGAATGGTTGTGCTCGTCGGACACTGCTATCATTTATAAGAGTAAATTCATGCCTATGGATTTTGGAATGGTCAGACACCCTGCCATGCAACACTTGTGGAAGCACACTATGCTCCCAGTGGATGGTGCACTTATGATGGGATGCCAGGAACATCTTCAGAAGCATCCCTTCACTCATGATTCAAACCAAGCACTAGATCTGCATACTGCCTGGTACTAAAGATCAGTGCCTGGAGTACTCAGTAAAGACCAGAGCATTCCACCATTGGTACCAAGATGGTACTTAATGGGGAGTAAAAAGAAATCTAGACTCTACACTTAATACTGACACACACACACACCCTTGTCTGTACCAGTGCAGTCAGAGGATTATTTTCAGTGAATGGAGCATGGATATAGCTCTGCCCCCTTGTGCTAAGTGTAGAATAGCATTTACTCCACTCAGTGCCAGCCAGATACATAGGAGCAGAGGACCTGATATTCTACCCCCCTAGCACCTTGCAGTCATTTAAACCTCTGAAAAGTTGATGTAAAATTAACATTATGCAATACAAAACATAATCAGAGAGGTTATAATGTTAAGAATATAAACTCTGCAGTTCAACCAAGATCTATGTACATTCATAACTTATTGAAAATCAACATTTACTCTTTGTTTTGTTTCTTCCACAAAAGAATGAGAAGACGACTGAGAAGAATTTTCCTGTATTTTGAACGTAACTGTCTCCGTAATATAGAATCTATTAAATTGATTTTTCTGTATGGTATTTAGGCTAACAAGATCTGTCCAGAACCACAAGAAGAATAATATTACATTGCTTAGGACTGTCAGCACAATACTTCACACTGTGACCCAAGGACTTCTTTGATGTCAACTGGCAAAGGCTACAGGGGTGCATAAGAATTACAGGAATCTGGTAGGTCTGGTATTTGCATACTAGTTCACCAAGGAGTGCCATGTAAGGCCTCTACTGAAAGCCTGTGTCACTCTGTTCCTGGATAATATGTAAGGAGATTATGTAAAATATGTAAGGAGATTAGATAGATAGCTATAGATATGCAATTATGTTTTTAAAGCCTTGAAGTTAAAGGCAGATCACCCAGAAGTAGCATATCTTGCCAGGTTACACCAGGCAAAAGGTAGGACACACTTATCTCCCTGGCTGATCATTGTGCATTGTATGTCCTACAGTGGAAGACATATTGAGTCAAATCATAATTAAGAGGGTTTGGGGAGTTCAGGGAAATAAATTAACAGGAAGAGGTGAACAGGTGGGGGAATGACTGATCTAATATACTGAGGGTGCAGAGAAATGCCCTGACATCCCTCACCTGGGGAGACAAGCTGCCAGTGGACTTAGTCCTATGAAAGGAGGGTCTCAGCAGAACCTTATTAGACAAGAGGGCTTCTTGTTAATTAAATTTAGGCCCTAGAATGAATGTTGTGATTTTATATGTAACCTTTTGTTTCCAATATTTCTCCTTGCTAGCATTTGAATGGCTGTGCCTTGTTAGATAAACTTATACTTATTTTCTGTATAAACGAATGTATATGCTGTAGGTTGAGGAACTGTGTCTATGGTGTAACTGATAAATTGTGGTGTACTGTTCCTTTGGAACCAGAGGATCTGGAAATTGAGTATCCATTGGGTCAAAAGCTGGGCACTCCAGGGGGACACCAGGAAGCCTCAGAGGTTGAGCGTGCTAATTGCTTACCTGCAGAGGAACAGCACAGCTGGAGAAGGAATGCTTCTGTTTCTTGTAGCTGGTGGAGTCAGTGACAGATGAGACTTCCCCTGCTAAGAAAAGGTGCTAGTGAGGTGCCTCACAATCCTGGATACCCCCAGGAAATGTCATACACATTCTTCAACATATTTGGTCTTGTACTGATTGTAATGTTAGTGCCTTTTTTCCGCCTTGACTTAGCGGTCAGATCCACTACCCAGAGGTCAATGGAAGACTTCCTATTGATTTTAATTGGCATTGGATTAGACTCCAGGTTCCATATAAGCTAATAGTGTCTAGTGGAAGCCTATATAGGACAGCGTGTGTTCACATTTTCAAGTCCTTCAACAATAATGTTAGAAAGATCAATCAATTCTTAATATTTCCTGGAATGTAACAGGACAAGAATAGGGATGTTATAAATTAGAACTCACTGCTCAAATATATGGGATCTCTTTAGAGCATACATTTTCCCCATGTATTTCTTGATATAATGTAGTGCCTGATATTGAATAATGCAGTTCAGCACAAGGCACCACTAAAATGACAAAGACAAATACATAATAAACTAAAACCACTAAGTTTATCCATTGGTGTTCAATGGTGCATTAGGAGTAATGATACAGTATACTTCCTGTTACAGCCAGGCTTTACTCTGAGATAAAATGACCTGAAAAATTAAGAGCTTTGGAACTCAAAATAGCTTTTACTGGCATTTTTCAGGATTATTGTATCCCTCTCCCCTTGAATGTTGCATGTCTTCATAATCTGTGAATTCATCAGTGCAGGAACTGTGTCTTCATGTGTATTTGGACAGTACCTTGGGTGTTGTAGTTGCCATCAGAATACAGATAGATAAATTAGTACTATTTATTATTAATAATAATGTATTTGGATGCAGCAGCGGCGAGTACAGTCAGAATACTTGGATTATGTCAGGTCATATTAAATACATGGAAACTTTCATCTGTGGCACCAGTTCAAATCAGGCCCAGTATGGCAGTGGCAAAATTGTTACCATCTGTTCAGTGGCCTTTGTGAAATAATCCATAGTCTCCGTTCAAATCCTAGAGGTCAGATGTTCACATCACAAAACTTGCCACCGCAATTGGCACAAACTGGCACTAACAATTGGTGGCTATCTTAGCAGAACGGCAAAGGCCCAAATGAAGATGTAGACTGATCTGCACTCTCACTTATAGAGGTGGTCCCGTCAGAATATGATAAAAGCACATTGGCAGGACAACAAACGCTGATGATGCCTATTCCATGCCTGTGGATGAAAGCACTTCGGCCTCCGGGGCTCTCAGCGCGAGACTTTTCATCAATAAAGTCACTTAGATTAGCTTTGAAGACTGCATAATAGCAAAAGGGTATCGCACAGGTGGGAATGGATATGTGACAGAAAGCACATTGTAAAGGGAAAACAAAGATTAATAGCAAATAAAACAAAAATCACCAAACAATCTATTTTATAAGCTGCTACAGCAGAAGTCCTATAGAGCTGTTCAGTTAAAAAAACTGAATCTGTTTATAGTAAATCACCCATAACCCCCCACCCTCTCTCTTTCTACCAGTTCTCATGCCCAGTTGATACTATTGAGACATTTGCATTCAGAGCCAAGACACAATTGAATCCTTATTATTTCTGATGGAGGTAAATCCTGGATATATCACATAATAATGAATAATTCCATGTGCATGGTATAAATGGATCCATTTCAGTGCTATGAAATAAATACATTAAAATCATATTAGCTATTATAGTGTTTCTGATTAATAGAACAGGTAGAACATATTCCATCGAACATTTTTGATGGAAAATTGTTCTTTAATTTTTGTTGCAATGTTCTGGATTTTGGCTGAAAATTTTTGGTTTTCTCTTGCTGAAAACAAGAGAAATTGGGATTTTCTGTTTTTTTTATGAAAACCAGAAAAATTCTGACAAAAATCAAAAACATTTTCTTTTGTGTCTAAATTTTTTGCAAGGGGAGGAAATCACAACCAACTCTACTGGTGAAAAATCAGGAAAGCAAAAGGTGGTAGACAAACAATTGAAAAATGAAAGAAAAAATGAAGTGAAAATAAAAAGTGAAAGGAAATCCCTATTCTGAAGGCAGCTTTGCAAGTTTCCTGACTCAGTGGTAACTACTTAGCTACTAGGGTGATGAATTTGGTATAATACATATAATCAAACAGGGAGAGAGAACTCTCTTCTTATGAACACTGGGCTGAATCCACAGTATGGCCTAACTCCACTCAGCACACCTGGAAAGCAGATAGGCAAAAGTGCATTATGCCACCCATCCCAGTCCTGGAACCAGCCATTTTCTGGTTCATCTCAGTGCAGTCTCAAGGTTGTCCTAAGTTATGCTAACTGATAACAGCTTCTGAAGGGCTGTAGTACCAGCCAGGGATTGCTGGAGTTCAGCAGTGCTCTGTCCATCCCCCAGCTTAGGCCAGGAAGGGGGATGTAGCACAGAACTCCCAAACTGAATATTCCCCTATGTCAAGTGCATCCCCAATTAGCCAGTTAAACCAGTTTCCTAGAGCAGCACAAAGTAGATGGAATACAGGCCAAGATAAGGCATGTGCTCTGTTTAACTACCCCAATTGCAAAACATTTTAAAACATGATTAATAAAATAGTAACAGGGCTGCAGTAATAGAGTCTTTCATGAGTAGAACCATAACGATTCCATTTGCTAACCATTATTCTTAGTTTAATAGTTGTGGGACTTTTATTAGTTTATAATCACCACAAACAGATTCAGTGCTGCACAAAATACAGTTGCTGCCTTCAGTAATTTACAATCTAGAAGTTAGACAACAAGATATGTCTACACTGAAGCTTCCCATCTCAATTAGACAGACATGCGCTAACTGTGCTTGAACTAGCATACAAAAAATAGATTATCCTGGGAAATATCTCATCCTACTGGGGTGAGACAGAGGCGCGTTCCCACAACCCTTTTCCTGGTCCACCAGTACTGGCTTCACGCTGTGACCCGAGCCATTGAGTCTCTCTCAGCGACTTCCTTTGCCTCAAGTAGCTAGATGCAGCTGCTGCCCTGCTGTGACTCCAATCACTCTGAACATCTCTTGAATCTCTTTTTAACGGGGTGACTGGGCTACAAAATGGCAGATGAAATTCAGTGTTGATAAATGCAAAGTAAAACACATTGGAAAACATAATCCCAACTATACATATAAAATGATGGGGGTCTAAATTAGCTGTTCCCACTCCAGAAAGATCTTGGAGTCATTGTGGATAGTTCTCTGAAAATATCCGCTCGATATGCAGCAGCAGTCAAAAAAGCAAACAGAATGTTGGGAATCATTAAGAAAGGGATAGATAATAAGACAGAATGAATAGGGGTATGGAATGGCTTCCGTATGAGAAGAGAGTAAGAAGATTGGGACTTTTAAGCTTGGAAAAAAGACAATTAATGGGAAATATGATAGGAGTTTAGAAAATCATGAATGATGTGGAGAAAGTAAATAAGGAAGTATTATTTATTTCTTCACATTACACAAGAACTAGGGGTCACCAAATGAAATTAATAGGCAGCAAGTTTAAAATAAACAAAAGGAAGCGTTTTTCCACACAATGCACAGTCAACCTGTGGAACTCCTTGCTAGAGGATGTTGTGAAGGCCAAGACTATAACAAAAAAGAACTAGATAAATTCATGGAGGATAGGTACATCAGTGGCTATTAGCCAGGATGTGCAGGGAGGGTGTTCCTAGCCTCTGTTTACCAGAAGCTGGGAATGGGCAACAAGGAACGGATCACTTGATGATTATCAGTTCTGTTCATTCCCTCTGGGGCACCTGGCATTGTCCACTGTTGGAAGACAGGATACTGGGCTAGATGGACCTTTGGTCTGACCCAGTATGGCCATTCTTATGTTCTTAACAATGAAACTGTTGAATCAGTTTCCAGCTTTTGCTATCTGGGTTCTATACTTACCAGCTCTTCCACTTCTCACACGGAGGTTCTCCATCGGATTGGCATCATAGTATCTACCATCGGCCGTTTACAATGGCTATGGAATCAACATCATCTTAGTATGTCAACCAAGTTCAGGATTTGTTCGAGCTGCATCCTTCCCATACTGTTTTACAGCTGTGAAACATGGACTCTACACCACACAGACTGGAAAAAGCTGGAGGCTTTCCACACAAAATGTCAACATTGTATATTGGGCATAAAGTGGAATGACTTCATCTGTAATGCAGATGTTTATGGTCATTTTGGTCAACAGACTACTGGTGCCATTATCCACCAGCGGCGTCTTATGCTTTTCGGACATGTCGCAAAGGATGCCACAAGACGTTCCAGCAAATACCATTCTCTGGATGGCTTGTAACATCTGAGATAAAATTCCACCAACTGAGTGGTAGAGGCAGCCCAGATGTAGGTCCCCTATTAGATGGATTCATCAAGCCTGTTCCGATGTTGGACTCTCAGGCTGTCAAGACTTTGCAGTTGAGCAGGAATGGACCAAATGGCAAACGATCGCTACGGCCAATTGTCTGGATAAGTATTGAAGAAGAAGATGAAGCTGGAGCAGAGCAAGAGGGGTGTCTGCCTACCCAAGCTAGGAAGCATGCTCCTAGCTGCACTGCAGATGAACCCACAGTGGGAGACGCAGAGTGGAGAACTACTGGGTTTTTTTTATTTTCTCTTTACACTTTATAGCTAGTAGCATCTCTCTCCTTGTGGGCATCAAATCCTTAAAAATTCACTTTTTCCTTGAGTAATGAAAGGTTAATAATAGGAGATATACCAATCTCCTAGAACTGAAAGGGACCTTGAAAGGTCATCAAGTCCAGCCCCCTGCCTTCACTAGCAGGACCAATTTTTGCCCCAGATCCCTAAGCAGCCCCCTCAAAGACTGAACTCACAACTCTGGGTTTAGCAGGCTAATGCTTAAACTACTGAACTATCCCTCCCCTCACACTGGCTGTAGCTATCCATTTTGGCTCCTATACAATGCTCCTCAACCCACTTAAATGCGCCCTGTTTCCTAGAACTTTTGACTTATGGATCTTAAACTTCTCAAGTAGCATGGGCACTCTATTAGTAGGTGAATATCAATAGCATGAAATAGCAAGAATTTAAAAATGTGAGAAGGAACAAATGAATATTCCATGAAAGTTAGCTTTAGAAAAAAAAATCATTTTTCCGCTGAATGACACACTTATGACACACTTTTATCATCTAAGAATGCAGAGTGGAGACACAATGGTCTTGGTGAGTAAAATACATGTTACAAAGGTCAGAAAAAAATCACCAAGCAAATTTTATTGTCTGTTTTTCATCAAGATGCTGAAAGTTGAAAATTTCACCCAGTGTTAATAATACAGTATTAGTTACACATGACTGCTTTACTGGAGCTAAACCAACATGACTCCTGCTCATTCAGTCCTAAATTTCTCTAGCGGCCAGCTATTTAAGAAAACAAAAGCCTTCATCATTTGTAATATTGGTCAGTGCTTAGCTATGGGAGTTTTAACACACACCAAGTGTTATTTTGAAGCATGCCACAGGAACATTGCCTATTATAATGAAAAACATTGGAAAATTCACATATTTACAAACAACAATTTTATTTTTTTTAAACTGCTTGAAAAATAGGCAGCTTCCTAGTGTTGGGATTATATCTTGGCATGATTGTTGGTCAGATCTTCAGGTAGTGTAAGTTGACGTAGTTCCATTGGATCTGAACGAATAATTTTGATACACTGTGGGTTCCCAGGCTAAGGTGTCACCCCTGAAAAATTTCCACCAAAAAAAAAGACTCTTGCACAATAGTGTACATCTCCTGTGAAGGTGAATGGAAGTCAAAGGCATGCAGAAACTCCCAAGGAACTTCATCATTTTTCAGGATCAGCAGTCTAGCTTTTCTTGGAAAATTTTCCAAGGTGACACCTTGGATTGTAAATCCATGCTTTGAAAAAAATATTATTTCATTGTATCAGAGGGTTAGCCATGTTAGTCTGGATCTGTAAAAGCAGCAAAGTGTCCTGTGGCACCTTATAGACTAACAGATGTATTGGAGCATGAGCTTTCGTGGGTGAATACCCACTTCGCTGGATGCATGCCCACGAAGTGGGTATTCACCCACGAAAGCTCATGCTCCAATACATCTGTTAGTCTATAAGGTGCCACAGAACTCTTTGCTGCTTTTATTATTTCATTGCTATTCTATCAATGGGAACTGAGAGTACTCAGCACCTTTCAGTCATGGATCTTAAGTATTTCCCAGATTTACCATTTGACTACACCAGTTTTATGCCGCTGTAACAGAGTGGAGAATAAGGCCCAAGTTTAATTTATAGTATTAATTGATCGCATTCCACTCCTGGAAGAAATTAGCTTTAAGTTAAAGGTCGACTCTCTTTAAAATATACAGACATCTTATTTTTATTAGCAGCAATGAATGCTGTGACTACTGTGCAATGAAGGGAAAAGAGACCCTGAGAAATGGGATAAATATTTGGGATATAAAATATTTTAAAGGGATTACAAAAATTTCCACATTAAGTTAATGTTGAATTGCACTCAAAAGTCAGGAAATGCCAAAGTTTTTTCCGGTGACAGCAGTGGGAGTTGAAGTATTGTGTAATGTTCCCAAATCTTCTGACTTGAACTCATCCAGCACAGTTGTGATCAGCTGTGAAAGCCAGGAACTTTTACATGTTTGGACATTCTTTTCTGTGTGACTTGACTTAAACTGTTGATGGATACAAATTTAAAGTTTTTGGCGTTATTTATTTATTTGGCATGTGTCTTTTATAGGTATATATTTGAAATTTTGTAACAAATATATATGAAGACCAAGGCATTTGAAAATTAAGCTTTCTCCAGTCATTCATGTTCAGAATATGATCTCTCCATGTCAATTTGTTGTGAGGACAGGGATTCCTGGGTCATATGCTCTGCTAGTGTAAATCGGCATGATGCAATTGAAAGCTATAGAGGCATGCGGGATTTACACAAGATGAGAATCTGATACCATGTGTCTTTTCTTTCTTTTTATTTGTTTCCATGTCAGATTTCAAAGTAAAAACAAATAGGGATGGGAGGCAGAAAACGTGATAGTAGCTACAATAAACTAAGGAGACCATTTTTATGATGTTTTTGTCAGGAAACACATAGCACAATAGAGTGTTTATGACCTAGATTAGATATTTTCTAAAAATTATCTACTAAATTGGTGAATATGGACCCAACAAAGCAGCCCTTTTGTGAGAAGTCCCACTGAAGTAGATGACCCTTTCTAAGGATGACTACTTTACAGTGAAATCAATGGGAGTTTAGAATTGACTTCAGTGGGAACAGGACCAAGACTAGAACTGGAAGGAAAACAAGAATTCCATTTCACAAAATATGTTGAGGTTTGGACATTTTGTCTTGTTTCATATTGTGATGAGCAGGAGACCTTTCACAAATTTTTGGAAAAAAACAGAGGAAGTGATATACCCCAGAATATTCAATAGCCCTGTGGTTTGGGCATTCAGCTGGAATATAGGAGACCCAGGTTTGAGTCTCAGCTGTGAATCAGATAAAGCAGGGACTTCATAGATTATAAAGGGACTGCTGTGATCATCTAGTCTGGCCTCCTGCCTACCACAAGCCATTGGACTTCCTTTAATTTATGCCTGTTTGAACTAGAACTTCTCTCGTAGAAAAATATCCAATCTTGATTGAACGGTAGGTCCACCCCAAGTGAGTGCCCTAGCCAGTGGGCTACTGGCTACCAGAAATTCCACCCTGGACCTGAAAATCCTTTCCTGACAAAAGGTTTGTCAAAACTATTAACATTTCTGAAAAAAAGTTTCAGGATCAACACATCAGTATTTTCCAACAAAAATCCTGTTCATCAAAAAATTCCCAATCAGACCTAATCAAATCCTTCTTTACTAGCTGGTAGTTTGATTTTGCTGGAAAACAGATACAAGTTTTCAAGGATTGCTAGTTCCCTGTTCTTTACAATAATTGTGCTGTTAGGTTGCAAAGTTTCTCTCTTTTTAACCATTGCTTTTAGGGTCTGTATTTTAGTTCTAATTCCAAAGGGAACTATCCATTTTCACATGCACCACGTCAGTGTAAGTGACATGCTGGCAGAATTTACATCAACAGAGACTGAAGTAGGAAACTCCAGTATGAGCTTTGAGAAGTGACCCATAAAGTCAACAACTGGAATTGAGATAGATCCTTATTAAGTCCCCAATCCTGAAGCACTTACGCAGGTGTGTAGTTCCATTGAAGCTAATGGGACTACTCAAGTGCTTAAAATTAAACCCATGCTTAAGTGCTTTACTGGATCAGGACCTAAAGCAATAACAATAATCACAGGCTACAATAATTAGAGTCCTTAGGACCTTTGGAAGTGCCAGAAGTTTTTCCCCTAGCAGTAGGGGAGCACCCCAGTGACACATGGAGTGGCACCTTCATGGTGCCGTATAAGGGGCACTGCATGCTCCCCCACCCTCAGTTCCTTCTTGCCAGACAACTCCGACAGAGGGGATGTGGAATAGACATGAGCAACACATCTCGAAGAACACCAGTTATGGAAAAGGTAACTGTCTTTTCTTCTTCGAGTGATTGCTCAGGTGATTCCAAGCTACATCTGTTGGAGGTGGGTAGGAGTTCACAAACTCTCGGGATGGAGAACGGCCCTTCCAAACCTGGCATCCTACCTGGTCTGAGAGACAATCACATAATGCGAGGTGAACATGTGAACTTAAGACCATGTGGCAGCCCTACAAATGTCCTGAATGGGAACATGGGAAAAGCCAGCCGATGAGGCCTGTGCCTGAGTCGAGTGCACCCTCACAATTGGCAGTGGAGGGATTTCTGTCCGGTCATAACAGGTACGGAGGCATGAGGTGATCCAATTGGAGAGCCGCTGAGTGGAGATCAGCCAACCTTTCATGCGCTCAGCTGAGGCAATGAACAATTGCGAGGACTTTCTGAAAGGCTTAGTCCGCTTCAGGTAGAAAGCCAGAGTCCATCTCACATCCAGTGCGTGGAGGCAGCGCTCCTCACTGGACACATGGGGCTTGGAGCAGAGGACCAGCAGAAAAATGTCCTGACTCATGTGAAAGGCGGAGACCACCTTCAGGAGGAACGAGGGGTGTGGGCGGAGCTGGAACTTATCTTTATGAAACACTGTGTACAGGAGTGCGGAGGTCAGGGCTCTGAGTTCCGAGACCAGCTAGCTGATGTGATCACAATCAGGAAGACCAGCTTCCACAAGAGGTGTGACCAGGAGCACATGGCTAGTGGCTCAAATGGGGGCCCCGTGAGAGGGCCAACACCAGGTTTAGGTCCCATTGCAGAACAGGGAGAGGCAATCCAACCCCCTAAAGAATCATAGCATGCGAGAATATCATGTGGCCCTGCATCGGCAGATGGGTGCACCTTGACTGACGAGGGCGCTAGACCCTGGGCTGTAAGGTGAAGGAGGTAGTCCAGAATAAGCTGGATCGGGGCAGCCACTGGGGAAACGCCCCACTCATCCACCCATCTGGAAAACTGAGACTACTTTGCCAAGTAGACTTGGCACATAGATGGCCTCCTGCTTTCTAGGAGGATACGCTGAACCCCTTCTGACCACATCCTTTCCTCCCTACCTAAGCATTGAGCAGTCACACTGTGAAGTGGAGTGCCGCAGAACTGGGGACAGCAACGGTTCTGCCGAGTTGCGAACAGGTCCATCTGGGGAGTTCCCCACACTTGAAAAAGTCTGTGCACTACCTCTGGGTGGAGATACCACTCGTGCTGAGAGAAGTCCCTGCTCAAGCAATCCGCCCATGTGTTCCAGGCACCCAGCAGATGGAAGACCTGTAGGCAGATGTCGCGAACTATACGAAAGTCCCACAGCCTGGGGGCTTCATGGCAGAGGGCAAAGGATTGGGCCCCGCCTTGCCTGTTGATGTAGAACATTGAGTCCGTGTTGTCCATGAGGACCCTGACCACCCGGCCTTCCAGGTGCTAGCGGAAGGTCATGCACGCCAGCCGTACTGCTCTGAGTTCCTCGACATTTATGTGGAGGGTCAGATCTTGAGCCAACCACAGACCTTAGGTCTGAACATTCCCCACATGGGCCCCCCTATCCCAGATCTGAGGCATTGGACACCAGTTCCAGCAACAGGGCCCTGCCCCTGAACAGGACCCCTTGGAGCATGTTTCTTGGGGAGGACCACCACCATAGGGAGGTGATCACTGGCTCGGGCACTGTGAGGACTTGTCCATTCTGTCCCTGGCCTGAGAGAACTCCGAGGCCAACCAGAGCTAGAAGGGCCTCATCCTGAGTCTGATGTGACGGACCACAGAAGTGCACGCCAACATGTGACCCACGAACTGGAGGCACACTCTGGCTGTTGTCAACGGAAACCTTGTGGCCGTGTTGATGAGTCCCTTCAGGATCTCGAACCTGTCTGGTAGGAAGGAAGCTCTGGCCGACGAGGTGTCCAGGACTACTCTGATAAACTCTATGCATTGTACCGGGACTAATGTGGACTTGGTGTTGTTTACCAACAGGTCCAAAGTGGTGCACCTGGACAGAAGAAGGTGATCCCACACCTGCAACAAAGAGTTGCCCTTGACCAGCCAGTCATCCAGATGGGGAAAGATCTGGAACCCCAGGCTCCTGAGGTAGGCCACCACCACTGACATACACTTCGTGAATACCCTGGGGGCAGTGGACAGGCCAAATGGGAGGACCATAATTTGGTAGTGCTCCTGCCCCATCGTGAAATGGAGGAAGCGTCTGTGTCCCTTGAATATATGAATGTGGAATTACACGTCCTGCAGATCGAGGGCAGTGTAACAGTCCCAGGGATCCAGGGAGGGGATGATGGAGGCCAGGGAGACCATGCAGAACTTGAGCTTCACCATGTACTGGTTCAGGCCTCGCAGGTCCAAGATGGGCCTGAGCCCCCCTTTGGTCTTCGAGATAAGGAAATAGCAGGAGTAGTACCCCATGCCTTTGAACTCCCCCAGCACCACTTCCACCATTGCCAACCCTACCAGGGAGTGACTGCAGACTACTTCCCTGCAGCCCCCTTTCTCTTGCCAGCTTCCTAGCTTTATAAGCCTAGCCCAGCTCCTCCCCCAGCTGGACTTCATCAGCCAGTTAGGCCTTAGCATTTCCTGGCTTTCCTCCAGGTGCAGACTATAGGTTAACTGGCCTAATTTACCACTTCAGGCCTTGTTTGGGCAGCACAGGCGGGCAGCATACACACAAAAATTCTCAGTATAAATGAGTGATGAAGAGCAGTCATGCAAAAATTTAACCATGACAAGAGCTGGCCTGAAAACAGAATTTCTGTCTCACTGGAGAGTCTGACATTTCAAAACTTGCTTTTGTCCTGGATCAGGAAGAAAAGTAAAAATCCTGAAATATTTTGCAGGATGGAAATTCCAAATTATTTCAGTTTGGAAGCATCCAAACGATCTGATCAAAATGTTTATTTTCTATCATTAATATAATAGTTTAAATGAAACAAGAAAGTGAATGCAAAATGAAATGAGTCAGCATGAAAGAAAAAAAGAAAGTCAAAATGAAATACACTATTTCAATTTCAAATTGTTTCAAAACTTTTCAGTTGAAAGGTTTGTCAGAATCAAAAAGTTCCTGTGAAGCATTAATGGGAGCTGTTGGGTGCTCAGTATTTCTGAAAGATGAAACCACTTAATGAATATGGATTGAGGAGCCTAATTTTAGGCTCTTTATTTGAAAATCTTGGCTAATATGTTCAGGGTGTTTCTTAAACAAATTGAGTTTGTTCCAGCACCTAGCTCATATAGTGGAAGTAGAACCATACTAAAATATATCATAATACAATTTATTGTATCTGATTGATACTGGGAGTAGTGATTTTCCATCAAAAGCAGGACATTTGAAATCACATCTTTATTTCATTCCCAAGTAATAAAGGATTGTTGCAGCCTGACATGCTTATAACATCATGTGGAGGACTCAATTATGTACCAAACACTTGTCTATTGTTCAAGCTATAGCTCCTAGGACTTATAGAATAAGATAATGTCATATTAAATTAACACAAGGCTTGCTAGTACAGCTGTTCTTTATATCAAGAGGACCACTAAGATGCAGCCTTATCAAAAGTCCATTGAAGACAATGGAAAGACTCCCATTGATTTCAATAGGCTTTAACCCACAGGTCAAAGATGACTTCAATTGTCTTAAGTTCTAACAGTTATGGAGATGAGGGTCTTAATTTGTGATTTGAGATAAAAGGATTAGCAGGAAGGGTTAAGAATGTTGTGATTTTTGTATATAGCATATATAGTTGTGACTGACTGAATATGGCTGTTAATAAAGTAATATTTAATAACCAAGACAGGCGTGGGACAGATGAGTTGCAGCTTCACCCAGGCCAATGAAACTATCTTCCTCAATGAAATATGTGTATGGCCCATCAGAAGCTACTTTTCTCCATGGGCAGACTAGTCTGGGAAATGCAGTCTCTAAGATGAGTCCTCTGGTCTTTGAAAGACAGCTATTAAAAACTGCTGTATCCTCAATCAGCTATCTCTTAACCTTTGTGACAAAGCTCCTCCTCTACCTTGGTGGGTCCTGCACTTATTGGCGGATTTGCTTGCCTCAGAGATCTTCCCTTGTAGTGGAACCCATAGTCTGGGTCAACTCCTCCTGTATCTGATCAGGGGTTGGGAGGTTTGGGGGAAACCCGGGCCCATCCTTTACTCTGGGTTCCAGCCCAAGACTCTGTGGATTGCAGCTGTCTGGACAGTGTGGGGTTAGAAGAACTGAGGGTACGTCTACACTACGGGATTATTCCGATTTTACATAAACCGGTTTTGTAAAACAGATTGTATAAAATCGAGTGCACGTGGCCACACTAGGCACATTAATTTGGCGGTGTGCGTCCATGGTCAGAGGCTAGCGTCGATTTCTGGAGTGTTGCACTGTGGGTAGCTATCCCGTAGCTATCCCATAGTTCCCTCAGTCTCCCCCGCCCCTTGAATTCTGGGTTGAGATCCCAGTGCCTGATGGGGCAAAAATCATTGTCGCGGGTGGTTCTGGGTACAGCCTCACCCCTCCCTCCCTGAAAGCAGCAGACAACTGTTTTGAGCCTTTTTTCCTGGGTGAACTGTGCAGACGCCATAGCACAGCAAGCATGGACCCTGCTCAGATCAATACCGCAATCGTGGCCATTGTAAACACCTCGCGCATTCTCGTGCAGTCTATGCTGAACCGGGACCTGCAAAGCCAGGCAAGGAAGAGGAGGCAGCTACAGCAGCGCGGCGACGAGAGTGATGAGGACATGGACACAGAATTCTCTCAAACCATGGGACCCTGCGCTTTGGAGATCCTGCTGATAATGGGGCAGGTTCTAGCCATTGAACACCGATTTTGGGCCCGGGAAACAAGCAAAGACTGGTGGGACCGCATAGTTTTGCAGGTGTGGAACGATTCGCAGGGCTGCGAAACTGTCGCATGCATAAGGGCATTTTCTTGGAACTTTGTGACTTGCTTTCCCCTGCCCTGAAACGCCAGAATACCAAGATGAGAGCAGTCCTCACAGTTGAGAAGCAAGTGGCAATAGCCCTCTGGAGCTTTCAATGCCAGACAGCTACCGGTCAGTCGGGAATCAATTTGGAGTGGGAAAATCTACTGTGGGGGCTGCTGTGATGCAAGTAGCCAAAGCAATCATTAAGCTGCTGCTACGAAAGGTTGTGACTCTGGGAAACATGCAGGTCATAGTGGATGGCTTTGCTACAATGGGATTCCCTAACTGTGGTGGGGCGATAGATGGAACCTATATCCCTATCTTGGCACCGGAGCACCAGGGCACCCAGTACGTAAACCGCAAGGGGTACTTTTCAATGGTGCTGCAAGCACTGGTGGATCACAAGGGACGTTTCACCAACATCCACGTGGGATGGCCAAGAAGGGTTCATGACGCTCATGTCTTCAGGAGCACTACTCTGTTTAAACGGCTGCAGCAAGGAAATTACTTCCCAGACCAGAAAATAACAGTTGGGGATGTTGAAATGCCTGTAGTTATCCTGGGGGACCCAGCCTACCCCTTGATGCCATGCCTCATGAAGCCATACACAGGCAGCCTGGACAGTAGTCAGGAGCTGTTCAACTACAGGCTGAGCAAGTGCAGGATGGTGATAGAATGTGCATTTGGCTGTTTAAAGGTGCGCGGGCGCACATTACTGATTCGCTTAGACCTCAGCCAAACCAATGTCCCCTTTGTTATTGCTGCTTGCTGTGTGCTCCACAATCTGTGTGAGAGTAAGGGGGAGACCTTTATGGCAGGGTGGGAGGCTGAGGCAAATCACCTGGCCGCTGATTACGCGCAGCCAGACACCAGGGCGATTAAAAGAGCACACCAGGAAGCAGTGTGCATCAGAGAAGCTTTGAAAATGAGTTTCATCAAGGGCCAGGGTACGGTGTAACTGTTGTCTTTGTTTCCCCTTGATGAACTCCGCCCCTTGATTGACTCATTCCCTGTAAGCAACCCATCCTCCCCCTTCGATTACAGCTTGCTTAAGGAAATAAAGTCACTATCGTTTAAAAATCATGTATTCTTTATTAAAAAGTCATTATAAAAAGAGGGAGAGAAATGATAAGGTATCCCGGGTGTGGTTTGGGAGGAGGATAGGAGGGAAGGAAAAGGCTACTAAAAACATTTCAATGTAATGACAGCCTTTTGGTTGGGCTGTCCATGGGGGTGGAGTGGGCAGGTGCATGAAGCCTTCCCCCACACATTCTTACACGTCTCGGTGAGGAAGATATGGAACATGGTGAGTGGTGAAGGTGGTTACACAGGGGCTGCAGCGGCACTCTGTGACCCCGCTGCTCTTCCTGAAGCTCCATCAGACATCGGAGGATATCAGTTTGATCACACAGCAGCCCCAGCGTTGCATCCCGCCACCGCTGATCTTCCTGCCTACACCTCTGATCTTCCTGCCGCCACCTCTCATCTCGAGCGTGTCTCCTATCCTCACGTTGGTCCCTCCTGTCCTCACGTTCACTGGCATCTTTCCTGTAATTTGATACCACGTCCTTCCACTCATTCAGATGAGCTCTTTCATTGTGGGTCACTTCCATGATTTCCAAGAACATTTTGTCTCGCATCTTCTTTTTCCTCTGCCTTATCTGAGATAGCCTTTGGGATGGAGTAGGGAGACTTGAAAAATGTGCACCTGCATGAGGGAGGGAAAAAAGGGAGAGAAGTATTTAAAAAGATACATTTTACAGAACAATGGTTATACTCTTTCACAGTGAACAACACTATTCACCTTACATAGCACATGTGATTTCACTACAAGGTCGCATTTTGCATCTTAATATTGAGTGCGGCTCTGGTGTTACAGATCTCACAGACGCAGGTCCGGGCACCAGAATTCAGCTTGCATGCGGCCATGGTAAGCCATTGTCTTTCGGCTTCTGCAGCCTTCATATACACAGTGCCCTCCTTTCCCAAATACCAAGCAAATCCTGTTTAGAGATGCTTCTTTCCTGTTAACATGCAGCAGCAGAAGCCACCACCCCCTCCAATTCTCTGGGATGATCGTTTTACCCCTCCCCCCACCACATGGCTGGTATCATGGAAGATCACTGCTAATCACCCCCCTTTCCCTCCCCCCCCCACCGCATGGCTGGTAGCAGGGAAGATCCCTGATAGCCAAACGCGAAAAAGCTCAGCGCTATTCCCCTCCCCCCACTTGGCTACGTGCAAGGAAGGATTTCTTTTAAGCAACAGGCAAACAGCCCAGTAGGAATGGCCATCTCTGTCCCCTTACTCAAATTCCTGAATTTCAACCAGGTTACCATGAATGATATCACTCTCCTGAGAATAACACAGTGAGATAAAGAACGGATGTTTCTTGAATGCCAGCAATCACCGGGACCATATGCAGCTATGCTTTGTCATGCAGTGATACCCAATTACTTGCTACATGCATGGCGTGGTCAAGTGTCCTACCATGGTGGACAGAATAAGGCTACCTTGCCCAGAAACCTTCTGCAAAGGCTTTTGGAGTACCTCCAGGAGCGCTTCATGGAGATGTCCCTGGAGGATTTCTGCTCCATCCCCAGACATGTTAACAAACTTTTCCAATAACTGTACTGGCCGTGAATGCATCCCAAGTCCTCATGGCAAATCAATCATTAAAAAATGCTTGCTTTTAAACCATGTTTTATATTTACCAAGGTGCACTCACCAGAGGTGGCTTCCATGGCTTCACTGTCTGGGCTAGTGGCTTGGGAGGGCTGGGAGGGTAATTCCGTCTGGATGAGAAAAAGCTCCTGGCTGTTGGGGCTAACGGAGTGCTGTGTGCTCTCTGCAAGCTCATCCTCCTCTTCCTCCTCCTCATCTTCCCTGTCCACAGAATCCTCAGGCATGGCTGAGATTACCACCCCAACCTTGGAATCCAGGGACAGGGGTGGGGTAGTGGTGGCAGAATGGCATGCAGCTCAGCGTAGAAGTGGCATGTTTTCAGCCCTGCCCTGGCCCTTCTGTTTGCTTCTTTGGTTTTCTGGTAGGCTTGTCTGAGCTCCTTAACTTTCACTCTGCACTGCACTGAGTCCCTGCTGTGGTCTTTCTCCATTATAGCCTTGGAAATTTTTTCAAATATTTTTTCATTTCATCTTGTAGAACTTAGTTCTGTTAGCACAGAATCCTCTCCCCATATAGCGATCAGATCCAGTACCTCTCGTGCAGTTCATGCTGGAGCTCTTTTTCGATTCTCAGGAGACTGCATTGTTACCTGTGCTGATCAGAACTCCACGCTGGCCAAATAGGAAATGAAATTCAAACGTTCGCGGGGCTTTTCCTGAATACCTGGCCAGTGAATCCGAGTTGAGATTGCTGTCCAGAGCGGTCACAATGGTGCACTGTGGGATACCACCTGGAGGCTAATATCATCCATTTGTGGCCACACTAAACCAATCCGATATGGTAATACCGATTTTAGCACTACTCTCGTTGGGGAGGAGTACAGAAACCGATTTAAAGAGCCCTTTATAGTGATATGAAGGGCCTCGTTGTGTGGACGGGTACAGCGTTAAATCGGTTTAACGCTGCTAAAATCGGTTTAAACACGTAGTGTAGACCAGGTCTGAGGCTTTGTCTACACTAGCACTTTTGTTCTCAAAACTTTTATCAGTCAGGGGTGTGAAAAAACCCAACTTCTTAAGCGACGTAAATTTCAATGACAAAAGTGCCAGTGTGGACAGAGCTATGTTGGAGAGAGACACTCTCCCACCAACATAGCTACTGCCACTCAATAGGGGTGGTTTAATTATGTCAGCGGAGAGTTGTCTCCCGCTGCCATAGAGCAGCTACATGGGAGATTTTACAGTGATGCAGCTGTAGCGGTACAGCTGTGTCGCTGTAAGGTCCCTAGTGTAGACATAGCCTGATGCTGGCATCAGGGCCACAGACTGCTTTTTTGGAACAAGTAAACATTTTGTCTCCTTTCTGTAAAGGAAACTGAGACTACCTTACCAAGTGCAGCCAATGCAAAGTGTAAATCTAGGCACGCTGAGCATACCTTTTGTTTTTATTCCATTCTCTCTCTGGTTTTAATAAATGTGGTTCTTAAGAAATCTGCTGTTGAGGAAAGGTCACCGAGTCTACTCTCAAGGAGAAAAGACCAGTGCTTAATTTGTAATGAAAGAGATGCTGGGGCTCACGCAATTAGGTGCTAGGGCTCAAGCAATTTTTTTACATTCATAACTGATGTAGCAAAACCAAGAGGTGCTGGGACTGAGTTGCCAATCCTAGAGGTACCAGGGCTCAGCCCTGGCACAAATTAACCACTAGAAAAGACACTCTGCAACCTTGAAAGAGAACTGGAAGCAAAGGAGCTGCAAATCTGGTTACTGAGATTAATGCTCCTGTCGTTTATTTTTGTTTCACTATATTTTAGTTGCCTCACATCAAAATTCTGGATATTGGAAACAGGCTTCTAGCTCACAGCCTGAGAACATTAACTGACAACCTCATGTTTGTCCAGAGGACATGGGATCTCTCCACTTGTTTTCATCCAAACCAGTCTGAGATGAGACCAGAAGTGAACAGAGGGAAGAGCATACTGGGGAGATGTAGAAATGGCAAGACTGTTAAGCACATACAACAATCATGTTCGTATTAGGGACAGCATTTCAGGCTAGGTAAATCTTATAAACCCTAAGGAGAAAGACACTTTAGAGACTAATACTATGTAGACCTCTCTCTGTCTTTCCTTCAAAGGCCAGAGCAAAGTTCCCACTCACAAGCCTTGTCTCCCTTTTAAGAAAATTTAGCATCAAACTACTGTATATTGTACATTTACAGTGCCTCTTCCCTCTGTGTGGAATTTCTTCAGACCACGCTTCCCCCCTTTAAACAAAGAGAAGCACTTCACAAACCTGACAGCCTCTCTAATCTCCCTGAACATTTCACGATCACCATCACCATCTTTGTCAGGTGGTCAGTAGTATTCCTACTGCCACACTCTTATTATTCATGCATGGAATTTCTGTCCATAGACAGTCTGTGGTACGGTTTGATTCATTTAAGATTTTTACTGTATTTGACTCTATGCTTTCTTTTCACATGTAGTGCTTCGCCTCCTCTAGCGCATCCTACTTTGTCATTCCTATGTATTTTGTACTCTGGTATGATCGAGTCCTGTTGATTGTCATTATTCCACCAAGTTTCTATGATGCCAATTATATCAATATCCTCATTTAATACGAGGCACTCAAATTCACCCATCTTAGTATTTAGAATTCTTGCATTTGTATACACGCACTTATAAAATTTGTAAATATTTAGTCCTGTGCTTTCATGTGATGTAACTGAATGAGCCTCTCTTTCATTTGACTGTTTCTCTTTAGTCCCTACCTTACAGTTCCATGTGCTAACATATTGTGCAGCACTTGATATGCAAGTGGATGAGAAGAATTCTACTAAGTGCAAATTTAGGGCTTTGTAAATAATTGTGATAAATGATAGCATCTACGTGCACTAATTTCCCTCAAGATTTGTTAATTAATGAAGTTAATGTCAAGAATAGCCATTTGTGTGACCACCATTTGGAATCAGTTTGAGCCCTCCCACTCTTTATGTGATTTCAAGGCATTGTCAGGGTAGGTAACAAAGGGAAAGATGAGTTAGGGAGCCCAGTTTTCAAAAATGGGTCCCTGAACTGGGTACTACATCTGTGCAATGAAATCACATTTAGGTGAATAAACCTGTTATTTGAGCATTTCAATGCCTGTTTGAGCAGAATTTGGTCACTCAGTCAAGACATCCAAATTAAAATTGAGCCCATGATGCCACAAGATGGCTAAGGACTCATGCTTCCATTGGTTCTATAAGCATTCCTAAGTTAAGGAATGTTTATGTGATTTATTTATTATTAATGGTATGTGTTGTCTGGCCTGACCCTGCAATCCTTACACATGCCAGATTCCCATTGAACTCACTGGCATTTTGTCTGAGTAAAAGATTGCTGAATCAGGCTTGTTCTTGAAGCTGTCAATGTTTAGGCTACGTCTTCACTACCCGACGTATCAGCAGGTAGCAATCGATTTCTTGGGGATCGATATATCGATCCCCTAATGCGCTCCTGTCGACTCTGGAACTCCACCAACGCAAATGGCGGTAGCGGAGTCGACAGGGGAAGCCGCGAACATTGATCCCGTGCCGTGAGGATGGTAGGTAAATCGATCTGAGATACTTTGACTTCAGCTACGTTATTCACGTAGCTGAAGTTGCGTATCTTAGATCGATCCCCTCCCCTAGTGTAGATCAGCCCTTAGTAACAGCCAGAGAATGCTGTCCCCAGATTCAAGGGGAAAGGCTGGTTTGCCCTGTGCAGATTCAGTAGCAGAAGAAAGAGTGTACAAGGAGATACTCCCCCCACTTTGCTGGACCCATGCTGGTGATGGCACTCCATTAGTGCTGGGAAGGGGGCACTGTTATAATGCAGGTGTCATCTTTCAGCACAGATGTAAAAAGTGCAATAACACCGACATAAGCCCTCTATTCCACATCTCCTGGAGGTGGAGTTATGATGTTGGTGTAGTAGGGCACTTACATGGATGGGAGTAAGGATGATTTATGTAGACCTAACTCGGTAGTTAAGCCTAAGAAAATCTGTGATTCCACCCTCCTCCCCTTTCTTATGTGCTTTGATCATCAGTGAAATAGGTAACTACACTGACATTTACATTATCACTGTGGGCACCTGAGTTAACACCCTATTTAGATTAACAGGGCAGTTCACATCTCTCAGAGCTACTGTTTTAGGCTCTTTGAAGATGCAGGCAGATATCATGGCAGCAGTTACATTTGTTTAACATTTGTAGGTTTTCCCTGCAACTACAATGGCTAGAGATTTACTTTTCTCTCTCCCCCTCACTTTTAAAATAAAAACTCAGATTCGGGAGAACAAGATTGTGGTCTCTGAAAAGCACTGGATTACCAACTTGGTGCAACTCAGCCCAAATCGAATCTTTATAAAGATTAAACCTATGGCTAAACTTTATGTGCCTCACACTGAGGGCTTGTCTACATCAGAAAGTTGCTGCGCTGGTGAGGGAGTTACAGCGCTGCAACTTTGAAGGTGTACACATCTGCAGGGCATCACCAGCGCTGCAACTCCCTGTTTGCAGCGCTGGCCGTACTCCCGTTTTGTTTCGGGTGTAGAGGATCCAGCGCTGGTGATCCAGCGCTGGTAATCCAATGTAGACACTCACCAGCGCTTTTCTTGACCTCCGTGGAATAAGCAGGTATCCCAGCATACCTGAGGATACCTCTCTGGTAATCAAGAAAACTCCTCTGCCCTGTGCTCACCTGACCCCTCCTTTAAATGCCCCGGGAAATTTAAAAAATCCCCTTCCTGTTTGCTCAGCCAGGCGTGGAGTGCAATTAATCAATCAATCATTCAGCGACCATGCCTCCACGCAACAAACAAGCCCCAGCATGGACCAATGCAGAGCTGCAGGATCTAATTAGTGTGTGGGGAGATGAGGCTGTTCAAACACAGCTGCGCTCCAGAAGGAGAAACTACGATACCTATGGTCAGATATCGCAGTCCATGATGAGAAGGGGCCACGAACGGGACGCCTTGCAATGCAGAGTAAAAATTAAGGAGATGAGGAGTGCATACTGCAAAGCCCGTGAGGGAAACCGACGCTCAGGAGCAGCCCCCACAACCTGCAGGTTTTACAAGGAGCTGGATGCCATTCTTGGGTGTGACCCCACCGTGAATCCTAGAAGCACGATGGAGAGTTCAGAGCAGGGAGAAGTGGGGGATGGTGTAGAGGATGAATACAGTGATACTACTGGCGTTGAGGGGGACACCCCGGAGTCTCAGGACACAGGCAGCCAGGAGCTCTTCTCTAGCCCTGAGGAGACTAGCCAGTCACAGCAGCTGGAAGCGGACGTTGATGAGGAAGCTGAGGATCGTGCTCGTGGTAAGTAGATTGCAATGCTTTGTGATAGCAGGATTCTCGTTATGGCTGCCTGCATGCATGCCTAAACGTGGAATAGCCCATTGATGTGATCTATGACATCTGTGTAATCTGCCTGAGTAATCTCTTGAAAAGTTGCAGCTAGATCTTGGGCAATGTGCTTTAACAAGTTTATAGGTAGAGCCACCGTGGTCCCTGTCCCGGTCAGGCTAACTCGTCCGATCCACTGTGCAGCGAGGGGTGGGGGGACCATGGCCGCACACAGGTGAGCTGCATAGGGGCCAGGGCGGTATCCGCATTCCTGTAGAAGACCCTCCCGCTCTTCCTTGGTAACACGCAGCAGTGATATGTCTGGCATTATGAAAGCCTGTGGATAGTTTAGGGATAATTGAGGGCAGGTAGCTAGAAGCACGGCTCCCCAGCGCAAGGCGCTCTGTTTCCTCTGCCCCAATCCACCCCCCCCCACCCTTCCCAGCACGTAGGCATCCAGGCGGGGTGCTTCTTCCTCACCGATCCCCCCTTCCAAGCGTGAAACCTGCCCTGCGGTATGCTCTGTCCGTCCCCCACCCCCCCTTCCAAGCGTGAAACCTGCCCTGCGGTGTGCTCTGTCCGTCCCCCACCCCCCCTTCCAAGCGGGAACCGTGTCCTGCAGGGTGCTTCTTCCTCGCCGATCCCCCCTTTCCAAGCGTGAAACCTGCCCTGCGGTGTGCTCTGTCCGTCCCCCACCCCCCCTTCCAAGTGTGAAACCTGCCCTGCTGTGTGCTCTGTCCGTCCCCCACCCCCCCTTCCAAGCGGGAACCGTGTCCTGCGGGGTGCTTCTTCCTCGCCGATCCCCCCTTTCCAAGCGTGAAACCTGCCCTGCGGTGTACTCTGTCTGTCCCCCACCCCCCCCTTCCAAGCGTGAAACCTGCCCTGCTGTGTGCTCTGTCCGTCCCCCACCCCCCCTTCCAAGCGTGAAACCTGCCCTGCTGTGTGCTCTGTCCGTCCCCCACCCCCCCTTCCAAGCGGGAACCATGTCCTGCAGGGTGCTTCTTCCTCGCCGATCCCCCCTTTCCAAGCGTGAAACCTGCCCTGCGGTGTGCTCTGTCCGTCCCCCACCCCCCCTTCCAAGCGGGAACCGTGTCCTGCGGGGTGCTTCTTCCTCGCCGATCCCCCCTTCCAAGCGTGAAACCTGCCCTGCGGTGTGCTCTGTCCGTCCCCCACCCCCCCTTCCAAGCGTGAAACCTGCCCTGCGGTGTGCTCTGTCCGTCCCCCACCCCCCTTCCAAGCGTGAAACCTGCCCTGCGGTGTGCTCTGTCCGTCCCCCACCCCCCCTTCCAAGCGGGAACCGTGTCCTGCGGGGTGCTTCTTCCTCGCCGATCCCCCCTTCCAAGCGTGAAACCTGCCCTGCGGTGTGCTCTGTCCGTCCCCCACCCCCCCTTCCAAGCGTGAAACCTGCCCTGCGGTGTGCTCTGTCCGTCCCCCACCCCCCCTTCCAAGCGGGAACCGTGTCCTGCGGGGTGCTTCTTCCTCGCCGATCCTCCCTTCCAAGCGTGAAACCTGCCCTGCGGTGTGCTCTGTCCGTCCCCCACCCCCCCTTCCAAGCGTGAAACCTGCCCTGCGGTGTGCTCTGTCCGTCCCCCACCCCCCCCTTCCAAGCGTGAAACCTGCCCTGCGGTGTGCTCTGTCCGTCCCCCACCCCCCCTTCCAAGCGGGAACCCTGTCCTGCGGGGTGCTTTTTCCTCACCCGGCCCCCCTTCCAAGCAGGAACCAAGGCATCCCAGTAACATGGGAGAATTTTAAGCAAAAGTACTCACCCCATTGCTAGACATGTCTTAGCTTTCTTGAACTCTACAGTGTTATGTGAGGTATGTGAGAGGGATGCTACCTACAGTTTCCAATGTCCTTCAAAAGTTGATAATAAACAATGATGCCCCTGTGTTTTACATGTCTCTATCTCTATTTTTTCTAGGCAACTCGAGTAATGCAGCTGTGTCACCGGCCTCACGTAGATTGCAGAATTTGAGGCGCAATCCTAGGAAATCAAAAGAGGAGCTGATCAAGACCGTTCTGAACCACTACAACAGGGAAAGTAGGAAGACTGAGGAGTGGAGAAAAAGTGTACAGGAATGGAGGCTGACTGAAAGCAGGAGACAGGAATTGTCTGCCAAAAGAATAGCCAGGCAGATGATGAGACTCCTGTCTCGCCAAACCAAGTCTTTTGAGTCTCTTGTAGCCATGCAGACAAATATATACCGTGATATCCCACAGCCTTCCCAAAGCACTGTTCCTTGTCCCCCTGTGTATCCTCAAAATAGCTTTATGCAGCACCCAGTTCCTTATTATCATCAGCTGCCCCCAACACCTATAAGATCACCTAGTAACCAAGATATGTTTAATTCTTACCCAGTGCACTCCACCCCCATCATTCTGCAGCAAAGTAATGGTGAGTTGCATTAGACGGTTACAATTGAGTAAAATAGGAAATAGTAAAACATCTGAATGTACTGTGAACCACCCATACCCCCTTTCCTGTTTTTTACTGTATGACAAATAAAAGGATTTGGTTTGTATTTCTTTCAATATGTTTTATTGGTGATAGAAATGGTAAATTATACACAGCAAGGTAAAGCAAAGCACAACACATGCACCAAACATTACTGCTGGCTCTCAGCATCAAATTGCTCCCTTATAGCATCCCTAATCCTTGAAGCCCTTTCCTGGGCCTCCCTATTAGCCCTGCTCTCTGGCTGAGCAAACTCATTCTCCAAACGTCTAACCTCGGAGGTCCATTCCTCACTGAACCTTTCACCCTTCCCTTCACAAATATTATGGAGGGTGCAGCACGCGGATATAACAGCGGTAATGCTGCTTTCCATCAAATCTAGCTTCCCGAACAGACTGCGCCAGCGAGCTTTCAAACGGCCAAAAGCACGCTCCACAGTCATTCTACAGCGGCTCAACCTGTAGTTGAACCGTTCCTTGCTCCTGTCAAGCTTCCCCGTATATGGTTTCATGAGCCATGGCATTAATGGGTAAGCGGGGTCTCCCAGAATCACGATGGGCATTTCCACGTCCCCTACTGTTATCTTGTGATCTGGGAAAAAGGTCCCGGCCCTAAGCCTCCTGAACAGGGCACTGTTCCTAAATATGCGTGCATCGTGCACCTTTCCAGGCCATCCAGAGTAAATGTCAGTGAAATGCCCACGGTGATCCACAAGCGCTTGCAGAACCACAGAGAAGTACCCCTTGCGATTAATATACTCCGATGCCAGGTGGGGTGGAGAGATAATAGGAATATGCGTCCCATCTACTGCCCCTCCACAGTTAGGGAAGCCCATTTCTGCAAAGCCATCTAAAATGTCCTGCACGTTCCCAAGAGTCACGGTTCTTCTTGTCAGTGTTCGATTAATGGCCCTGCAAACTTGCATCAGCACCATTCCAACGGTGGACTTTCCCACTCCGAACTGGTTCGCCACCGATCGGAAACAGTCTGGAGTTGCCAGCTTCCAGATTGCAATAGCCACCCGCTTCTCCACAGAAAGGGCATCTCTAAATCTCGTGTTCATGCGCCGCAGGTTGGGGGCGAGATCATCACAAAGTCCCATGAAAGTGGCTTTCCTCATACGAAAGTTCTGCAGCCACTGCTCGTCATCCCATGATTGCAGGACGATGTGATCCCACCACTCAGTGCTGGTTTCCCGAGCCCAAACGCGCCGGTCCACGGAGCAGAGCACGTCTGTTATTGCCACTAGCATTGTACTGTCTGCATATTGATGCGATTCAGTACCATCGTCCCACTCCTCAATGTCAGTCACACGCACATTTAGCAGCCTAAGGATTAGATCAACAGTAAGGCGAGATGTGCTGGCAATAGTCATTAGTAAGGTATTCAGTACCTGAGGATCCATTCTTGAAGGATAATGCAGAAAAACCGCTTTAGAGTCACAATGCTGCCACAGTGCTCCGCATGTGTACCAAAGCAACGCTGGCCGTTGGAACAGGAACAGGAAGCAGAAGGACAATCACACTTCCTTCCCCTTCCCACAAGCCCCAGCGCCGCTTTGGGACGAGGTGCCCTGTGGGATAGCCGCCCACAATGCATCACTCCCAACAGCGCTGCAGTGTGGCCACATCTAACAGCACTTGCAGCGCTGCTAGCAGTAAGTGTGGACACTCTGCAGCGCTGGCCCTATACAGCTGTACTAATACAGCTATAACAACCAGCGCTGTAAAGTTTTAGATGTAGACATGGCCGGAGGCTGCCTCCAATTCTTCTCTGGCAGATGTCCAAATTGCCCGATCCTGCAGCCCTTACATGTGTGAATATCCCATTAAAATCAATAGATTTACTTGGTGAGGAATTAGTACTTGATCTATGGGGCCCAATCTGACACTCTGTATAATTTTTGCCCTGGTTATCCTGCAGTATTAATTTGGCTGTTGATGCTACATGTTAACTCAGTCATAGTTTAGAGAGAAGCAGAACTCTTCTACATTTGTTG
Organism: Gopherus evgoodei; assembly: GCF_007399415.2. Lineage (NCBI taxonomy): Eukaryota > Metazoa > Chordata > Testudines > Testudinidae > Gopherus > Gopherus evgoodei. The sequence continues at coordinate 116,767,142 of NC_044327.1, read as the reverse complement.
CCAACATTTGCTGATCCTAATGTCGATGGCTAAAGACAGACAAACCTCACTGCTTATACGGTTTGTCCTGTGGCTTTCTGCACAGCAGATGATGGTTTATTGCTTATCCCCATACAAGACATAGCAGAAGTGGATAGTGTCACACCAAATTGGCTGCACGTTTCCTTTTGAACATTATACAGAGAATGGTGGTGGGTATGTAATTGTTTTATCCTCAGCAGCCTTCATCTGCGGAGTCTTCCAATGCTCCATCCTGTTCCATCTCCTGTTCAAGATATGACATTCGTAGGAGAGGTCAAGTAATGCTATAGGTGCCAGTGCAACCAATATGAAGCCAACACCTGAGCATACATCACCTTCTCAGCTAGTGCAGCCAGCACCAATAGATGTCAGAGTGTCTATGATAAACAAGCACCTGGAAGAGACGCTAAAGCTCAGCCCAGGGAAGGTGGAAATGAAGCTAGTGGGATAGGGTAATAGAGGAGTGAGCCAAGACCCTGAATGTGCCCTCCATAGGAGGCATCTGCTCTCCAGCTAGCAAAATAGTGCATAGAATTAAGCTATTCTGGAATCCTTATTGCTCCATGACCACCAAGTACCACCTTTAGGAAGGAATGGCTTTCACTACTTTCAGTTTGCCAGTAGATGATGCCCTTCCTTTCTGGCAGGAGTCTACCAGTCCTGATCCTTCTCCAGAATCCATCACCTCCAGAATAGATTACTGTATCTTCCTCTAGCTGCAGCTGAACATCAAGGCCAAGCTTCAGATGAGCAACATACATCACTTGAGCAGGGCTGGATGCTGGAAACACATCACCCCTGTGCTCTAGGGCCTCCACTGAGTCCCTGTTCATTTCTGGGTCCATTTCCAGCGTGTGGTCCTAATCTTTCAGGCCCTTAATGGACTAGGACCTACCTCAGAGGCACTCATCAGACTCAAAGATAATGAAGCTATCAGTGCCTAGAGATGAAACTTTTGGAAGTCATAGCCAAGGCATTCTCAGTGCTAGATCCCAGACAGGAGAAAGCCCTTCCAGCAGAGATTTTTAAAAATCTCAGTATGGAGAGTTTTCAGAATCAGGTGAAACACATTTTTTTTACAGAAGCCTAATATTACAGGAGAGCTCTATGTCTGTATAAATGTAAATAATTAATTAATAGATAAAATGCCAGTAGAAGGTGCACAGAAATATGTAATATTCCTGGGTGCTGTAGAACTAATAAAAGTTGTTTCTGTGCCCTGCAAAGGGCTTCCTCTCTGCTCTGCTTTCCATGGAGCTCTTAACACCCAGCAGCGATAAAAGATTTAGCGTAATGGGAAATGGAAAAAGGAAAAAAAAGAGAAAAAGAAGTACACAAAAGACAAAATAAGTACAGTTGCTTGAACCTAGCACAGCAAGAGCATAGCCTATGTCAAATAATGTTTATGATCATCTTAATACTGGATTTAATACCTAGATATTATAGCAATTGCTACCTCCAGATTAAATTGAGCCCTTACCAGGAAAGGCATTATGCTGGATGCTAAGACTATTTCACTTACCATGAAATTATAACTATCTACCCCTCCAATTGGTTACAAGCCCAAAAGGACATACAGCATATGCATAGCTACTCTCTGAGTGAGCATGAATTATGTTATGTTTTATATGTTTTCTAAAATATATATAAATATAAGTTTGAGTCACACAAAACTGTAAAGGATGCTGTTATCTTCTGAAATCATTGAAGATATTTATAGTATTGTTCTATTACAAACCTTATTTGGTATTATGATTCATTTAAACTTCAAAATGTAAGGTGCCAAAGACAAAATAATATTTTTGATAAACTATATTAAAATTGTGATGCATTTTTCTTTGTACAGTGGTGTTCACTCTTTCTATTTTTAAATAAATTTGGTGCTGAAGCATGCTGCAAACTTGGAAGTCATGGAGATCAAATTCTTCTGTCCAAAGACATAGAGATGGGACTGAACCAGAACCCTAAATCCAAAGAACTCTACAAATGTCAGCAAAGTTCAGATCCAGATCAAGATCTTAACTTCACATTCATCCCTCTTTATAAAATGTGCCTGAATCAGTATGTCAAATTTGAACACCTTGAACTTTGGGAAAATTTGGATCTGAATTCATAACTGAATCTCAGCTGTGTGGCTTATACCTATCTTTACACAGAATAGGTTATTTTTTAGATAAAGGCTTTAGTTGAACCTTAAAAAACAGGATAAGATTAAACAATGTGATGGAGAATTATGTGACTGGAGAGACAATGGGAAGAGACAGGACTTTATGCCATCTCCAGTTATGGATGCATTAGGCCAAATTCTATCTGCTGAGAAAGATCCATGGCCACAGCCACTGCAGTGTGTCATCTATAGGGTAATTCCATTGAATAGCGATCAATTTTTAAAAGTGATTGCAATCACTGTTTTGATCAGCGATCTTGCTGGAAAAAAACAAAGGCAATATTTTCCTTTTATGCACAATGCAAAAACAGCCGAAGAACATCATAAAACATCACAGAGAACAAAAAAAAGAAAAGGGCTTCCTCTCTGAGCAGAGACTAAGCATGGAAAATTTAATAATAAATTCGCATTTTTCACAAAGTTGTGAGCTTGTGAAAAAAAAGTTATAAGTAGAACCATTCTGCAACTTTAACCATAGTGTTTTTTACCAACCAAATACTGTAATCAAATATTTCAGCAGCAATTTTAGTCTATGTACCATGGATTAAAATAATATTAAGGTGCCAGGGGTTAGTAATATGCTCTCTAAAAGACTGTCTCATGATAGGAAAGAGATAGAGCTAATGAAACTTGTCATTTTCACTCTGCAGAAAGTTTGCAACAAATTACTTTGGTTTCAAACCATGTGGATTTCCCCCTCAGAATTTCACTTTGGTTTTACAGATAAAACAGACACTCCCCCACTTCTCTTCAAACTCAAAACAAAACTCTGTCAACACTGTCGTGATTAGCCTACTTTTATGATGAGACCATGCAAGATTACAAATGATACAGAATTATAATCCTTGTTTATGACTGTGATAGTTGTTCATTAATATATTCCTTCCAAAAAATGTTAATCAATTAAAGGATGAATTTTATTTGTAATTTAAAAATCTGATAGATCCAGTTTACCCTTTAAAATAATTATTTTTATAAATTGCAACTAGTTATGATTTCTCTGTGGATGATAGTGGGCTGTTGTAAAGATGTGGTATGTTTGGTATCAACTGTTGGTTCATTTCCTGTTCACGGTCTGAAGGTTTTATAAAATGTGTGAGTCTATCACCCACACAGAGTGCCATTAGCTTCAGTGAAACACCATTCAGGCATAAGCTATCCCATAGCTTTATTTTATTAATGAGTCACAGCTAGTTTAAGCAAACTAGTTTATAATATAGTTTTACAGGATATATTTTCATTTTTATTACTCCTGTCTTCTTTCCTGTGTTTTCTGTATTAGCACATAAAATCCTTCCAATTGGAAAACAAGTGTTAGCACCCATCCTATGATGAGAAAATTTGAAAGATTCAAAATGAAAGACAACATTTTACAGGTGTAAAAAGATGTTGACAATCCCTTCCACGTGTATACCATTCATTTCACTTGTGATAGCAGCTAGAACTCTATGTACACGTACAAGCATTTTGATTTTGTCTCCGTATTGTTTTCAGTTAGAGGCTTTTTTGCATGTGATGCGCCAAGGGAAAAACAACACTTACAGTTAGTACTAAGGTACTCCGGGAGACAAATATGATTAATGGGATAATCTTGTAGATTACAATAGTTAGAGGCATTTCCTGCCATTTCCCACTCTCCAAGGACTGGTTCTACTCACATCCAATACAAGCAGCTGCAGATTCCTCAATACCATTATTATCCAATGTAGGACTATGTTCTGCCTGTTAAAATTCCTATAACATGCATCTTCTATAATTGTCTATTGTTTTGTCTCAGTTTTACAAGTTAAATCTTTGAATTCTGTGACTGCTTTAAGAGAGGACGTTATAAAATTGCTATTGAGCTTAAAACAGTATATGTATATATTTATACAAAGAAATTGATATATAGATGTATACATGAACATATACACTGGCTGTTCAGGTATATTGTGGAACTAATCTTTTAAGTTAGTTAGTTCCTACACTGAGATCCAGCAGGCCAAACTCTATTTAACAAGGTTGTCTTCATCTAAAAATCAGCAAGAAGTTGTACCATATGGATAATATAAGGGTAATGTTCACTGAGATCTTGACATGTTTTCTACAAAAGCAGATGGATTTAAACATTCGGAATAGGAAAGACCTTGTGCATGCTGTAGCAAGCTTGACCTAAATTCTATGGCAAGGTGCTGCAGAAGTGAGAATTTGTGGCAGCTTCTGATACATTTAAAATCTGAGGCTGAATTAAATATTACTTGACTACTTTAACATTTAATTCAATTTGTTTTACATTGTCCCTCTAATTTTCAGTGTGTTGCAAAAGTTTGTATTGGAAATGTATAACTATATTATGGATTTTCATAGAAGCTGAAAGTTTTGGCAAGTGAGTAGTAGATGTTAGGGCTCCTGGCACCTGGTGGGGCATGGGAGGGAGTTTGGGATTGTGGTATAAACACATTAGCTGGATGTTCCTTCTAAACTGATCAGCCATGAAAAGATTAATAATGCTGGTATGTAAATTGTGATCGTTAGTTCTCACAGTCAACACCACATTGAGATGACTGAGGCAGTTTACTCCTCTCAGAGGATTGTTTCAGGCTGTCCCACAGACTCAAGCGGATATCACTGCATCTATTCGGTTCATATTTTAAAGGTTTCCTATAAAGCTATAAGGTGACTAGAAAGATTGTAATGAAAGCTTGGATTCTAGAATTCATTTCAAAACAGAGGATGAGTTCTGTGGGCAAATTCCACACCACAGGGCCCTAAGATTAATGTTTAAAATGAGCACAATTACTTGTAGCTTTCTTTAGGCTCCATGTAACCTATGTTACAGTGAATTGCTTTGATGACAGGGGCATTTCTTTTTAAATGGAGGCCTGAGGTCCATATGCAAACTATGTCATACAAATGGCTAATTGAGTGCCAAACTAACCTCTCGCCTAGTCACTCAACTTGTATATACTGTCTACAGAGGCATTTTTTGGCATGCATTGTTTACACGTGGACCTGAACCTCTCCCATTTGAAAAGTTGGGTCTGCATTTCTTAACTCACTTTCAGTGAATACACTGCATCATATCCAGTGTTTAATTTGTGCCAGGGCTTGCCAAGGCTGAGCCCCGGAACCTCTAGTCTTGGCAGTTCATAGCCCCGGCACCTCTGGGCTTTCCTCATCAGTTATGAAAGTAAAAAAAAAATTGCTTGAGCCCCTGGAACCTCTTTCATTACAAATTAAGCACTGATCATATCAGATATGACTACTGCTCATTTGTAAGTGGTAAGATTTACATAAGGTTTGTAATTAATTATACCAACATTTCCTTTACATATATTAGAAATAATAAGCCATGCATTGTCCACTGGGCATCATCCACGATCTTGTGATTTGTGTTTTGAAATCCCTGCTTTGACTTTTCTCACCAGCTGTCTTCTCATTTCCATTCTCTCCTTTCTCAATAAAACCTGGAAAATTTTATTATGTAGCTCTCCCCACAAAACTCTCTCATCAGCTAGTTAAGTCTAACCTGAAATGGCTCTTCTCCATTTGGTCTGGGTGTATTCTCATTCTCCCCTGGTTCCGTTGTTCACTTCTTCGTTCTTTCCTTAATATTGTTTCAGTTAGCACCTGGAACATGCTTCTCCATTGACTGGCACAGGTTACTGAAGTCTATCGCCTCTTGTTTGGCTTCATTACTGCCTGGCCAACGAACCTTGACAACAAGGTCTTTATGACAAACATCTTCTTTATGACTTCTTTATAATAAACACTCCAACTCCTCAGTCATTAGCCCCCTCTCTAAACCCCTTTGGCCACTTCTTTTCTGCATTCAACTTTAGATATATTACTTCCATGCAGAAGAAACCCAAATCCATATCCCCTTCAATCACTTTGTCAACAAACAAACATCCTCAGAAATTCTGGCTTCCTGTTTAGTTGAATCCAATTAAAGTTTTCTTTCTAATCCTATCCATGGACTTGTTTAGGTTTCCAGCTTCCATCAGATGAACACTACCCCTTGTGAGATTCCCCCTTCTGTCAGGAAGCCCTAAATCCTCATCTCTTCAGTCTCTCTCTCCCAAATTCCCTCCCCTGACTCTACAGAAGCAATCAAACTGTACATAATCATAACCTACTAGTTTCCATATGTTCATTTGCCTGAAAATTTGGCCACAACACCCTTGTCCAATGATACTGTAATCAGATATTACTACTTGTATTGTATATAAATGAGATTTTTAAATTTGAAGAAATGGAAAACTTGCTCAAACTATCACGCAGAAAAGTAAAGGGAAAATCTCCAAACAGCTACAGAGAATTTTGACAACCATCCAAAGTACCCATGTAGAATTGCAATGAATGTATTTTAGCTGTGCTGCTAATGACATCTAGTGGAGAAAGTAGGAAACAGTAGTTTATACTTTTATATTTATTTCAGCAGTGCATAGGGACCAACCAAAATCAGGGCCCTATTGTGCTAAACACTGTAGACCACAGTAACAGGTCCTGCCTTGAAGATTTTATAATCTGGATGCATTTTATAATTGTTTATGTTAATCAATACAGCATGAAATAAAATTCAGTGCTATAAGGAGTATTGCCAAACCAAAGCATAAATGGTAAATCAGGGTCCCAAATATCATGCGATTGTTTTTAAGCCAACATGATTTCAAAACAAAACAAAAACACCTACATTTTGAGTTCCTGTTATTTACTCTCTAGAGTTTGCCTTTAAGGTACATTTGAGTCACATTTTCAAGGTTTTCTCCACAACCATAATAGCCAGGCAAAAAAAAATTGAATGAAAGCTGAGATTCTTGCATATTCACATAGTTCCAGGGGCTTTACCAAATAATAAAAAATCACCAAGTATTTCAAGACTCATGATAATCAGAGTTGGCAACACTGATTACCAATAAAAATAACAATATGGAGTTTAAATATTTCACATTTTTAACTAAATGTGATGGTTGATTTTTTTTTAAACACCAAAACCTGCTTTAATTTTGACACTATTTCCAAGAGTTAAATCCATTTCTAGGTTGTGTGTGGGCATTTGTTTGGCTTTTTCTATCACTCCCCATTCTTCTTTAATAGTCAAGTATACTGCAATGTTCACAGCTTGGAAGTTCTGATTTGGACCTGACTTTATGTTGAAAGGATAGAGGTATGGGATTCTGACCCAATGTTGGCCCACTGTTGCTCTTCCGTAATATTACTTTGGTTTTGCCTTTATTCCATTGAAACTATGTTGCGTTAACAGGAACATCCTGTTTTTTCTACCTAATCCAACTATGTTTTGGTCTGATCCAACAAAGAAATCTACAGCTAAGGCAGATTTTTATGGCTATGCAAAGCCTCATTGAACCCGAGGATCTGAGCTCTTATATGTATTATCTTAGCACTAAGAATAAGTTTGGGGGAGTTTTGTTTCTTCCCCACAATCAAGATTTGGTTCAATCTACATTCTCAGCTGCACTGAAGATCTCCAGCATTAGTATTTTTATGTGGAAATTGATATACTTAACTTTCAATTTGCCATTTATTTTCTTAGAAGCTATACATCAGGTGGCCGTATTTTCAAGATGCTACAACGTATGTGAAGTTCTTTGCATGCTTAAGGTTCTTAATATGAACTATCATAAGTACATTTGGTTATAAGAATACTTTAAAAAAATAGGCAAGGTACTCTGATTGCAAGTTAGCATTTTAATATCCAACATGAAAAACACTAGGCAGCCTAACAATTAAACTTACAATAATGACTATCCAGCAGGTAACAGGTAACACTAACAGGTAACACTAACTCAGCCAGCCAGGAATATTAGATAACCAAGAACAGGTTACTCAGACAGTCAATAAATCAAAACAACAAAAAAGCCGCTTTACTGCTACCCACCCCTCCCCACTGTTCTACCACCACCATTGAATTTTAATAAATGTTGGAAGACCTGGAAAATTCCAAAAGATTGGAAGCTTTGCAATGTTGTGCCAATATTCAAAAAGGACAAGTGGGCTGACCGAGGTAACTATAGGCCTGCTACCCTGCTATAACTCCCAGGCAAAATAATGGAAAAACTGACAGATTCAATCAATAAAAATTAAAGGAAGGGAATATAATTAATGCTATCAACATGGTTTTATAGAAACAAGTCATGTCAAACAGACCTGAATTTGCTATGAGATTACAAGTTCGGTTGACAAAGGTAGCTATGTATAGACTTGGACTTTTGTAAGGCCTCTGACTTGGTACATGACAATCTGATGAAAAAGAATAGCATTGTATCATCAGTAAGGTGCCCGTTAAATGAATTAAGAACCAGCTAACTGATAGAATTCAAAGGAGTTGTCAGTGGGGAATCTAACGAGGGTGTTTCTAGTGGTGTTCCAGAAGGATAAGTTCTAAGCCTGATGGTAGTCAATATCTTTATCATTGATCTGGAAATAAATATAAGATCTTTTATAATATGTGTAGATGACACAGACTGGCAGAATGGTAAATGACTGGGCAGACTTACAGAGTGAACTGAAGCTTGGCTTGGCCATTCAAACATAATGTATTTTAATACAGCCAAATGCAAAGTTACACAGCTAGGAACAAGGAATGCAGGCCACACTTACAGAAAGGGAGACTGTACAGTCGTTACTTGCCAGCATCAAGGATTTAGAGATCACAGTGGACAAGCATTTGAACATGAAACTGATACTGGAACACAGCATCCAGTTCTGATGTCCACATTTTAAAGACACTGTTGCAAAATGGAGAGGATGTAGAGAAGAGCCCAAAAAATGAGTCAAGGGCTACACAGATGGTGTCAGCAGGACGAGTTCAACTTCCTTGACACGGGAATGCTGGGCTTTAAACTAGGTTCAAAGGGGGCAGGTGACAAAGTCCTCAGGTAAACATAAAAATGCACCCTTAACTGAGAGCTAGATAATGGGGATTAGGGAGAGACATGGCAAATTATAATAGGATCTAAGGAGCTCCAAGAGGCAAATCAGTACAAGGATCTTCTCAACATCTTAGATGTCTATACAGGTCTGTCGCATCTTACACTCATTTAATGTGTGATTTCAGCTTTACACAGTCAACTTGTGGAACTCTTTACCTGAGGAGGTTGTGAAGGCTAGGACTATAACAGCGTTTAAAAGAACTGAATAAATTCATGGAGGTTAATTTAATTAATGGCTATTAGCCACGAAGGGTAAGGAATGGTGTCCCTTCACTCTGTTTGTCAGAGGGTGGAGATGGATGGAACGAGAGAGATCACTGGATCATTACTTGTTAAGTTCACTCCCTCTGGGGCACCTGGCATTGGCCACTGTCGGTAGACAGGATACTAGACTAGATGGACCTTTGGTCTGACCCAGTGTGGCCGTGTCATAACTTATTCCCAGATTTGGACCTTAGCGTCCAAAATATGGGGGTTAGCATGAAAACCTCCAAGCTTAGTTACCAGCTTAGACCTGGTAAAGCTGCCACCACCCAAAAAATTAGAGTGTTTTGGGGCACTCTGGTCCCCCAAAAAACCTTCCCTGGGGACCCCAAGACCCAAATCCCTTGAGTCTCACAACAAAGGGAAATAAACCTTTTCCCTTCCCCCCCTCCAGGTGTTCCTGGAGAGATACACAGAAGCAAGCTCCTTGATTCTAAACAGAGGGATTCCACCCTTTCTATTTCCAGTCCTGGACACAGAAGTACTTCCCTCTTCACCCAGAGGGTATGCAAAGTCAGGCTAGTAAATCTAACACACAACAGATTTCCCCCTGACTTCTTCCTCCCACCAATTCCCTGGTGAGCACAGACTCAATTCCCTGGAGTTCCCCACTAAAGAAAAACTCCAACAGGTCTTAAAAAGAAAGCTTTATATAAAAAGAAAGAAAAAGTACATAAAATTGGTCTCTCTGTATTAAGGTGACAAATACAGGGTCAATTGCTTAAAAGAAATATGAATAAACAGCCTTATTCAAAAAGAATACAATTCAAAACACTCCAGCAACTACACACATGTAAATACAAAAAAAAACATATAAATCACTATCTGATCTTTTGTACTTACAACCGGGAAACAGAAGATTAGAAAGGCAGGAGACAGAAAAAATCACTTCTCATAGCCGAGAGAGTACAGGCAGAAGACCAGAACAAAGGACTCACACACAAACTTCCCTCCACCCAGATTTGAAAAAGTCTTGTTTCCTGATTGGTCCTCTGGTCAGGTGTTTCAGGTTACTTCTTTCCAGATGAAAGAGACATTAACCCTTAGTTATCTGTTTATGACACTCCCCCCAAATTGCAGACAGTGGGGAAGCTCACTGGCGGCGATTTCCTCCTAGAACTTTAAAATAAACAAATTAATACAACACATGCTCCTTTACATATACCACTAAGTATATAACTAACAGACATCTACATTTTAAGAACACTTTTTAACTACTGGATTCTGGGAAACTCTCATGGGAGAGTGCATCCGCTACTTTGTTAGAAGCTCCTGAGATGTGCTGAATTTCAAAATCAAAATCTTGGAGAGCTAAACTCCAACAAAGAAGTTTCTTGCTGTTCCCCTTGGCAGTATGAAGCCACTTTAGTGCAGCATGGTCAGTTTGTAGCTGGAACCGCCGTCCCCAAACATATGGGCGTAGCTTTTCCAGGGCGTACACAATGGCATAGCATTCCTTTTCACTGACTGACTAGTGACTTTCCCTCTCAGACAGTTTCTTGCTGGGAAACACGACAGGATGGTAGTTGTGATCCGTTGCTTCCTGCATGAGAACTGCTTCTATACCATGCTCAGATGCATCTGTGGTTACTAGGAATGGCTTGTCAAAGTCCGGGACCCTGAGCACAGGGTCAGACATGAGTGGCGCCTTAAGTTGGGTAAAGGCCTTTTGACACTCATCAGTCCAGTTAAGTGCATTTGGCTGGGTCTTTTTGGTCAGGTCAGTCAGTGGGGCAGCAATTTGGCTGTAGTGTGGTACAAATCGCCTGTAGTACCCGGCCAAGCCTAAGAAGGATTGGACTTGTTTCTTTGACCTTGGGACAGGCCACTTTTGGATAGCATCCACCTTGGCCTGTAGGGGGTTTATGGTTCCTCGACCCACCTGGTGCCCCAGGTAAGTCACTCTGTTTTGGCCTATTTGACACTTTTTGGCCTTAACAGTTAGTCCGGCCTGCCTGATGCGCTCGAAGACCTTTTCCAGGTGTAGTAGGTGTTCGGGCCAGGAGTCTGAAAAAATGGCCACATCATCGAAGTAGGCAACTGCATATTCGCCCAGTCCTGCTAGTAGACCATCTACCAGCCTCTGGAAGGTGGCGGGTGCATTTCGAAGGCCGAAAGGAAGGACATTGAATTCATACACCCCCGCATGGGTGACGAATGCTGACCTTTCCTTGGCAGGTTCATCTAGCGGTACCTGCCAGTACCCCTTGGTTAAGTCTATTGTAGAGATGAACTGGGCACGTCCCAACTTCTCCAATAGCTCATCAGTGCATGGCATTGGATAGTTGTCCGGACGAGTTACCGCATTTAGCTTACGGTAGTCCATGCAAAAGCGTATTTCCCCATCTGGTTTGGGTACCAGAACCACTGGAGATGCCCATGCACTGGTAGATGAGCGGATTATACCCATTTGTAGCATGTTCTGGATCTCCCGTTCTATAGCAGCTTGGGCATGAGAAGACACCCGATAGGGTGGGGTTCTAATGGGGTGAGCATTACCTGTATCAATGGAGTGGTATGCCCGTTCAGTCCGTCCTGGGGTGGCTGAGAACAATGGGGCGAAGCTAGTGCACAGCTCCTTGATTTGTTGCCGCTGCAGACGTTCCAGGGTGGTTGAGAGGTTCACCTCTTCCACGCCACCGTCTTTTTTCCCTTCGTAGTAGACACCGTCAGGCCACTCAGCATCATCTCCCTGGACTGTAAACTGACAAACCTGTAAGTCTCTGGAATAGAAAGACTTGAGAGAATTAACATGGTACACTCTGGGCTTTAGTGAGGAATTGGGAAATGCTATGAGGTAGTTCACAGTTCCCAGGCGCTCTTGGACTGTGAATGGCCCTTCCCATGATGCTTCCATCTTATAGGCCTGTTGCGCCTTCAAGACCATGACCTGGTCTCCTACCTTGAAGGAACGTTCTCTGGTATGTTTGTCATACCAGGCCTTTTGCTCTTCCTGAGCATCCTTTAGGTTTTCTTTAGCAAGGGCTAAAGAGTGTCGGAGGGTGCTTTGTAGGTTGCTTACAAAGTCCAGAATGTTAGTTCCTGGAGAAGGCGTAAACCCCTCCCATTGCTGCTTCACCAACTGTAATGGCCCCTTAACCTCGTGGCCATACAGAAGCTCAAATGGTGAAAACCCTAAACTGGGATGTGGCACAGCCCTGTAGGCAAACAGCAACTGCTGCAACACTAGGTCCCAATTATTGGAGTGTTCGTTGACGAATTTACGTATCATGGCCCCCAAAGTTCCATTAAACCTTTCCACCAGGCCATTGGTTTGATGGTGGTACGGGGTGGCAACCAAGTGGTTCACCCCATGAGTTTCCCACAGTTTTTGCATGGTCCCTGCCAGGAAATTAGATCCTGAATCTGTAAGGATGTCGGAGGGCCAATCTACCCTGGCAAAAATGTCTGTTAGGGCCAGGCACACAGTGTTAGCCCTGGTGTTGCCTAGAGCTACTGCTTCCGGCCATCGGGTAGCAAAGTCCACTAAAGTCAGTACGTACTGCTTTCCTCTGGGTGTCTTTTTTGGGAAAGGGCCCAGAATATCCACAGCTACTCACTGAAATGGGACCTCAATTATGGGGAGTGGTTGGAGAGGGGCCTTGACCTGGTCTTGGGGTTTTCCCACTCTTTGGCATACCTCACAAGACCGGACATACTTGGCAACGTCCTTGCCCATCCCCTCCCAGTGGAAGGACTTCCCCAACCGGTCTTTGGTTCTGTTCACCCCAGCATGGCCACTGGGATGATCATGGGCTAAGCTTAAGAGCTTCCCCCGGTACTTAGTTGGAACCACCAACTGTTTTTGCGGCTGCCATTCTTCCCGGTGTCCACCAGAAAGAATTTCCTTGTATAAAAGTCCTTGGTCTATAACAAACTGGGATCGATTAGAAGAGTTGAGAGGCGGTGGGGTGCTCCGGGCCGCCGCCCAAGCTTTCTGAAGGCTGTCATCTGCTTCCTGCTCAGTCTGGAACTGTTCCCTTGAGGCTGGGGTCACCAGTTCTTCCTCAGACTGTGGACTTGGGCTTGATCCCTCTGGAAGCGATGTAGGTGATGGGGTTGTTTCCGTTGCTGGTGAACCGCTCTCCGCTGGTGCACCTGAGGGCATTTCAGGCTCTGGCTGAGCCTTTTGGGTATGGCTGTCTGTTGCTTCTGCCAGTTCTGGCTCGCTGGCGCCCTCTGGCGTTGAGTTTGAAGATGTGGTTGCACTTGCTGGTGCTGGTTGCTGTTCCAGTTCCGGGCCTGGGACTGGATGTGCTGTGGCTGTTTCAGTGGTTGGCATGGAATCCGGGTCCACTACTTCTGTCTGGGTCTCTGGTAACACAGACAGGGCGTCTGTGGACGGCTCAGGAACAGGAATGGGTCTGGAAGCTTGCCTGGTTTGGCTACGTGTAACCATTCCCACTCGCTTGGCCCGCTTCACCTGGTTGGCCAAGTCTTCCCCCAGTAGCATGGGGATAGGATAGACTGCAAAAGTCCACATTCCTGACCAGCCTTTGTACTGGACAGGCAGTTCAGCTGTAGGCAAGTCTACAGCTTGTGACATGAAGGGGTAAATTGTCACTTTGGCCTTTGGGTTGATGAATTTGAGGTCTACGAAGGGTTGGTGGATAGCTGACACTTGTGCCCCTGTGTCTCTCCACGCAGTAACCTTCTTTCCGCCCACTCTCAAATTTTCCCTTCGCTCCAAGGGTATTTGAGAGGCATCTGGGCCTGGGGATCTTTGGGGTGATGGTGGTGTAATGAACTGCACTCGGTTGGCAGTTTTTGGGCAGTTGGCCTTGATAAGTCCCAGTTCATTACACTTAAAGCATCTTCCATCTGATGGGTCACTGGGTCAAGGCGAGTTACTGGAGACTGGTGAGGTGGAAGATTAGGGCGTCTGTGGCTTTACTTGGGTTGTATGTGGGGTCTTTGGCTGTCCCCGGTTGTAGGGTTTATGGTCAGTGTGCCCCCTGGGGTATTCGTTCCCCTTGACAGTAGCTTTCTTGCTTTCCGCTACTTCCATCCATCTGGCTCCAATCTCCCCCGCCTCGGTGAGATTTTTGGGTTTTCCATCTTGTATGTACCGTGTTATGTCTTCAGGAACACCATCCAAGAACTGCTCCATTTGTATGAGTAGGTGCAGTTCTTCCAAGGATTTAACATTGTGTCCTGATATCCAGGCCTCATAATTTTTCCCAACGTAGTAAGCGTGTTTGGGAAATGACACATCTGGTTTCCACTTTTGGGTTCTGAAACGCCGACAGGCATGATCCGGGCTTATCCCCATTCTGTATCTGGCCTTGGTTTGAAAAAGTTTATAGTTGTTCATGTTCTCCTTAGGCATTTCAGCTGCCACCTCTGCTAAAGGTCCACTGAGCTGTGGCCTCAATTCTACCATGTACTGGTCTTCAGAGATGCGGTACCCAAGACAGGCTCTTTCAAAATTTTCCAAGAAGGCCTCGGTGTCATCACCTGCCTTGTAGGTGGGAAATTTCCTGTGCTGTGGAACAATCATTGGCGCAGGGTTGTTAGGGTTGGCTGTGTTTTGCTTAGCTTTTCTAATTCCATGGCCTGTCGGTGAGCTTCCCTCTGGAGTTCCAGCTGTTTTTGGTGGTCTGCATCTTTGGCTGCTTGCTCTCTTTTGTAGGCTGCCTCTCTTTCTCTTTCTCTCAGCTCCATCTCTTGTAGTCTTTTTTCCAGTTCTCGCCTGTGTTCAGCTTCTTTGATTTGTGCTTCGGCCTCCATTTTTGTCTTGGTAGGCATGGTTCCTGTTTTCTTGTGTTGGGGTGCCCTCCGGTGTTTATTGTCTGAACTGCAGGCTCTGTTGCCTCCTGGGGTCTGCCTAGCAACAGTGCCTTTTTCCCTTTCTTCCTCTAGTTAATCTTTTCAATGTAAAGTAAACCAGGAAAACCAATTTATTTGCATGTGTCTAGTGCTGGTATTTGACTCCTAATGGGAGTGCTATTGTGTCACAAAAGACCCTTTTGTCACAGCTTAATGGTTCCTTGCTTAATATGCAAGCCAGAAACTGCAAGAGAGAGCAGAGAAAAAAAATTCTCTCTGGTTCCCTTTAAAACCAAACTGTTTCTCTCTGCTAAAAAGCCCCTAGCAGAGAAAAGAAAAATATAATATTCCTACTGGCTTCTGGATTCTATCTATCTCACCACTGCCACTCATATCATAACCTATTCCCAGATTTGGACCTTAGCGTCCAAAATATGGGGGTTAGCATGAAAACCTCCAAGCTTAGTTACCAGCTTAGACCTGGTAAAGCTGCCACCACCCAAAAAATTAGAGTGTTTTGGGGCACTCTGGTCCCCCAAAAAACCTTCCCTGGGGACCCCAAGACCCAAATCCCTTG
This sequence comes from Gopherus evgoodei, assembly GCF_007399415.2. Taxonomy (NCBI): domain Eukaryota; kingdom Metazoa; phylum Chordata; order Testudines; family Testudinidae; genus Gopherus; species Gopherus evgoodei. Next base: position 116,751,409 of record NC_044327.1, on the reverse strand, counting down.
AGTCTCACAACAAAGGGAAATAAACCTTTTCCCTTCCCCCCATCCAGGTGTTCCTGGAGAGATACACAGAAGCAAGCTCCTTGATTCTAAACAGAGGGATTCCACCCTTTCTATTTCCAGTCCTGGACACAGAAGTACTTCCCTCTTCACCCAGAGGGTATGCAAAGTCAGGCTAGTAAATCTAACACACACAGCTTTCCCCCTGACTTCTTCCTCCCACCAATTCCCTGGAGTTCCCCACCAAAGAAAAACTCCAACAGGTCTTAAAAAGAAAGCTTTATATAAAAAGAAAGAAAAAATACATAAAATTGGTCTCTCTGTATTAAGGTGACAAATACAGGGTCAATTGCTTAAAAGAAATATGAATAAACAGCCTTATTCAAAAAGAATACAATTCAAAACACTCCACAGCAACTACACACATGTAAATACAAAAAAAACATATAAATCACTATCTGATCTTTTGTACTTACAACCGGGAAACAGAAGATTAGAAAGGCAGGAGACAGAAAAAATCACTTCTCATAGCCGAGAGAGTACAGGCAGAAGACCAGAACAAAGGACTCACACACAAACTTCCCTCCACCCAGATTTGAAAAAGTCTTGTTTCCTGATTGGTCCTCTGGTCAGGTGTTTCAGGTTACTTCTTTCCAGGTGAAAGAGACATTAACCCTTAGCTATCTGTTTGACAGGCCGTTCTTATGTTCTTTACACAGTCGGTAAAAAAAAAAAAAAAAAACACAAGAGAGAAAAATAATTTTAATACTGTACCTGTAGTGCGGGTGATTCCGCCTGCCATTACACTCAATGTAATTTTGACTATAGGCGATTTTCACTTTACGCATTGACTGTGGATCATAACCCCAGCATATGATGCAACAGACCTCTATACAAATGCAAGACATATTGCAAACAACAGGAAGAACTGGCACTATTAGGAAGAGGAATAGCTCACTGGTTTGACCATAAGCCTACTAAACCCAGGGTTGTGAGTTTAGGGATCTGGGGCAAAAATCTGTCATAGACAGTACTTGGTCCTGCTGTGAAGGCAGGGGACTGGATTTGATGACCTTTTAAAGGTCCCTTCCAGCTACAGGAGATAGATAAGACATAAGGTAAGCCTAAACCAGTCCTAGCAACCCCATTTTAATGGGGTCACTACCCACTTTGGGTTCCTGACCCACAGTCTGAGAACCATTGGTCTAGATCAGGGGTTCTCAAACTGGGGGTCAGGACCCTGCAGGGGGTTGAGAGATTATTACATGGGGCTTGCAAACTGTCAGCCTCCACCCCAAACCCCGCTTTGCCTCGAGCATTTATAATGGTGTTAAATATATAAACAAGTGTTTTAATTTATAAGGGGAGGGGGTCACACACAGAGGATTGCTATGTGAAAGGGATCACCAGTAAAATAGTTTGAGAAACACTGGTCTAGATGATACTTAGTTGTGCAACGAATGCAGAGGACTGGACTAGATGACCTCTCGAGATTCCTTTCAGTCCTATGATTCTATAAGGTAGATGTATTCAGGTCAGCAGGGCCCAATGAAATTCATCCTAGAATACTTAAGGAACTAGATAAAGCAATCTTGGAACCATTAGCAATTATCTTAGTCCTGGAGGACAGATGAAGTCCCAGAGAACAGAAGGGCAAACATAGTACCTATCCTTAAAAAACGGAACAAAGGGAATGCGGGAAATTATAGACCAGTCAGCCTAACTTTAATACCTGGAAAGATACTGGAACAAGTTACACAATCAATTTTTAAGCACCTAGAAGGGAATATAAAGAATAGCCAGCATGGTTTGGTCAAGAAAAAAATTGTGATGAACCCCCCTAATTTCTTCCTTTGTTAGCATTACTGGCTTAGTGGAGTGCAGGGCATAGGGAAAGCTGATGTGCTGTATCTGGATTTTAGTAATGCTTTTGATAGTCCTGTGTGTCATTCTCATAAGCAAACCGTGGAAATTCAGTCTACATAAAAATACTATAAAGTGGGCACATACCTGGTTGAAAGACTACTCAGAGAATGACTGTCAATGGTTTGTTGTTGAACTGGGATGGCATAGCTAGGGGGTCACAAGGGGGTCAGTTGTGGGGTTGGTACTAATCAATATTTTTGTTAATGACTTGGATAAGGGAGTGGAGAGTATACTTATAAAACTTGCAGATAACACCCAATTGTTACGGGTTGTAAGCACTTTGGAGGACAGTATTAGAATTCAAAATGACTGACAAATTAAGAGAATTGGTTTGAAATCAACAGGATGAAATTCAATAAAGTGCAATGTACTACAGTTAAGAAAAAATTTAAATACACAAATACAAAAGCAGGAATAACTGACTAGATGGCAGTACTATTGAAAAGGAATATGGGATTATACTGGATCACAAATTAAATGGGTCAACAATGTGATACAGTTGCAAAAAAGACTACATGTTCTGGGGTATATTAACAGGTGCATTGTATGCAAGATACAGGACATATTTGTTCCATTTAACTTGGCCCTCAGCACTGTGTCCAATTCTGGGCACCATACTTTAGGAGAGATGTGGATAAAATGGAGAGGGTCCATAGGAGAGCAACCTGCCCTATGAGGAAAGATTAAAAAACTGGGCACGTTTAGTCTTGAGAAAAGACGACTGAGGGGGACACCAGATAAAGTCTTCAGATATGTTAGAAGCTGCTATAAAGAGGACAGAGGTCAATGGTTCTTCATGTCCACTGAAGGCAAGACACAAAGTAAAGGGCTTAATCTGCAGCAAAGATGATTTAGGTTAGATATTAGGGAAAAAATTATAACAATAATGATAGCTAAATTCTAGAATAGGTTTCCAAGGGTGGTTGTGGAATCTCCATCATCGAAGGTTTTTAAGAACAGGTAGGACAAATACCTACCATCTTGGTCTAGTTTCACTTGGTCCTCTCTCACTGTAGGGGGCTGGATTTAAAAGAGCTTGAGGTCCCTTTCAGTCCTACATTTCTATGAATTTATAGAAACAGTGTATGCTAAATCAGGATACATTTAACTGGGATGCATCCCAGAAAACTGATTTAGCTTAAAAACAGTGAATGTTAGTGACTGTTGCTTATGTGAACCAATATTAAACACCATTTAATGGACACGGCTTTTGGATTATACCGAGTGGTGTAAAACCACATGTACTAGGTGGAAAAATAATTCTAGTTTATTAATTTAGAATAATCAAATATAGATCAAGTGCAAGGAAGTAGCTTTCCTGCATTAAGAAAGCAGTTACTCAAAGCAATAAACAACATAGGTGAGTCTTCTACCATATATCCTTATATTCATGTTTGTTTCAACATTTAGGATTACTTCAGGACATCTTTTCTCCTAAAGAGTGAAATTATCAGAATTTCGGCTTTGTATTTGATATGCCTGATTTTAATAACTCTTTCCATCAACTGAACATGTTACAGTTACTGCTAAACATTTTAGATCTATTTACATTGTATAGATATGGAAAGTATGCACCATGCAACCAATGAAGTCACAGAAGAGGCAAACTATACAAATCTGACCTTTTACAAAGATGAGAATCACCAGGTTATCAAATTCTCTCAGGTATCAATAGTATGAGGTAAGTAATAGATAAGATGAGGCACTTTAACAATAACCCAAAAGGTAGTTAGTGTACAAAATTATAAACAGAAACAGTTATTCATATTGCCCTTGATTATATTTAAAAGTGATTTTAAATTCTATATACAGTGTCTCAGATACCTCATATCCCATTTAAGCAAAATATTTAGGAATTACAAAAGAAATCAAGGCATTAATGCCATTAAATATGTGCAATACCAAGGAATGAGTAAAGAGGGGTATGTAGCAATACAGTTTTAAAGAAGTGCCTCATAGAAAGTATAGTTTTCTGCACAATCTCAAAATTTTTCAAAGGAAATTTCTATGCAGAGAAAGTTACCTTGGTATAAATGTGTAAATCTGCCAAGCCAGTACGGAAGAATCCCTACTGTGTTAAAGAAAAGAATGCCAAGTAGGAGAGGATTTAATTCTTATTGGGATTTATTGTAATTAGAAATGCAACAAATTTAACTTTACAAAGGAACTAATTATGCCAATTAAAAACCACTTAGTAAAACTTTATAGGAATTTATTTATTAAAATTACTTAGGGCACATTTCCAAGGAATTTTAGCAAAAAAGATTTTAAGCAGTTGAGCACAGACACCCATCCTTTACGGAATTCAGATTAAGATGTAAGAATGGTATCTGCAATGAGCATTTCTATATCAAGATTGAGAGAAAGAATATAATGCCCAATTAAGTTCAGCAGTAACAAAGGGATCTTATAAACCTACAGGCATCAGTAGTACCTGGCCCTCTCCTGAACTGCATATCCTGTGAGTGTGTGTATCTGGCTACCAAGTTCACAATTTTCCAACTGGAGATGGTATTTTGAAAGATTACCACGAATTTTCATGGTGTCTAATCTGTAGTGAACTGTCATATCCTACTGTTTGTTTCAACTGATGTGCAACTTGTAACAAACAAACAAGTTACGTTGATGCAACAGTAATTTGAAATATGCTTCCTCACTCTCTATTTTTGGACGGGAAAAGGGAGACTAAAAAAATTATTCCCTTTGAGAAATATCCATACTGTATCAATGCTGATCATAAATTAGCACAGGCTTATAAGAAAGTAGCTCTGGATTTTATTTTAAACGTACTTTCAGAAAACCAAAGATGATTTATTTAAATTTGACATTTTAAACTAATTAAACAAATGCAGGCTACATTAAGTCTTCTGTTTTTAAAGATAAGCCAGTCTAGTTTTGAAATTTAAATGAAACTGTAAAAAAAGCCTTAGTTATTACAATGACAAAATTAAAACTTGGCAAAAGTAATGAATTTTATTTACAAATACATGTACCAAGATTACAACAGAAATACTCTAGTGAAACTCCATCTCAACAAAAGCAATGATTTATTGGTAACGGCATTAAATGAAACAGATTGACAGTCTCTGGCTACAGTCAAGCAATTATCCAGGAACTGCAGATAAAGTGAAGATCCCATTTGATTTTAATAAGGCGATCCAGTGTTCCTTGCATCTTAGTGGCTCTCTCCTTTCTTGCCTACCACCTGATAAAAGAAAAATAGAAAATCACTACTTATGAAAGTTATGTTAGAAAACAAACAGCTCCCCAACCAATTTTTTTATAAGCTTCAAACTAAATGAAGTGGCCCCGTTTGCAGTGGTATTAATGGATTTTTCAGCACGCGTTCTAGTGCTGTATGCAGAGGGAGCTGTAAATTCCTGCAGGAATTAAACAGGACAGGGGATATGTGAGGAATGCCCCAACCTCAAGTATTTTTAATCTAGATAGCAAAGAACTCGTTTGTTTGAGACAAGTTAGGAAAAAGCAACAGCCCACATATTTTTATTATTCACAGAACAAATTAGGTGTCAAGAATCAGACCTGAACACACAACAAAAATGCAGTGGTAAGACTACCCCAAACCTAGCCTTCTGGGACGAAATTTCAAGAGTTGTTGTAGGAGATGAACTAGATCTATATTAAAGACAGGTCTTGGAGAAATTTTTGCTTTATAATGTAATTCAACGCTGAAAACTAACTAAAAGCAGCAGCATTCCACATTTATTGTCAATGACTTGGATATCAAGTATGCTCAATGTTAGTGAAATTTTTTTTTTTTCTAACTGCCAGCTCTGCAAACTCAGTCTAGAATCAAATTCAAGTTTTGTTCTTCCCTTTCTAGGTATCATCAGTAATCAAGGTTTAGAGGGAAGATTTGCCTTCTAACACCAATGCAACCTCATTAGCTTTGAGGTTGCAAAGGTACAACTGATTGGAGCTTAAACAATTCTGCTGCTGCACAAAAAGGAAGAGAATCCAGCTCACCTGGCTAAGATAAGCACATACACGATAGATCTGCTGTCTACATGTAAAATGGTTTTTAGTCACTTTTCAGAACACAACCACGCTGAGTTTTTGCCAACCCAGAAGAATAACTGGTTACAAACTAAACAAATTAAGTGAAAAGGGGTTTGTTATAGAAGTGGGTGGGTGGGGTTCTGTGCAGGTTCTGCTTTGTGCAGGAGGTCAGACTAGATGATCATATTGGTCCCTTCTGACCCTAAAGTCTATGAATCTATGAAAAAAAATCTGTGTTAACAATTGAATAATCATAGCACAGGTCTGGAGGATAGAAGCTGTTCTAATTTTAATTCTGACCCTGATTTACCATGTAGCCTTGAGCAAGTCATCCTCAGGTTCTTTGTTTACCTTTCTAAACTTGAGAGCAGTACTTACCTACCTGCCAGTGTTACCAAGATTATGCTTTGAAGCTGAAGTTGTAATTAAATCCTATGTATTTAATAGGACACGTTAATAGCACTATAATACTGGTAAGGCTGAAATCTTTGAAAAGTAAAAATCTCTGTATTTTAGTAAATTGACTACTGTGGCAAAACGTGTTAAGGGATAGTATGGTTACCTTTGCAATACATGGCTTCCCAAGGACACAGCATGTTCTCAAAGGTTCATACAGCTCAGTACTTTAGTACTGGCTGAAATGATGAAGGTTGGTGTACCTGGTTGGAACAGCGATTATGTTCTGCTGTGACAAATGGGAGCTCTGGGTTATTTTTCCCAGTATTTCCTCCCCTGCAAGGTCCATAACAGCTGAAAGGAAATGCCTTTCACCACTCGACTGCAATTGCTCTGACTAAAAAACCATACTGACTGAATTCCCTTGTAAAGAGCTTTGGTATCTATTGGTCAGCTCCTCCTCCAAAGAGCCGGTGGCCAGGAGGATGCTCATTGAGCTGTAGAGCCTAATGGGTAGGGCCAAGAAAATTCTAGTTGCGCAGCAACGTTGAGGTGCCCATAAAAAAAAAATCCATTCACTTGTGTTAAAGTTTGATTAATCAGGTTAAAAAAATAATTCAACTCAACAAATAAGTAAACAAAATATATATTCTTTGACTGTGTACCTTAAACCCCAAGCACAATGCCCAAATTTGGATTAAGCAGAAAAACACTAATATATTAAAGATTATTAAGATGTTAGCAGATGTGTAACATCAATCAAGAAATAGAGCTATACCATTCAGAGCTGGGAATTGTCAACTTGCCCATGTGTATTATCTGCAAAAATTAAGCACCAGAATGGATATTTTTGTCATTACAGGCCAAAAAGGCTCATTTCCCATCCCTGCCCCAAATGGAGGATGGTTGTAAGAACAGCAGTTTCTTATTTTCTACAAGACATTCATCTCCCTCCCATCACTTATGGGACACTTTATATGGCAGTTGTTTGTAAGATACCATACCTTAACTATGAATAGGTACTGCAATTGTGACATAATACAAATCTTTAACATTAGACATTTTGTAAAAATGTAAATATATAATAATTTCTTGATCTGACTGGCCCAACAATGGAAAGAGAAATTAAATTGGTGTGATTTGCTAAATATCTTTCTGCTAAAAAATTAGCCAACTAAACTGAAAATTTTGAAATAACTGGGGATGAAAAATCCTGAGATTGTCTTCATGATAGATTACACCTTAATAACCTGTTCTAATGTTATTCCCCATACAATAAATTGTATAAAAGCCATATTAAAGTATTTGCCAAAGTCTCAAACTGCATCTCAAATTGCTTTATAGAATTAAACACAAGATAGACTATAAAAATCAAAGAAATGTGTAGTGTAACAAATCTACTATCTAGTTTTAATGTTAACAAGCATAAAAATTAAAAAGCAAACTTGAGCAAGAAAAGATTTTAAAATGGGATTAAAAAAGATGAGTTGATGAAGCAGAGAGGTACAGGAAAGCTGTTCCAGAGCACAGTAGCTGCAGAGGAGAAGGCTCTTGCACCAGTGGCGAGATTGTGGAAAGGGAGAGAGACAGATGGTAGATGAACGGAGGGAGCAGGGAGGGGTGTGGCACGAGACAAGGTCACTCTTAATATTCATTTTAAAACATTTTCTTCTGCATTTTTAGTTCTTTGGGGTTGGGAAGTTAAGCTGAAAAAACAAAAACAAGATGTTAGAAAAAAGGAAAAGCAGCCTGGTGTGCAGTTTTAAGAAGAAATGAAAAGCTATGATCATCTGGGGCTTGGGAAACTACTTTTTACATGCACCTACACCTCGATTCCAAAAAGGAGCAGTAGCTTATAAGGGTTCTAGAATGCTGATATTAATGAGTAATGAATATAAAGTGAAATCTATGTTAAAAGCATACTGGGACATGAGTGAAAGATCCTCTGTCCTCCCCAAAAAATTCAGACTGCAAGTTCGCTACAACGTTCAACAGCAAGACACCTAGAACTCGGATGCTAACAAATGGGAAATAAAACAAACCCACTTCTTTGACCCATCTCACTTGGCTGCTCTGGCTAGCAGGGTAACCTAGCCTAGCAAAGTCTCTGGAGGGAAACACCTTAAAAGTAATCTGCAACAATTTTATATGCACTATAGGTATGGTAGCTTTAATGAATACATAGCTTGCATTGGCAGACAGCAAAAACTAGATGTCAACATACTGATGATGTTTAGTTCTCAAAACTATCACACTGTCCCATCTTATTACATTTATAAAGATGGTCATAAAGCAAGCATTTCAAGAAGTATTCTTACTGTGCATTAACTTTCCAGGAAAATACATGTATTTTATTTACACTCTCCTGCTGTTCATGTCGTCACTTAAGCGGCGCAATAGAGTCTCTTCTTTCTCCCCTGCCCCCACATCCCTCAATTTAGCACAATCCACTCAAGTTTTCTATTAAAGTTTTGGAGCATTTAACAGTTCCCACTTCTCATCAGCTAAAATCAAGTTTCAGAGAAGAGGGAGGAGCTACAGCCTATCAATGTAAGTTTAAAAGCCATTTTGTATTTTGCATCATTTTATTCATTGACCTAACATTAATAGCTAGATCCATGTGTCACAGTGAGCATTCACAGATAGCAGGTTAAGTTATCATTGAAAGACCAACCAGCAGCTTCTTATTGTTTTTACTAATTTTCAGTACAAGATTTAACTAACCACAAATTCTACATTTGACATTTTAAGTACTGGATGCTGTGGCCCTTTTCTGTTTACCTTTTACCTCTTGAGCAGCTGCTCAGTTTAAGCTTAGTTAGCTATATAGCACTTTGGATGCTCATAGTACTTTAAACACAAACAAGATGGTCCCTCCCTGATGAACTACTGTCTAAATCAGACAAGTTATACAAAGTGTTAAGACAGCAGAAGACTGGGATAAAGGAAAGCATCTACTGGGAGCACTGATTATAAGGAACTGTTACAGTTATATTGCAGTTACATCTTTATTTGTATTATAATTAAAAGACCACAATGGAGCCTAGTTTGAGCCAAAATTGAGATTAGTGAACAAAGTTAAAATAGTGAGTTCTCAGGAGTTATACATAGTTACCTGCAGATGAAGAGAAAATGGGTTTTGAAGAGTTTCCCGGTTAACTTTTTATTCAATATCTTTTTTATACATTTGAATATAATGTCCAACGCTATGTTACCAGAACATTAAGGCTGTACAGCTAAATTGCAAAAAGTTAAAATTCCTATGGGAACCGTAACTCTGCCAGACTACACAGCCCACATGTTACGGTAAAATACTTAACAGTAAGATTACATATTCTGGAATTAAAATAAGAATTATTACAAATGAGGTGTATACATATTTAATTTGGTGGCTAAGTTTTGTCCTAGGAGTCTTGGACAAATTCATATCTGGTTAAAACAGTCCTGAATTTATCCCTTTAACTTCTGCATTTCCTGATTGATTTAACTGTACAACTTTAAATAATATTTAACATTAGTTTTCGTACTTTTTAAAATGGAGGCTACAGAGGCACAAGTACATTCTTTGCTACTCAGAAGTGTGTATTCCTTTGACTGCAGCACTTACGTGTACACTTCAGGGAGCATGCACTCAGATGCACTGGTGTGTTATTTACGAGAACTATACAGGTGCTTCCAAGAAGTCCACCAAGGAGCAGTTTTAAGACCTGCTCTCCACAGAGGCAAGGATTGACATCTGGATTCACTCACCCAAACCAGAACAAAGAAAGCAAGAGATGCCTGGAGAACTGCACCAGTTCTAGGTGCTTTCACAGCTTTATGAAGACATAGTAAGTCTTAACTGAATGCGAGAGCCAATGAGTGCATTAAAAAAAAACCACTAATGGGAAGATGACAGATGGCCATAGCGGAGAGTCCAGACAGAGGCAACAGTTTGGGACAGCTGTGTGCTGTATCACATGAACTGTGTAGCTTAAAAATTAGAGAGGTTTTCCACTGTCTGTGCTCAGTGCTATATTCAAGAGTTTTAAATTTTTTCCTAAACTTAGCAAGCATGCACCTCATTGAGCACTACTTATATAACAAGCCTGAAATCCAGTTCGTTAGTGAATAAAATAGTATTCCAACATTTTTAAAATGCAGAAAAGTCTCTCACTTTCAACTCTAAATTTTCCTCAAACAGTTAAAAAAGATCTTCCTGGAACAGAGATCAAGATGTCTATGTGAAAAATGAATTTTTCAGATTATGAAGCAGTGAAGATGAAAAACTATTTCACAGACTTAATAGCAATGCTGTAGAATGCTGTAAAATTCACACAACACAAAATGGTAAGTCTTTTTTTTTTAAAAAGCAGAGCATAAACAGATGTCTTTGGCTACTCATTGTAATTGGGTGCTAAGAGACTTATCTACACATTTCTTCTGGTTTAGAGCCAACTGAAAACATTAAACAATTCTAAATCAGCAATCCAATCACTTTTTAGCACATTTAACACAGCTTTCTCAGTCATTGTCTTTTCAAGTTTGAGTGTATTAAATCAAGTGTTAAAACTGTACAGTTTTGCAGTATCACATTTAATCTAATGGATATAAGTTTATCTGTAAATCCTTACAATTCTAAATGTTATAAAGGCTTCCAGATAATTTTTTGCCAAATACTATTGGTGTAAACCATCAAGTTTTGTTTACCACTGCAGTGAAAGTTCTCTTAAAGGCTTTAGTAATACTATTTATCTGCACTAGTATGAGACTAGTTACATGCTGAATTGACTGGCTCAAACACATTTTAATTGGCCAGTTTTAAATGGAGTTTGATTCGGAATAGTAAAACCACCCCCTCAAACAGCAGAAGCTATGTCGGCAACAGAAGCTGTCCTGCCAACATAGCACTGTCCACATCAGCACTTATGTCAGTAGAACTCATGTTGCTCGGAGGGGTGCATGTGTGGAGTGGTGGTTTATTCACCCTCCTGAGCAACAGAAGTTCTGCCGACATAAGCTGTAGTGTAGAAGTAGTGTTAGAGTTGGCTACCCACTGAGTACTCCATTTCCTTTAAACCCTCAAAGCACCTACTTTCAGCCCCACCCAGGGTGGTCCAAAAGCAGCTCAAGTGTTTGTCTGGCTATTCCTTTGATTAGGAATAAACAGCCCTTAAATGATATTGGAACAAATTAAAATTAGAGTTATGAAATTGTATAAAGATAAATACACCGTACATTATTGAAGAAGCAGCCTTATAACCAAGTATTTCCAAATCTCTAGTCTATTTAAAATTGCCTCCTGAACAAAATCTTCAGGCATAGATTTATTTTAGTTTACTTATGCTTTCTATTTTCCAATCTGTGCAATGGCTTTTCTACAAACTGCCCACCTGTAGGGCACAGGAATATTCAGAGACACCACAAACATTGCAACTATTACATATAATCTTTAAGTGATCATTCTTTAAGTGATCATTGTTTATCCCCCACTGAATGTCTAAATTGTTATTCCAAAATGCCTTTCATCTTGAAAGATTCTTAGGCATGTTACACATCACAGACAAAGTTGCCCCAAAGTCAAAATTTCTAAAGTTTCAAAGGCACATGTATTGCACTGAGAGGAATAAGAGGTATCCTAACACAAAATGAACAATTATAGAAAGAATCCACTTAGTTGAGAATGAAACTACCAATCCACTAACACACACTTGTTTTAAAAATGTAATTAAACATTCATGTGCATGTTCTGGAATTCAACTTACTCGCTTGAAGTCATTCATGTTTGTTGCTTGGACTGGAGTTCCAATAAATGTAAAATATGTAATTCTTGTCGTCTCTTCATCACCATGATTGGATTGGACAAATAACTAAAAAAAGTAAACAAAGTTAGAAGTAATACATATGAACTATCTTAATATACATGGTGTAGTTACAGCAGTTTGGCTAACACTACAATCCTTCCCTCACTTATTAGTTTCTAAAATTTTTAGAAAAAAGTGGGGGCAGACAACCCAACAGCTTCAGAAGTATACCCCAAAAATATTACTTTGTGGGAAGTATAAATAACTACAGACTTCTTTAAATAGAGGCCAATCTCCTTATTAAATCTCTCTGCTCACCTCTGTAAAAACGACTACCAATCAAGCATGCAGCAAGGTAGAATCTAGGTTTCTCCAACTTTCAGGTCTGTGGTTAAATCAGAAGTAGTAAGCAAGCAAGAAGCTTTTAAATCTGAGGCATCAAAGGAACTGCAGGTGAACAGTTAATTTACCTACTTTCAGATTATATCAAACGGCTGTTTAACCATTTTCTATATTTATTGAAATCAACACAATTTGCTATGAAGAAGTAATGATATTACGTTTTTTTCAATATGAAGATTTGTTAGAATTCAACAGGAGCTCAGTAGGGATAACTTACATGGCTCCATAAATGCTGTCCCATATTTCTATCACTTTCTCTTCTTAAAGAAGTATGAACTGGTAATAAGAAATCTATAAAACCAAAATACGTTTTCGAATTTGGTTTAAACTGGCTTTGCGTCACAAAAACCAATACATACTGTAAAATGGACAAATGAAAAAAATCAATTATCTCAGGAAAGGGAAATGGTCAGGAACTGGGACCAGCAGACACAATGGGGGAGTGCAAGGAAGAGATCCTGTGGGTCTCCTGCACCCTTACAGCAGAATAGCAACAAGAGCCCTCTCTCCCCCACCAGGAGGAGGGAGAGCAGCAAATATTAGAGGGCTACTATGGGCCCTGTGCATCATGAGACAGGGAGCAGTATTAGTTGCCATTTTTAAAATATAAATAAATATAAGTCTTCCAATGGCAGTGAGTTGAAATGTTTTTCCTAGAAGGACTGGATAGCATGAAGAGAGGGAATTTGTGGTAAATAAGGGCTGTGAAGGAACGTGCTTGCCAGGGGCACAGGAGGGGATTGTTTTTCTAGGGGAAGTCGGAAGAAGTTACACTGTAACTTTTGACAAATCGGATATTTATTGTCTGTCTTTTTTGCAAGCATCTTGGAGCATAGACTCTGCTAGTTAAGTGCCTAGCACAATGGGGTCCCAATCCTGCTGGCTGGGGCCTTTAGGTTTTCCCCAATAACATACTATTACTTGGGGGGCGGGGGGAATATCTACATTTGGAGAAGATGGTCACTGCGGCAACGACATCGTAAAATCTTAGCACCCACTCCTTGAAACTCTTGGGCATATGCTTACCATTATGAAAGCGAGTAGTTCTACAGAAGTCAATCTAGCTGTTCACATACTTGAAGTGAAGCATGTGTCTTTGCAGGACTAGGGACTATATTTGCATTCATCATTTCCTGATGATGCATCCGCTAGCTGAATCAAATTTTGGTGAAATTTTGTCTGATGTACAAGTCTTCACATAACAGTTGAAACCAGCACTTCAGAGAACAACACTGGATCAGGCACCTTTTTGGTGCCAAGAACTCTGTCCCTCTATGTCTAGGAGCTACTTACCTGCCGCATGCCCCCACTATGAAACCCACAGGAAGTTTTTTAAATTAGTTATATTATATTGTTCAGTTAACAATTAAATGTAGATTCCACAGTTAACAGGATGTTGTTCATATACTGTTTAATAAGATAAATTTACAAATGCATACAAGAGTCTCACACCTAAGAACCTATGAGCCTGCAGGAGACTATTGGGAATTAACAAGCAGCAGATAGGAGAAAAAACTTGAAACTGACCACAGTGCAGACAAAGAACCATTACTATATGGATATCAGTCTGTACTAAATGCTAAGTTGGTACAACATGCAGATTTCATTTTAAGACTGTCCATATAACCTGTCCGTGCAAATGCTATGATCTTGTCAAGTAGTTCAAACCCAGAGGAGAGATTCACGTGTTCTACTGTGAGCTTCTGTGACTACTTGATATGATTCAATCTGGCTATTGTGGCTTTGTTGGGAAGCATTACATTCCAGCTAGTTGTCAGAGCATGTTCGTGACCAACCTCTGTTGAAAAAAAGGCTGTGGCCTGCAATTCTTTTATATAAGTGGTGGTCTGAACAGCAGACAACTCCACAATCACAAGGACAACTTTGAGTAAAAACTATTCAATGGCTAAGTGAAGGCAGCAATTTGGGGGAAAAAAGCTTTGCATAATAAATGGAAAAGAGGGGAAATAGACAATATAAATTAGTAAATTATGAGGTGCAGAAAATTGATAAGGGAAGGCAAAGCCATGGGGGGGGGGGGGGGAAATCAATGCCTGCCAAAGGTAAGGACAATAAAGAGTAATCTCCCCCAACCTCCTGGCTGAGGTGGAGCTCAGCTCCACTGATGTTAGTTTAATAAATTTTGGAATACCAGGGAAAATCAAGAAGTCGGAACAATTGCTAATGTTGTGCCAATATTCAAAAATGGCAAGCAGGATGACCTGGATAACTATAGGCAGTTAGTTGACATCAACCCCAAACAAGATAAAGGAATCACTGCTAAAGGAATCAATTAATATAGAATAGCAATATAACTAATGCCAGTCAACACAGTTTTATGAAAAATAGGTAATTTCATTTTTTGACAAGATAAGTTTTGTTGAAAGGCAGCTGCATAGATGTAATACACTTCGACTTTTGTAAAGCATTTGACTTAATACCAGACAACATTCTAATTAAAAATCAGCACTATACTGTACCAAACCACAGGTTTAGGATGCATTTTAGGATGCATCAGGCGAGGTATTTCCAGCAAGGATAAGGAGGTGTTAGTACCGTTATATAAGGTGCTGGTGAGACCCCATCTGGAATAGTGTGTGCAGTTCTGGTGTCCCATGTTCAAGAAAGATGAATTCAAACTGGAACAGGTCCAGAGACGGGCTACTAGGATGATCCGAGGAATGGAAAACCTGCCTTATGAAAGGAGACTCAAAGAGCTTGGCTTGTTCAGCCTGGCCAAAAGAAGGCTGCGGGGGGATATGCTTGCTCTATATAAATATATCGGGGGTTAACGTTAGGCAGGGAGAGGAATTATTTAAGTTTAGTACTAATGTAGGCATGAGGACGAATGGGTACAAACTAGATATTAGGAGGTTTAGACTTGAAATTAGACGAAGGTTTCTAACCATTAGGGGAGTGAAGTTCTGGAATAGCCTTCCGAGGGAAGTAGTGGGGGCAAGAGACTTATCTGGCTTTAAGACTAAGCTTGATAAGTATATGGAGGGGATGTTATGATAGGATAGTTTAATTTGGGCAATTGATCTTGGATTATCACCAGATAAGTCTGCTCAATGGTCTGCGGGGAGATGTTGGATGGGATGGGAACTGAGTTACTCCAGAGAATTCCTTCTTGGGTGCTGGCTGGTGAGTCTTGCCCACATGCTCAGGGTTTGGCTGATCGCCATATTTGGGGTCGGAAAGGAATTTTCCTCCAGGGCGGATTGGCAGAGGCCCTGGAGGTTTTTCGCCTTCCCCTGCAGCGTGGGGCATGGGTCGCTTGCTGGTGGATTCTCTGCAGCTTGAGGTCTTCAAACCAATTTTGAGGATTTCAATAACTCGGTCCTGGGTTAGAGGTTGTTATAAAAGTGGACGGGTAGGGTTCTGTGGCCTGCCTTGTGCAGGAGGTCAGACTAGATGATCATTTTGGTCCCTTCTGACCTATGAGTCTATGAGGTTATATGAATTAAAACTGGCAAATGATATCTCAAGAAGTAGTTGTCAATGGGGGTGTTTCTACCGGTGTTCTACAGGATCTGTATTAGGCCCAATGCTATTCAACATCATCATCAATGATCTAGAAGTAAATATGGAGTATCTGCTGATAAAGTTGGGGATGACACAAAGATTAGTGGAGTGATAAATAACAAGGATAGGACTGTCATACATCTGGATTTGGTAAACCAGGCCCATTCAAACAATGAGTTTTAACAGACAGATGCAAAGTTACACTTGTATGAACAAGGAATGCAGGCTGTACCCACAAAACGGAGGACTGTACCTTGGAAAAAACAGTGATTGAAAAAGGATTTAGGAGTCACAGTGGACAAGCAACTCAACATAAGCTCCCAGTGTGATGATGTGGCAAAAAGGGCTGATACAATCCTTTGATGTATAAACAGGGGCGAGGTAAATAGGAAGGTAATTTTACTTCTGTAAACAACATTGATACTAGAATACTGCATCTAGTTTGATGTCCATATTTTGAAGAGGATGTGGGGAGGGTACAGAAAAGAGCCACAAAAATTATTTGAGGGTTAGAGAAAATGCACTCAAGTGAAAGACAGAGATCCCAAGCTATTCAGTTTAATCAGATAATTTCTGAATCTTTTTGATAAAGTATGTAAGAACCTTCTCAGGAATAAAATGCTGGGTACTAGAGGGCTGTTTAATTTAGCAGCCAACAGCAAAACAAGAACTGATGCCTGGAAGTTGAAGCTAGACAAATTCACATTTTAAAAAAGGGGGCTTTATTTCTAAACAGAAAGTGAATAACCATCAGGAACAAACTACTAAGGGAAGTGCCCAGATGCCCTTTTGGAAGATGTGCTTTATACAAACAAGTTATTGAGTTCAGTATGGGGGTAACCCAGAGAAACGTAATGCCTTGTAACATACACATTATTCAGCCAAAAAAAGGTGAACACACCCCAGAATATTAGCAGCAGTGTTGTATGTAAGACATGGGACATAACTGTCCCACTCTACACAGCACCGGTGAGGCCTGCATTAGAATACTGTGACCAGTTCTGGATGCCACACTTTAGTACATGTGTATAAATTGGAGAGAGTACAGAGGAGAGCAACTAAAATAATAAAAGGTTTAGAAAACCTGACCTATGAGGAAAGGTTAAAAAACTGAGCATGTTTAGTCTTAAACTGCAACATGGGAGACAGATATTAGGAAAAACTCTCTCTAACTTAACTATAAGGGTAGTTAAGCACTAAAGCAGGCTTCCAAAGGAGGTTCTGGAAACCCCATCATTAGGTTTTTAAGAACAGACTGGACAAACACCTTTCAGAGACAGTCTAGGTTTACTTGGTCCTACCTCAGCACAGGGGACTGGACTTGATGACTTTAAGGTCCCATCCAGCCCTAGATTTTGATAATTCTGTAAGTTCAACTGGATATTTTATAGTCCCTTCCTTGCCTTAAATGCTATGAACCTATATTTGGCATAAGTGTGTAGTCACTCTGAAATGAGAAGACTGTTATAAGAAAACCTGGCTAAGCTTTGAAACCTTTGTCACCTCAATTATTCTGTCCCAGAGTATTTTAAATTAGACTTCCAAACTTCATATAGCTACATTTGCATGAAGCTTGGAAGAGAAAGCTTTACTTACAGTTACGCTGTTAACATTCTGAAATTTTACATAGCGAAGCTGGACAATACCATCTTCTTTTATATCATCCGGCATTAGTTCCAAGGCTTGAGTTGGTTCACTTCTTTCTGCCTCTTCAAAGTCCATAGATCGGGGAAGGTTGATAAAGATTTTTATATACTTGGGACCCTGACCTGTGTTAAAAACAAATCAGCAATTTTAAGTAACTGAACCATATTTTAAAGTATAAAATTTCAAACACATCTTTAGGACAGTTTGTTATATAAACACTTAGTGATAATTAAATATTTTAGTTTTGAAATGTAAAAGTGTGGTTTCTGTACTTATATCTTGCATAGATTCAGAAATTTGTATTTGCACCTTACTCTAATGTATTGTCAATATAAACATCTGTGCCATATCAAAAATAAAAGATAGGGATAGCATGAGATTACATTAAAATTTTTTTAAACAAAACAAGTCTACTGTATGTATTCTTTCCCTCCCCCCCCGACCCTAATTTCAATGAAGCTGTTACAAGACTTCCAGAGAGCAATACGATCCATACTGTCCTCTTGCCATGAATACAACATGAATGCTAATAGTTATAATGATACTGCTTAGAAAACAGGAAGTGCGGCTAACAGATTCAGGATGCTGAAATAAGAGTCTAGTTAAAACTGGGAGAACACTTACACCTTTAAAAATGGTGTAAGCGGAACTTATTAGGAACAATTTGATGAATGAAGGAATAGACGCATTTTACTCACCATTATCTGGCCCTTGAAGTTTCATGGAATAAAGCTTGACAGGTTGATTAAAAGCTACAGTAATAAGGAGCTGTAGAGAAAAAGTTTATGATAAAGTATTTTTGAACGCAGAAGATTTTGAAATGCAGAAAAAAATATTTAAACTAGAAAAATAGGTCAAAACTGTGTTTAGTTCAGGAAAAGTAGCTGTGATTGCCAGGATGTGATTAATATTCTCAGTCTTTATATGCAAGTATTATTAGAGAATAGGGAATATCCTCTTACACTGTTTGTAAGAAGGGTCATTTTAATGATAGCCAGTCTACCAGAACCCTGAACCAAGTATCTCAGAGATTTTGGCCAACACTTTTGAAAATGGGTACCTAAAGTTAAGAGTCCTAACCCAAACATCCTGGGCAAGATTTTGAAAAGCCACTAGTAATTTTGGGTGCCTCAATTTTTGGATGCTTCCTCTGAGATGCCTTAATGAGGCCCAATTTTCAAGACTGTGGAGTATCCAACAGTTTCCAAACATCTGAATACAAGTTTAAGAGCTTAACTTTAGATACTCATTTTCAAAAAAATCTTGGCCTTCATCTGTATTAGTAACACGGCAGCCCCCCATCTCACCCAAATCCCTGAAAGACTCCACAAATTAAGAATTCTGTTTAATATCAAAACATTTTATGAAGCATCAAGAGCAGTGTTTTATGTAAAGGAAAAAACTTTTAAAAGCTATGTGAGATTATGGTTTTCACTGATTTTAACGTTTTCTTCCCCAAGTCAATTCTCCACTGTTTAAAATAAACCCTTGAGCTTTCAATTAATATCCAGTAACAGGTCTACTGCTTTCATCATCAAGTGCAGGGGTAGGCAAACGGTGGCCTGTCAGAACTTCTAATTTGGCCCCTGAGCTCCTGCTGGAGAGTGGGGTTGGGGGCTTGCCGTACAGCTCCCAGAAGCGGTGATATGTCCCTGCTCTAGCTCCTACGTGTAGGGACAGCCAGGGGGCTCCGCACACCATACCCACAGCTCCCATTGGCCGGGAACAGTGGCAAATAGGAGCTGCATGGGCAGTGCCCGCGGATAGAGAAATGCACAGAACCCCCTGTGACTCCGTATAGGAGCTGTAGGGGGGACATGACGCTGCTTCCTGTAACTGCCTGAGGTAAGAGCCACCCGGAGCCTGCAACCCTGAGCCCACACCCCAACCCCCTGCCCTAGCCCTGTTCCCCTCCCACTCTGTGAACCCCTTGGGCCCAGCCTGGAGCACCCTCCTACACCTCAAACCTCTCATCCCCACCCCAGAGCCAGCACCCCCAGTCAGAGCCCTCCACCCCACTCTGCCCCAGCCCCCTGCCCTGATCCCCCCTGCCCGCTGAACCCCTCAGTCCCAGCCCAGAGCAGTCTTCTGCACCTCAAATCCCTCATTCCCAGCCCCACCCCAGAGCCCGCTTCCCCAGCTGGTGCCCTCACCCGTCCCCAGCCCCCAATTTCATGAGCATTCATGGCACACCACACAATTTCTATACCCAGATGTGGTCTTCAGGCCAAAAAGTTTGCCCATCCCTGATCAAGTATATAGTTTATTATTGTAGGCTTGCTGCTCGTAAGTACTGTGTTGTTTGGCATTTGATTAGCCAGAAGGAGAAAGATAGGAAGACCTATTAGTCTCCAGACAAGTTATTTCTCCTGCTTTTTAATCCCAAGACTACTGTAAACATGAAAATTAGATAACTGTATTAGACCAATACAATGAAAAAACTGCCCTTTAAACTTATAATCTACCTCTGAAACAAACTGAAATTATACCTGCTCGTCACAGTCAGATTCCAGGTAGGTAGAGTCTTTACGTAAACAGTTATCGAATCCATGTTCATCGCTTTCATTAAGACATTCACAGCCAGCTTTATTAATAAATGGCATTAAATCCATCTGAAAAAGAAAGAGCCAACAGTACTGCTTGCTGGGTGCTTGAAAATGTGCCATCTACTAATTTAAAAGGATTAGTCAATATGTGGATGAGTGAAACTCCTCATTGTATATAGGAGATAAAATAATAAAACTGGTCAGACAACTTAATTAGGAACACAAAACATTCATCTTACTTTTTAGTTAAACTCCCCCACCCTTTCCAAGTTTTATAATCACATGTTCCCTGGAATGCAAATTCACAGAAGTCCACAGCAAGAGAGACCAATAATAAAGTGAATTATCTGAGGCTGTATTTTGGCTGAAGCACAAGAACTATATCCTAAAAAATTATTCATAATGCATTTGCAAAACAGGCATAAAGACTGAAGCTTTAAGAAAGTCCAAAAGTAAGCCTACTCAAAGATGAACTGTGTACAGTAAATGGAACAGCTTAGAATGCTATCACCGTAAATGTTACTAGACTCCACCTGCAGAGCTAATCTTGTTACCTCTCACATGTAGCGCTGAAAAAAAGCTGCTAGTTTATAAAAGGCTTTGATGACGAGATTGCACTCATTTCTAACAAGTTTTAGTATTTAATTAAGATTGTTTCATCAGGCATTAAGAATTCCCCAGCCCTTTTCCTTGTGCCTACTAGCTTTCAGTACAGCAAATAGCAGCAATTGCTTGATTCATTGAAGAGTAGATTTCTTTATGGTTGAACTTTTTCTTATGAAGTATCCAACTAAGGGTATTTGCATCATGAAAGAAAAACATGGAAATACCACCAACTATATACCAATAGGATACAAAATCTAGATCAAGATACACTCAAGATAATATCTTGGGGGGGAAAACTCCCCCCGTTTTTCTCCAAAGAGATAAGAGTCTATTGTGCCTTCAAGAAGGCTTAAGTTCTGATACGGACCACTAAAAAGCTGTGACATCACTGTGTAATGCAGTGAAGTACACAGCTAATAACTCAATGGAATTCTTTACTAGGTTTCCACACACTCAAATTTTCAAACTTGTTTAAAACATTCCACCTCACGAAGAGGCAAAAAAAATACATTACCAAGGACAATGAATATGCTCAGTTTATAGCTTAAATATTCCGTTGTTTTCCAACTCGTTATGAAAAGTTAGGTGGCCAGAATACCATCCTCCCCTCAGCTGGGAAGGTGGATTTCATGCTTTCCTTACTCAAAATCTTTTGAGCCTTCTGTTTAAAAAGCTTTCCAGACAATTATCACCTTTATGTAGAGGCTGAACTTGGAAAAAAAATCTGTTCATTTTATGAAATTACCCAAGTTTCGAAAAAGCAGATGTATACCTACTTTTGTGCTCATGTTACTTAAATTACTTCTAATGTGTTTTGGGCTGTGAAGCTAAAAAACAGTCTTTTGCCTCTTTGTATTACAATGTTGCCATGCTGAATGTTACATTAGTGTAAGTATTTACATTCACAACTAGACAACACTAACGCTGATACCATAGTGTGTAACTGAACTGTTGCATATTCAAGTGGCCCATATTCCTACTGTTTATTTACATAAGAATGATTCAACAGGAAGAGTATGTTATTTGTATTTGTATGGTAGATGTCTCTATTTAGCTATGAATTTGAAGTACTTAACATCCAAAGAGATGCGTTTTTACATTTAACAATTTTAGGTTTCACAACTACTATTCGGAGTTAAGTTTAATGTATTATATTTCCTAATACTTAATACAAACCTTCATACTACTGTAGTGAAGCTATCATGTTATTGAATCTATTAGCGGTTTTAGTGTTTCTGAAATATAATACCAGGTAGTCAATCAAAAGTGTTTTTATATTGCTGCCAGAACAATAAACCAGCCCTTTTTAAGGAGAAACATTATACCAAATATTGCTCAGAGAACGCCGCCTCAGATGACAGCTCTATCAGAGTGTTTTGTCATATTAAGTTTCTCATTTACATGTGTTTGTTGGTACAGCTGTCAGACATGCTTAAGATTTGCAGTGCACAGTTGCCTTAGGGTAACATGAAAACAAGCAGAACAGCACTTTCAGGAAATGATTTTTTCCTTAAGTATTTCAAACCATATTACTCTTAAGCATCATAGTTTGGCAACAGTGACTCAAAACTCCAAGTATCCAGCTAAAAGGTTTGATTTGTCTGAAAATTAATGGAATTACCACAAAAAAATATTTAGAAACAGTGTTTCCCAAGTGTTTGTATAAAACAAATTCATTTTATTGTCAAAAAAAGGACACCTGTCAGGTTATTTAGGCCCAATACAGCTATTATGACACTACGGCTTTATAAAAAAGCAGCAATGTTTCCATAAACTTTCAAATTCCAGTTCAGTTTCTGTTGAATTAGACATTCCCGCGCAGCTTTTGCAATTCAAGCATTTCAGCGGAGTGCTAATGAGAACCAGATTACTTCTAGTTTTCACTGATCAAGCAGAAATATTAGAGAAAATCAGCCTAAAATAAGGTTTTTAAACTTCAGGTTTTTTTTTAATTTTATGCATTAACATGCATGAGAAAAAAAGGGTAAAAAATGTCGATTTTTCATATGATAGTTTTAAAATATGGACTTCCCTCCAAATCTTAGTACATGAAGTTAAAATGCTATCTACTCCAGCCCTCTCATTAGTTGCTGTGTGACGAAGTGTTGGAAAACAACCATTAGGAATAAAGGTAGTTCAAGGAGATATTTTAATAAAACACTTACTAACAGAGATAAGTGAGGAGAAATTAAAAAAAAAAAAAAAAAAACCACATTCAAGCAGAACACTTTCTAAATCAAGCTTCACATTTTCTGTAAGGCATCAGAAGTTCTAACAAACCAAGGAAAAATGTTAGCTCTTTTTCATACTTACCCTTTCCATTTTAAAGTGACTATGTTTTCTGTATGTATGCATGCAGTTTAAATTTAAATTTTCAAGGTGTCTATATGACATATTTCTCTAAATTCATTCCTGAGGGGAATGTTTACCTTAATTTCTGTGAACATTTATGCCTCAAGCAAAAAGTTTTATGTATCCTGTGACTATGCTATGCCACAATTTTCTGCAACAGACTAAAAATTAGTGTTTAGTTTTAAAGATATAGAAAATACATGAAAGATTATGCACTAATCACTCCATAGAAAAGGATGAGAGAGAAGTAAAACAAATTCAGGTTATCTAGAACTGTACTTGCCCATTCCTATTCTGCTGTGATACTGTAACCCGCACAGAACTCCTTTTTTGTACAACCCCAAAACAAGAGCTACTTTATATCGCTCTGTTATGCAGTGAGGGAGGAATCAGGTAAACAGAGTTTGGCAGTATGGTCCAGTTTTGCAAATATTCTTAGAAACTATTAACGACCAAAACTATGATAATCCACCAGACCACCCCTTCAAATAAGCAGCTTCCAACAAGATTCTGGGGTAGCTGCATGAAAAGATTAAAGAAAAAGTTACAAGAAAAGGAAGATACTGAAGAGGTAGCAAAGAGGACTCACTAAGGAACAGTCCAAAAAAACCTTTAAGGCTTTAGCAGTTACAGAAATAACTGTCACTTTCTAGGAGAGAGATCACCACTTTCTAAAAATGTACAGGGAAACAGACAGATGTCTGATAGTAAATATCTACAGTAAATTTTTCCAACGTGAAACATGAAATCCAAGTTCCAGACCTAGAGGAATATTTTGGATGAGGAGATTTGTAGTTACACCACTTTCAAACATTACTATAATATATTACTATGCACAAGTCACTCTTTAAAAGTTTGCTTGGAAAAGGAAAAGTTAAAAGGCAGGTGATATTTCTAAAAAAGCTTAAGACACTTAAGTATCTGCCTAAACTTATTCCGATCTAACTAAAGTGGGTATGTTTAGAAAACAGGATAACATTGACATAACTTGCAATAATTTACTTGTAAAAAAATCTTAAAGTAAGGGATGCATACATATCCTTTTGGAATATCTGTGTCCTCATTACTTCCAGGATCATTCTCTAGATGCTGTTTAATTTTTTCTTCTAATCCTACAGCATCAGCTCCTTGATACTGGTCGATTCGCACTTTGTTTCGGAAAAACAGAAATGTTGGTGTTGCTGATATATTATTGGTTGCAGCTGTTCCCTAGAATTCACAAATTGATCATTAGTGTTGTGTAATAAAATGTTAGATACAAACATTTCTAAAAACTTGAAAAAGTATTGTGCTACAAGAAGTAGATTAATATGGAGTATTAGCAATCATGATCATTTGCATCTTGGCACATCTAGAAAACCAGTTTAGATTGTAATTAACTGTTGCTGTGGAATAGCCCTAGAGCTAAAGACCATTCACTCTGGGATAAGGTAAATTGGCAGCTCTTAAAGCTCTTCACCTTCCCCTACTAACACATATCAGGGTTAAACCCATGATTACAGACTGACAGACATGGTTGCTAATAAAATGAAGAACAATGTATAGCAACCTCATTTGTTCCCTTCTCCATGACTGTCCTTAACCAGACATTTTTAAACATACAGTACACATACACTAAATTGGGGTCGGCAACATTTCATAAGTGGTGTGCCGAATCTTCATTTATTCACTCTAATTTAAGGTTTCACGTGCCAGTAATACATTAACATTTTTAGAAGGTCTCTTTCTATAAGTCTAATACAAACACTAAACTATTGTTGTATGTAAAGTAAATAAGGTTTTAAAAATGTTTAAGAGGATTCATTTAAAATTAAATTAAAATGCAGAGCCCCCTGGACTGGTCGCCAGGACCCGGGCAATGTGAGTGCCACTGAAAATCAGCTTGCATGCCGCCTTCGGCACACATGCCATAGGTTGCCTAACCTATGTTTCTAATCTCTTCAAATGTCTTTGTATTAGTTATCTATCCTGACTGGTTCTCATAATCTATTACGATTCAGTGTCACCTGTTCTGTTCTGTTAATGTTGTCTATTGTCCTTTTTCCACTAATGAAAGAAAGACAACTGGTCATTTTAAAGATAATTCCTAGCCTCTCTATGTTGATGTTAATCATTTAACCATTTTGTTCAGCCAGTGACAGTATTGCTCTACTCCCAACCCCACTGGAAATAAGTTTTAGTAATATTTCAGAGGTCACTAATAAATGCTTAACTAAAATCTGGTATTGTATCTGATGCATTCCCAACACATACTTATTTGAGGGGGGAGTGGGGTGTTAATTCGGAAATATATGTAGACTTGTTTGGTAAGATTTATTCTTCATAAATCATGCTACTATTGCACATGATTTTGTAGATAATTAGCAATTCCTGCTGGACACTGCCCCCAACCAGGTACACCATTCAGGAATTTCAGGGTAGTAATGACTAGGATCATTTTATTTTTGAATTAAACAAATGCAGTAATTTCTCCTGTCTTATTGGTACCACTCCGATACTCCAAGAATTTTCTAATATAACTGTCAGTGCTACAGTAAGTTTATTAGTTAATTACCATAGTGCCCTAAGATGCATAGTTTGTACCAGATGACATGTTTATTCATGGTTTCCAGATATCTTATCCACTTTTTTATGAAGAGCAGCTTATAAAGCAGGGGTAGGCAAACTTTTCGGCCTGAGGGTTGCATCTGGGAATAGAAATTGTATGGCGGACCATGAATGCTCAAAAAATTGGGGTTGGGGTGCAGGAGGGAGTGAGGCCAGAAATGAGGTGCTCAGAATGCGAGGAAGGGGCTCCGGGCTGGGGCATCATGAGGGCTCTGGCTGAGGGTGCAGGCTCTGGGCTGGGGATGAGGAGTTGCGGGTGTACAAGGGTGCTCTGGGCTGGGACTGAGGGATTCGGAGGGCGGGAGGGGGAATCAGAGCTGGGGTGTGGGGGGATGCTCAGGGTTGCAGGCTCTGGGCAGCACTTACCTCAAGTGGCTCCTGGAAGCAGTGGCATGTCCCTTCTCCGGCTCCTACACAGAGGCGCAGCCAGGCAGCTCTGCATGCTGCCCCATCTGCTAGCACCATCCCTGCAGCTCCCATTGGCTACGGTTCCCGGACAACTGTAGATGTGGGAGTGGCACTTGGGGCATGGGCAGGTACAAAACTGCATACCCTAGCTGCCCCTATGTGTAGGAGCCAGAGGGGAGCCATACCGCTGCTTCCAGAAGCCATGTAGAGCAGCCCCCAATCCTGCTCCCCAGCTGGAGTGCCAGAGCAGGGGCAAGTTGCGGGAGCTCAAGGGCTGGATCCAGCCAGCAGGCCATAGTTTGCACACCCGTTATAAGGTCTTTTACTTCCCAATGGTCAAACTGTATTTTTGTATAAATACTCACCTGGCACTGATGTACATCCACTTCCAAAAAAGTTGCCTGGGGATATTTATTACTCAAAGCACTGAAAGCTGGGGCTATTCTCAAACAAGGACCACATCTGTTAAGGAAAATGTAAGGAAGATGTAAGCTTGTCCAGTTTTTGCAACTGGGGCTACATTTTGCCTCTAGATACAATATCCAATCTCTACTGAAGTCAATGGGAGTTGTGTATTCATTTGGCCCTTACAGATAAGTTTCAAAACACCTTTCATAGGTGGTTGGCAAACCTGGTTAGATATTTGTAAATGACAGACAAAATAATGTGAGAAATATAAATAATGTGTCCTGCTTACACAGTGATAACCTTCATCTGTTAGCTCTAAACTTTATACTTTAGTTTAGTTTGGTTAGTGTTACCACATATCACTATCAAGGGAGATCACATCAAGTAAAAAGGAGCCCATCCACTTTGGCCAGAGTTCTTTGCTGCTCTGAAAGAGAACTGAACTACACTCGGTGGAAACAGAAATCAATAGCTCAGACTAACCCTACTTAGTATTTTAATAAATATACTGAATTTTCACTTTATTAACTGTAGTTATATAATTAATGCCTTTTTCCATAATAGCTGGTGTCTCTAAAATTCCATGTTCTCTGCTAAAGGTTTACCATAAGTGACATTAGCTTTTACTACAGCATTCACTCAGCCATGAATGTGATGTAGTTCATCTTCTCCTTTCTCCTGCATTCAGCATGAGAAGTCACTGATCCCCAGCAGCAGTGTCTGTAGGAAGGCACATCTTTAGAAATTTCATAAGGTTACTCAGGGTCAAATCTTCAAAGTATTTAGGTTCCTAAATTCTATTGAAATCAATGGAAGTTGGTAGCCTAAATACCTCTGATAATGTGGACCTATGCTACTGCTCTCCTAACTACAGCTCGTTAACTCCGCTCTCTTTTTGATTGTAACCTCTTAATAGTTGCTACCCCAAAAACATTATTTATTATAGTAAGGAAGTAGTACAACTGTAGTTAAGAATAAAACTAGTTTACTTAAAATCCCAAATCACTATAATATCTAGGAAGTATCAAAGTATAAAGAAACTAACAAGAATTGAGGGGAGTAGAGGAAATCCCCTTAAAATAACTTTTCTGGCAGACAACTTATGCCCTGCTGTCTCCCATATATCCTCCCCCACCACTCACCTTATTTCTTTTCAGCTGTTCTACAACATGATTTAATAGCAAAGTAATACTTTTTTATGGTTGCCTGTAACTTGCTCTTGATCCGTGCTTTACTATAGCAGAAGCACTTTGAAGTTAATGAGAGTCTACAATACTTCTGCTGTTCTTGCCGGTTGTAAGACATTCAGCTACAAACACGGTAGTAGATCAAAATATTAAAACATGCCTATTTTAGGACAAAGAAGTCTGAGACACAATTTCATTAAAGCTTGGTCATGTCAGTCAAGTTTAACAGAATTCTTCTATGCAGGTAAGAAAATGCATTACTTGTTAAGAGAGTGCTAACAGTTATAGTATTTTACTTGCTCATAAGACCCATTTATTTGCCTTGAGCAAGTGGAAGAGCAGGATTCTGCAAGACTGCAATAAGATACAGCCAAGTTTCTATAAAGAATTTGAGATTAGAGTATTATAACAAAAACTGAGGAAGATTTAAATTCTGCTTAGATTTTCAACTCTTTGGGACAGGGACTATCTTTGTTCTGTTTGTACAGCACCTAGCACAATGGTGTCCAGGTCCATGACTGAGGCTCCTAGGATCTACAAGGTTAATAATTAAGATTACAGGACTTCAGTACCAAAACCAGAGTACGCACAAATATGCAGATCCAAACAGCAAAGTGGGCTCAAAGAATTACAACAGCAGACTGATTTCAGTGAGATTGGATTCAATACAATAAAGCAGAAACACAGCCCCTCCGAGACTATATATAATTAATGTACAACCCACTGTTATGTAAAATGCTACATGCAAAATGGGCTTGTTTTCTGATTCAAATGCTAAATATAGTCTTCAGTTTAGAATACTGTAGTTTCATTAATTAAGCATGCTGTTTAAAACTCAAAAACTTTAATGAATTTTGTATCGACACTTTGCAATCAGAACAGGTATTAATAAAACAAAGATTAATACCTGTTTCCCTAATCCTTTCCACAGTAGTAGAATATTTTTGTCAACAGCCAAGATGATGCAACATTCTGACCACTAATTAAAAAGTTGTTTAAGTTAGACAACATCTGATATTCTTAATTTTAATTACTGTAAGATTTCCAAGACTATTTTCAAAGTTAAAATGCAAAAGGTACAGTAAGCATTTGCTAAACCTAAATTATCACTAAAATTAGACATGCCTGAGCCACCTACCACAGTCTACTGAAGTTAAATTACCTAAAAGCAAAGGAGTAGTCACCCTTTCCATGGAAGAGTATCTTTTACACATTCAGGCTTTTATACAAACACAAAGGAGTCACCTGGACCTATCTGAGCCTGAGACAGCCTGCGTGGACATTATTAGCAAATGATCAGCCTGTGTCCCACTAAACTCACACAGCAAAATGTCTCCTTCACAATCAGGAGCGATCACAAACTCTGCCCTTAAACCGCTTCCCCGTAAGGGAATCTGACACCCGACACAAAGTTTGGTGCAGGACTGTGATTCAGACTCCCCAGCTCCACACGCTCCTCTAGGCCGTAGAGGAACGAGTGACAGGTAGGGGGAGGAGCCCCTTACACAACCCATGGCACCCCGAGCAAGAGACCCAGCCGGACCCATCACTCTTAGGAGACAGAAGGGGAAGCGAAGTTAGCACATCGCCTCCCATACTCCAGGACCCCCGTCCCCATACAAGGCAAAGGTGCAGCAGGGCGGCGAGGAGGCAGAGCAGGGTGTACCAGACGGGAAGCCCAGGGCCTTGCGCGAGGGGTGTCTGAAACAGGCAGAGACCAGGGACCTGCGGGGGAGCAGCGTCCCAGGGCCCAGGAGTGGCGCGTCTCTCTCCCCAGGGGGCAGCCGGCCCCGGCCGCAGGGAAAGGCTCGGGGTGCCCGGGTCTCCACTCACTCACCCCCGCATGGTGAACTTGACCACGGCGAGCCGGGAGCCGGCGGCGCTGAGCTCAGGCTGGAACTCGGTGTCGTTCGCGATTACCTTCACCCCGACCATCCTGGCCGGGGGTCCCCGCCACAAGCTGAGACCGCGAGCCGCAGACGCCTTCGCTTAACTGCAAAGTCACCGCGGGAAAGGGCTGCGCCCAGCATACACCGCGCCCGCGCAAGCGCAGCCAGGCCCTTCTCACGCGGCTTACTTCCGGGGGGCGGGGTCGACCGAACATGACGCCGCGCACTTCCCCGGCAGCCATCTTGCTGTAGGGCGGATAACGCCGTGGGTGAAATGTAGCAGCCATTTTGAATGAGGGACTGGGGCAGCTCTCTAGTGGCGTCCCACCACCAGCAGCCATCTTGGGTTGGGGCGGGGAGCAGCCCTGGGTGGGTGTTGACTCCAAGCGGATCTCGGGGATCCTACCTGAAGCCAGAAGGATTGAGGCGGGGCGGGGGGAGCCAATGACCTGACTTGAATTTTATAATTTGAATCCCTTCTCGGTGTCGTGAGCCCAGATCCGTAGTGCGAGTCAGATACGCACGAGCTGCTGGAGCCAAGGTGGCGCGTGAGCTCTCGTCTCCACTGAGCCTGGCCAGCCTGTTGCTGCGGGTTAGAAGAGCTGGTGGCTTGAATCTCACCAGCTCTCTTTCTACAGAGGGCTCCTGATAATAATACTTAGCGCTGATGTAGCACTTCCTATTCATGTGTTTCTCGGTGTCAGGTATTTTCATCCATGGGAGGCAAGTTTGTAGAAAGTTTGGTGGTGCCCAGAACCCGCCCCCTCAAACTCTACCTCCACCTGCCTAAGGCTCTGGGTGGGGTTTCAGGGGGGAGGTCTGGGTGCAGGTCCTGGGCTGGGGATTAGGGTGCAGGCTTTGGGAAGGAGTTTGGGTGCAGGCTCCGGGCTGGGGCAGGGGGTGGGGGCTGCAGGCTTTGGGACGGAGTTTGGGTGCAGGCTCTGGGCTGATGGTGGGGCTGTAGGAAGGGGTAAGTGGTGCAGGCTCTGGGCTGGTGGTCGGGGTGTAGGAAGGGGTGAGGGGTGCAGGCTCTGGGAAGGAGTTTGGGTGCTGGGTGCAGGCTCTGGGCTGGGGCAGGGGGTGGGTGTACAGGAGGGGGTGAGGGGGTGCAGGCTTTGGGATGGAGTTTGGGTGTAGGCTCGGATGGGGGTGTAGGAAGGGGGAGGTGATGCACGCTGAGGCAGAGGATCAGGCTGTAGAGGAATGAGGGTTGGGGATGAGGATGAGGGGTTCATGATGCGGGGGGGCTCAGCTTGGGTAGAGGCTCAGGGTGCAGGGGGATGAGGGCTCTGGCGGGTTGAGGATTAGGGTGCAGGGGGATGAGGGCTCTGGCTGAGGATAAGGATTAGGGTGCAAGGGGATGAAGGGTCTGGCTGGGGATGAGGATCAGGGTGCAGAGGGATGAGGGCTCTGGCTAGGAATGAGGATTAGGGTGCAGGGGGATGAGGGCTCTGGCTGGGGATAAGGATTAGGGTGCAGGGGGATGAGGGCTCTGGCTGAGGATAAGGATTAGGGTGCAAGGGGATGAAGGGTCTGGCTGGGAATGAGGATCAGGGTGCAGAGGAATGAGGGCTCTGGCTGGGGTTGAGGATCAGGTTGCTGGGAATGAGGGGTTTGGGGCATTGGAGAGGCTCGGCTAGGGCAGAAGAGCAGTGTAAGGGCAGCCTGCCTTGCCATTAGTGGGTGGCAGGTGCTAGGACCTTGGGGCAGCAGACAGCAGTTCTGCCGGAAGCCATTCTCTGACAGCACGTTTGGAACAGGCAGGGACATGGTGGCGGAGGGGGCACGCAGGGGGGAGGGGTGCAAGGCGGAGACTGGGACAGGATTCAGGCAGGGACGCGGTGGGCGGAGCACCCGGCCCTGAATATTGCTGGAGCCCGGGCACCGGGAGCGCATATAACTCGCCGCCTATGTTTTCATCCCCATTTTTCAAATGAGGACCCTGACCCATGATTATGTCGCTTAACAATGGTCAGATGGAAAGTTACCAGCAGAAGCAGAAACAGAACTCAGATTTACTGCTTCACAGGTCTGTGGCCTCTGCTCCACCACACTGTCTCTTGCTGTAAAAAAAAACAGGGGTTCTCAAACAGGTTGTCATGACCTCTCAGCCCGTCACGAGGTTGTTATGTGAGGGTCAGAGCTGTCAGCCTCCACCCCAAACCCACTTTTCCTTCAACATTTATAATAGTGTTAAATATTTAAAAAATGTGTTTTTAATTTATGAGGGAAGGGGGGGCGTGTTGCACTCAGGCTTGTTGTGTGAAAGGGGTTACCAATACAAAAGTTTGAGAACTATTGTCTTAAATACTATGGAGACAAGCACCTTTACAATGTGATAGCTCTAAAATAGAAATGGTGCCAACTCTGAAGCAAAATTGTGATTTGTAAATCTGTTGTTAATAAAATGATGAAGTATTGGAAGGGAAGAAGTTGATCAGTGAAGCTGGAAATTTACTGCCTTGTTGCAATGGTGTCCTTTAGTAATTTGTTAGCCAGGATTGTAGAATATTGGGGTTGGAAGGGACCTTAGAAGGTCATCTAGTCCAACCCCCTGCTTGAAGCAGGGCCAGTCCCCAGACTTTTACCCCAGTTCCCCAAATGGTCCCCTCAAGGATTGAACTCACAACCCTGGGTTTAGTAGACTAATGCTCAAACCACTGAGCTATCCCTCCCCTGCTGATGGAAAAGATGTCTTGCCACTTTGCTGCAGCAGTGGCTCTACAATGAGTATCATAGATTATTAGTGTTGGAAGGGACCTCAGGAGATCATCTAGTCCAACCCCCTGCTCAAAGCAGGGCCAATCCCTAAATGGCTTTGTGTATAATGAATAATTATACCATGTGTAATTAAAATAGATAGTAATAGTGGTCAGGAGCGGCGCTAGGGTTTTTTGCGCCCTAGGCGGGGGTCCTTCCGCACGCCCCCGGTCGTTGGCAGCAATTCTGCGGCGGGGGGGGTGTCCTTCCTCGCTCCCGGTCTTCGGGGCACTTCAGCGGCAGGTCCCGGAGCGAGTGAAGGACCCACCACAGAATTGCCGCCGAAGACCCGGAGCGTGGAAGGACCCCCCGCTTCCGAACTGCCACCAAGGATGACAAAATGCTGCCCCCCCAAATCCTGGTGCCCTCGCCTAAATGGAAGCGCTGGCCCTGGTAGTGGTCCATGAAAGCATATCTAACTACTTATCTAGTTTCTGCCTCAGTCAATGATTTGGATGCATATTTCACTGTGATGATTGCCAACAATCATCATGCTTTTGTAAAATCACTACACCTAGCCTAGGCTGTGAAGCATCTGCTGAGATTTTAATAGGCCTTTCTGGGGCATAGAACTTCAACACTGGTTCTTGTATTAGTTGTTTTAAACTTTCCATGATTCCTCCTTTTTTGCACCCCATTTTTATTCTCTAGAAATTTTCTCAAAGTTGCTGCTTTGGTAGATAGATTAGGTATGAATTTTCCTAGATAATTAACCATTCCCAGGAACTGTTGGACAGTTTTCTTTGACTGGGGATGAGGCTGAAATCTTCCTCTAATCAGGTTTTACGCCTTTATTGGAAATAACGTCCTTAACAAAAGTCAATTCTGTAACCCCTAAAACACACTTCTCCCTATTTAGTTTGAGGTTTGCAGTTCTAGTTAAATCCAGAACTTTCTGAAGTCTATGAACATGCTCCTCTTTCATTGAGCCCCAAATGATAATGTCATCCATTGAGGTGTCAACACCATTAATGTGTTTGTAGATCATATGTATGGTTTTGTGATACACTTTTGTTGCTGAAGGGTAAGCGTAAGAATGTATGTCTTTCAGCTGGGGTATTAAATGTGCATAGCTTTGAACTTTCTTTGGTTAATTTTAGCTGCTAAAAACCTGAAGATGCATCCAATTTGCTGAAATATTGTGCATTTGCAAATTGAGCCATAATCTCTTCTCTGGTAGGTAGTTAAAACAGGTCGTGATATTCCCAAAAGAGTGCCTTCCCGAAAGGGTTGGGGGAGACCCCATCCAATGCAGGGCGAGTGCGCCCCATCTCTCTTAGGGTGTAGGGGTGGGGCGTACGTAACCTATGTCTACGCCTCCTTAGCCCAAGTCAATATATTCACCCCAATAGCTGGGCAGTGTAGCCTAATGGCCAGTGTCAATAGAATTGCCTCAGTAATCAGGGCAGTAAGGCCTAGTGACTAAAGTCAGTAAATTTGCCCTGGCTAGGCAGGGCAGTGCAACCGAATGGCGAGTGTCAATAGATTTGCCCCAGTTGGCAGGGCAGTATGGCCTAGCAGCTAAAGTCAGTAAATTGGCCCTTGGTAGGCAGGGCAGTGTGTCCCAATGGCCAGAGTCCATAGATTCACCCCTCTTAGTAGGGCAGTAAGGCCAAAGTCAGTAAATTCATCCCTTGTAGCAGGATAGTGAGGCCAAGTGGCCTCAGTCAGGAAGGGGGCCGCTATGGACAAAAGGGGGATGGTGGCCCATGTAGTGGGGTCTGGGCCCTCCCTCTCCCCCAGACTCCAAGCAGTGTCAGGGACATATGCCACTGAAGTCAGCTAGGGGTTTCCAACAGAAACACACTGACTCAAAATTTCGTTTCGCTAACTGGGCCACTATCTAATTCCCCTAGGCTGCTTTCAAATGTAGTTCCTGTTACTGCGGTCTGGGCACCTCTGCTGTCTTTGGGTTCCCCAGTCTGCGCTTTCCCTGGTGACTACAGATTCTGTAGAGCCTCTGTGGGTACCTTGGTGTCTGCCTGGGATGCGGCGTCTCTGCCTCCCATAGTCCCTTTGGCTGATCCTTGGCTGATCCCAGGCTTTGGCTGATCCTTGGCTGCATCCGACGAAGTGGGTATTCACCCACGAAAGCTCATTCTCCAAAACGTCTGTTAGTCTGTAAGATGCCACAGGACTCTTTCCTGCTTTTACAGATCCAGACTAACATGGCTACCCCTCTGATACTTCATAGAGTAGTCTGTCTCTTGTCTTTAATGCCATACATGATTCTACCTCTGACCAGGGAATTTGTCAGCTCACCAAAGTTATAGATTGTACTGAGTTTCCTTAATTCTCTGACATATTGCTTGGAGTCAGTGTCTCTGGAACCACTCTGAATGAAGTCAGATAGGACCCTATTGCAGTGTCTCCCCCCTCAAGGCACTCTCACACTAGGCCAAGCCTCCTTGGCTTCAGCACCTGTTGGGTCTGACCTTGGAGTGTTCAGCATTCCTGTTCACACCGTGAGCTCCCTGCAGTGAATCCACCTGAATGGGACACTTGGGGAAGCTTTACATGCCCCCCAAAGGGGCCATGCACCCCAACTCTACAGTCAGCAGTGACTCTCAGACAGGTTGGAAAACAGAAGGGGTTATTAGTCATTGGGAACACCACACAGAACAGATCTTGTTAGCACAGAAGTTAGGAACATTCAGCAAAGACCGTCCTGGGGTGGGGGGGAATCCAGAGCCCTGGACTCCCCACCACTTGATTCATAGACTTTATTCATAGATTCATAGACTCTAGGACTGGAAGGGACCTCGAGAGGTCATCGAGTCCAGTCCCCTGCCCTCATGGCAGGACCAAATACTGTCTAGACCATCCTTGACAGACATTTATCTAACCTACTCTTAAATATCTCCAGAGATGGAGATTCCACAACCTCCCTAGGCAATTTATTCCAGTGTTTAACTACCCTGACAGTTAGGAACTTTTTCCTAATTTCCAACCTAAATCTCCCTTGCTGCAGTTTAAGCCCATTGCTTCTTGTTCTATCATTAGAGGCTAAGGTGAACAAGTTTTCTCCCTCCTCCGGATGACACCCTTTTAGATACCTGAAAACTGCTATCGTGTCCCCTCTCAGTCTTCTCTTTTCCAAACTAAACAAACCCAATTCTTTCAGCCGTCCTTCATAGGTCATGTTCTCAAGACCTTTAATCATTCTTGTTGCTCTTCTCTGGACCCTCTCCAATTTCTCCACATCTTTCTTGAAATGCGGTGCCCAGAACTGGACACAATACTCCAGCTGAGGCCTAATCAGCGCAGAGTAGAGCGGAAGAATGACTTCTCGTGTCTTGTTTACAACACACCTGTTAATGAATCCCAGAATCACGTTTGCTTTTTTTGCAACAGTATCACACTGTTGACTCATATTTAGCTTGTGGTCCACTATGACCCCTAGATCTCTTTCTGCCATACTCCTTCCTAGACAGTCTCTTCCC
Source organism: Gopherus evgoodei (assembly GCF_007399415.2). Taxonomy (NCBI): domain Eukaryota; kingdom Metazoa; phylum Chordata; order Testudines; family Testudinidae; genus Gopherus; species Gopherus evgoodei. The sequence continues at coordinate 116,715,507 of NC_044327.1, read as the reverse complement.
GTTCTGTATGTGTGAAACTGATTGTTCCTTCCTAAGTGGAGCACTTTGCATTTGTCTTTATTGAACTTCATCCGCTTTACCTCAGACCATTTCTCCAATTTGAGTCCCCAAACAGCAGACTGATCAGCTTCCTGCAGCCCACTCTTGATCACACCTAGCTGCCCCACCTCCATTCCTTTGTCTCTTTCCTGAGCAAACAGGTCACCTGGCCTCCACCTCTCTCTATGTTCTCCAACATCTCCAGCTGGATGTTGCAGAGGATGGGCCCCAGCCATCGGTTGCCAACACACAGAGTGTCAGCCATTGTCTGGGCCCAGACAGCCAGATGGCAGTCACAGCTGCCCTCTAGGAGTCTCTTCAACAATCACAAACCCTTGTCCCACAACCTAGATATTTGAGTACACATAGGGGAAACTGAGGCACAAATATTCAGACAAAACATTAAGAACATTCCCACTTTGTCACTGGTGTCACCAGTTTTTTGCATGTATGTAAAAAAATTGTCTCTCTCAAAGGTTTCATTCATTTTTGTCATGCAATGTTCCTCAAATTTAGTCAGTATTTTACTTAACTTCATGCTTTCACCTTCTTCAAACTTAAATTTGTTATAAATATCCAATGCTTCCTCCCGACAACATGCAAAAAGATTGATGATTTCACTTTATCGTTTTTCAACTCTGCCCCTATGGCTGCTAAGTACTGAAAAAACTTTTATCACGCATGTTAGGGGTTGGGGGGGTGCCGGTTAGTCAAAAATTCTGATTAACTAAGAGTTATACTTACCAATGAAGTGAGGGATTTTGAGTGTGGGAGGGGGCTCAGGGCTGGGGCACGGGAGGGAGTGCAGAGATGGGCTTTGGGAGGGAGTTTGGGTGCAGGAGGGAATTTGGGGCAGGGGGTTGGGGGAGTGGGAGGGGTTTTGGGGTACTGGATCCTGGCAGTGCTCACCTTGGGTGGTTCCCTACTGTTACCCGGGGTTCTTTCAACCCAAAGCTCTTGGTAACTTTTACTCTGTGCAAGGAGATGTCAGGAAATAAATCGGGGGAGACACGGCCATCTGACCGATAGATGGCTGGCACAAACAGGACAACACAAGAGTGCTTTTCACTTAAAGCTAAACTTTACTTAGTCTCAAGCACTTACACACATCTGCAACAAGTTAGTAAAACACCCCAACCCTTGATAATTACAAAGCTGAGTGTGGCTCTCGAGTGATACAGCAACAGCCTGTCTGCTACTGGGGAAAAGAAGATGCATCCAGAGAAAGAGGCCAGTCCTGAAATGAGTCCCACCTGTCTCAAGCTTTTTCCCCTTATTTATGCATTAGTAATTAAAGAAACCTTGTTAAGGAAGCAGTTTCAAGCAAGAGGTTCCTTCTGATTATTGATTAACCAGGTATGGGTTTTTCCAGAACCTGCAGCCTTGAGACCTCAGTGGACATTCCTGGGGCATATCCTACTCTTTGAAAATGCATGTATCAGCAATTTCAACCCAATTCTTATCAGGAAGGACAGGGGGTCAAGCTGCCCTTTCGGTGGCACCCTAAATCCCCCTCCCCTCCTGCCTTGGTCAAGCTGAGACTTGCTTTTAACAGCTTGCTGATTGGCTGTCTTTAACAATAAGCCATAGTGGTTTCAGGCACTTTACTGGTTTGCCAAAGTCTCCCCGTACCACCCACAAGCAGTGACATGTCCCTGCTGCTCCTAGGCAGAGGTGTGGCCAGGTGGCTGTGCATGCTGCTGTTGCCCACTTTTGCGCTCCCGCAGCTCCCACTGGCTGCGGTTCCCAGACAATGGTAGCTGTGGAGCCAGCATTAGGGGCGGGGCAGCGGACGGAGCCCCCGTGGCCGTTCCTCCACCTAGGAGCAACAGGGACATGTTGATGCTTCTGGAGAACCACACTGAGCTGGCCCCATGCCAACCAGACTTTTAATGGAGACTTTTCAGGGGGAGAGGGATAGCTCAGTGGTTTGAGCATTAGCCTGCTAAACCCAGCATTGTAAATTCAATCCTTGAGGGGGCCACTTAGGGATGTGGGGCAAAATCAATACTTGGTCCTCCTAGTGAAGGCAGGGGGCTGATCTCAGTGACCTTTCAGGGTCCCTTCTGGTTCCATGAGATATGTATATCTCCATCTCCATATATATACACACATAAAAAATCAGAAATGCTGGTTTCTAGGGCCTTGCAGTTGGTAAAGTACCAGATAACACAGTTTTTACTGTACAAGTCAAATCACTGTCTGAATTTTTTCTAGTTCTCTGCCACATTGCCTGACAATTGCAGAGTGGGTGGAGGTTGCAACACATCTATTTTTGGCTTTTCCTCCCCTTCTTAAGCTAGTCAAGCTACTACTGTGCTCACCAAATACATGCAAAAAGGCCTCTGTGCCTGGTGCTCCAAGTGCTTCTCTGGGGGCTCACTTTGGCCATGGCTACACTGCCGTTTTACAGCGCTGCAACTTTCTTGCTCAGGGGTGTGAAAAAAACACACCCCTGAGCGCTGCAAGATACAAAGCGACAGTGTAAACAGTGTCCCAGCGCTGGGAGCGCGCTGCAAGTTAATCCCCATGGGGAGGTGGAGTACGTGCAGCGCTGGGAGAGCTCTCTCCCAGCATTGGTGCTGCGACCACAATCGCACTTCAAAGTGCTGCTGCGGCAGCGCTTTGAAGTTTCGAGTGTAGCCATAGCCTTTGTCTCTGCTTTCAGTTGTAAACACAAGCGTTAACTTCAAAATGACTGGAGTTTCCTTCTCGTTCAGCATTTATGACACCATATAATGATCCTAGGGTTCATTAAATAACAAACCAGTGAATAAAATTTTAATAAAAGAAACTGGAGAGCATCTCTGGTGAACAGCTGAACACAGCCATGCAGTGTTCCCACCTTGCCTTCAGGGCACATCTCCAAATTCCTATGTTCATAGTACTAGGGTGGATTTGATTTAAATCATGATTTAAATCACAAGTCAGGAAGACTCAATTTAATCATGGATTTCTACACAGAAGTGCATTCTTGTTGATTGTTATAACCTTAATATATATTATTCACAACTCAGAGATAGATGTAGGTTTCATTTTTAGAAGGTACACACTATACATTTTTAAAGTGATTTATTTTGAAAATTTTTCAGATTAGTTTTACAGCAATATCAGAAAATGAATGTTTGGTTATTTCATTTACCAAAGGTAATTGAAGCAGATATTTATGAAGTCATTGGGAGGTGAACTATCTTTATCAACAGGTTAATCATTAATATTAGGAGGAGAACAACACCAGACAGACATTTAAATTGTTTTATTTAACTAAAACAATGTTATGTATTCCGGATTTTTTTCTTCAACAGCAAACATAATATTTTAAACAAAACAAGCAGGTCAACATGAGAAACTTAAAACATTGGCTTCTGCAGATAACTCAGTCATATTCACTTTCATTTTCCTGTTTGTTCATAATCTGGAAAAGAAAAACCAAGCTTTCCTGTTTTTTCAGGTCCCAAACAATTTCTCAATTTGGAATGAATTAATCCAAAAGATTAAAATATTCTTTCTACACCAGCAGAAGAAGCTACTGCTGTTAAAAGTGAGATTATCACTTCAACAGTCTCTGAATGCAAGTGCTTAAGTGACTTCCATCAGTTCATTGGTGTGACTTTCTTTAAAACATCATCAGCAAACCTATATTTCTTGAATCGTTCACCCTGAGCTGTGAAGTTTATTATAGTTGGCATTATGGAGGGATGATAGCTGGATGTCCATGTCATAGCTAGCGCCTCTTCTTCAGCAGTTAAGGTTTGACCCTGGTACTGAGTATTGAGAATATGGGCAAGAAAATGAGCTGGAGATAGTGCTTGTCCCATTTGTTTTTTTAATGCTTGTAATTTAACTCAGTCATTAAATATTTCTCTTTTTAAGATCTCACTCAGTTCCTTCCAAATTTCAATAGCATCAGCAATAAAACATTTCCCTGTATTTTGTTCAAGGCTACAGAAATAGGCTTCAGGGTGCTCAGCATGTGTTCAGCATTTCTCCTAAGCCCAGTGTTGAGAACTGTGGTTGTGACAGTGCCATCTATTTTTTTCACGATTTTGTTCACAAACTGTCATCAGAATAGGCTGGTTCTTGATATAGTGCTCAAAACAGTCCACTACTAAGTTTCATCGCATGTCTTGTGGGAAAGTTAGCTTGGTTCCTCCCACTTTTTTCAGTGCAAAGGAACACTTCTCATGATGTTGTTTCATTCGGGCAACCAGGCCTTACATTTCTTTGTTGCACTGTTTGCATTTTGCACACATGCCTGTCTTACCCACAGGTAGAAGAACTTTATTAAAATATTCCCAAGCTGGGTCTTTTTTATGGCCTGCTGCCGTTAGTTTTTCCCTTCTAGTGAGAGAATGGTATAGTAGATCTCAAATCAATGAAGGCTATACTGAAAAAGACCTCAAGACTTCTGGAATATGTTACGAAAACAGTTTCACTTTTGTTTCTACTGCCTGTGCCTCCCTTTTCACAGTTATCTCCAGATTTCTTCTCCTTGTCCAGATCTATTCCGCCTCCAACAATCTTCTGTTCATTGAACTTTTTGAAACTTTGCACTTTAAGAGAGAGGTAAGGGATTGACTCTGTGTAAAAAAATTTGCAGAGGAACAATAGGGTTGAAGTCTGTTATTTCTCACCTCTCTATATTATTTATTTATTATATATTTGAAAACATTTTTACTGTTGACAAGCATGTTATCTGTGGAAACCCAAATCCACACTTTGAGAACTGCAAAGCTAAGCATCTCTGATGGTATCTATACTGATCACTGAGTCCCATTGGGTAGATAAGACAGATTAACCTAAATAATCTATACAGAAGCCCCTGAATCCCCATAAAATTGTGTCCCTAATCCATAAACTATTGGAACTCATTTACAAAACTTTTCTAAAACATTAGATGAATATATTGTCTCATACTATAGAATTAGAATTTATAGTCCCTATTCCATGATGAGATAGTTTTAATTAAGATACATTATAGATCAAAGATATCTTTAAATAGTTTTTTTCCTCAAAAGAATTTAATCAAAAAAATCCAATTTTTTTTATTTAAAAAAATTGATTTTTATCCACCCTGCATAGTACTGTCCCTTATGAGGGAGCATCTCTTAATTATAATCTTCTACAAACATCTCTCTACAACTACCAATCCTGTTTCACTCTTATTTTGTCCCTGTCCATGTGCAGCAGTATAATAAAGTAGCACCTATCCTGCTATTCCTGACCAAACTGCTATTTGCAGTTGCCTGTGCAAATACAAAAAAGCAGATCAGACAACAGAGTAACTGGTGCTGGCAGGATTAATTATAACATGACAGCAAGTTCACCAGCACTCCTTGTCTACACAAGCAGTATAATATTGCAAAGTAATAGTTGCCATCTTGGCCAACACCAGAGACTGGAATCTGAATTTTCAGAGCTGAAAGCATGAGTCTCTATAGCTTAAAGCTGGGTCTCAGGGTGCCAAGGTTTCTCCCCCACTTTGAACTTTAGCGTTCAAAAAGTGGGGACCTGCATGATCACTTTTAAGCTTAATTACCAGCTTAAATTTGGTATGCTGCCTCCAGCCAAAATATAGTGTTTGGCACACTTCCTGTTTCCCCAAAACCTTCCCTGGGGAACCCAAGACCCAAACCCCTTGGGTCTTAAAACAAGGAGAAATAAACAATCCTCCCTTCTTCCCCCCCCCTCAGACTTTCCCCTCCCTGGGTTGCCTTGGGAAACTATACAGATCCAAACTTCTTGGATCTTAAAACAAAGAGGAATTAACCATTTCCTTCCTTTTCCCCCCACCAATCCCTGGTGAGTTTAGACTCAATCCCTTGGATTCCAAAACAAGGAAAAATCAATCAGGTTCTTAAAAAGAAAGCTTTTAATTAAAGAAAGAAGAAGTAAAAATTATCTCTGTAAAATCAGGATGGTAAATGCTTACAGGGTTTTCAGATTCATATAAACTACAGGGACTTTCCCACCCCCCTAGCCTGAGATTCAAAGTTACAGCACACAGAGGTAAAAATTCTTCCAGCAAAAGGAAAAACATTCACAAGTTGAAAGAAAACAAACATAAGACTAATCCGCCTTTCCTGGCTATTACTTACTATTTTGAAACATGAGAGACTGATTCAGAAAGATTGGAGAAAACCTGGGTGTACATCTGGTCCCTTTTAGCCCCAAGAGCGAACAAAGAACAAAACAAACAGCACAAACAAAGACTTCCCTCCACCAAGATTTGAAAGTATCTTGTCCCACCATTGGTCCTCTGGTCAGGTGTCAGCCAGGTTTACTAAGCTTCTTAACCCTTTACAGGTAAAAGAGACATTAACCCTTAACTATCTGTTTATGACACAGGGTGACAGCTATAAAAGACCTATAACCTCTATGGATTAGGCACAGAGAATGACATGTAAATATGGATTACATATTTCTCCTGGACAGAGGAAGTTTGTCCCGAGCATTTGAGGTTCACAGTAGTTTGAATCCCAGATGAGCTCCCACTTATGTGATGGTCATCATCTTGATAGACACCAGCGATCTCCAGATCTAAAACTATAAATTGCTTTAGCCTGAGTTAAAGAATGAGGGCCTGAAGCTTATACTGTAACAGGCATAATGGGGTATGCATAACATACAGTGACCAGTAGAGTTACGTATTATTTGCAATACAGTAGTATCTAGGTGTTAAAGGGAAAGGACTGAAAGACAAAGGAGTGTGCGTGTGTGATGAGAAAAGAGACCCTTATGCTTTCTGTCTCCCTAGGTTTGGCCTCCCTGTCCAGCATCTGTCATCTGGTAGGATCTCTTCTCCTGCAAAGAGGACCCCTCCCACCCTAAATAATGAGGAGTCAATCAGTAAAGGTAAAATCAGATAAGGTGTATTGAAGGGTTTATAACAAAGAGTGGGACAAATAAAGGGAATAAACAGCAAAATTGCACAATACAATGATTACTCCCAAACTCAACCCTACAAAACAGACATAAAAACCTTCTTCACAGATCAAAGCGACGGCAGGTGCTTGGGACCTCAATACTCGGGCTAATGGCAAGCCTTTGGAGAAGAGCTCCAAGGGGTCCCTTGATGTTCCTTTGGGATCACGAGAAGCAGAACAGATGGTACACTCAGGAGAACAGTGACAGATGATGACAAAGGTAAGTGTTGTTTCTTCTCTATCTTCTCTTTACAGGTGAGGAAGCTGTTGGAGAAAAATCCCTAGCCCTTCTATCACTATTATGGTAGATGCCTGCAGGTAAGATCTGTGACCCATAACTGTGTCTGGCTGCCACTCAGATGGACAGTCCTGAGGCCATGTTCAGGGCAGCCTTTTATACACTTGCCCGGGAAACCCCTTAGAAAAGGTGGGAAGCCCCTTCTGGGAAAGCCCTTAGGAAAACCCGTTCTGACTGAAAGCTGGTTTCAACTCCAGGAGAAATAGAAGAGTGAGAAAATAGACCTATACCTCACCTGGGTACAAAACTCCATTTTAGAACCAACATGGATTTCTGTAGTCACAAAACATATGAAAATGAACCCAACCTAACATAGGGACCAACTGAGAGTGGAGCTGCATTGTGCTGTGCACTGTACAAAAAGAGTAGTAGATTGTCCCTGCACTGAAGACAAAGGGTAGGAGAAAGGGATGCAACACAAATGAATGAACAATGAGATGTCCTGGAAACATCATATTAGTGCCATGATTTGGATTTGATTTGGGGTGGGATTTCGTTATGCAGGGATTTGTTAAATGGAAAGACAGCCAGGGAGAGGAGACACTGAAGGTAGGAGGTCAGGGAAAAGGAGAAGAAAAGCATGCAAGGTAATAAGTGGGGAGAGGCAGAGGTGAAGACAGTGAGGTGGTGGTATTGGGGAAACAGCTGGAGCAAACAGCCAATCAGCACAGGGGAGAGAACATCAAGTACAAACAGTAGAAAACCTTGAGCATTAGATCAGCAGAAAACCTTGTAGGTTTTCTTGAGAAAACCTTGCTGTAGAAAACCTTGACGAACAGATCCTGTGGGTGTCTACTGATATAAATTCCTTCTCTTATCATATGAGAACTAAACTAGCCAAAGCAGGAATTGCTCTCCTTATGTGTTTGTACATAGTCAACTACTGCAATACAATAAAATTTTTTTGCCTTTTTTCAACCGGGAGCAGCTTGTCAAAGTTCTAGGCTGTGCCTTGGTTCCAGATGTTCCAGCTGGGAGTAGAAACAGATGACTGAATCTGGTATTTTCCTTGATGAATCTGATTTATTACAAGAAACATACAAAGTCCAACTTCTCTAATGCAGAAGGAGCCAAGAATAAAAGAAGCAGTTCCTTAGCTTATAGGCCCAAGTCTCTTTAGCCAACAGACTCAAAAGTTCTCTTGCTAGCTTTCTCCAGGGGCACACTGGGTACCCAAGTTATTGATTGGTTTTGTTTCTGCCTCTCCTCAATTACCAGCTTGTCTTTTTTACCCACTCATAATACCCAATCAAACCTTTGCCCAGCAGGTCCTAGTTTCTAGCCGATTTTATTAGGCTTGTTTTAAATGTGGCCCCTTAAACATTTCTTAGAACTGTCTTAAGTGAAGGGTATGTCTGCACATCAGCTTTAATTTAACCAATAACAAGGTTTCACCCACATCATAACAAAATAATACTAGTGTAATGATATGTTAAAATGAGTAAATAAAACTTTTTAAAATCTTCATATACATTAATATTTAGTATTGTTTTATCATGCATATTTAAATAAATATATTTTGATATAACTCAAAACAAAAGGCTCCTATATTGGAGGAGTCTTTAAAAATAATTAGCTTAAATTTAAAAGACTAAACTTGACATAACCATGAAAGCAAGGAAAATTGCTCAGTTGTATTGCTACAAAGTCATATGAACCTGACAAGCAGTGGCTCTCAGTCCTACTGACCTAGGCTAACTGGAAAACCTTCACCTCTCAGCTGAAAGTAATTAATCACTAATAGTTTGCTGTCCCAGGCAAGCATCTGTTCTTGGATGACAGGAGCATCCATTCTTACTTGCCAGGAGTCAGATTAGATGTATGTATTTGCATATATATATTTGCATGACTTTTATCATCAAAAATATATGCACACAGTCACAGTATGTGTTTGTACTTTTATCTTCCGTAGTAGTTGAATAAAATTGCTTGTTACATCTCCGCAATAAAAAGTTGGAGTTGATCAGCTTCATCTTTACCCAACAGTTATGTGGAGCTGGTGATTGGGGAATATACTTTATACCTAGTCCGTATTTAGCTGACATCTTGTGTGTCAACATAAGTAGTAAAGCAAACTATGTCCAATTTCTCTAATTGCTTTTGTCCAACATAAAATGCTCCCTCTAATTTAAGTTGTGGAAGTTATTCTTCACTTTCTGTTGTAAATAATTGTGAAGTGCTATGCATTTTTAAACAGCAGATAGGAAAACATCTCTCCTATAACTCAGGCAGATAACACCACTGATTAATTTGGTTCATTGTTTTTGTGGTAAATAAATGTTTCTGCTATTTTTACTGAAAAACTAGGAGAATTATACATACAAAAAACATACACCAGAAGAATGTTATTTAAGTTGCAAAGTCAGCACTGAAAAGCTAGGAAATGCCTAAAATAAAGTTTATAACCTACAGTTTTTCCATAAGACCTTTGCCTCATTTAATTCACATGATAGACAGCACTCAGGAAATAAATCAGGGTCATGTTGTTAATGAGTCTGTTGTCCTTAAGATCGCTACCTCAGTTGCTTTTAGAAGTTAGAAGGTGGGGTTAGCCTCAGGATGAAAACTAGCTACTCTTGTGAGAAAAGCTACTAACCTGGGCTCTATCCCTGGCTTTAGCAGGTTTTCTAAATTATGCAAGGCAAGTCATTTAAAACATTTTTTCCCACAGGAAGCCACTAATAATGTATTCCATTTTTTCTGGGTGTCAGATATGACATATGTGAGGCCTCATTTGCAGAAGTGCTGAACACTCATGGCTATAACTGGAAACAGTAAGTGCTATAGACAAACAGCAGCTCCAGCTAAGATGAAATATAGTCCGGAGTATTGAATGTAGAGATTTTAGTTGCTGGGTTCTAATCCTGTGTTTGCTATTGACTCCTCAAATATGTGACTGGTAACTTACTGTACTGCTGTCAGCTCCCCTTTACATTAGGGCAGCACATATGTATTATGGATATTGTGTACATTTTGGTAAAACTTGTCCATTTCTAGTTTGATTTATTTATTGTTGTTTGATACGTATAAAAGTACTGTATTGAAAACCATACGAAATTAAGGAATAAAGTGCAAATTTTTATCATTTTATAAGAAATACTATATTAAATGTACTGTGTTCTTAATAATAATAATAATAGAACATTAGTACACGAGTGCTCCAGAATATAACAGGCTGAAAAATAAAATTTAAAACTGGGATACTCCCCCCCCCAATAATTTAACTATTGATTAATTAAATATATATAAAAAAGTATTTTATCATACAGTCTGTCATGTATTTTCATAAATACTGTTGAGCAGTCTTGAAGGTAGCATGTGACCAAATGCACCCCTGTATTCACACCCTACACACTATTGCAATAATCTTTGTGCAAACTATGCCTTGTGAGATATCATTTGAAAACTAATAACTCACTGGTCAATAATATCACGGTGAAATGTGCGTAGCAACATTATCTCTAAGGTTATGAACATAAGATGAAATTATAACTAAAATGTGTTTACCAGACAAGTCTGAGGAGTGGGTAAACCTATTCCTCAAAAACAGAGGACAAGCTAATGCCTCTAGCCAGGTGTTAGCAAAGTCAATTGGCAACCACCTGTCAAGTGGCCATTCTTTGGCAACAAAGAGGGGCAGGAACAGATCGATCTACATTTTAGTAAGCAACATGGAACCTCTTTCACCAAAAGACTCTATATCTCCATCCTCATAGCTGGAAAGAACTTATCTAGGGGTAACCCTCAGAAAAATGCATTTCAGAGGGTATTTGGATTATAAACATAAAGAGCAAAACCACCCCAGTATCTACCTTTTTTGCTCTCTTTCTCTTTCACCTAAGAAGACAAAGGAACCAGCCCTTGTGTAATAGGATCCCTGGGGTGCAACCTGGGACTGTGAGAGTGCTGTGCACCCTTAACTCTCCAGCCTGGGATGTCTCTCACAATGGTTTGCTAGTAACAAGTAGCAAGCCCCTCCAGGTGCTGTTATCACTCAGCACAACCGCGTGTGGAGCCCAACTAGATTGCATGCTTGCTCCCAGAGTTACTCATGAATCACATAAAGAAAGGCACCAGCCAAATCCCCCCAGCTCTCAGCCTTGTACCTCACGAATATACCATCTTGCACTGCTCAAGATGAGCAGTTCAAATGTATTAATTGGTTTACCACTTCATCAATGGAAAGTGGATATGAACCAGCCTTTGTAAACCTGAGAAAACATCCTTACCAAACACTTGCAAATTCACCGGTGAAGATAAACAGTTAAACAAATTTATTGACTACAAAAGATAGATTTTAAGTGATTACAAGTGATAGGCAAAAAACTCAGAATAAGTTACCAAAAGAAAGGAAAATATAAGCATGTAGTCTAAACTCTCAACCCTATTAGACTGGGCAACATCTAGATTAAGCAGTTTTTCTCACCCCACTGAATATTGCAGTCCTTAATATATAGGTTTGTCCCTTAAACCTGGGCCAGTCTTCTCTGCTAGAGTCTTCTGAATGTCTGTGTTGCTTGCAGCATAGGTGGGGGGAGATGAAAAGGCCAAGCATGGGGCCCCTGTGTTCTGTTTTATACCCTCAGTCTGATGAGCTTGGAGAACATAAGTCCAGGCATGTCTGGTAGACATTGTTGAGTCCCCAGGCAAGGTTGAACAATTCCCCTGATATGTGCAGGTCAGTCATTGAATTGTAGCTCCCTTGCTGGACAATGGCTGTTAATAGTTGTTTAACACCCACCCAGATGTTTGTTACTTTCCTTGGCATTGTCTCTGGAGAGCTAGTATCTGCGCGCTTCCCAAATCCACAGCATATTTTAGTGACAGCCATACAACACAATTCTTATAGCTTTATGCATTAATGATATACATATTTCGATAGAACAGTGACTTTCAGCAGATCATAACCTTTCTTCTGATACCTCATGCGGCCTGGTTTGTATGCAATATAAATTATATATATATAAATGAAGAATATGGCGGTAAACTCTCCCCCGAGATACAGAATGCCACACCTTGGACTTTGAATAGCCCTGTCACTAGGAACACATGGTTGAGATTTTACCTTGAACCAAGTCTAGTTTAAGTGTTAGCTACTGGAGATCATTTTATCTTCATTCCTCTTGTAATCATTTCTAACTTTAATACCTTATAATTGTACTAACTTAAAATCTCTCTCTTTGTAGTTAAATAAACATTTTATTTTGGAATCAGAACTAATCCAGTGTTGCGTTTAAACTGAACTGAATACCTCCACTTAAAAGCAAACTGTTGAATACTGACCCCTTATAAGGGGTCCTCTAATATTTGAACTGTCCGGGAGAGGGATGAACAATGCAGAACAAACGTTTTGGGGAAAATTCAGGACTGAGAGTGTGTTGGGGTTACTCTGCAAGTGGTAACCAAGGCTGGTGGAAACCAGAGTGTGACCAGCGGTTTTCTGGCAGGCTATAGTTATACACAGACACCCAAGGTGTGACCTGCATGCTATTTGTGAGCAGCCCAGGTTGGGAACTACAGCAGCAAAGCACTGTGAAGCACCCAAAGATGCAGGGCAGGTGGTGACAACCCCTCACTAGTCTGGATTGCAACTTGGAATGTGACAACCACCAGTTTTCTTTCATGCTCAAATTACAGTCATTAAGTACTCTGACAGTTACTGTCTTATGGGTTATAAAAATAACTTTAAGGTAGCTCTTTAGAGTTTTACAAAGATTAATTTATTAGTTTTCACAGCATCTCTGTTAAGTAGCAAGTATTCCCCCGAAAAAACTGAGTTAGGGAAGTTTTTTTCTCCTGCTGATGATAGCTCTTCTCAATTGATTGGCCTCTTACAGTTGGTATGGCTACTTCCACCTTTTCATGTTCTCTGTATGTATAAATATCTTCTTGCTGTATGTTCCAGTCCATGCATCCGATGAAGTGGGCTGTAGCCCACAAAAGCTTATGCTCAAATAAATTTGTTGGTCTTTAAGGTGCCACAAGTACTCCTTTTTGAATTAGGGAAGTTATTTGGTACTATCATCATACTCTCTTAGTATTTTCCCTGTAGGTACTTTAACAAACACATATTCTTCATAGAAAAAACTACAACACCCACAAAGTAGGTACTCCTCACATGGGTGGGCACCCTGTACTAACTCTCCAGTGTTTAGAGCTTGTCTGCACTTGAAAATTTACTCAACTAGCTCTTGCAGAATAATTATCAGTTATTCTGGAATATTTATTAGTTCACAGATTCCAAGGCAAGAAGGCACCATTGTGAACATAGTCTGATCTCCTGTATAACACAGGAAATAGAACTCTCCTCCACACTCCCCGGAAGTCTTAATGTTATAGAAAAACATCCAGCTGTGATTTAAAAATGGCCAGTGATGGTGACACCACCTCCATTGTCAATAAATTATTCCAATAGTTAATTACTCTCACCATTATACGTATGTTAGGGGTTTGATACAGGAGTGGGTGAGTGAGATTCTGTAGCCTGCGTTGTACAGGAGGTCAGACTAGACAATCATAATGGTCCCTTCTGACCTTAAAAGTCTTTGATTCTATAGACCTTATTTCCAGTCTGAAGTTGTCTAGCTTCAACTTCCAGGCATTAGAGCATATTATACCTTCCTGTGCTAGACTGAAGAGCCTCTTAGCAAGTACTTGTTTACTTATGATAGCTATTAGTTATTCCAGAGGAACTCTCCCTGGAGATCCGCTGAGAATAAAATAGCCTTTCGCTGATTTAGCACAGCCCCTGAGTAGGCGGCTAGGCGCTGTCAGACTGCAATGACTAAATAATATAAAGAGCTCTCCAAAGCCACTGCCATTATCCCCTGCCAAGGCACCCCCGAGCCCCGCAACTACTGCCCCATGGGCCTCTCCCCCTCCCCAAGGCAGGGAGCTCTGGAAGCCGAGCCACCCCACGCAGCACTGCAGACGTGACGCGCCGCCCACCCGGCTCCCGTCCCGTCCACCAAGGGGGGAGGAATCACGCCGATGTGGTCTCCATAGTTACGCCCATTCCTCAGCCTGCCGTCAGTCAGTGCGGTGAGGCTTTGCGACACTTGCTGTGGGAGTCACGGCAGAAGGATAGAGCTTGTCAGCTGATTTACTGTACCCGAGAGTGGGGCACAGGGGCAGAGCCCTGCGTACCCCCTTCCCCACGTGCGGGGTCCAGGGCTGGGCCACGCACCACAGACAGCGGCAAGATCGGGGCTTGCCTGTACAGGTAAGTGCCTCACTTGGGGGGGGGGTGTCCTAGTCCCACGGGGGACCCACGCCCCCATTTCTAGGCAGGAGGCTTTGTCTCCTCCAGGTGTGACCTCCCTTGCCGGGGGACGCGGGGCTTGGTCCTGCCTTGGGGCCGGGCTGTGCCTGGCCACCGCTTCTGCCCCCCCCTCTCCCGGCAGCGTGAGTCCCCTTGGGGCTCTGCCTGGCCCCCCTTCTCCCCGCAGCGTAAGTCCCCTTGGGGCCGGGCTGTGCCTGCCCCCACCGCCCCCCCTGCAGCTTGTGTCCCCTTGGGGCTCTGCCTGGCAATCCTGACCCCCTTTAGCGTGAGCCCAGCTAGGTGTGGGGACAGAGGCTGCCTGGCACCCCCCTGCAACTCAACTGGGTGTCAACTGGGTTATTTCATGGGGGTTGAGTGGGTGGCAGGCACTTGCTAATATCCTCTTGGAATTACCCCAGTCAGGGGGTTCAGGATCTTGGTGAGTTGCAGACACATTGCTGTCACCTGACTGTACTAATTCAGTTAATTATGTTACAGCTTTCACTTTCCAAACAGTTATGTGCCTTTATGAATTAGTACTCTTTTAGAAATTGGGCTCAATAAGGGATGAGTTTCCATGCGTATCATGGCACAACATGTGGTTACAATATGGAGGTGGGAGAATTCTTTTTGCCTGTTGGGCCATAATGCCTGTGGAGGTGAGACAAATGTTACAGTAGTACCAGGTTTTATTTGAATTGTGGACACTCTCCATCACCACAAGTATTCTACATGGCACCATACCAAATTCCATTTTGGTCAGTTTCAGGGCCAGGGGTTTTTAAAATTTGTCAATTTCAGGCTTTCAGTTTACATGTGAAACTTCACCATTTAGTAACCCTGGGAGTCCTGACCCAAAAGGCAGGCAGAGTGTGGGGGTCGCAAGGCTATTGTAGGCAGGTCATGGGACTGTCACCTGTACTTCTGCCTCGCTGCTGGCAGGAGCGCTGCCTTCAGAGCTGGGCCACCAGAGAGAGAGGCTGCTGACTGGGAGCCCAGCTCTAAAGCCAGTACCGCCACCCCCAGCAGCACAGAAGTGAGGATTGCAGGGTATGGGAGGGTTGGATTACCATATGTCTGGTTTTCCCAGCAGTCTCCTGGGTCACGGGGGTAGAGCTGACAGCTGGAACTGCGGAGCTTCCTGCAGCTGGGGGAAATCCTGGAGGTGGGTCTGACCCATCCCAGGAGTAGCCCCTTCAGGAGAAGAGGAAGTCTTGTCTCTCCCTATCCCCAGCTGGGACTAGCAGCTGGAGCCCTGCATAGGGTAGGAGCCCCTGACTAGGTGCCAGATTTCACAGGGGAGATCAGATTTCATGGTCTGTGATGTTTTTCACTGCTTATAGAATCAGTTAATAGGCGTATGATGGCACCTATTGCTCATTTAAAGCAAATCTCCTGTTACAGGTTAGTCTTTAGGAATTAGTAACTTTTGGTAGTGACTGGATGCCAGTCAGGAACTCATTCCTCTCCATCCAGATTTCAGGATTTTATAGCCATTGTTTTCCTCAATTTACTATTGTTATGAAAGCAGATGCTTACACCCACATAGCACTTGGTGGATTTACATGACACTTCACGTAGGTACAGATGTCAGCCAACACAGAGCTCATTGCAGGATTGAGGCCTGTTGTATCTTTTAGAATTTTTTCCTCATGGGAGGAATTTCCCTGTGTATTAGGACAGGAATATGAACACGAGGGTGACTGCAAATGATGATGACTTTACAGATTTAGGATCTATTCCTTTTGAAGATTTATGCACATGCTTAACTTAACTGCAGGTAAGTAGCCCAACTGAGGTAAACAGGACTCCTGAAGTTCATAAAGTTAAGCACTTGTATAACTCTTTGCAAGATCAGAATCTTGGCGTATAGCTCTTACTGCAGCAGCAGAGGCTCTGACTAGGTTAGCAATTTAAATGAATTCAGTACACTGAGTTATGGTAGCACTTTTTGGTCAATAAATGTTGTGATCTTGTTTTAAGAATTGCTGATAGCTTTAGATATCACTCATGAATACAGGGAATCTCCCCTTCTTTCTCCTTCCACAAGTTTCAGGACAGAAAGAAAGATGATGATAATTGTCATTGTATGTTGTTGTAATACACCCATGTACAGTAAGACACTGTATAGATAACAGTATATGGTACAGTATAGATACAGACTAACATAGCTGCTACTCTGAAACCTGAGTATAGGGTGATTTATTATATGGTACAACACCTTTTGATTTCTAAGTTCTGGGAAGTTCTCCAAGAAATTAGTAGCTTTAAAAATAACTCCTGATTAAGGAAACTTGTATGAGTTGTACAGGAAAAGTCATCATAACATGACTCCTATTGTTTTATGTAATTCCTTTCATAATAGAAGGCAAGATAATCTTAGGAAATAGCAAGGAGTTTTAAATCATTTTCATAACTGCCTTGAGTAACTTGTACTTGTACTTCAAGTGACAGCTTAAATGAGGAAGGTTTTTTGAGAAAAAACGAAAGTGAGATTTTTAAAGTCATCATTAAGGAAAAGACCCTTCATTACAGAAATGAGATGCTTTTAAAAGCTGGCTAAAATTAATGCTGTGTAAGTGATTTTATAAAACAAGAAACTAGAAATAATTCATCTTCTCATATAAGCAACCGTAGAAGATATGTTCAGCCTTAGTCTCATATTTGTATTGTTAAAAATTATAGTCTGCACATGTATTACTTTAATAATTCTGTTCACTCACTCAGCTGGGGTGAGTAAAATATCCATCTTTTTCATTATCATTGCTATCATGATTAAAGTTTACGGTGTAAATCTTGTGTCTGGGCTGGTAATATTTTGTGAATATTTTGCAAGCCAGTAAAGTCCTAATTTTAGGAAGTCTGCTTACTCATTATTGATTTGGTATTTGTTTGGCAATAGTGTTTAGCGAAGTAATATCTTTATTTGTAGTACATAAGACCCATTGTATTAGGGCTATAGAAACTAGTAACAAGAAGACAGTCCCTGCCCTAGATTGCTCACACCATAGGTTTATGATAGGATGCAACAGGTAACTAAGACAGACAGATGACGCAGGGTGGCATTTGAGAATTGACAGACAGACTTCACTCTATCTATCAAAAACTTCAAACCTTGGCCCTTTTAGATCTGTAGTACTTGTAGATGAATTTAATTCGAAGGTTAAGACAAAGTGTATCATTTAAATGAGTAAAGGTAGTTAAACTTTCATGCATTCTGTATAGTTTATTTAAAAAAAAAAAAAAGAGAGAGAAGAGGCTGGATCCTGGAAAAACTTAATGTGTATACTCAACAGGAATACTCGCACATAAAAATAAGAGCATCCAAGTGTGATGGAGTGGAACTTTAAATTCATGACACCTAGAGTAGAATAATTTCCTCCCCAGTATGAGGTAATTCATATTCATTTTGCTGACTATGATTTTATTAATGTTCCACAGATATTTCAGACTTTTCTGAAATGGTTAGAATTAATGAAGGTACACCACACTAAGAGTTCATACTGTACCCATTGCTGTATATTTAAGTGCCTCGTCTCAGGTGAACCACTGAGATTAATTACCCTTTTACATTTAGGGTAATTTTCCAGGCCAATTTAACGCTTGGTCAGTCCAATGAGACTGACAGCCAGGTTGCAATCATTGTATAGATACACCTGGATTGAAACCATCTGCTCAGTTTGTGATCCTCTACACAGCCTACCAACTTGGGCAACGTTCAAAATAGTAATGTGGGACCTGATCCTGCAAACATTTCTGCATGTACTTAACCTTACTACCACAACCAGTCCCATTGACTTCAGTTGGCCTACTCATGGTTAAGCATCTGCACGAGTTAGCAGGATTAGGGGTTTGGAGTGAAAGTCTTTGTGTCCTGTTGTTAGTCCATAGATACATCAAGTCCTCTTGACAGCTGCTTTAATTTTTTGTCATCAGATGTCCAGAATTGAGCATCATAAAATGAATAAATTTACAGTTTAACACACCGGCTGTTAACTCTTCTTTTCGGTTCCTTTCTCTCTGTGTGTGGGGGGGAGAGGGAAGTTTCATTAAATCTTGCCAACCTGAATATCTTTTTGAGAGGTCTGCTTGCTGATTTCCTGCATGTAAGTAATATCCTGCTGTGCTAGCACAAGAAGAAATTCACTTCTTGATTGTGCTATAATATTGTAAAAAAATGGATTTTTAGTTGGAAAGTACTGAAAAACTGTCTAAAAAGAATTTGGATTCTTGCAGTGTTTTCTTCACTTGTATTTTGTCTGTGAATCTGTACATCTTAAAACAGTACTGAAAGCATGTAGCTGTTTTTTTCAATTCAATACATTGAGTGGATAAAGTACAAGGGAATAATTGTCATTACCTATTCTGGTAGAATATTCTACACTTACCACCTGTCAACCCAGATGATAGTAACAGTCTGCGACAGGTGTCAGAATGAAAGATCTGTCTTCAAAATCATTTTATTGTACTTAGTATAATGCAACGTATGCACTCTAAAACTGTATATGTTGTGGTGATTCAAAGGCATTTCCCTCACTGCCGCTTTTTTAGTTATTTATTTGGATATGTATAAAATATATAATTTTCTTCCTTTCATTTTAATAATAGGCAAGGAAAGCATCTAGCGGCATTTAAATTAGGTAAAGCTGAATTTAAATCATCATCATCAAGGGATGTTGCCTCCTTGCTGATCAATTGCCACCCAAGTCCTTAATGTGACCTGCCTGGATATTCTACTTATGTTCATCACAGGTGATCTTATTGTGCCATGGAAGTTTTTGGTGACCACATGATTGCTGGCCATATAGCAGCATTCCTCAGTAAACACGTTTTGGAATTTGTTGGTCTTCGACCCTAATAATGTCTGTACCAAGAAAGCCTCTGAAACCAACATGGTGCTGATGGAGGTGATTGCTGGGTTTGACTGAATGCAAATGTATTCTGTAACTGCTGAGAAACTTTAGAAACATTTGAGTTACAACTAACACATTGATTGGTACTGATTGTATTTACTGAACCACCAACATGTGTGGGTGGCATCATCTAGTGGTGAAAACACAGCCCTAGAGTCAAGACATCTGTGTGACTTTCTGTGTGACATTGGGCAAATTACTGTTTTTGCTTTTAAAAGCATACACTTTTGGCATGGTTCTTGAGGTCACTGCTGATGCCAGTATGATTTATCACAAACAATCTGTGAACTGAAGTGTTTGTAAATCAAATATGGTCTCAGACCATAACAGCTCCAAAAAGAAACATTACAATTTTCAAGTAAATGTATGTGTTTTAAAATGTGTGCAATCTGCATATTAGTGCAACATAAATCAGAAGGACTAAAAAGAAAACATTACATTCTCTACCAATTGTATTCTTCTCTATTTAGAAAACTCATACTTTTGTTTCTGCATTGTCAGTGGATTTCAAATATGCCTATTTTAGATTTGATATCACAAAAATACAGAGATCACCACCACCAATGACATCAGCACTGATCTGTGAACTGAATTTTGGGTTTTCAGACAATAATACTAATGTCTTTTACTTCCACAGCAGCTTTAATACAAGGATTTTAGTGACATTTACAATTAAGCCTTATAACAGATTTCCGAAAAGCATTCCAATAAAGTTAGCGTATCTTTATAGCCCCATTTTGAATTGTGGAAACTGACATTTGGGGGTTCAGTGTATTTCATTTTGCTTTTCTGTTAACCAGATCTGTCTTGTGATATTTCAGATTATGGTGAGTTCTACTGTAGTGTAGACTTTAGAAGGTGTGGGCACACTGTGCGCAAGACAGCATGGAAATTGTTATTTAGTATAAGCATATAGAATAAACTTAAAATATTTTCCTTTTTGTAGAAGAACCGAGCCTAGTGTGTTGGTGTTGAGTTCATAGCCAAGACTAATTATTATTTTGAAAATTAACTCATGGATTAAGCCTGATAAAATAGTGAAAGATTCCTGTGCTTCAACACTCCCAAAACAACTAGTTAGGCCCCCTGAAATTTAAAATAAATAAATTATGCATACTTTTAGTTGTAACATTGTCAACAAACTTGCTATTTAATTTTAAAATCTCTTGCAATACAGTACTTTTTAAAAACATATCCTAATCATCTTTCCGATAATTTGTCACAGACTTGTACATCCATATCTAGATGTCCAAGCTTAAACACATCCCTCTTCCTATTTGCATCCAGGGAATGGAAATATTACCATCATCTAATATGTATTCCTGGGGGAATTCTGCACCACTATTGATGTCCCCTGCAGATGTCTTTGCTTCCCCATAGAAAAATGATTTTCTGACGGGGAAGCTGCAAAAGCGGTCATGTGACCCTCCCCAGCAGTATGTTTCAGGTGCCCAGGGCAGCTGGCAGAGAGGTAAATCATTGTGGGGCAGGAGGTGGGATTGGGGTTCCTACCCTGCACCCAGCTCGGCTGCTAGTCTGGGCAGGCCCGGGGAGGATGGGACTTCCTCTTTCCCTTCATGACATCCGGGGCCTGGTCAGATCCCACCTTCAGATTTCTCCCCCAGCTGCAAACTCCTCCTCTCCTTCCTCCCTCTTCCTCCATCTATTGTTCCTCAGCTGTGGGGGGAGGGATCTCTGTACAGGGAGCTGCTCCCTCGTCTGCCCTACCCCCAAGCCTCACCCCCCTGCACTCAGAACCCCCCGATGAGCCCCACAACCCTAACAAGCCACCCACACCCAGATCCCCACCCCACCAAGACCCAACCAATTGTACCTGGTTCCCCACTGAGCTCCACTCCCCCCAGCATCTGGAAACCCCACTAAGCCCCTTCGCCCCCGCTGAGCCCCAACTACCTTCACCTGGATCCCCCTGCAGAGTCCCGTTACCATTACACCCAGAACCCCCCAACAAGCTCCTGTGCATCCACATCCCCTCTGCACCCGGATTCTCCACTGAACTGCCTGCACACACAAGTCTCTCAACTCACACCTGGATCACTCAACACCAAGCCCCTCCACATTTGGATCCTGCCTTGCTCAGTCTGCCTCCTGCACCTGGTGCACCTGGCATGGCAGAGCCCTGGGATGTTTCTGGAGTAGGCCCTGTCCTTGTACTTCCAGAGTTAGGTGCAGCCTCACCACTGAGTCCATGTCCTGGGGGGCAGGGGAGCTACACAGTGATCTCCCACCTCTGTGCAGCCAGTGGCCTGTGCTAGCCAGTGGCCTGTACTCCCCAGTGCCATGCTGGAGCCTCCACATTTATTTGACAAATTAAATTTGCAGAATTTTAAAATATTGTGAACAGAATTTAAATTTTTTTGGCGTAGAGTTTTTAATTTTTTTTCCCCAAATGCCCTCAGGAGTAAATATGCAGAGGATCAGCAAAGAGATTTAATGACTGGCACCAAAGATGGTGGGTGCTGCTGTCCAGAGGCAATGCACTGGTGAGAAAACCCCCTCCTATCTAGCTGCTGCAATTCCTATCATGACTTAATTTTTGTTTGGGTGTACTTCTGTTTGGTGTCTCAGAAATGTAACCCTCCTCAGTATCCATTTTAGGTTCTCTTTTATGGTGAACAGCTCCAGTACCAAAGTTTTGTCTGAACAGACTGTCTACACTGAAAGTTCTGCTGCAGCTTGGAGAAGTCATGAGTAGTAGCAAAGGCCCAGTAGCTTTTTGCACACGCAGGAATCATATCCGTTTGTGCTTGATTCATGTTCAGAAAGTTATCTTTACAATAGTAAGGATTAGGAACTAATTTTATTTTAAATGCAAACTTAGATTCTACAGAGGGTGATGTCACTCATGCCAGGCAAATTGGTGAGTGGATTTTTCAAGCCATGATAATGCTGTATCATAGGATCATAGAAATTTAGTGCTGGGAGGGATGTTAGCAGGTGATCTAGTCCATCCCCTGCACTGAAGCAGGACCAGGTAAGCCTAGAGCTTAGACCTTCCTAGAGCTTAGAACACTTTGACAGGTGTTTGTCAAACCTGTTCTTAAAAAACCTTCAATCATTGGGATTCCGTTACCTCCATTGGAATTCCTGTACTTAATTTTTTCCCCCATATGTAACCAAAATCTCTCTCGCTGTAGATTAAGCCAATTCTTCCCAGTCCGACCTTCAGCAAACCTGGAGACCAGTTGATCATTGTCCTTTTTGTAACAGCCCTTAATACATTTGAAGACTGTTGTTAGGTCCTTCTTCAGTCTTCTTTTCTTAAGACTAAGCATGTCCATTTTTTAACCTTTCTTCATAGGTTGGTCTTCTAAATCTTTTATCATTTTTATTGGCCTCCTCTGAGCCCTCCCCATTTCAACCACATATTTCCTAAAGTATAGTGCCCAAAACTGGTCATACTACTCCAGCTGAAGCCTTGCCTTTGCTGAATAGGGCAGGATAATTACCTCCCATGTCTTACCTATAATGCTTATGTTAATACTCTCTCTGGAGTGTATTAGCCTTTTTCGTGACTGCATCACATTGTTGACTCATATTCAATTTGTGATCCACTATAACCCCCAGATCCTTTTCTGTTGTACTACTGTACAGTCAGTTCTTTCCCATTTTGTATTTGTGCATTTGATTTTTTCTTGTAAGTGTAGTTCTTTATGTTTATCTTTATTTAATTTCATCTTGTTGATTTTAGACCAATTCTCAAATTTATCAGGGTGATTTTGAATTCTGGATCTGCCCTCCAAAGTGTTTACAATCCCTCTCAGCTTGATCCCATCCACAGATTTTGTAAGCATGCTCTCCATTCCATTATCTGAGTCCTTAATGAAAATATTCAATAGTATTACCCAGGACCGATCCTGCGGTACCCTACTAGATGCATTCTCCCCATTTGACAATGGGGAGACAATGGTTGAATACCATTTTTCAACCACTTCTGCACCCACACTTCAGTAATTTCATCTATACCACACTTCCCTAGTTTGTTTTTCAATTGAAGGACTTAAAAGCATGTGCAAAATTTGAAAATCGAAACTGCATATTAAGTGTCATGTTAAGTTCTGTAGCTTACATGCTTGAGACATGGGGAAGAGTGATGGACTCATTAAGGATAGGCATTTAACTCAAACTTAGATTTCTTATGCTGAAGCATCTTGCTCAGATAATGTTTTTTAATTATTCTATAGTATACTAACTTGCTTGGTTTGGTGGTAATTTATATCACCTGACGTGTAAAATAGTAAATTAAAGTGTCCCATGCTTGAGTTCAGTCATAAATATCCAGTTTCTTAATATTCTCAACCTTGTTCTTTGGTTTTCTGTTGAGAGGCCTCTAGACTCAGTTGATCCACTTGATATATCTCGTTAAGAATGAAAATGCAATTTAGTTTAGAGAGGGCTCTGGCTTCAATAAAAGAGGTTTATATAAGATTTTTTTAATCCAAAATTTCTAGGAGCACACCTTGTTTAGGAAATGCAAGGATTACAGTAACTGTACTCAAATAGATATGATCTGGGTTAAATTTCTATCTTTCTTTCCAACACTCAGTCATAAATTGCGCACCAGAAAGTAATTTGAAATAATTTGCCAGATTAATGCATTTGATCTCATAAATTTTGACCCTCGTTTAAGTTTAAAATTTGTTACTTACTAGTGATTTTTCCAACTGCAGAATGCGTAGTAAAAATGTTTTAAAAACATTGGATTTATTTAATATGATTATCTGACATTTTGGACGCTCTTATAATTTAAGGAATTGCTTTCTCACTGACTGAATTTGAACATAAACTTGGTAATATAAGACTTTTTTGTGTGCATATTAGTTTGTGGCAGGGATGGTCTTAGATCCTGAGCTGCTAACACTGATGATTTTATCAGTTTTCTTTTACTATAGAAAACAGAATTGAAACTCTGTTAATAAATGTGTGTGCAAAATATTTGTGTATGTTATGGAAACATCAATAACTGCTCCTACTTAAGACGACATTAAACCTGTCACGTGTAGTTAACCAGAACTGAAAGACCTGTTTTCCACACTTCAGTGATTGAACTTAGTTTCCAAAATTGGCACAATAACACTCAAGAGGACAACTGGATTTCATGTGTCTTTTTTCCCCTTAAGTGTTTGTTTACTGACTTTTTTGCAAAACTCCCTTTTAAAAATGTTTGTTTTTCACACTTTTCTTTAGACTTGCCATACATAGCAACCACAGTTGCCATAAATTCCAAACTTCACTTACCTACTTAAAGTATGTTGACACAGTAATTAAAACCCACGGGTGGCCTGTGCAGCTGACTCACGCTCACAGGGCCCAGTCTAAGGGGCTGTTTAATTGTGGTGTAGACATTTGGGGTCGGTCTGCAGCTCAAGTTCTGGGATCCTCCCAACTCCAGTGGCTACCCTGCAGTTAAACAGCCCCTTAGCCCAAGCCTCCTGAGCCTGGGTTTTTAATTGCAATGTAGACATACCTTTACACACACTTCTCATAATATTTTGGACATAGTTACTTAATTAAACATACACAGTTATTTCTCTTATTCAGGATTAACGTTTGAGCTATGCAAAGATCCATCAGATACTTGAGTTATGGATAAAGACAATTTAAAAAAAAAATCACTTTCTCTTGACATTTTTTCTAGATCGCTGTATTCTGCATTCACCCCGGTGAGGCAGGCGGGCAGCAGGTCATAGGGGGTGGACCATCAGGAAGAGAGGAAGCATGAGGGGAAGAGTGAAGGTTTGTCTAGGATGGGGAACAGAAGGCTGATAGACCCAGTCTCAAAGGGGACGTGATGGGCTGAGTGGGTTTTGGAGAGATGCATGGCAAGTAGCAGGATTGTACAGAGGGCCAGGAGGAGAGGAATGCCTGGAGACATTGGTGGGGGGAAGCAAAGGGAAGTATGCGAGAGGGAAAAGGGTTGGGGATGGGAGAGGTGGGGGCAGAAGGAAAGAGTGTGGCTCCACACTTGACAAGTTGCTTATGATTCATCAGAGTAAAGATCCTCTTCCTTTGCTTCTCCCTTACACAGGCCTCTTCCAACTCAAACACCAATTCTTCCCTCATACTGCCCTCCACATAATTCTGTTTCTCTCTCTCTCTCTCTCTCTCTCACACACACACACACACACACACACACACACTCTCTCTCACTCTCTCTTACACTTGAGAGTGGTGATTTGAAGGTGAACTGCAAAGTAAGTTAAATATATCAGATTTTTCTGTTCTGTTTTTTTCAGTAGTGAAACAGGTCTTTGGCAATTTTAAAGTTCCTGGAATGTAATTCATCCTATCTTAATTCAGTGAATTAAACTAAACAAGATTAATGCCACTTTAATTTTGAATTATGCTAAACCAAAAATTCAGTGAATAAAGTAAATTGAAGTTAGGCTACTTTAATTCTGAATGAGTTTGTCCACTAAGGGGTTTAATTCAGTTTAACTAATCTACCTTTAATTCACACCTATAGTTAATTTGGATTAATTTTCTCGAATGTTATGCAAGGAAACCTTTAGCCTAGAAGAGATACAGCTTACTTTTAGGCATCCAACTTTAATGCCACACTGCACATCCTCCACAAAATTGCCAGAGTCCTCCAGAGAAGTAGTACTGACAACTAACGTGATATTGCATTATGTAATTATTCATTCCCTTCTGCTTTTTGATCATTTGTTAGTAGATACGTTTGTCTGCTATTGTAACTTGCTGTTCATTGGTGTAAAAATATTGATTGCTTACTAACATTAAATGTGGTTTTTGTTTTTTTTTGTGAACAAGAGATGTATTTGGTATTCAGTAATGATAGAAGCTGTATCCATTGTAGCCCAACTTGTTCATCTGTTAACATGAGCAGGTGGTATTTCCTGAAAATGAAGTTTTTAATGAAGGCATTGAGGTACCATAATAAAAAGCTAGAGGAAAACAGGTAGTTATGGAGAATGATCTGCTTCTTTTTTTTTTTTTTGAAGGACTTCTTAAACAGTCTGAGGGTTTGCAGTGTTGTGTTTAGGTACAAAGTTCTGAAATTTAAATACTTTTTCCAGCAAAGGTATAAAAATAGACAAATTTGATTTTGCTGTTTATGCCTATATTTTTCAAGAAATTTCCTACATTTTTGCAGGATATTTCCTTTTCGTTTTTGACTAGTTGGGGAGTTTGGATGTGAAAATGTTCTAAGACTTTTATATGTGTTTGTGAATATTTTTCTGAAACCTTGAGACTTGTGAAAATCATAGTTAATGTGTCATATAAGTCAGTTAAAAGTTTTATAAATTGGTTGATTAAAACACTTAACTTTGACTTATGTGGAAAAATTGCAGAGGAGAAGAAATGAAGCTTTGTGTTTTAATAGAGAAACAACTGCATTAGCTTTGAAAATATTGGCATTTTTATCTGGAAGGTGATGTAAAATTGAGTTATTACAAATTAAGAATGTGCTACTGTTACTTTCCTGGAATATAAGCAGTAGGAAATAAAGACATGTGTGCAAAGTATTTTCCATAGTGCTTATTAAGATTTGTACTAGTTTCTTATATTGTCGCTATTCTGTGTATTTGGTGATGGATTGCTATATTGTCCTTTTTCTCCAAAACTATAAACTGTTAGATTATATTCCCAGTGAGGCATTACTTATTGTCATTAATAAATACGGATGCTGGGTTATTGTAGTGAAATAAATAGTTTTAGTATTTGTTATTGAGACCATATTTTTCCTAATCATAGAGGTGAAAGGAATGGCACATATGTTTGTATGTATGAGAGTGCAAGGTTAATATTTTGCTTTCAGGCTTAACTTTAGCTCATCTTTCCAGACCCTTTATACAAGTGCTATGGCTGGAGGACTGAATTTTTAGGAGGCAGATAAGGAAGAGCACTTTGGGAAATTGAGGCTCTAGTCTAGATATTGTAGCATGGGACTTACTCCAGTCCTAACTTTTTCTCTTCTGTTGCTGATAAACTCTTTACTTTTTATTCTTATAAACACTAAGCCTTGAAAAGACCTTGCTGTCTGCAATTTTTTTAAGCCATTCCACTAATTTACAAAGCGTTCTTGTGTGGTCAGGATTATGATTTATTTAGCATTGTAGCCATGTTGGTCCCATGATATCAGCAAAACAGGGTGGGTGAGGTAATATCTTTTTATTTGACTATGATATGCAATTTTTATTACCTTGGCATAGGTGCACAAATGCACCACTTTTGCTTTAGTTTAGATACAGTTATGGTTGAAATTTTTTTGTATCTTGCTTTGAAAATCTACTTTATTAACAAAATTTTGCTAATATGTTTTATCTAAACTATTTGTTAAAAAGTTGTGATATTTCATCATGTATTGCTCTGGTTAGAAGGTAACTGTAAATGGGTTTTTAAATTATATTTTCTTGACTCTTTTACAATTCAGTTATTGGGAGCAGTCAGGAAGGGAACAATTGATCTGGCATTGCATAACAATCAACAATAATTTTTCTGGCATGTTGCTACAGAAACTCATTCTGATGTAATTTGATCAATATTGTAGTTACCACTATCTACCTTGATTCTACACTATTCTTATTTGTTAAATCATAGTTCTTTATAAATGTAGTCTAATCAAACACAAGACAGAGCCTGCCACATATTGATCTTCCACAATAAGTGACAGCTCATGTTACTTGCTTGGCTTGGGCTTTGTGGAAAAGAATTAGTATCTCTGCTGCTTTATGGACGTTTGCCACTTGGTAGCTATGATGTATCCTTCCGTAATTTTCCAGAACCATGCTATTCTCACTGTTTTCTGGGTTTCTGTATGTTCAAAATTCTACCCATAGCACGTTATCCATTAAAAATATGCTACACTATAGTATTGGGCCTCCCTGGCTGCGTGCGTTATTTATGGTGTTAAATAACAGTAGACAACACTTTGCAAGTATCAGAGGGGTAGCCGTGTTAGTCTGGATCTGTAAAAGCAGCAAAGAGTCCTGTGGCACCTTATAGACTAACAGACGTTTTGGAGCATGAGCTTTCGTGGGTAAATACCCACTTCGTCAGATGCATGTAGTGGAAATTTCCAGGGGCAGGTATATATATGCAGGCAAGCTAGAGATAATGAGGTAGTTCAATCAGGGAGGATGAGGCCCTGTTCTAGCAGTTGAGGTGTGAAAACCAAGGGATGAGAAACTGGTTCTGTAATTGGCAAGCCATTCACAGTCTTTGTTTAATCCTGAGCTGATGGTGTCAAATTTGCAGATGAACACTTTGCAAAACACTCCCAAAGTTTCCTCTCTGAAGCATTTGCTTGGTAACTTCAGTTTATGTGGGATAGTACTGTTGAGCAAAGAGAGGTTGAAGGCCAAGATGAGCTTAATGTAATATAGGAAAGCTGAAGTAAACATATGTTTTGAAGAGGGAAGGCTACTTGGCATACAAAAGGTAATTCCAAACACAGGGATGGTATAAAAGCCAGGATTTTGGGGGCCGAGACAAAAGGCCAAATTCGAACATAAGAACAGCCATACTGGGTCAGACCAAAGGTCCATCTAGCCCTGTATCCTGTCTTCCGACAGTGGCCAATGCCAGGTTCCTCAGAGGGAATGAACAGAACAGATAATCATCAAGTGATCGATCACCTGCTGCCCATTCCCAGCTTCTGGCTAACAGAGGCTAGGGACACCATCCCTGCCCATCCTGGCTAATAGCTATTGATAGAGCTATCCTCCATGAATTTATCTAGTTTTTTTTTGAACTCTGTTGTAGTCTTGGTGTTCACAACATCCTCTGGCAAGGAGTTCCACAGGTTGCCTGTGTATTGTTGTGTGAAAAAATACCTCTTTTTGTTTGTTTTAAACCTGCTGTCAATTAATTTCATGTGGTGGTCCCTAGTTCTTGTGTTCTGAGAAGGAGTAAATAACACTTCCTTATTTATTTTGGCCACACCAGTTGTGATTTTATAGACCACTATCATGTCTCCCTTTAGTCATCTCTTTTCCAAGCTGAAAAGTCTGTCTTATTAATCTTTCTTTCCTCATACGATTATCACGGGAGTTTTGACCTGCTCTGTTTCTGACCTGGGTGGGTTTCACCCCTCCTTAGGCAACCTGGTGACCCCAAGCTTCCCAAGTAACTGGGATGACAGACACAAGCCACGGTGCCCAGCCAGTTCTGAATTTGGTTCAATGAGAATAATTAAAAAGAGAAAGACAATAAACCTCAAGTAATATGCTTGCAGATGGGATTGAGGATAAAATTCTCTATGGGCTAACTTCTCTATTTGAGCAGTTTGTTTGTTTTTTTAATTTTGTCATTTTAGAAATTGGAGGTATGTAGTTTTTTTTGGTTTGTTTTTGTTTTTTCACCTTAATTTGCAGAATGCCTTTTTAGTTCCATTTTACAGACTCCACTGTAAAGTGAGTGAGAGTGAGAGTGGAGCTGTATATAAGGTCCTAGGAGATACATTGTTTTTAATTCACCATAAAGTGTCATGCACATCTACAGAATAGTATGCAGGAGGAATGGCATTTCCACCTTCTAGCACAGTCCTTTTCTCCACTCCACTCTCACTCAATACTCAGATATTTAGCCGTTTCAGGTTTGAATTGTGACATAGTGTTGCGACTTAGGGCATGGCTACACTTGTAAATGTAGAGCACTTTGAGTTAAACCAGTGTTCATAGAGTACAGTAGAGAAGTGCTGCAGTCTGTCCACAATGACAGCTGCAAGCGCACAGGTGTGGCCACATTTGCGGCACTTTCTGTGGCCACAGAGAGCAGTGCATTGTGGTAGCTATCCCAGCATGCAAGTGGCTGCAACATGCTTTTCAAATGGGGGTGGGGTGTGACAGGGAGTGTGTTATGTGTATGTGGGGGCAGAGAGAGAGTGGGTTTTTGGGGGTCTGAGAACATGTCAGCATGCAGTCTTGTAAGTTCAGACAGCAGCAGATTTCCCCCCCCCCCGCCTCTTTCTCACACACAGCATTCCACAGTAATGGTTTGCTTTGATATTTGCTTTGATATTTGCATTCCTGCAGCGATTCCAAAAAAATGACAAGAATGACCACTTTACTTAAGGGGATTATGGGATGTTTCCAGAGGCCAATCAGAGCATAGTAATGCAACACCTCATTCACACCAACACCCAGGCGATGCGCCTTGGGTGAAACAAGCATTTTGGATTACTAGGAGTGCTCTAGCCACGGAGACGGTGCCTTGCCTTGCCAGTGTGGATCGGTCGTGAGTTAGGGCGTGTGGGGCTGCTTTAATGTGCTCTCACTCGCAAGTGTAGCCAAGTCCTCACACAAGTACATTTGATTCCAAAATGAGAGATGTATGAGAGACTGTGCCCTGTTTGTTACACTTTTATGAATTGTTAGTAAATAAAAGGAGATAAAATGGATCTTTCTGTGGATGCTTTTATAAACTGGACTGGCACCTTATGAAATGATGCAGGTGTAATTTAAGTTTCAACGTTTTTATTTCTTAAATTCAAAATACATCATAAAAGTCATTACAACAGTAATTTAAGCTAAGCAAGTTAGTTGGAAAGTGATGGAAAATCTTGTGTATATAGTTTACTTTTACTCTGTACAGATTTCCTCATGCTTGATTGACGTAAACATGTTCCATGCCAAAGGGGAGATATGTAATTTAGATAGCAGAGGATTGATGTAAACAGAAGTTATTGGAATCAAATTGACAAGCTCTACATAAGCAGACTTTCACTATGTCTGATTCATATATTATAAACACTGTCAAAGTAAATATAAAAACATCACATAAATGATGGATAAACTTTGTAGAGTGCTAAGGAAAAAATTACCTTTGTGCTTACAAATATATCTTCTGTCATTCACTCTAGTTATGTTTTTAATGGTTAGAATTCGAATATCAGAGCATTTTCTACCCTCTAAAACTATGATGTGGGGTGGGGAGGGGAGAAGAGGGGGAGATGTGAAGGGGCAGCATTAACAACAACAAAAATCTGATTTGCAGTATCAGGAAATCAATTTTTTTGTCCCAATGAGGTGTGTTAGCATGTATTCAGTATATTAATAAAATATTAAACTTTTGACACACTATAATAAATTGGCATTAGGTAATAATTCCAATTGGTCAGCAGCCATGAGGCTATCGTAGGAAATCACCATGGACCAGAACTACTCTAATTTACCGAACTATGTCAGAAATAGTACCAGCGTACCACAAATGATAGTCTTTATAAAGTGCAGTACATATCTGAAAAATGACTTTGGAAACCTGTAATGCAGTTTAACATATAACGTTTATTTGGTTACAAAGTTTAAAAAAAACTTTTTTTTTAAACTGCCGACATTGCAATTTAAATCAGAGATCTTAGTCTAGACCCTCTAGTAATACCGCTAATAAATAATTGTCATACTTTTTTCTTTCCGGCTTATGCTTGAGTACCATTAACAAAGATTCTGTTGATAAAATTCTGCTCTCAGTTGCATCTATCTGTGTAGACACTGCCTTACTTAGGTCCCCTATTGGCTGTCTTATCAATTTCATAGCAGAAAGCAGTGAAATTGACAAGAAATCTGGGCAGCTTGGGCACCACTGCCCCCTGGAGAGCTGGGTGGCTGGACCTGCTCCTGGCTGGGAGGTGGGAGGAGAATGAACCCTGCTTCTGGCTGGGATATGGGGCAAGAATCCTGGACGGCTGGACCCCACTCCCAGCTGGGAGCTGAGGCGAGGAGGCTCACCCCTCCCCTGCTACTGATGAGGAAGGGTGAGGTCAGAAGCCTCCAGTGGCTTTCCTGCTCCCCATCGGGAGTCAGGCTATCTCGTCAATTTCATGGCTCCCAGCCACAAAATTGATAAGGCTCCCTGGCTTCTGGTGGGGAGTGGGGTGCAGACTGCCAGGAGCCCGGGGCACAGCTGGGCTCCTGGCAGGGAGCTGCCAACAGAGCTGAGGAACCAGGCTCTTCTGCAGTTTGCTAGGCCACCTTTGACTAACCAGTTACAAAATATACCTAATCTGTTTGGGGCTAAATTCGAAACAGTATTTTGGCTTTGAAAAGAAACTTTAAAGCGCTTAAAAGGTTAGCTGTGTGGTAGAGGGAACCATCTGGCATGTGCTAGAAGGACGGAAACCTACAAAGGCTTTGTCTTCAAACTAGAAATGAACTTCTCTTAATGTTAAATCCCATTCTATTCCAAGTTTAAATACAAGAACTGGTGGTTTAAAAAAAAAAAAGGGTAGATAAAGACAATTTATTAAGTTTGTTTTTGCAGTCCACTGTCTCCCCCCTACTCCACCCCTTCCAAGCTGGATAATACACCCATTGGTCCAAGTGAATTAGCTACTTTTAGACCTATTCAAACATCTCAGTTTTGGCTCAGTTTCCCCCTCTGCTTTCCAGACCCTGTTGAATCTGGCTTTCTGGTTGTCTGATTTTTTTTTTTTTATTTTTTTTTAATCTCTGCCACCTGCCTTTCACTTAGCAGCATTGTCCCAGTTGCTGTAAGGCAGCCATGTTGCCAACTTTGTTGAGTTTTTTTTTTTATTGTGAATCATGAGATGTTGGGGGTGGGGAGAAGGTCTCTGACCTTAACTGATTTGAAAATCTTAGCTTCCATTTAGCGCCACCCCCCCAAAAAAAACCCCAAACCTTTTAACCGTCATAGTTGCAGAGAAAAGCTTGAAAACATGAACTCTAGAGGCTCAAAAAGCAAATAGAAACAAAATTGTTTAAAAAAATCTCACAATTTCTAAGTGAAATTCATGGCTTTTTGGGATGTGACTCATGTCTCTTGAACGGTTAGAGTTGGCAATACTGAGACAGGGAGGAAGCAGAAAAAGTCAGTGTTGCCAACTCCTGCAATTTTTATCAAAGTCGCTCAGTAGTTGGTGTTCTTCTTCAATCACCAGCTCTTGGAGTCTTCTGTTGACATGAAAATTTGGCTTTCATCAGGGGAAAAGATGTCCTTGTGGTTGCATAGACAAACTTAAAAATGTGCCACGAGTGCACCATAAAGGCTCAAAATGCAGAAGGCAAATAAAAAGAACCTAAAATATATTATTTTCAAAAATCTGCTGATATCGTCGTAGCCATCATCTTTTGTTTTAGCCAATCTCATGATGTTTTGGGGCCTCTTTTTTTTTTTATTGCTTGGGGTCACAGTGATTCAGCATAACAGACTGTAGACTAGTCTAAATATGAATGAGGAGATTGTAATAACCTTTGACTGTTCTGTGAATTGTAATTCTGGCTAATACAGCACACTTTATGCATTTGAATATGATAAATGTAATTTAGAAAAAAAACCTCCCACAATATCAGCTCAGAATAATTCAATTTAAGTAATTCAAATAAAAATACTTTTGGGATTTATGCAGAGAATAATCTAGAGAATATCACAGTGTCAACTCTCTCAGTTGAGATTTTTAAAATATCCAAGTATTTTTCAAATCAGTATTTTTTCAGTGTCAGATTAATGGGGAGGAAAACAAACCATGTCAGGTCTCTGTTCACTGAGCATCTAGCAAATAGATATGAGTATATACCACTTCAGACATTTACTTCTTAAACACTTTGAGTAAGAGAAGAATTACACTTAGGGGAAAAATGACTAGGTTGAGTGTTGAAAAGCCACCTGTTAAAAAAGTGTAAGTAACAATATATTATAATACAAACTCTTGCATGCATCTTGAGGTTCTAATAATATCACAAACCACTGGTTTTACAGATGATTTCTTAAAGTATCTATTATTCTGACCCTGGTTAGTATTTGAAGACACATTTTAAAATGTTCAACAACTAGGAAAAAAAATCTTGAGCATGTTTTGTATTTTACAGTAGGTATAATGGATGATAATGTTGTTATTAAGTTTGTTGGGGGATGAGGATGTGGTAAGTGAATCAGCTCTGACCAACACTGTAATCTTTTTGCACAGTTTACAGAGTTTTGGTTTTGGGGTTTTAAATCCGTAAGGCTGCAAAAATGACAAAAGTCTTGAAACCTTACATCTCTGATATTTATGATCTTGATAAAATTTACAGGAGTAAAAGCAAAATGGCAGGAAACAGCCTTGTTCTACCAATCGTGCTTTGGGGTCGCAAAGCTCCCACACACTGCATATCAGCCATACTGTTAATGGATGATGTTTCAATGATTGTCACAGGATGTCATGATGGACAGATATCTCTCTGGGACCTTTCATTAAATCTAGAAGTAAGTCTAAATCTTGAATTTAATATTTCTGTATTTAAAGGTGCATATCATTGTCCTGAAAGCGTATTTTATTCTTTGGTATAATTATGTCTGCTCCAGAAAATATGCAATTGTTTTCACACTGCTCCTTTATCCCTCCCCTCTTTCTCACAACTAATCCCTGATTTTGCACAATGAACAACTCAGTGTTATGTAAAGAGCTTGGTCTACAATAGATAATTTTAGCCAGTACAGCGAATTTAATGTACTGCAGTTCTTATAGTAAAGATGACTTAACTGTTAAGTCTTTTTTAAAATTCTCCTTAGAAAGAGTATTTATTCTGACTAAACAAGTTGAATAACTCCTCAGTTATGCAGTTGTAGTTTGCACCTGCAAATCAGATTAGCTATCCACAGGGCCGGCGCTTCCATTTAGGCGGCCTAGGCAATCGCCTAGGGTGCCAGGATTATTGGGAGGTGGCAGGCGGCTTTGGTGGACCTGCCGCAGGCATTCCTGCGGAGGGTCCCCTAGTCCCGCGGCTCCAGTGGACCTGCCGCAGGCATTCCTCCGGAGGGTCCCCTAGTCCCACGGCTCCAGTGGACCTGCCGCAGGCATTCCTCCGGAGGTTCTGCTGCTCCCGTGGCTCCGGTGGACCTCCCGCAGGCACGCCTGCGGCAGCTCCACCGGAGCTGCAGACCCTCTGCAGGAATGCCTGCGGCAGGTCCACTGGAGCTGTGGGACCAGCGCGCGGGGCAGCGAAATGGCCGTGCGCCTAGGGCACTAAAAACACTAGTGCCGGTCCTGGCTATCCATACAAGATTTCTGTTGGCCAAAAACTCTAAACCCTGTACCTTGTATTAATTATTGATATTCATAGGCTTAGTGTTTTTTTTCCAGAAGAGATTTGATTTTTTTAAAATAAAAAATCATTGCAACATGGAAAATCAATAAATCCAGCTGAAGATTGGTGTCTTGTGTCACTGGTTTCCGGGCCTAGATCAATTTGACATGAATGACGAATGTAGGTAAACTTTTTAGTTGGGGTTTGAAGCCAGTAATTGCTCATCTCACCTGACAGCCGGTAGCTGAAATGAGAGTTCTCACACATGCCTTTCCAATCCTTGTTCCGTGGAAGCTACTGTTGACTAGGGTAATTAATTTTTTAAAGCCAATATTTCCCTTCCCATATCTGATGACCTTTCTTGACCCAGAAGCTGGAAAAGCTGTGGCATTTCTTTCAGCTTCAGCTAACTGGTTTATGAAAATAGACATGGAATCTTGGAAATTTACATTTAATGTTTTTTAAATACTAACTTTTTAAAAAGCACATCTGTATTCTTTAACCTTTATTTCTGTATAAACAGGATCAAAAGGGGGATTAGTAGTTGAGATTGAGACTGTTTACTTACAGGT
Source organism: Gopherus evgoodei (assembly GCF_007399415.2). NCBI lineage: Eukaryota > Metazoa > Chordata > Testudines > Testudinidae > Gopherus > Gopherus evgoodei. Next base: position 116,679,491 of record NC_044327.1, on the reverse strand, counting down.
TTCAGCTGTTGACACTCTCAGCTGCAAGTGCTCATCCCAAGTGGGCTGTTATGGCCTATAGTGATTGGTTGGAAACAAATAGTTCTTAGTTAAAAAGCAATCCTTTTATAAAAGCAGTAACACAAATCAGGCAGTGATGTTACATTGGATAACTGCGGTTCTCAAGCAGTTAAAGGCACTTGTTTTTTGAACCCATGCCCATGCCAAACATGCAAGTGTTTAATACAACCACAAATCTTTGGGAGGAGTGTATATTTTTAACAGGAAATACTAGCTATAGGACATGAAGTAGATATGGTCTTTCATACATTTGAATATTTTTTTGTTTTATTTTAAACTTTAAATTTAAAATCCTTAATTTTGGGGAAGGACATGGTTTAATGAAAACTATGAGTTAATTATTTTTGTAGCAATACAGCATGACTTATCCAAATTTAGCATCCAATTAAAAAACCCTTGGTAGAGCCAGTTTGAATAAAGTTATGGGTTTTTCAAATACTTTCATTCCAGCATCTGTTGGCAGTTGGTTCTCTTGCACAGCTTGTCATAGAGCTAGCTTGTCATAAAATACTCATACTTTTAAAATATTATATTACCACAGCTGCACTAATAATGCATCTATATAAATAAAAACCTCTGGAAAACTTTTCTTGTCTTTCTGGTTATGTGATTAACTGCTCTGCTAATAGTAGGTACAGTGAGTTTACTTTATACTTTACTTCTGTAATTCTAGATTAATCCCAGAGCGCTGCTGTTTGGTCACACAGCTTCAATTACATGTTTGTCCAAAGCCTCTGCTTCCAGTGAAAAGCAGTATATAGTGAGTGCATCTGAAAGTGGGTGAGTTTTTCTATAGATTAAGTAATATGTAGATTCATTGATTTAAAACAAAGGAAATTAGAGATGGAAGGGAGAGAGATCAGATCACTTACAATAGAGTACCCCTTTCCAGTGTTGGTTTCCTAAAGTATTTTTATCTAGTCCTTTAAACACCCTACTTCCAAATAGAAAAGTCCCATCACATAGACTAACCTAAGAGCTTGATTTTTTTTTTAAATTGCCATTAGATCTAGAAGTAAGTCTAAACCTTGAATTTAATCTTTCTGTATTTAAGGTGTGTATCATTGTCCTGAAAGAGCAGCAAAGAATCCTGTGGCACCTTATAGACTAACAGACTTTTGGAACATGAGCTTTCGTGGGTGAATCTGACATGCACCTGACGAAGTGGGTATTCACCCACGAAAGCTCATGCTCCAAAACGTCTGTTAGTCTATAAGGTGTCACAGGATTCTTAGTCTGGATCTGTAAAAGCAGCAAACACGGCTACCCCTCTGATAATTGTCTTGAAAGCAGATTTTATTCTTTGGTGTAAATATGTCTGTTCCGGAAAGCATCTGATTGTTTTCACACTGCTCCTCCATCCCACCCCTTTTCTCTTTCTCACAACCAATCCCTGATTTTGCACCATGAACAACTCATTGTTATACAAAAAGATTGATTTACAGCAGATAATATAGCCAGTAAAGCATACTTAATTTATACTGGAGTTCTTATAGTAAAGATGCCTTAAATTTTAAGTTTTGTTTTTTTTTAATTCTCCTCAAAAAGAGTGGTTTTTACTAGCTAAACAATTTGAATAACACATCATTATGCAGTTTTTGTTTGCATCTGCAAATCAGATTAGCTATCCATGTAGGATTTCTGTTTGCCAAAAATTGATTGTCTTGAAATTGTGGCAAATCCAGATACCCACTTTGTGATGAATAGGAAACAGCTGCCTATGTAGGTGGACTCAAACTTAGTTCTCATTTAACAACCAAATGCCCGTTGCTTCTAAGAGACACAGTTTTAAATTGGCTCATCATGCCTTTTCCTGTCTGTGGTCAAGCTCTCAGTGACTTCAGGAGGTGCGAGAATGACTAGATGTCCCGATTTTATATGGACAGTCCTGATATTTGGTTTTTTTTCTTATATAGGCACTTATTACCCCCCACCCTGCCCTGATTTTTCACCCTAGTAGATGCAGGATAGTCCTACTACAGCTTGTTGGTGGGGAATAATTGTATAAACTAATATGTAGTTTAAATTTAATTTCTTTTCTATCATTTTATTCATTCAGTTCTCCTTTGTTCACTCTTGACGCTTTTCTCATTAATTGAAAAGGATAATTTTGGAATTATTTTTGTTAAATAAAGCATATTATTGGGTAAAGTGAGTAAACATTCAGTGTAATGTAAAGGATTTAAACACACAACTCCTATTGACATTAATAAAAATTTGTTGTGATGCAATCACATGGTACTATGCTGAAAAATTGCTCCAAAAGGTAAACAATGCTTTAATTAAAAACAAAAATCAAAACCCCCAAATGATGCTGTAGCAATTTAAAAGAAAAATGTATAACATAAGTTATATTGCACATTTATGTTTTAAAATCTGTTGATGTACTGGTAAAATGCAGCTTCTGCATTTGAGTTATTTTATTCTGAGGTTTGATGAATCTGTAAAATGTGAATGTACTTTATTTGACTATTGAATAAAAGGTAACCAAATATCTATCCAGGGCTGCCCAGAGGATTCAGGGGGCCTGGGGCAAAGTGGGGGAGCTATGGCGCTTGTACTCACCCATCTGTGGTCTGGGTCTTTGGTGGCGGGGGGCCCTTCAGTCACTCTGCATCTTTGGCAGCACTGAAGGGCCCCCCGCCACTGAAATGCCACCGAAGACCCGGAGCGACTGCCCCACTTGTCCTTCCCTCTGGGCGGCCCTGTAACTATCTGTCCTTTATCTATTTTGCTGTGTATGTAATTGGTTTGTTGATCTTTCTATAACCACAACCTCCATATATTTTGAGACATTCCTCTATGGTTGGACTATTTTTCTTTTTCCAGTGGAGACTACCAATAGCAGAGTAGATACTAGTAGATGAAAGATTAATTTTCCATTTTCTCTCTTGTGACCATTTCCTCTAGGAAGCCCTAGGATAATTACTAAGGATAATAAATATCCAACAATTAGTGATATTTAGTTATGGATTGCGTCCCAATACTCTCTAATGACTACATGTCCATCACAGATGCATAAAATCTCCCCTCTCACTACAACTTTGCCAGCATTTATCCCCATTCTTTCTCCCCGCCCCCTCTCTCACCCACCTCACTTGTATGAGATAGCATTGAAACAATATCTTAATTTTATGTATTGTGCTACAGACTGAGATTGCTGGTCCTCTTTTCTAGTTCAAATCCTGTTTCTCTGGGTAACTTGTCTGTCTACATCCTTTTCGCAGTATGTCATCTACGGGCATGATTTTGTTAGGAAAATTGTCTACAAAGATTGATATAAAGTAGTTAATTATTTGTTTTCTAATTGACTGGATGCCATTGCTTCTTTTAAAGTTAGCTTTCTGTATAAAACAGGTTTTCCATAGTGCTGAGGAATATAATGCCTGACTTGAAAGTACTGGTACTAGGGGAGAATGGGCCAGTTAAAGTTAATTTTGATCTCCAAATAAGTTACAGAAGTTTCTTTACTGAATAACCGTGTGTATTCTATGACTCTCTCAATATTTGAATCTCTCTGGTTTGTGATTAGGGTTAAGACCTGGATTATTTGCGATAGGTGTCATTGGTGAGGAAAAATAATTTATCTCTAGTTCTATTCCAAACCCATAGAGTTGCTTAAGGATGTGTGTAAATTTTCGTAGTGTATGATTTTTTTAAATCTGTTTTATTAAACAAATTCAGTTTGATCTAAATTTATATAAGATGAGAGCACATATTGCAGTTGGCTAGTGATATTTACGCTATGCAATTTTCTTGTTCAATAAAGACCCAGTGTGTGACTGCATTATATCACCCCTGCTCTGGTACTGCTTTGAGATGGCTGGCTTGATAGTACCACAAAATATTTGGAACAGCTAGTCCACCCTGTTTAACGGGTCTGCCCAAAGTATCTGCACTCAGTCTTGGTCTTTTCTTGTAGAATTTATATGGAATAGCATCCTCTGTATTCCTGTTAGAGTTTTTTTCTGGAATAATCAAAGGAAGACTTTGAAAGAAGAATATCCTTGGCAGAATGTTCATTCTGACTGTCACTGTTCTCCTACCCAAGAATTTGCATACTTCCCCCAGCACTACAAATCTTTTTTTCATTTGCTGAAGTAGTGGTTTGACAATTCATCAGAGCACTCTTCTAGGTTGTTTTGAGAGTTGAGCTCCCAAGTATCTTATAGAATTGTTGCCCAGTATCCAAATGTTTTCTTGAGGAGTCATGTTTCAGAGTTTGGCTAATGTATGGCTAGCATTTCAGTTTTGGTGTAATTTACTTTAAATCCAATACCAAAGTTGTGGATTTCGTTAGCAACTAATTTTAGTAAAATACTTTGTTTTAGGTAAAAATATTACATCTGCATGTAATGCTGTTTTCTGATGCGTTCCTGCAAGTTTTATTCCTGTGGTAGATTTGTTGTTCTTTATCCTCTATGGAAAAGTCTCTCCATGGCCAGTGCAAAAAGTAGAGAAGACATTGGACATCCCTGCCTAGGCCCTCTGTGCAATTCAAATAGGGGAGATTTAGCCCATTAACTCTCAGAGCTGCTTTTGGCTGGTGTAGAAAAGCAGTTATCCATTTAAGAAACTGGTGGCCAAAATCCATATGGGACAAGCCTTAAAACAAGGAAATTCCACTCTATTCTATCAAAGGTTTTCTCTGAGTCTAGTGATTAAAAAAAGAAATGGATCTTTTTTTGATCTGGCATTATGGATAATTCCAGGTACCCTCCAAATCTGTCTATTCTTAAAAAATACAGCTTGATCAGGATTTATATAAGATGGAGCACAGATGGCAAGTTGTCACGGAGTCACCGGGCGATGCTCTGGAACTGCTCCCCACCAAGCCAGTCAGGACTTTGGGGAGCCTCCTCTCCTTTGGAGCAGACTTGTTCAGGGCAAGAAGCTCACATGTCTTCACCTCCTGGGTCTCTCCTTGGAGCATTCAGCATCCTCTGCCCCTCCGTGCGCTTCCCACAGCGAGTCCACCCCAGCGGGGTCCTGGGGAAGCCACCGGGTTCTGCACCCCCACTTTGCAGTCAGACGTGACTCTCAGACAGCCAGTAAAACAGAGGTTTATTCGATGACAGGAACAGGGTCTAAAACAGAGCTTGTAGATACAGCGAACCGGACCCCTCGGCTGGGTCCATTCTGGGGGCAGTGAGCCAGACCCCCAGGTCTGCCCTCCACCCTTGACCCCAGCCAGCTCCAGACTCACAACCCCTCCCTCAGCCCCTCCTCTCTGCTTAGCCCCTTTCCCGGGCCAGGAGGTCACCTGATCCCTTTGTCTCCAACACCTTCAGCTGGCACCTTTGCAGAGGAGGGGCCCAGGCCATCAGTTGCTAGGAGACAGAGTGTCAGGCATTTAGGTGCACTGGCCATTGCTCTGCCAGATACTTAAGAACTGCCATGGGGACACTGAGGCACCAATACAGTATTCAGAGAAAACATTAAGAACTTTCCCAGTTCGTCACATCAGTTGGCTAGCTAGTATTTTTGCTAAAATCTTTTTAGTGATTCAGTAATGATAAGGGCTGTTAGGAGCTGCTTAAAGTAAGGTCTTCTCCATCGTTAGGGAGAAGAACCACAGTAGCTTTTTTCATAGGTTGAGGAAGTTCCTCCCCTAACAGAATAGCATTGAAGGAGCCTCTCAAGAGACCCAACAATACCTCCTTAAATACCTGGTAAAATTCAGCTGGCAAGCCATTAGGTCTTGGAATTTTACCACTGTTCATATTGGCTATTACCTCTAGGATTTCTTCTTTTGTTATTTCTTTATCTAAAGTTTCTTTATCAATTTTGTTCATCTTTGGTGAACTTACTACTTCCAGATATTTTTGAATAACTTCAGAGGTTGAGGTATCTGAGATATGGATATTTTTATAATAAACAGCTAAAGTAGCACATTTCATCGGAGTGTGTAACTATCTTTTGCTGATTCCCCCCCTGCCCGATAATCGATGGAAGATGATGCTCTTGAATACCTTAAAGCTTTTAGCCAATAGACTTATCACTTTTATTTCCTTTTTCATAAAACTTGTGATTTGTAAACCTAAGGCTTTTTCAGTGGCATCTATCCTCAACATATACATTTCCCCCCAATCTTAATTAGTTATGTTGTTTTTGTGAGATTTTTATGAATGTCTTAAGACCTTTTAATCTCCTGTGCTAATTCTATTTTTTTCTTGAACTTCCTTTTTTTTCCAATTGAGAGGCTGTGCTTGTCAACTGCCCCCTAAATACTGCTTTACCTGCCTCCCAGAGAAGGCCTCTTTTTATGTTGTCTGTATAATTTATTTGAAAGTATTGAATAGTGTCCTGCAATAGTGCTGCAATCTGATCTTTGTTTTGGAGAAGCAAGAAGTTCATTTTCCAAAAAAGTGACCTTTGTGACCCATTCCAGACAGCAAATATTATTTTAGCTGGTGCATGATCTGACCATGTAATGTTGACAACTATTGCAGAACTCGTCTGCTTTGTTAGGGATTTAGGGATTAACATTAGCGTTATTCTGGTAGGTAACGGATGATAGTATGAATAAAGTGTATAATATCTTTCCCCTGGATGCAGTTCTCTCCAGCAATCTGAGAGAGTGAATTGTTGATACAAGGAAGTTAGTGCTGCATCTGCTTGTCTATCCACTTGTCTTTTTTGTTGTTGTTGTTTTTTAAATAAGATCTGTCCCAGTAAGGATTCTGTGTGCATTTGAAGTCTCCTCAAAGTATAATTTTCCTTTTCCCAAAGTGTGGCAGAGTTTTAAAGAAATCATTAAAAAAGATTTTTGCTTTTGGTTGGGAGTATAACTGATATTAAAAACCCAGCCATTGTCCTCTTCAACCATGTAAATTGTCCCTCCTTATCCTTAAATTGATCTTTAATTTGAAAAGGTATGTTTACTGTGCCCGCTAGTCTGTTCTTTTCTTCTTGAAGCAAAAAATGTCTGCTGAAACCAATTAGCTTTCACAACTGTAATTTATCCATCCTGAAATGAGTTTATTGAACAAGAATAATCTGTGTGATTTTTTTTTTGTAAGTTCTATTCTGCCATGGCTTTTTCCCCTGTTAACGACATCATTTAGCCCTTTTACATTCAAAGATGTCACCTTAGGAAGACCATTGAGAGTAGTTGTTTAGCTTATTGAAAAACTTGAAATAATTGTGGTAGTTAGCTGTTTGATTTCATGTATCTGTCTCCGATCAATGTCTCACTTGTGTCTGATTATGCTGCATTCATGATTATAACTTGGTTTCTGTTTGTAAACTTCCATATATATTTCTTGTATTAATTTTCCCTGCACACACCCCACATCCTGATTTTTCCCTTTCCTATCCTGCATTCCACTTACTCGAAAACCGCAAATAAAATATCAACATAATATGTAAAACAATCTCCAAATGGCTGTGCTTTGCTGAACTCTGTACTCTCCCTATGAATGCTTGGACTGCTTCTCTTGCAATCCAGAGGAGGTACAATCTTCACTTCTAGGACTTTGACCCTCAACCTTAGGGATAGATTACATCTGATCATTTGAGTTATGGGGAGGATTTACACAGAACTCCTAAACACTTTTCCCCATCCACTCTTTATTTTCTCCAATATCCTCCATCCTTGGGATTCCTTCCTGCCCCTTTCTCTTATTGTCCTTTTATTTCATCTATGTTTTAAAATACAGAACCTGGCTATTAATGATCACCCCCAATTAAAGCAAATTCATACTATTTCCTTCATAGCATTTACATAGTTATTATTCAACTGTTCATTCCTGGTTACTCCCAAGAAGTCCCTTCTAGTTAGTCTTTAGGTTATTCTCAGGTATCCAAGTTCTCTTGTTCGGCTTCACTACTGCCATTGCCAATACGGTCGCTAGAGACTTTCTTTTGTCTTGTCTTTTCTTTCCTATATTCTTTTTCCTTGGTTTCACTCTTTGCCAAGAGTTTTTCATAAGCTTATCTGTAATTACTACCTATGCAGAGTCGTCCTGTATGTATGAAATTTGGATTTTTATCTCAAGGGGCTGGAGTGTCCCCTCCCCCCCTTTTTTTTCCAAGCTTCCTACTGTATAATGCTGAGTTTAGAACCTGAATGAGAGTTTAAATGGGAATTCCCACTGTAGCAGATATCTGGCCTTCTGAGTGTTGCTGTAATTTACCCCCCAGCTCTCTTCTCTTTTTTAAAGTTAGGGCAGAGAAGTCATGAAAAGAATTGCAGCTTGTGGCGTTTGAATATGAGCTCTGAATGCTCTCTGGCTTGCTTCATAATTATTTTTTTCTGCTGATAATCATGAATTTTCACTTTCAAGTCTCTGGGTTTATTATTAATATTATTATTATTGAGGGGGTGGAGGGTTAGCAGCATCCTATGTGATCTCTCCACTTTTACCTCTTTTAGGAAGCTCAGATGTAACAACTCCACAATTAAAGTTTTTACATACCAGATTGGGTTTCCTCTTTCAGCATTTCCAGGCAGCCCTTTATTTCTGTTGTTTGTTCTCAATCTGTCAACCAATTTAAGCTGCATCTCCGCAGCTCTGCTCCATCAGTGCCATTCGGCTCTGCTGTGCTTTTTCTCTCTTCTTGCTTTTCTTAGGCCAGTCTTTAGCATGCTACCAAGTCACTTATTTCTTTCTTTATTGCAAGAAGTTCGGTGTCTCATCATTCCTCATGGCCTTAAACTCAGAGATCATCTGCAGAATGTAGCCATTTGATTTTCCTCAGCTCTGGCATTTCTGCTTAATATGGCTGCCATGTGTTCTCTTGGAGTCTGAGAGGTCTCTCTATGCAGTGAGCCAGAAACACTTTTCTTAGTGAGGTATCTTTTTAAAAAATTCATATTTGCTTGGAGAATCAATCCTCTGCTTTGTCTTTTTGGGGAGGTTAGAAGCTTTTGGGAGTTAGCAAGGCACTACCTCCATCATCCCCTCAGAGCTCAGCCTTCAGGCAGCTGTATTATTCTGGCCCCCTATTGGTCTCCCCTGATTAAGCTAGTTTTAACAGTCATGACCTTTTTCCAGTGCTATTTACTGTGGTGTGCAAATCCTCAATGCACCTGAGACCGGAAGATTTTTTAATAGCAGTGTTGTTGGTCCACATCTGTGCCCTATGCTTCTTCATGTTCAGAATCAAGGGCGCATAAAGGGCAGTGTGAACTGATGCCTCTTTCTACTGCTTGTGGTCTGAGATGGAGCCATTTAGTGTCCTCAGCTTTTGTTAGCCTTCACAGTCAGACCAATTTTTTTTTGTTTTTGTTTTCTTGTAAATATTTGTTCTTAGATAGTTAGCTGTTAGTATTATTTAGATGACTTTGGGATTTGACCTCCTCCTCTCCCCCTTACTAGTTCCACCATTCAAGGCACTTACTATGCCCAAGATAACAGGCTTTCAGCCCTGCCTGTCCTGCTCCCTGATCTTCCCAGTTAGTGACCCTCACGAGCTGCTTGTCTTAGGAAATCACACATTCCTTTTGTTCAAAACTGCTATTACTTTCCCTCCTGAACAGACAGTCAGAGGAGTTTTGGCTCTGCAGGCATTTAATGAAGCTCCCCATGAGACCCCTTTCTGATCCTCAGGCTTCTTGCTCCCTGGGACTCTGATTGGAGCATCCAGGTAGTGGCCACCAGGCACTGATACTCTGTAGCTCTAGATCCTTGAGCAAGTCCAAGGACTTGTGTAAGAAGGGGCATGAGGAGGGTAAAGGCCCAAACACCCCATCAAGAAGTGGGATAAATTATCTCATAGCTCCTCTAATAAAAGGACTTCTTCTCCCCTACCATTGGCTCCAAGTGAGACTCCACACCCTAGTCAGGTGAGCTTGGCGCTCATGAGGAGTACCTGTCAACGTCAGTGGTACAAGAAGCTTCAGTCCTCCCAGGAATATTTTGAGGAAGATGATGTCAAGCTGTCTGAAGTGACTCAGAAGCAAGAGTACCAACCTCAGGGCTGACTATTAAGAAGCAGAGCACAAACTCCAAGCTGATTGTGAGTTCTATACTTAGATTTTACTAACCAAGTATCAAGTGCAAACTCCTCAAGCGCTATAACCACCTTAACTTGGACTCCCAGACAGTACCCTTGAGTACTCTGGTCTATCTTGTCACCCAGCTAAGCATGCCTTTGTGATAAATGGTCCCTTTCACCAAAAATCATAACAATATTCTGGTTACTCCCAGTCCCAAAGGACCAGTCACTTACCCCAGGTCAGCTGCACCTTAAATCCTACACCAAAGACAATGCTTGTAGCCAATCTGCTAATAAATTAGCTAAAGATTTATTAATTAAGAAAAAGAAATGAGTTATTTACAAAGTTAATGCAGGTAGATCTACACACAAAAATGAGTTAGTCTTAGGTTTCAAAAGATGGTAGAAGCTTATATGCTAAGCAAGATCTATATGTCCTTTAGGGCTATCCAGGCCAAGCACTGGGGATCTTTCGCTTGTGCTTAGTAATCCTTCCCCTCAGAGTCCAAGCAACATAACAATGCATTTCTCTCTTGTCAGGGATTTTTATTCCTTTCCCCCGAGTTCATGCTGATGGGAAGAGTCCACATGCATGTCTCCTCTTCATTGGTGTGGGGGAAGCAATCAACAAAGTCTTTGTTCTTTGATGTTTAACAATGGCTCATTTTGGTTGCAATGGGCCTTGTTTGTAGGACCTAACACCTTCTGTAGGAAATCAGCCTTTACATTTATTATTGCTTCCTTCCTGTTTAGTGAGTTACAAAGTTAGAGGTTTACAATGCAAATACTTAACATCTGTATCCCATGTTATAAGGTTATATTAAGTGAGATTAATACATGCAGCATCCTACAAGCATTTCATAAACTCTGAACACATTTTTATAAATCTAACATCTATTTTAATAATACTAACACACTGGTGAGCCAGCCTGTTTCCAGCTATTCATTCGTCAGTGTTTAGTTGGGGCCAAGTGGCCTTGGCATGAGCTGGCACTTGGTCTGTCAGTGTCCTATAGAGGAATAGCTGGCTCAACATGAACTGCTGGATCCAATGGAAGCCTTTTCTTCTTTCTCCAAGTTGAGGCAGTAGCGTCACTGGATGATTATAATCTGTATCAAGATCTTTTGGTGAGGATTGTGGAAACTCTCTAGATCATCCTGGAAAGAGGTTCAAGTTCCAATGCCTAGGCTTCTGGACAGCCATCTGATTATGGGCCTTAACAACGTGATTCTCCCTGTTGGTGAGGTCCTATTGGAACTTGCTAAAATGGTTTGGCACACCCCAGCTACCTATACCCAATCTTTGAAAAGGGCAAAGAAAAAGTACTTTGTTCCATCCAAAGGACTAGACTATTTGTTCTTTCACTCTAATCTGAATTCTCAAATGGTCTAGGCTGTCATGGAATGTCACAGACTAGACCAATGTAGGTTTCTGATTTGGGAAAGGATGCCAAGAGACTGGATCTTTTCGGCAGAAATAATTTTTTGTCAGCTGGCCTCTTACTTTATATAGCAAATCACAAGGCATTGATGTTCACGTGACTATTAATTACAACAAACTGTCAGAATTAGCTAATTAGCTGCCACAGGAGCTCTGGTCCCAGTTCCAGCCCATCCTTGAAAAAGGAAATTGGTTGCCAGAGGATCCCTTCAGGCATCGCTCAATGCAGGAGATATGGCTTCCTGCTTCATAGTGGCTGGTCATGATGAGGCAGGCTTCATCCGTGCAGTCCTCATGGCTTCCCAAGGACATCCAGGTAACAGTAGAAGATCTCCCCTTTGAGGGTAAGAATCTGGTTTAATGAGTAAAGGGGTGAGTCATTTAATTCCCTTAAGGACTCTCCTGCAACTCTCCACTCCTTGGGGATATAAACCCTGACATCCTAGAGGAAATACTCCAAGCCACCTCCTCATAGACACTATCCTGCCTTTTAGCCCTTCTATCAGAAAAGGGCCTATGAGCCCCCTAGGAAGTGTCAGAGGGTACAACACAGCAGGCACAGTGCACTGCTGTCATTCCCTTTCAGTCCCAGCCTCCCACCAAGAAAGCATTTTGATGGGACTCTAGAGAGCCATGAACCAATCTCCGTATCGCCTGTTACTCCCCGTCATTGACCTCCTGCCCCAGTGTGTCGTGATGCGGCAGCATATCGCATTGGATGAATGGGTCCTAGACATCATCACGACTGGTGGCACCAGAGAATTCCTTTCTGCTGCTCCTCTGATCCCCTCCCCCACCTCCCCCTTCCCCCGTAACTCTTCTTTGACAGGGTTATTGGCCTAGCAGATGCGCGGGAAGCAGTAGATGTGATATATCTTGCTTTTAGGAAACTTTTGATGCAGTCCCACATGACTTTCTCATAAGCAAACTAGGAAAATGTTATGTAGCAGAAATTATTATTAGGTGGGTACATGGCTGATTGAAAGATTGTACTCAAAGAGTAGTTATCAATGGTTCACTGTCAAACTGGATGGGCGTAACTAGTGAGGTCTTGCAGGAGTCAGTCGTGGGTCTTGTACTGTTACCCCAAAATTTGGACCAAAGGCACCCCAATAATGGCCTGCTGATATTTGTAATTGTCAATTTGGCCCATTTCAATGGGTAACAGGAGGTGGTCCGCCCTAGAGAAATTGTCTGGGTTTTATCAGTGAGTTTGTCTCTGACCCTCAGAGGACTCCCCAGAACAGACTAGTTCTGTTGACCCTTGGGAGGACCTGGATACAGCCCTCCACTCAAAGGATTGACATTCAGGTAGAAATTGCTTCGAAAACAAAATAACATTTATTTAAATATAATATTTGCTCCTTCAGCCCCTCAAAGACACTGAGAGTTTTTATGAGGGTGTTATTCATGGTAGTGACATATCTGCATCACCAAGGCAGCCTAGTCTTTCCTTATCTTGACAACTGGCTGCTCATGGGACAATCTGATCAGGAGGGATGGATGGTAGTCCTCTCCTTACTCAACTTTTTTCATGCTCTGGGACTTCAGGTAAATCCAGAAAAGTCCACTTTAGCCCCATACAACTCACAGAATTTATTGGAGCGAATCTGAACTCAATTTCCATCAAATCATACTTACTTACATACTAGACAGACTCAGTGCGATAAGGGATCTCATTGCCCTGTTCTGATTCAGCCCCCAGATGACAGTCTGTGTCTACCTGGTCCCTTTAAGCCATATGGCTGCCTACACCTATGTGACACCCTTTGCAGGGCTCCTCTTCTGTTGCCTCCAGGCAGTCTCTGCTCCATACAGACACTAATGAAGCAAAACTCATTTGCCCAGCATAAGTGTCCTCTCATCCCTCAGCTGGTGGGAAATCAGAGAGCTTGTGTGTATAGGGGTTCCCTCTGTTTTCCCACCCCCCACAAAGACACGTATTGCCTACAGGGCTGGAGAGCATGCCTAGATAACCTATGCCTAGATAAGGCTTCTGAGCTCCACTGCAGTGCAAACTGCACATCAGTCTTCTCTCATTCTGGGTAGTGCACAGTGCTTGCAAAAAGTTTCTACTCTTTGTCCATACACACATGCCCAAGTTACATCAGACAACATGACGACAGTATTTTATATAAACAAACAGTGAGGAGTGAGGTCTTCTCCGCTCTTCATGTAAGCAATCAAGCTTTGGAACTCCCCTTGGCAATGCACCTGGTGGGAGTAATGAATACCTTAGTAAAGAGCCTGAGCAGGCATCTTCACAAGTAACATGAGTGAGAGCTCCATTGTTCGGTGGTGCGGACATTTTCTGGCATTGGTGTTTCCCATCCTAGGACATTTTCATTACCCAAGCAGATATGGAGTGCCCATCTTACTGCTCACAAGCTGCCCAGCTGCCCAACTCCAGGGGAGGATGTCTTTCTGGTATAGTTGTTGGATCCGCTAATATATGTCTGTTTTTAATTTAGATGGAATATATGGGCTAAAGTTGTTAACATAACTCAGTCGTTGTCCAATCTCATAGAGTTTTAAACAAGGTCTGAGGTTTGAAATACAGATAATTCAGTCTGCTAAATACAATGGCGCAAACACTGTAAAACTCATACCAAATATTAGAAATTTATTAATTGAAGCACAAGAGAAAAAAAATCAAAATGAGGTTAAGAGCGTAAGCACTGAAATTGATTGTTTATGCAAAACAAATGTAATAAAAACCTTTTAAAGTCCTTTCTGGAGATGCTGTGCTCACCTGCCTGGAAGTTGAGTGGAATTAACCAAGAGAAAAGCTACTTCAAAATGATAATACTCATTCTCCTGGTCTGTAAGAAAAATCTCCACTGGATGATAGTTTTAAATGTTTATGTGGTGGATTCAGTTTAACCAACCTGGTTGTCTAGGTGGTGCCCATTTGTAGTTCGTCAAGGAACGACTCCCCACAGCAGGTCTCTGATGGACAAGTGTTGCCTCTCATAGAGCCAATGACTTGGTGACTTTAGCCCTCCTGCATGTACCCCTTTGTATTTCTTCCAGCATGTTAGAGTCCAAAACAAAGGAAAACATTGTACTAAAAATCAGGATAATCCAAGGATTTGTTGGCAGGTCTCTAGGCTTGTGTCTGTGCAGTTAGTCTCTCCTTGTCCTATGCTTGGTCATCCCATCCACCAAATGGCTCATCCATGTAGCATGGAACCTTAGGTTCTTGGCTAGAACTGGATTTTTCTCATTGAGGAAGCAGCAAAACTCTGTTCTCCTTCCTGGTTAGTTCTAAACTAGGTGAAGTCTCTGGCTTCTAACTCACTTCTCCATGCCTGACATTGACTGCAGGGTCAGCTGGGTCCACAGGCTCCTCTTAACCCTCTCAGTGCCAGTGTGGCACCTGTCTGCCTCATCACATAGCAGCAACAAGTGATACTTCACTTTTCAGCAATTTGAAAGCTGTGAAATTACCCTCAGTCTTCACTGCCACATGATAAAGTACCACTGCTTTTACTGCCTTAAGATATGGAAAAGGAAAACCTAGTTCTTCAGTCTTAGTATTTAATAGGTTGTTGGAAATAAAGGTTGTTGAAAATATTCTACACAAGCATCCTACTGAATATTTATTATTGTTTGTGACAAGTCTTGGCTCCTCACTTCTTCTTTCTATTGTAACTTGAAAAAGGCAAGAGAAACAGACTTGCATGGAAGGCTGTGGATTTAAAAAAGAGAGGGAGATGACTCTGAGAAAGGAAGGGAAATTAAAAGAAGGCTGACTGCTACCTGACCTAAACGTTTGGGATGGACTAGATCAGTGGTTCTCAACCAGGGGGTCGTGTACCCCTGGAGATACGCAGAGGTCTTCCTGGGGCTACATCAACTCATCTAGATGTTTGCCTAGTTTTACAGCAGGCTACATAAAAAGCACTAGCGAACTCAGTACAAACTAAAATTTCATACAGACAATAACTTGTTGCTTTTTATACTATACACTAAAATGTAAGTATGCTATTTATATTCCAATTGATTTATTTTATAATGATGTAGTAAAGATGAGAACGTAAGCAATTTTTCCGTAGTAGTGTACTGTACAGGCGCCGGCTTCCTCCGGGCCCCGGGGGTGTTCAACCCCCTGCTCCGCCCCCTTCCCACAAGCTGCACCCTCTGCCCCGCCTCTTCCTGCCCCAAGCCACACCTCTGCTCTGCCCCAGGCCCCTCTTCCCCCAAGCCTCCACCCCACTTCTTTCCACCCCCACCACACCTCTTCCTGCCTAGCTCTACCCCATCCCCGCTCTTCCCCCACCCAGCACCTCCTGCAATCCGTGAAACAGCTATTCGCAGTGGATGGGAGGCACTATGGCAGAGGGGAAGGAGTTGATCGGTGGGGCCACTGGCAGATGGGAGGCGCTGGTGGGAAGGAGTAGCTGGCTGCTAGTGGGTGCTAAGCACCTACTAACTTTTTTTCCATCAGTGCTCCAGTCCTAGAGCACTCATGGGATCGTTGCCTATGGTGTGCTGTGACACTTGTATTTTTGTGTCTGATTTTATAAGCAAGTCATTTTTAAGTGAAGTGAAACTTGGAGATATGCAAGACAAAGCAGACCCCTGAAAGGGGTACAGTAGTCTGGAAAGGTTGAGAGTCACTGAACTAGATGATCCAATATAGCTTTCTTGGAACCAAAATAATTCTGTAACTTGCAAGTCCTTTGAAAAATGAAGTGCATGGGCATGATCAGAGTTACTTACCGTATGTGTTTTTTAGGGAGATGTGTCTGTGGGATGTGAACGATGGGAGATGTATAGAATTTACAAAACTCGCCTACACCCATACTGGAATACAGGTTGGTATTGTATTCATGTAAATGCTAAAATGCTTGAGAGGGCATTTGAGGAACTATTTAGCTCCATCGCTGTAATCTTGTTGCTAATACTGGGCTGTGATCTTCACAAATTCAATTATGCCAGTTTATAAAATATATTTCTACGTTGTCACATACCCTAGAAATGAGTTGCATTTCAGCTTTTGAAAAATTGTCGAGAATTAATTTACAGTGATTATATTTATCATCAGGCAAGTAGCACTGCTCCCCATGGAGACCAGCTGGAATGTAAAGCCAAATCTTTGGTCAGCCAGTTCTGAAACTTTAAAAATATTTGGTTATGTGATGTAATGCCACAGTGTGTTTTGGGGCAGAAGGGGGTGTGGATTTAAAAACAAACAAACAAATTGTAAATACCTGGCTAACCTCTTCTAGTTAATCAAGGAATTCTAACTTATCAAACTAATTTATGAAAATAGAAAATTGTAATACACAAATAACAACATAGAGATCAAAAACCTATAATTAAATTGTGATTTAAAAAGTATTAACTAGTTGCTTAAGGGACTGTGTTCTCTTTACAACAGTTCTACCAGTTCACAGTTGGGACTCAGCGTGAAGGCAGGCTACTGTGTCATGGCCATTACCCAGAAATTCTTGTTGTGGATGCTACCAGTCTTGAGGTTCTTTATTCCTTAGTGTCAAAGATTTCTCCCGACTGGATCAGCTCCATGAGTATTATTCGATCCCATAGAACACAAGGTAATGAGAAATTGTTTGAGTTTATTGTACTTTTTTTTCTTTTTTAAATAAGAAAAACAGCTACTTTTTGTACTAGTCTCCTGGCAAAGTCAAGATTGGAATGGTGTCACTTTATGTTGAAATCGCACAGTTTTCAAATGTTTCTTCCATCTGAAGGATTAAGGCAATTTTTCCAAAAATCATTAAGTTCTAACCTTTTTTAAAAAATACAAGTGGGTATTTACCTTTCTGAGGGAGAGATAAAATTTGGTGTCGGTGAAAGATGCAGGCTTGGTAGCCTTTGAGATAGCAGTTTTTTTGGAGGTTTTAGGTTGTTTTTGTTTTTTTGTTAATTCACAGAATAAGAATTACTGTTCAGACCCTGGCTTTGTATACTGGCCTGAACTGGAATTCAGAGCAGTAGCTTCTAGGAATGGTGGTGTAGTTGAGTCTCCATACGTATTCAGTGAATCATTACTACTATGTAACCTGGCCCTGTGAATGGGTCTATCCAAACCACACAGAGGTTATCCAAACCTTAAGAGCTCATGTGATTACATCTGCACAATCTACTTGGAGTGGAGTCTTATTTTGACATCTAACATAGGCAGAGCTTGGCCCGTGTGCAGAGCTTGGGAGAGTGCCACTCCATCATTGTTTTTTCTCCCCAGTTTGAGCTCTGTGTATGTATGCAGAGAATTCCTCACTCACGAAGCAACAGAACAAATGGGAAATCAGTGCATTTTTTTCTTTGCATATAGTTTGCCAGTTCTAATTTATCCACTTGAATTTGGAACAAGCACTTCATGAATTTATTAAAAACTTTTAGAATATTTTTGATGTTTGTAATCTCTTGTACAACATATCCTTCATTTTATTGTAATTTCTTTTCTACCCCTCTTTCACCCATCAGAGGATACTGTCGTAGCAGTTTCAGTGACTGGTATTCTGAAAGTGTGGATTGTAACTTCTGAAGTTAGTCGCATGCAGGTAAGCAGAGAAGTTTCTGAATCTGAATTCTTCCTTCGCTGTCAAACATTGTGTGGGCATGAACAAGATTCTGCAATTTCTATTGTGGGCCACTCTCGGTATGTTCTCTGTGTTAAGTCCCATAATTTTTCCCTCTGAATATTGTTGAACAGAAACATTCTTTTGGTCAGCATCTTTTGTGTGATCCTCCAGCTGCCCAAGAGCCATAATAATTGACCTCTCCTCTGCCTTCCAAAAAGGGACTCCTTATTCCCTAAATTCTCCCTTAAATTAGCTGCAAACTCTTCAGAGATATCCTTTTTCTATTGTCCAAGTCTCGTGCCGCCTTCTTAGAGGCTGACTCTTAAAGTTAAGTCCAGAGAGAGAGTCTAGTGCTAAGTCTGCCCCCTGTTCCCCCCTCTCCATTTAATGCTATGGTATTTGGTGATTTAAAAATTACTTGTACTGGAAGGAAATTACAACCAGCTTTGCAGGATGAAAGTGGGGCTTTAAATATTGATGCATGTATACTTTTCATTTTACTTTCTTTCTCTCTCTCTCCATTCTCTCCCCAGCTTTGTTTGTTTGTCCAGTAATGAATTCTTCATGTGCATTTTTACAGAATTTGCAGTGGGGATATGGAAAAGTAGAATCAGAAGGCAAATTTTCAGAGATTGTTTTATTATAGTAGTTCTTAGGGTTTCTAGTGGAGATTGAGCTCTCATTGTGTATACAGACGCATCTAGCACATAATAAGGGACACTCCCTGCTTCAAGGAGCTTACAGTCTAAATAGATGTGGGAGACAGACAGGAAATTTTATTATCCCTATTATGCATTTGGAGTAACTGAGGTACAGAGATTTAAATGACCTACCTAAGGTGCACAGAAACCTGAGCAGATCTGGGAAACTAACCCAGATCTCTTGCCTTCCAGAACTGTGCCTTAACCACAATACCATCCTTTTCTTCGGAGTTAATTCCCCTTCTCTACCCTACCCCATTCTGAACCCTGCATGATGTACTTTGTAAGTGACTTAAAAAAACCCTTTGAGAGGATCGCAGATAGAGTTTTGGTAAGTGAAGATTTCAGTGTACCATGCAGAGCAGCAGATAGAATTGCGTAAATTTCCACTTTTACATAGAGAGCTATAAATCCTCGGTATGACAGTCTGCTGTTCCTGCCCTCCTGTGCTGCCAGCATCTAAATTGATGCCAGTCAGTAAAGTAAAGAATCTTTCTCTCAAAAGGTGTATAACACTTTTAGGAGACTACTAGCATTTTAGCTGCCCACAGGAGATTCATATGTTCTATACATCAAAGCTAAACATCTGCAAACTTTTCCCATGGTGTAAATCTTTACAGCTAATTTAGATTTTGTTGCTTTAATTTAGAAGGCTGCATCTGCTCTTGAATATTAAGGGGGCACCAATTATCTTTACTATGTATAAGACCAAATATAGATGATAACTTCAAATAGCTGAGTTACTCACTTCAGTAAACAATTCTGAGACCTATTTTGGAAACTACAAAAAGGGATTGTGTGTGTCTCTTGATTGAAAAAGATACTTGATCCTTGTTGGTCCTCTGTGGCAGAAACTGGAAAAAAAGGGGAACTCCTTCTACTGTGTCACTTACTGAAATAGCCAGAGTATGCTCTGGAATAATTTGGCATGTTTGATACAACTAGTGTTTCTTAATTTAAAAGTCTTCCTTAAAAACAATGTTAAAATGTTAAGAATTTCCAGTTGCAAGGGACCTGGGCTGTTTTGGAAAGATAAAATACCACATCAAATACTTTGTCATCCAATTTTTCTTACAAAGATGTTGGGCTCCCTGAGAGAGTGCAGCTTGAATTTAAAAAAATATCCATCCTATTCAGTTAGGCTCAGCTAACTGTCTGCAGACAAGGTCACCCACTTGACAGTGTCAGTACTAAATAGGCAGCACTAATCTGTCCTGCAGAGGAATTTGTTCGGCTTACCAGTGACAGAATAGGTTATCACATGCTCCTGCAGATCTTTTTATTCTATTAGTCTCATACAACCTCCGAAAAGTTTTTTGGCTCTTCCTTGGGAGATGGTCATCTGGCCACAGAATTTTCCATTTCTCACTACATGCACATTGGGTATGTCTACACTGTGATTTAAAACCCGCAACAGCAGGACTCCTAGCTCTGGTTTACACACTTGTAGTGTTATGGCACTAAAAACAAGTGTGTAGATATTGTGGCTCAGGCTCTAAAGCCCACCTCTCAGTGCCGGGCTTCATAGTCCAAACTCGAGCCCGAATGACTGCAGCTGTTTTTACTGCTGTGGAGTGAGCCTGAATCTGTTGGAGACTCATTGCCCTGAGTTTTAAAATTAAGTGTAGACATATCCACTGTTGTCTTATTAAACTTTATTTTGAGTGATACATTTAAATGTAAGGAGATTTTTGTTAAGATTTCCATATAGAAAAACTAACTATGTATTATCAGACAAGTACAATTATTTATGTTATCTTTGCTTACTGTCTATCTTTCTGAGATACTTAAGACCCCCACATTATCTGAGCATTTCATGATATTCATTGTGTTTTATACAACACCCCTGTAGGCAGCGAAACATTATCATTTTAAAGATGGGGGAAAGGACCACAGAGAGATTTGTGAGTAGCTCATGGTCACACAGGAACTGAGGTCCTTTGAATTCTACGGTAGAGCCCTAACCACTGAACAATCCTTCCTCTTTTGTTCCTTAAATTAGATCCAGTTTTTGTGAAAGCGAGGAGGCTGATGTCATTGGCAAGAGCCAGGGAATTTCACAGACAAGTCATTGTATAAGCTTCTTATTCTTCTCCCCAACAGTGCTCCCCGTGCATCCCTCCTACTGTTTCAGTTCAGGGTTTTTTCTAAGCACACTGCCAGTCATAACAAAATATACTAGATTTAATGATTGGAACAATGGGAGGAGGAGATCACCAAACTGCTTTGGTGTTCTTCGGTGAACAAATACACAAATGCTAGGAAATGAGGTAGCTGTCTACTAGCTGTCTTGCTTCTCCCCTCCCTTCTTCCTCCCCCCCTTTCTTACTTTTCTTTCCAGTCTTAAGTTTTTATTATTAATAGAGGGTAAAATGTTCAAGAGTGCCTACCTAGGGTGTAGGCTTTTAAGTAATATAGGCACTCTTGAACGTTTTACCTAGATTTTCTTGGTAATTGACTAAACAGCGGTTCTCAAACTTTATCATGTGGATCATTTATGATGAGATCCTCTTATGAACACTTCTCCCAATCCTGACTGCGCCCTTTTCCTCTTGTAGCTCTAATGCTTGTTAATGTGAAAGGGGTCAAATATAAAATAAACTCATCTGACGTAAGGAGTGTGGCTGCTTGATTATATCTCATCCATTTTGTCTCCACATTGTTTTTTCCCGGCTTTTCCATGACACAGGACTTTCAGTTTACTATAGCTGAGTCGCCACTTGTTGCCTGCAGCCCTCACTTCTCTAATTTCTACATGCTGTAGTAAGGGGAGGGCCTGAAACATAAGGCTTTGTATTAGAGGCCTGGTGTGAGCCCTGAGGCCTGGGCTAAAGTAATGGTCAAAACTTGCTAATATAAACCAAAGTTAAGTTGTGAGCAAGAGGCAGGTCCTGCTCAGAGAATCTGGCAAGAACAAGGCTGATATTGCAGAAACACACATTCCTTAGTAGTGCTAATCATAAGATATACGCAAACCATTGCAGAAGGGTGGTACCAGAACACCTCGATACCAGCTGGTACCAGAACACCTCGATACCAGCACACTCCCCAAAGATAACAGAAACACACTGACCTAAAGATAAGGTCAGGATGACAGTATGATGGATAGAAATGTTTTGATCAAACCAACATGTACGAGGTAATGGGTGGCACCCAAATACGTCAGAAGGTGGCACTTAGATACGTCGGGGTAGTACATAATTTGTTTCTATTGATGTATAAAGATGTATCTCAGAGGGAGTGTCTTTGCCTGCCTAGGGAGCAATGGAAAGTCCTGCCACTGACTGAACTGCGTCCATTGTCATGGGCATACATGTCTTAGTACCCGGTAGACTCTACAAGTATACTGTTACTGTGTTTCATCGACAATAAACCTGGCCAGGCCCCTTTTCTATTAAACCAAGTCTTGTGGTCTTACTGGGCGATTCACTTGAGGTCTGCTGTGCCAGCTATCTGCGCGGAGCTGGGATGGCATATGGAGGGAACACAGACGCACATGCCTTTTCATAGTTTTTGATCTGCTCTTCTGTATGCTTCCTATCCCTTTAGTTTTGGCAGTCTGCAAATTTGATCCTGGTTGAATTTTCACCAAAGAAATATTTGACAGAGTAAAACATGTTGCATCCACATGGGATACACCCATACATCTTTGGATCTTGGGTTACATCACAGGAAATATCCTTGATAAATGTTTTTCTATTGTGACAGAATGCTCCTTAGACCTGCTCAGAAGTCCAGAGAGCATAATTTGAGAATCGTGGCACAAAGCAGAACAATTTTAGGTGTCATAGGATTGAATAAAGGTAACTTTTTTTTCTTTCTCTTTTAGGATACAGAACCAATATTTGAGGAGGAGTCTAAACCAATTTATTGTCAGAACTGCCAAAGCATTTCTTTCTGTGCATTTACCCAACGTTCACTTTTGGTAGTGTGCTCCAAATACTGGAGGGTAAGGATAACCAGTTAAGTAAAAAAACTGGCTTTTTCTTAGCAATGGAGGCTGGTTTAATAAAACTGTTAATGAGATATAGGAAAAGAAGCTTGGGAAAATGTTAATACTCAATGAACTAATTGATTTATATAGTCTATTTCAAGTATATTGTCTCACAAGGTTGGGAGTATGTTGCTTTCACGCTTTGGACATTATTTAAAAAATAGATAACCCCTTTTTGAAGGCTAAATAGTTGATATGGTTTTGTTTTATGCAGACAAAAATCTGCAAAATCTAAATAAATAGAAAGCATGATATGCCGTACCATATTTGTAATGTGTATCAGAGCATTGCAAATATGACACAGACATTGTAATTTCTGTAACAAATTTATTTTCTTGGTTATTTTATGGAATTGAGTATGTATTAGGTATCTTCTTAAGTAAATGCTGCCATAGGTAATAGAATTGAATGTTCCTTTAAAACTAAATATGTGGAGGTATTAAATTATCAGCTATCCAAACATTTGAAATATGACTATGTAATGATAAACAAATAGATGTTTTGTTTTTGTTTAATTTTGCTTATATCTAGGTTTTTGATGCTGGAGATTATTCCTTGTTATGTTCAGTTCCCAGTGAAAATGGACAAACTTGGACTGGCGGTGACTTTGTATCAGCTGATAAAGTGATCATATGGACAGAAGATGGACAAAGTTTTATTTACAAACTACCAGCCAGGTATTCAGAATTTTAAATAATGGAGCATATATGTGGTAGCAGGTAAAACTCAGAGACGTGGAATAAAAATAAAATGTTAAATTTGTTTGATCCCTAAATCAAACTAATGTTGTAGAAACTAAAATACCACTAACATACCTTAAAATCTGTGTATCCCCAAAATGTTATACCTTAATGTAATAATAGGTAATAATAAAGTCAAAGCTTCAGACACGTATTTTCCATCATTACTATGATCCTTTGTGATTTGTTATTGCTGACATTAGAGAACATGTGGTGTTACTGGGTTTGCTTTTCCCTTGAAGGTGTGCCATGAACAAGTTCAATCATGTATTTTAAATATTTTGCTGAATCAGGGACATATTGAGGGAAGAAATATTATTTGTGCTATGTTAATTAGGATCAACAGGATGTTACAGTAAGTTAAGTGTAGTATTTCAAACTTTAAAAAGTGGACTTACAGAGCTTTACTTATTCTTGTACACACAAAAGGTAAAAGATCAGACTTGGTGGGTTTTTAAAGTATGTTTCTACCAAAGATACTTTATTTAATGTTAATCAGACTCTTGTCTTTACTTCCTGGTTATGACTGATTTCTGCTGAAATCATTGTTATCAGAACCACCTCAGCTGGGAATGTCTAAATTGTATGCTGCTGATTAACTTGAATGGTGTGTGTTCCCAAGTAATGGTTTAAAGACAAGGAATAGAACTAAACTGAACTCTTTAAAGTTGGAGCCTTCGGGGTGCTACAGAGGAGGACTGTGAATGACGCAATCAGTGATGGCATTAAAGACTTTATTTAAAATAAAATAATCAGCTCAAGTAAACAGGTATTGCAGTATAATGATACACTGCATTTATACCATATTCCAAGATGAAATGGTGCATCCAGGGTAATCAGTCTCTGGTTGAGAAGAACGAGCATGTAATCCTTTCTTTAATGGTACCTTGATGGCCAATGAGTGTGCTAACCTAAAATTAACGTGCTACCATTTTTATAATCAGTTATAATAACCCTTAATTAATTAGGCCCACCTTTTACCATGTCTATATTTCCACCACTATGATTAAATATTTTCTACTTTATAATAGACTATTTCACATGAAATGTCATCTTAATTAACATCTATGTAAATATTGTTCCAGTAACTATTAGTACAGATAACATTCTTCCAAAACATTCACATTTTGTCTAGAGCATTTGTTAAAACCAAAACATGTTTGTTGCATGACTTGGCCTACCTTACCTCTAACTTGACCCTGAATTGTCTACTTCACTCAGATTTTATTAGGCCTTATTATCTTCATATCTTCTTAGGCCCAAAAAGTATTCTCTCCTTACGTTTCAGCACATTGGTATAAACAAACATTGTCTGTATAGGCTACACTCTCTTTCTCAACTCCATTTGCATGAAATATGCTGTGATTCTTGCTGAGTTTGTAGCCAGTGCAAAATTGTTTTATGCTTCTGTGATTATGTGGTGAGATCCTGTTTAACCTTTCCTAAGCTACTGTTTGATCTAATTTCTGTACCGCATGTCTTGAACATTTATCTGGATGAGTTTTGGAACCAGTTCAGTATAAGTCTACTAACAGTATTCCAGGTCAAGCTAATGTTTCTTGGTAACATGTTGCCAGTCTGTGGGCCTGCTAATTTGTACAGTATACAAGAGAGTGTCTCCAGCCCCGGAATCAGTTATCTGATGTTTTTAGAAAGCAATTTTATCACTTTTCTTTTGAGTTATTGTCATGACAGAAAGACTCCTATCCAAGATGCTTTGTTTTTGCAATGACATGCTGTGGTAAATACATTTTAGTTGCACATGATTTGGATCATAATTCAGTACAGGCGAGTCTCACCTTACGTGCATTTAACATGCGCAAATTCAGCTTTGTGCGGTCGACCAAAACAAAAAAAAGAGAAAAATAACAATTTAAATACTGTACCTGTAGCGAAGGCGATTCCGCCTGCCATTCCACTCAATGTAATTTTGACTATACGCAATTTTCGCTTTACGCGCTGACAGCGGAATGTAACCCCAGTGTAAGATGAGACTTGCCTATATATAACAGGAAAATGAAACAGTCCTCTCAATCTGAGCTAGAAAATGATTGTTTGTCTTTAAATATAGTATATGTAACCACTTTCAATTTTAATTTTTTAATTGTTCTCAATTATATACAGTCTTGTGACTGAACAACTGTATTTGTCTGGGGAGCATGTCTCTTCATAATGTATAAACTCTTAGGTTTCGTATGCAGAATCTAATAAGGATCAGTAGAATTCTGTGCGGAGTTCAGAGGATTAGTTTAAACCTGTAAAGCCCTAATTGGTTTGGGATATGAGAGAGCATCTCTCTCCACATCATATACCGCCACAGCAGGAATCAGCAGAAGGACTTGAGCCAGAGCGTCCTCAATATAAATGAGAGGAAGCTGCTGGCAGGGCACTTTGTGAGGAATCCTTGGTTTTGGCACTTGCTCCTCCCCCTCCTTGGTCCACCAGAGACTAGATTGAACCTCCCAGGTCCTCTTCAAAGCTCATCTTCTTTCTTTTCTAAGGCCATTGAGGTGGAAGTAGACTGAGCTGGATACATTTATGAGTAGCCCTCTGTTTATATTGTAATTTTTAGTTTACGTGAAATAAACCTAGATGACTGAATGGGCATCTGTATAGTTATATATTGAAAAATTGACAAAATGAATAAATATAATGTAGTGGAAACACTGATCTTTTTTTTTTTAAGTTTTTTTTGTTAGTAAATTCTGCATTTAAACAGTGATACAGTAATAGATTCTTAATAATGTCAGGGTTCTAAATTGGTGTCTTTTATTGTTCTGTGTTAAACTCAGTTGCCTACCAGCTAGTGATACGTTTCGCAGTGATGTGGGAAAAGCTGTTGAAAATTTAATTCCTCCTTTACTGTTTAGTGTATTGGACCGAGCAGATAAACAGGTAAAACACATTCCTTGTTTTGTGGATTATGCTGTGTGTGTTTTTTATATATAAAACTTGCTCACAAATATTACAAATTGTCTATTTCTTCTCCTTAGTTAAAGTTAACATTTTCAGAGAGTAACTGACTGTTTTAAAGTGGTAATTCATTTGGCTTAATTTCCTTTAGTATTTCATGAGGGGGTGTGTGTGATTTTTTTTTTTTAAAGATGAATGTCATAATTAGCACTGCACAGGTGAGATCAGTTTGTTTTCAGTTCTTCAGGCATCCTCACACCAATGCACCAATTTAGATATCATTTTTCCTTTCTTTTCAGTGAGTATTGTTAGATGGTATCCTCCAGTAATACTATTCTAGGTCAGGCATGTCATAGTTATTCTGAGCCTGAATTACTGATTTGGTTAGAGTGCATGGGGTGTGAGGTGGGAAAAAGCTAACAAGCAAGGAGGCAAGTTTCACAGTCTTGCCCAATTGCTACTGGAAAATGAGTCTCAATATCTAAGGGAGTGCTAAGTAATACATTTACACAAATCTAAGGTTTTTTTAAAAATTTAAATTCATTTATGAGCCTCCTTGCCTCTGTCCATTAACTTGGGTTGCCATTTACTCCCCTTTTTGACCATCCTCACTAACCCTTTTTTGAATTTTTTCCCTCCCTTTTCTCCATCTCCTGCTCCACTTTGGATACTTTTCTTTCCCTCATCCCTGTCACACCATTTGAGGGTCTTTTGTACCATTCTCCCTCCCCACATACACACAGCTTGTGGGTCCCCCCTCTCCTGTGTTCCCTCCTCACCATTTTAGGATTTGTCTGTCCCTCTCCCCTGATTTCCCAGACCCCTGTTTCGTAGAGGAAGCAGCAGAGAAGGAGACACCAATAATACAAATTTTTAATGATGAGTTTTTTCTTTTTTAAATATATAAATAAATACACACATAGTAAGATGTCTAAGCTGTCTCAGATTACTCTACAGTCATGTTACTGCAGCATATAACAAATTTCCCTTTGTATGTATTGATCTGGTTGTTTTTATTTTTGGGTTGTTTTTGTCCCTTTTATGCTACTGTCATATTAGGCTGAAGAGCTTAGTTCTGTACAATTTAAATAAAACACTCTTCTGGAAAATGTTGCCTTTTGAATACTGAAACCTAAGTAAAGTAAAAGCTTTGTTATCCAGCATGGTGGAAGGATGGGGGAGGAGGGGTGCTGGTTAGGCAAAAATTCTTGTTAACTAAGAGTTATACTGACCAATGGAGGAAGGGAGTTTGGGTGTAGGAGGGGACTCTGGGAAGGGGGCTGGGGCACGGAAGGGGTTTCGCGTGCTGGATCTGGGTAGTGCTCACCTTGGTTCCCTGGAAGTGGCAACATGTCCCTGCTGCTCTTAGACATTGGGGCGGCCAGGTGGCTCTTCAGGCTGCCTCCACTCACAGGTGCCACCCCCACAGCTCCTATTGGCTGCGGTTCCTGGCCAATGGGAGCTGTGGAGCCAGCACTCAGGCAGGGCGAGGTGGTGGCAGCGCATGGAGCCCCCATGGCTGTTCCTCTGCCGAGGAGCAGCAGGGACATGTCACCGCTTCCAGGGAGCCATGCGGAGCCAGGTAGGGAGCCTTTTGGCCCCGTGTCAACTGGACTTTTAATGGATATCAGAAATGCCGGGTTCTAGAGTTTTCTGGTTGGTAAAGTGCTGGAAAACACAGTTTTTACTGTATAACTGCAATGTAATGCAATGAGGTGGAAAAAAGTCAGTGTAATTTTTGGGCTCTGTACCTCAGAAGTTTTGTGCCAAAGGGTGGTGAATCATTAACAGAAAAATCTGGACAAACTGAAGGGACTGCAGAGAAAGTAACAAAAATGATTGAAGAGCTGAAGGGATTTATGTAGAATCCGAGAAGAGACTGGATGTATGAAGTATATACTGTGTAGCTTGGCTAAGCAAGTGCCAATGTGAGGCATACTGACAAATATTTGAGGGGTATGTGGAAATGTATAGTATGGTTCAAGGGATACCTAACAATTGGACTGAAATTAAGAAAAGGTAAACTTAGGGTAAATATTGGGTAAAACTAATTGAGTGATATTTATAAGACACTCTGGAATAGTTTCCTCAGGGAAATAATGGAAGCCTTTTCTTATTTAAAATGATATTAGGCAAAGTGCTAGAAAGGATATTATTGGGAACAATCCTGCACTGGCAGAGAGATGGACCAAGATAACCTAATGTCTCTTCCATCTCTATTTTCTTTAATGGAACTTACAGTAGATTTTGAACATCCGGCAACTGTACTTCAAAAGGGATAGAGTTTCAAAAGTGCTCAGTATAGGGCAACTGTAAGTGAGGTGCTGAAATGGGAGTTGAGTTCTTTCGGAAGACTAGACAAAAGTGTATCGCTATTGTATAACTTGACATTGATGGCCTTTTTGACACTGTAAACACTGAGATGCTTAAAACACTATTCATATTCATAGATATGCATAAGTTAAAAAGAATAACTGTCACAAGACAGTTTTTTAGGAATACATTTTTTTTAATTTAACCATAATCTTGTCCCAACAAAAGAGATTAAAACCTTTCCTGACTATTTTATTATTGGACACTATTTAATTCATTCTGTATTCTGTTTGTGTTTCACATCTTATTGCTGTTAACTTTCCCCATTTCAAATCACACCTTTCAGTCCTCTGTTGCACTTAAAATGTCTTTTAAAATTCTGCCTGATATATTTTATGTTTATAATATGCTCTGTAATTACTCATGGTTTTGTTTTGCTATGTGTTACTTTGTTTTCCCATTCTTGTTTGTCTTTAAAAGGTATAGCAGGAATAGAGCAGGTTATGTGAGGGAAGTTATTGTCAAGATTAGGAACCTGCCATATGCATCTGAAATTGTTCTAATATGTCTTTAATTTACAGCTGCTAATCTGTCCCCCTGTTACTCGATTCTTCTATGGACGCAGGGAGTGTTTCCATAAACTTCTAATCCAGGGAGATTCTTCAGGGAGACTGTGTATTTGGAGTGTGCCAGATACACTTGAACTGCAGGACAACACAGAAGGTAGCGTTAACTAACACAGTGACTTGCTGGCAAAACTTTTAACAAGTCGCTCCCTTTTTTTGCTCACTTGGTTATGTGTGTGACATTCACTGAGTGAATGTGCTTCCTCTTCTCTAAATCCATTAATTTCATATGCTTATCTGCCTTCTAACATAACACCATCCTCAATGGTATGTGATGTAAGAACCTGATTAGAACCATTCTTTCCATTCCTGCTCTTATGCAAGCTTCTTCAGGTGGTGGATTGGGTGAGGGAACAGATCTCTCTAGTTAACGTGAGGAGGGGCAGATATGGGAATGAGGTGGAAGGGAAGTCTCCTTTCTGGCCTGGATTTCCCACTATCTCTTGTTAAAGCAGATGGGTGATTGCAGGAAGAGTAGGTGGTATGACTCCCTGTGCTACTGGAAGCTTCCATGAGGGTGGCAGAAGAGGAATTCTCCTTGCAGTAGCTGCTATTGCTGTGGCAAA
Organism: Gopherus evgoodei; assembly: GCF_007399415.2. NCBI lineage: Eukaryota > Metazoa > Chordata > Testudines > Testudinidae > Gopherus > Gopherus evgoodei. The sequence continues at coordinate 116,649,644 of NC_044327.1, read as the reverse complement.
GCAAGGCAAACTTGTGGTGTGAAACCTGCCTGAAGAGAGTAAGTGCTGGTTCGCTCCCAGCCTTAGGATGTGATGGCAATTTTAACATACAGAGTTGGAGCCAGCATTTTTGGGTATATCTGAGATTTTTTTTTTTATTTCCTGTGCTCCTTATCCAAACCCAAGAGTGTATAGAAATGAGTTATTACACCACTGTGTAAGAGACCAGCCTGTGGAATTTGGGAAACGTTAGAGAGATGGTTCTTTGGCATACACCTCCAACTTAACTGGCTAATTTTACATAAAATTTGTGGAGAGAGGGTGGGGGAGCGGGAGGAAAAGAGGGGGGAAAGGAAGGAATATTAAGATTTTACCAGTCTTCTGCTCAAGAAGTAAAACCCAGCTGCTTGTTCTTTTTGACCCCAGTAACTGATTTACTTCTGTTTTTATGTATTTAAGGCTGTAATTCAGAAGAAGAATGGCTACAATTTTCTTTTAAATTTAAAGCTGAGATTTTTGTTCACAGAGACCACAGGGTGGCTCAGTTATCTGGAGGCTCACACAAATTGCCTCCTGCATATCATTGCTGGTGTGTTTAGTGGAACACCTCCGTACCACCACCCAGTACTTTTATTTTTAGTACGTAAATGTTCTTCACCTAAATTTTAGTTTTGTACACTAAAATGCTCTTATCTTCTGATAAACTAGGGAATTAAGGAAAAAATAGAGATACAGTTTTGTTAATCTGTACAGTACTGGTATTTAACAAAATACTACCTTGTGCTATGGGCCATATTAGCCTTTTCAAACCAAAGACCCAATCCTTCAAATATTTACACATGTACCACCACCTTCAGGCCTATAACATGACTCTGCTCTTTCTGTGTACCCCTCTATCCAAGCCACTTATAAATTTTGCTTCTTGTTCCTGTACAACATCACCAAAACCCAGCCTTTCCTCACTATTCACATAACTAATATTCTCATCCAGACCATCATTATCTCACATCTTAACTACAGCAACATCCTCCTCATCTGTTGCTGACAAATGCAGTCTTGCCTCCCTGAAATCTATTCATAATGCTGCTTCAAAAATAATCTTCCTGTTTGTTACATGGATCATATCACCCGTATATGCATAAACCTTTTGCATTCCTCCACCAACTCCTCCCCCTTCTCCCTTTCCCTGCATGAAGCACAAAGTACTTGTCTTCCTCTTTTTAGGCTCTTTATGGCTGCCTCTACTTTGCCTATAATTTCAGTGTTCTATAGAGATGTAGACTCCCAGCTCCTCTCTGTGAATGCTGCTACCCTTGGTTGGCTATTTGTCACAGTTTCAGACAAACACTGCTGTATACCTAACATGTCACTTCTTTATACGTAGAAGAAACTCCCCCTGTAAAAATCTGCAAGGTCACTCAGTACACTATCCTCCTTTAAATCTCTCTTTATTTTGTGATGACTGAAAAAACCCAACCAAACTTTGGTAGTGGTTAAATGAGTGCTATGACACTGCTTTCATACTGATTTCAGTTATCTTGCTGCTCCCTTGTGCTTCCATTTTCCTGATATATTTGTCATAGCTGTCTGCTGTCTATTGTTTTAAGATTTTAAGTTCTTCAGAACAGGAAATATTTCTTTGTGTTCCTTCAGTGTCTAACACAAAGGTGTCCTGGCTCCAAGTGCTACTGCAATACAAAAAATAATGTACTTCAATCAAACGACTAATATTAAGCATGTGCACAAGTATATTTAGAATCAAGACCACCAGAAATGGCTTTGATGGAATGTGTTTTTTTTTCACTTTCCTCACAGTGGGTGTGAGGATGGACCTTTTCTGGTGAATAGAAAAGGTGGTAGGCCATATGTCACAACTTATTTTGTAATATTGGGTGAATGTTCAGTGCAGGTACTCCATAGGGAGGGCAGTGACCAGATAAATAGCCTAGTAAAGGACTTAAAGGGAGATACTGGGTAAAAAAACAGAATGTAGGATGGGGTTCAGGGACTTCCCTGACTGGTACAGCAGGGAGCCAACTCCCTCCATTCTCATAGTCCTCCGTAAGCCTCTTGCGAGGCAGGTGGATGTTAAGATCCAAGCCATGGGTTGGCTGGGGGACCTGAATGGGAAAAAAGGGGGGCTGGTGGAAACCTGGAGAATTGATTTGAATAAGCATGGATTTGCCTGCACAGTACACTTTATCTGCTGGGTTGTCCCAGACATCTGTATAATAAAGTTGTGGCCTGATTAAAACCCATAACTAGTCTCCTGTCCTTGTGGTATACCCAGACAATCAAGAGATCTTCAAAGAACAACTAGATGTTAAAGAAAGGGGCTGTGAGTCAGTAGATTCTTCTAATCAGTTAGTAAACCAGTGTTGCACTGGCTTCCTACAGCAGTCCTCTTTCAGATGAGTTTGAGAGTTGAAGTCTTAGTTGTGTTTTGTCATTGAAAAATCCAGTAGTACTTTTCACAAGACTTAAAGGAGTTAACTGGAGTCTCTTACTAAATTCCATGTCTGGTAATTGCCATCTGTCTATATAAGTTCCTTGTGCAGTTTAAGTTGGATACATTCTTTTTCAGTTCCTTTCTCAAACTCTGGTCTGGTATTTCTGTGTGCTAGTAGAGTTGAGTGTTAAAGTTTGAAAGTGACTGATTGCATTGTTGTGGTAGGTGAATTAATCTCCAATATGTGGTTTTTTTGTACTTAACTTACAAGGGTTTTGTAAATTTTACTAATACACCGCTACCCCAATATATAACGCTGGATCATACAAGGCAGTAAAGCTCTGACACGCTGCTCTGAGCAGTGTGTTAAGGGTGCCAAGCCAGGCCGGGGGGATTCGATAAGGGGCAGAGGGTCTCGGGGGCTGTCGGGGCTCTCCCCTCCCCCAGAGTCTGGGGGGCAGGAACGGTGGGAGGGCACTTTTGGGGGCCCCGCAGTTCCAGAGTGGCCTGGGGGATTAGCAGGGAGCCGGGAGCAGCCTGCTCCGCTTCCCTCGCCGTGTCCCCAGCTGTGTCGCTTGGGGAAGGGCGCTTTGGGGAAGGGATCCCCCTGCACTCACCAGCAGCGGCGGAAGCGGAGCAGCCCAGTCCCAGCCCCAGCCTCTCCACTCCACCAGCTCCTAGCCGCAGCGCTCCTCTTCCCGCTGCAGGTGAGTATGGGGGGGCGTCCTTTCCCCAACCTCCTCGCACTCACCTGCGGCGGGAAGCCGAGTGCCGCGGCTGGGAAGTGGCAGAGTAGAGCGGGCTGGGGCCACGTTGCTCCGCTGCCGGTGAGTGCAGGAGGCATCCTTTTCCCAACCTCCCCGCACTCACCGGCGGCGGGAAGTGGAGCAGCCCAGCCCTAGCCAGCTCCCAGCCATGGCGCTTCACTTCCCACCACAGGTGAGTGCAGGACCTTTCCCCAGCTGCCCCCCAGTGACACGGCTGGGGCCAGGGCAAGGAAAGCGGAGCGGGCTGGGACTGCGTCGCTCCGCTTCCCGCCGCAGGTGAGTGCGAGGGGGACATCCTTTCTGCAACCTCCCTGCACTCACTGGGCTTCGGAAGTGGAGTGCCGCGGCTGGGAGCTGGCAGAGTGGAGCAGGCTGGGGCTGGGCTGCTCTGCTTCCCACCAGAGCCGGTGTGAGTGGATGGATAGGGGTCGGAGCAGTCAGGGGATAGGGAGCAGGGGGGTTGGGTGGGGTCCTGGGGGTGATTAGGGACGGGAGTCTCTGGAGAGGGCGGTCAGGGAACAAGGAACGGGGGGTGGGGGGGCAAAGCAAGTTTTATATAACATGGTCTCACCTATAACGCGGTGAGATGTTTTTGCCTCCCGAGGACTGTGTAATATCGGAGTAGAGGTGTATTGATAAATGGCTTTGAGATCTTCTCAAGATAGGTGCTGTCATTATTTTAATCACTTTTTTTTTTTAAATAGGACTGCAAATGACAACTTCAACTTCTCTGCAGGAAGCTTTTTGTAAACTTACTCCTCGTCCTGCTGGAATTATAGACCAATTAAGCTTAATACCAAACAGTAACGAACCACTTAAAGTTACAGCCAGCGTGTATATCCCAGCACATGGACGCCTGGTTTGTGGTCGTGAAGATGGAAGCATTGTTATTGTGCCAGCAACTCAAACTGCAATAGTTCAGCTTCTGCAAGGAGAGCACATGCTGAGGAGAGGTATGTGAGCAAACATTAGACGTACATGGCTGAATTACAAAAGGTGCTGGTCATCTGCAAACAATGTTGACATAAATAGGAATTGTGGGAGCTCACTTTTCAGCATATAGTGCTTTAGCGAATAGAAGATAAAAAGGGAACCATTTTTACAATACCCTTGATAATCACTAAATTCTTGTATATCAGGAGAAATCTAAATAATAAACACAAGCTGGTTCCTAGCTCAGGTTATGCTGTCTGGAGTGGCTCACAACTGTTGGTGCCTACCTCATGATAGACTGTCAGAAAACAGGGTAGACACTCCAACTTGGTATCGTGTTCTATAACTAGATTTCACCAAACCAGTAACAAATGTGAACTGAATCACTATGCCAATCTTACTGTGGAATCACAGACAGTCCTCTTAGCCTCTCCAGTCTATCTTGCCACCCAACAAACTGGACTTTGTGATAAAAGGTCACTTAAAAAATCATACCACATCAGGTTGTGCCCAGTCCCAAGAGACCAATCACTTATCTCAGATCAATTGGTACTCTAGATCTTACACCAAAGACAATGCTGGTAGCCAATTCTATAGTAAACTAACAAAAGGTTTATTAGCTAAGAAAAGGAAATGAGTTACTGAGAGGTTAAAGCAGGTGAAATATATGCACAGGTGAGTCACAGTTTATAATTCCAAGTGGTGGCAACGATGTAATAAACCGCCAGTTTCCCAAAAGTCTTTTCAGGGTACCGAGATTGTCTCTGGGGATCTCTGCCTTGTATCTGGTGCACTTCCCTCTAAGAGTCCAAACAGTCCAGAGATGAAGGATATTTCCTTGAATCCATACTTACAGCTTCTTCTCACAGAAAACAAGCTGACAGTGTCACTACCCACATGGGCTTTTTCTTTGATGGTAGAGCATGAGGGATGCATTTTGAGTCTGACCTCTAATCATCACACACAATGACCACTTCCTTTGAGATTAGCTTTTTTCTGTCAGAGTTCTTCATTTGCATTCTACAAAGTTTCTTTCTCATTTGATGGGTTATTTAGTTACAGGGGTACACACAATATAAATGTTTGCTACTACATTATAACAGGACAAGGGGGAGGAAGCTTCCTAACAGTGGGGGTGCCAACGGCGCCTGAATCGTGGCCCCACCCCCTTGCATCGCCCATTCCCCCACGGCCCCACTCCCACATTGGCTTTTCCCCCACAAGACCCTGCTGCCTCCTTCCCCCATTACTCGTCCTTACGGCTTGTAAAAAGTGGGAGGGCCATTGTCCACTGCCCCACCCTGTTCCAACCCCCCTGTAACAGGACACAGATAAGTGAAAACAATGCAAATAACATCCCATTAGTTTTCATGAAGTTTAAACACCATGAAGTTAACAATCACTGTGATCTATACTACTAAACAAGTGAATTGGCCTGGGGCTTTGGCATGAGCTGGTACCTGTTCTACCAGTGTCACAACTAGTGTATCTCCTCGAGGGGTGAGGAAGGAAGAGTGAAGATTTGAGAATTCTCCCTGCCTCTTTTACCTCTCCTGCTAAAATTATATTCAGTTTTTTAATTTAAAATATTGTTGAATATTGAAAGTTATTTTTTTGTCCTATTAAACTTTTTTTTTTTTAAATTATTTCCCAGGTTGGCCACCTCACAGAAGTCTCCGGGCTCATCGGAACAAAGTTACATGTTTACTGTATCCTCATCAGGTCTCATCTCGTTATGACCACAGATACTTGATCTCAGGTGGTGTGGATTTCTCAGTCGTTATATGGGACATCTTTTCTGGAGAAATGAAACACATCTTCTGTGTCCATGGTGGAGAGATTACACAGCTTCTAGTTCCACCAGAAAACTGTAGTGTAAGTTTATATTAAATGCATGCTAGTATTGTGGATTTTCCAGTTGTCTATAATGGACATTGGGGGTTAAAAGAAGGGCAGCTTTAAATAGCCTTTCCCTTCCTGGTAGCATCCCTTGATATTTTGCAATACCGTTTTTTGGCTGAAAAGGTTGGGTACCACTGGAAGGAAGTCATATGACCTTGCCAACTTCTTGCTATCTAAGTTCTTTCTCTTCCTTTAGTTTGGCACTGTTCTTGGCTAAGCAGTTCTGCTTTATTCTTGTTCATTTCCGTACTCATAATTAAGGCTAAGATTTTGTCACGGATATTTTTAGTAAAAAGCAGGGACAGGTTGCAGGCAATAAGGAAAAATTCATGGAAGCTTGTGACCTATCCATGACTTTTACTAAAAATATGCATGACAAAACGGGGAGCTGCGAGGTCCCCATACCGCCATGGTGGATCCGATTTGCAGGGTACCCCTGCTGCACCTGGGAGCTCAGGGCCCCCCCAATTCCTAGCTGTCACAGGCAGTGGGGGGACCTGGCAGCTCCCAGGTGCTGCCAGCTCAAGTCATGGGGGTCTCTGGAAGTCATGGATTCCATGACTTCTATGACCTCTGTGAGAAAATAGTAGCCTTTATAAACTCCACCAAACTTCCTTCCTAAATTAAAATATTTTGCTGAGTGAACTTATGACCAGATTTTAAAATCCCTGCCACAAAAAGAACAAAATCACAATAGAATTACTTACAACTAGAGCTGTCACATGATTAAAAAAATTAATTGCATGATTAAACAATAATAGAATACCATTTATTTAAATATTTTTGGATGTTTTCTACATTTTCAAATATATTGATTTCAATAACAGCACAGAATACAAAGTGTACAGTGCTCACTTAATATTTATTTTTGATTACAAGTATTTGTACTGTAAAAAAAAAAATAAAAGAAATAGTATTTTTCAATTCACCTAATACAAGTACTGTACTGCAATCTCTTTATCATGAAAGTTGAACTTACAAATGTAGAATTATGTACCAAAAAACTGCACTCAAAAACAAAACAATGTAAAATTTTAGAGCCTTCAAGTCCACTCAGTCCTACTTCTTGTCAGCCAATCACTCAGACAAACAAGTTTGTTTACATTTGCAGGAGATAATGCTGCTCACTTCTTGTTTACAATGTCTCCTGAAAGTGAGAACAGACGTTCTCATGGCACTGTTGTAGCCGGTGTTGCGAGATATTTACATGCCAGATGCGTTAAAGATTCTTAAGTCCCTTCATGCTTCAACCACCATTCCAGAAGACATGCGTCCATGCTGATGGTGGGTTCTGCTTGATAACAATCCAAAGCAGTTTGGATCAACGCATGTTCATTTTCATTATCTGAGTCATATGCCATCAGCAGAAGGTTGATTTTCTTTTTTGGTGGTTTGGGTTTTGTAGTTTCCACATTGGAGTGTTGCTCTTTTAAAACTTCTGAAAGCATGCTCTACACCTTGTCCCTCTCAGATTTTGGAAGGCACTTCAGATTCTTAAACCTTGGGTTGAGTGCTGTAGTGATCTTTAGAAATCTCACATTGGTGCCTTCTTTGTGTTTTTGTGAAATCTGCAGTGAAAGTGTTCTTGAAATGAACATGTGCTGGGTCATCATTCGAGACTGTTATAACATGAAATTTATGGCAGAATCCAAGTAAAAGAGAGCAGGAGACATACAGTCCCCCCCCCCCCCCCGGATTTCAGATTTAATTAATGCATTTTTTTTTTAATGAGTGTCAGCAACATGGAAGTGTGTCCTCTGGAATGGTGGCCAAAGCATGAAGGGACATTTGAATGTTTAGCATATCTGGCACATAAATACCTTGCAAATGCATGTTCTCACTTTCTGGTGAAATTGTAAATAAGAAGTGGGCAGCGCTATTTCCTGTAAATGTAAACAAACTTGTTTGTCCTAGCAATTGGTTGAACAAGAAGTAGGACTGAGTAGACTTGTAGGCTCTAAAGTTTTGCGTTGTTTTGTTTTTGAGTGCAGTTACGTAACACACATAAAAAAATTAACATTTGTAATTTGCACTTCCATGGCAAAGAGAGTGTACTATACTACAGTACTTGTTTGACGTGAATTGAAAAATACTTTTGTTTCATTTTTACAGTGCAAATATTTATAATAAATAATATACATTTTGATTTCAGTTACAACACAGAATATAATTTATATGAAAATGTAGAAAAACATCCAAAATATTTAATAAATTTCAATTGGTATTCTATTGTTTAATAGTGGCATTAAAATGGCAATTAATTGCAATTAAATTTTTTTAATCATGATTAATTTTTTTGCAGTTAATCGCATGAGTTAACTGCAATTAATTGACAGTCCTACTTACAACCTTAACTAAACCAAGGCAAATGAGTTGCTGTGTTATAATAATTACAAAATAAACCTTAAAAGTTCTATTCTCTTTCCCCCCCGCACCCCATTCAAGATTAGCATCCTTTTCAGGAAAAGGACACATGCAGTATATTGATTTGAAGGAAAGGTGGTAATATCCTCCTATAAAACTAATTTCACAAATGGAAGAATTACTGCTAACTTAATAACCTGTTCAGTTGTGCTGGTAGTTTAAAGCTGCATTAATAGATGTGCTTAAAGACCAAAGGGCCTAAGTGATACATAAAAAGTGAACGGGGAGGGGGTATGAGCATATTTGCTGAATGCCTGGCAAACATCCGTTCTGTTGAGCATTTGAGAGCTAACCGCATTATGTGCTGATCACTGAATCATAATATCTCTGTTTAGCTGGTTCAATAAAGCCTCACTTAACCTTTGACCAGAGCACTACTATTTATTGCGATGTGTATGCAGATTACACCTTATAGCATGTTAAGTGAAAAGGAATTTTCTTTCAGTTATTTTAAAAATCAAACTATATGAGATCCTGCAGTCTGACATGAAACACTGTTTGTTTCTTTAAGATGTTGTCAATGTGTGGATTATTTTTCTCACATTTTTTAAAATAACTGTTACATTTTTACACCAAAAGATAACAGATGAAGAATAGCATAGATTCTGATTTTTAAATGAATGATTTTTAGTCTAGGCTTTTTAGTTAAATGTAGACATTTTTAAAATGTAGTTTAATTACACTTTCAGCAATGTGCTAATCTTAACTGGACCAAGGAGCAAGCCACGCTAATGCAACAGAAGATGTTCCCATAGTCTTAAAAGTGTATTTTTCCTGCAGAAAAATAATGAAGAGGGTGAGGGTCCTGGGCATAGGATTTTGTTCCTTTGCAAAAGAACTTCCTGTTAAAATCTTTTAGAAGGTTATAATTGGACAGGAAGCTGGATAAATGCAGTGTCAGCATAAATGCATAAAGAAGACGAAGAAAAAGAAGAATTTTTCTTAAATATAAAATGCCTTATTTCACAGGATCCAAAATATCATTACAAATTATACGTACATCACTACTGAAATGCATGTTCAGGAGCGGATAGCTTCTGACACCTGGTGCACAACATGATACACAACAGTGTGCGGAGGGAATTTTAGCTAAGCTCCTGGAGGCATGCCTTATAATTGTCCATGCTGAGCATAGTTTAGATACTTACATATTTTAACTTGTTAAAAATTGTATTCTCTATTATAAATCAGAAGGACTGAAAGAATTCGGTTGTCCTTTATTTTGCAAAGAGACTTGCATCAAAATTGTTTATGATCTTTAATAATGCTCCTTGAGGTGCTATTCTTCCATTCATTGTCTTTCTGTGCTGTTACTAGGGGATTTCTTTAGGGAAAATGTCTTTCGGAGGTTCTTCTCCATTTGTGATTTCATTCCTTGAAGGTTATTTTTTACTATGTTATTTCCTGGGATAATTGTAATAGCATATAATAAGCATTTTTGGATGATAATTTGATTTGGAAATTTTGATATAACACGTTATTCTTTGATTCATTCTATATTGATTTTTTTTTTTAATTTTTGTTTGGCATCTACTTTTTAAAAAAAATGATACTGTAGTGACATGAGCTACTGTTTTGTTATTTATGATGTTTGGCTTATCCCAAGAACTGGAAGTTAAATATCAGAATATCTGGAATCTCAGTGATGCCACCATTGATTTACGCTACATGGTCCTGAGCCTGCAAACACTTATTTATGTCGCTGACTTTTATATACATGAATAGTTACACTAACTACTTATGTGTGTTAGCTTTTGCAAGATCAAGCCCTGAGCTTGGTGATAATCATACTTAGCTATGTTCCACTCCTTTACAGCTGTTTTCAAATAGTTCTTAAAAAAAAAAAAAACCAGTAAAATATAGAGGGCACTCTCACATACCTAAGTTAGCAAATGTTCCATTCTGAGTACCGAATACCAATTTTGGTGGGAGACGCTTATTAAAATAGGTCTAAACCTGACACAAATTATTACAGATATTTTAATGGAACGCTTTTTGTGTGAATTGATGAAGCTGATAAATTGTCAGTAGAGACTTCCATTATTTAAGGAGTACTTTGCTTTTGCGTTTTTAATAAGCTTGTAATGAATAGCATTTAGGGTCTAAAGAAAATAGTGATCAGAACAGTTCAGTTGCTGTATGGCCCATTATTTCTGTTTATGTATATTGAGTGGTAAATTGATAAATAATTTATTGCCATCATTTTTAAAAGGCCTGTATTGTCCCGTACCTTGTCCTTTCAGATGTTGCTAATGGAGGTGTTCAAGCCACCATTACTGGAGATGTAAGGACAAGTTAGATAAGACTAGATGAGACTAATATTGTAGTTAGTCAAGCAATTAAAAAAAGTAATCATGTTTAATCATGCAATAAATTGCACTGTTAAACAATAATACAAAACCATTTATTTAAATATTTTTGGATGTTTTCTACATTTTCAAATATATTGATTTCAATTACAACACAGAATACAAAGTCCACAGTGTTCACTTTATATTTATTTTTATTACAAATATTTATACTGTAAAAAACAACAAAACAAAAAATAGTATTTTTCAGTTAACCTAATACAAGTGCTGTAGTGCAATCTCTTTATCATGAAAGGTGAACTTACAGATGTAGAATTATGTACAAAAAATAATGGCATTCAAAAATAAAACAATGTAAAACTGTAGAGCCTAAAAGTCCAGTCAGTCCTATTTCTTGTTCAGCCAGTTGGTCAGACAAACAAATTTGTTTATATTTGCAGGAGATAATGCTGTCTGCTTCTTGTTCACAATTTCACGTGAAGGTGAGAGCAGGCGTTCACATGGTACTGTTGTAGCCATGTCGCAAGATATTTACATGCCAGATGCACTAAAGATTCACATGTTCCTTCATGCTTTATCCACCATTCCAGATGACATACATACATGTTCATGACAGGTTCTGCTCGATAACGATCCAAAGCAGAGCTGTCCGATGCATGTTTATTTTCCTCATCTGAGTCAAATGCCACCAGCGGAAGGTTGATTTTCTTTTTTGGTAGTTTGGGCTTTGTAGTTTCCACATCTGAGTGTTGCTCTTTTAAGACTTCTGAAAGCATTCTCGTCCCTCTCAGATTTTGGAAGTCACTTCAGATTCTTAAATCTTGGGTCAACTACTGTAGCTATCTTTAGAAATCTCACATTGGTACCTTCTTTGCATTTTGTGAAATCTGCAGTGACAGTGTTCTTAAAATGAACATGTGCCAAATCATCATCCGAGACTATTATAACATTAAATATATGGCTGAAGCATAATCAAGAAGTGTCATAAGCATGGAAGCATGTCCTCTGGAATGGTGGCCGAAGCATGAAGGGGCATATGAATGTTTAGCATACCTGGCATGTAAATACCTTGAAATGCTGGCTATAGAAGTCCCATGTGAACGTCTGTTCTCATTTTCTGATGATGTTTTAAATAAGAAGTGGGCAGCATTATATCCCATAAATGTAAACAAACTTGTTTGTCTTAGCGATTGGCTGACCAAAAAGTAGGACTGAGTGGACTTGTAGGCTCTGAGGTTTTACATTGTTTTGTTTTTGAGTAGTTATGTAACAAAAAAATCTACATTTGTAAGTTGTGTTTTCACAGTAAAGAGATTGAACTACAGCACTTGTATGAGGTGAACTGAAAAATACTATCTTTTGTTTATGATTTTGTTTTTTAAAGTGCAAGTATTTGTAATAAAAATAATATAAAGTGAGCAATGTACACTTTTTATTCTCTGTTGTAATTGAAATCATAATATTTGAAAATGTAGAAAAACATCCAAAAATATTTAATAAATTTCAATTGGTATTCTGTTGTTTAACAGTGCAATTAAAAGTGCGATTAATCGCAATTAATTTTTTAATCATGATTCATTTTTTTGAGTTAACCACGTGAGTTAACTGTGATTAAAACTGGAGAGGCGTCAGAAAGAATGATCCTCATAAGCTTTTATGGCATAACTACTATAATTCTGATGGCTTATGGTGCTCTGTTATTCAGCACTGGGCCTGTTCTGTGCACTGTACGTGAAGGTAACTCCCATTGATATAAAAGAAGGATTGTGATTTTTATAGAGTTTGAACTGTGCGTTGTGCTCTACAAATATTGAAGAATTCGTAGGGTAAGTTCTTGACCCCATTGATATCAAAACTCATGTATACTTTGGTGGGATAAGAATTTAGCTTATTCTGTATATTCTAAATTATGTTTATGCAGCACTCACCGGACTGTGCTGTAATTTACTGCCAGGATTAGGCATTCATTGGTAAATAGAACATACATTTTGTTAAGGAATGGACTTCTGGAGGTAATGATTATTATGGGGGTTTGGGATCCTATACTGGTTGGGCTGATAATTTGATGACAGTAACTTCAGCTCTGTTGTAAAATGACTTCAACCTAATTCAGAATTCATTTGTTGTATGCCTACTGCCATTCTTTAGATCAGTACTTCTCAAATGGTGAGTCCAGACATACCAGTGGGTTGTGGGAAGTTTCTGGATGGGTCATCACATATAGGGCTGTATTAACTAATCCCTGGGCCCTGGTGGAGGCAAGCATATACTTCTCCCGGCACAATGTACAGGGGAGAGATAGGGGTGCAGTTGGAGAGCGAGCCTCCCCACAGTCACGCCACAGTGGTGGTTCCTGTCCTGTGGGGCTGGGCCCTGCTCTGGGTATTGTGACCTGGTGCACAGGGTCTCAGTGCCACTCAGGTTTCGCTTAGCTGCCCCCCGGACTGAGAGCCAGGCCTAGCCCTGCGGGACAGGAACTGCCACTGCAGGATGAGTTCGGTGTGGGTTTATTCTCCAAACTTCCTGCAGGCCTCCTCTCTTCTGGGATTAGGGTTGTGTTGATGGAGTGGAGTTTGCATAAATATAATGGGGGTTGCAAAAGAAGGAAAAATACAGTTTATGGGTCACCTTAGTAAAAAGTTTGGGAGCCATTGCTCTACATGCATATAGAAAAGTTAGTCATACATTACGATAATAATAATGAACATTATATCAACAAATTATACTAAAATAACTTAACTTACATGTGCCATACATAACACATTTATTTGGGTACAAGATATATGTGTTTCAGTCCCTATTCAGAAAAATAATTTACATACATGCTTAAGTGCTTTTCTGAATCAGGGCCTGTATCTGTTGTGGCAAACAATACACAATGATGTAAATACTTGTAGAGTCTGTCTCATTTACTTTAATTGTTACTGAATGTTTATGGCTCCATTCAACTTGTAACCGTTTAAAAAAATTAAATACTTGCCCAAAATTAAATGTAATATTAAATGTAGTTTGCAATGATGCTTGAATTTAAAGGCATAAAAACAAACTTGTTCAGGAGTGTCTTGCTTCTGGTATTCTTTTCTATTTGAATTATTTCTGATGGTATCTCTATATGTTGATTTATTGATTAGTAATAAGGGCACAATCTGAAAACTACTACACTAAACTACTAAAACCAATGATGTTACTTAACTAACATTAATTAAGAGGCTCTGAATTTTTCAAACCTTGATATACATTCATTTGTTCTTAAAAAGTGATCACTGAAGTTATCTAACATTTTTCCTTATTAAAAGAAAATTTCGAGATAAGGTTTAAATACTTATTTTTTTTAAGTGCATCTCATCCAAACACTTACTGAGATGTTTTCTGAAAGGCTGCAAAATTAATGCAATGAGAACAAGAAATAAGCATTTCTTTGAACAGTTTTGCAGTCTTTTAAAAACAATTCAGCCATTTGACAAAATAGTTCACCTTCAAAACAAATAAAGGATTATTTACTCTCAGAAGAATCTTTGTTTTCATTTTATTATATTACAACATGAAACATGAGCCAATACAAGGAACGACACTACAGCCCTCATCCAGAAGGGAGCTCCGCATTTATAAATCTCTGTGCCAATGTAGCTTTCCACTGACTTCCTTGGGGGGTCAGCCTAAGTAGAGCCATTTGTAAAATCAGAGCCTAAAACAGTATTTTTAGTACATCTATTAATTCACAACTTTGCTGTAGGAGAGGAAAGGATAGGATGAAGGTCTCTGCATCTCCCATTTCCTATTTTTTAAAGGTCAAAACACATAGCTGACAAAGGGGAATTTCTATCAAACAAGCATATATTGCTCCTGAAGCTTTCAATTAGTTACTGTTTAGGTGAATTGTCAAAATAAGATTTTCCATAAAAAAACCCAATCTTATTCTTTATTACCACTGGCTGTGGTTCTTTTTATGTTTGCGTAATTGAACACACAAAAAACTTATTTACTGACACTCTTGTACCTTTAAGCAATATAGGAGAGGCATGATGTCCATTATCCCCTAACACCTGTTCACAGCCTGCTTAGATAAGCAAGTTTGTTAAGTGGTTAACAGGTAACTTCCTAAATTCTGTTCCCAGCTCTTCAATACGTGCAATCTTTAGGAAATCAGTTAAGTTCTCTGCGTGAAATCCTGTGCCTGTTAAAGTCAAATGGGAATTTTGCTATGGGCATGGATGGGGTTAGGATTTCACCCTCTGTGTCTTATTTGTAAAATGGGTAATGGTAGTAATTATAAAACTCACAGATTATTGAAGTTTGTTTATTACTTAGATCTCTGATGAAGAATGATATGGAAATGTAAAGTAATCTTATTATCATCAAGACACATTTTATTTTTCAGGCAAGAGTCCAGCACTGCATCTGCTCAGTAGCCAGTGACCATTCAGTAGGACTTTTGAGTTTGCGAGAGAAAAAATGCATTATGCTGGCATCTCGTCACCTTTTCCCCATTCAAGTAATAAAGTGGAGGCCTTCAGATGATTACCTGGTGGTGGGATGTGTAGATGGATCTGTTTACGTCTGGCAAATGGATACTGGTAAGGTCAAGTGCAAAAAACTGAACAAAATATCCCTTCATTTGGAGCTAAATTCTACTTTTTTGGGATATGTTCTAAAAGGTTTGTCTAGCTTTCCATCTGTAAAACAGATTGGCATGACACTAAACGTACATTATCACATGTTACTTTTGGGAAATATACCTCTCTATATACCTAGGATTCTTTGGTGCCACAAGCTCTTACATACATTCCAGTAGTTGAAACCAATAATTAGTTCTTGATTAGATTTGGGGAAATCCAGTTAGCTGTGGTTATTTTTTCCTCACTTAATTTCTTATTCATCTTTAGGAAAGCTAGTCAATGCACTTGGGCTGGCAACTGCTGGACACACTGATGGAGACTTCAGTAACTGTCTGTTTACATTTGTCCATAAACTTGAAGTAACTGCTGAGCAAGCACAGTGCAGTGGTTAAATCAACAGGACTTGGAGTCAGAAAATCTGGATTTTTATTCCCAGATCTGCCATTGACTTGTGTGATCCTTGGGAAGTATCTTAACCTCTCTGTGCTTCAGTTTCCTTGTCTGTAAAATGGGGAATAATAATTTTTACTTACTCACGGGGGTGCTGTAGTTGATTTGTAAAGTACCTTAAGATCATATGATGAAAGGTGCTCTATAAGCTGTTCTAAGTAAGTAAGTAAAAGATGGCTAATACTCAAAATTGCATCTTTGAATTCAATTGGAAGCATTTAGGAGGATGAGAATGAGTTTTAAATAACAGAACAGACAACAGTGTGTAAAAGTGATAGATATGATGTAGAAAATTATATATTCTAAGGCGTTACAGATATAGAAAGGAAATAAATCAAAAGACGTGGTGTTAATCTGTGGAAAGCCATCCTCTCGTTAAACCTACCACTGTAGTAAATCAGTAATATGCACATCTTCAAATAGACAGTTAGCCTGGGTGACCTGATTTATCACATTGTTGGGGGTGGGGGGAAAACATTACAGTAACATATCTTTCCGTGATAGGGAAAGAAGAGGTGGTTTCTGAACTGCAGGGGAAAATTTGAAATGTACTTGAAGGGGAAAAGGAAAGTACATCATGAAGTCTTTTGAAATATAATCGGAGCAATAACAGGACAGGACAATAAGAGGAAAATGTCTGCATGGAACCAGGTTCATCCAACCTAGCAGATGAATGAGGCAAATTGTGCAAGGCTTTTTTCGTCTTTGACAGTCTGTGAACTTCTCTTCAAGGCAGATCTTTCTTCATATCTGATGTTGTAGCTAGTTAGTTTTGTTGCTTTTCTCTCAATACACTAGGTAGAAGCAGGAGGAGGTCCTACAGCTGTGCCATCTATTTATCATTACTTCACAGTCTGAAGTAGGAAATAACATCTATTGGGTTATGTTGATGATTTCACGTACTGTTCAGTGTAACAATGTGAATTATGCCTTTGTGTACCAGCAAAGCTTTGCTTACTGAGATGGAGGCAAATTTTATACTGCCCTGACCTCCATCACTGTTTCCACTAGGGAAAGGAGCAGTTTTAAATCTCACTGTGAGGGGGTGCAAATGAGCTTCATGTGAGGGGGTTGCTGCAAGGAGGAAGTGAATAAGCACAGTTGTCTGGGTACTATGCTCATGGTTTTTCCTGGCAACTTACACGGACTTATGTGATTGTGCTGAGCTCTGTGGCCACCTTGGCATAGGAGAGGTCATGGCTTCTTGTTTTACTTCAATCCTGTGTGACCTTTTCAGTGCCTGGGCTCTCACCCACAGTTTAAATCCTGGTGTAACAGGAGTTACGTAAGACATTAATAAGCTTCTCAAACATCATTAACTGAACTGATACATGTAATATTCCTGCTACCAAAAGTGTTTCCACAGTAGGATGTGGTTTAATATGAAGAGCACTTATATTTCTATTAATTGAGATTATTGAGCTAGGGAGAAATAGGTTTTTTTTTTTTTTTTTTACTTAAGATGCTTTGTTAACTTATTTTATCTAGAACTGGGGCATGATTTTTTCAGTGGTCTTATTGTAGGCAAGCAATTTTTTCAGTGATCTTATTGTAGGTATGTAATTGCCCAAATTGGAATTTGGCAGGGATACCATAACACAGGGTTCGGCAGCCTTTCAGAAGTGCTGTGCCGAGTCTTCATTTATTCACTCTAATTTAAGGTTTCGTGTGCCAATAATACATTTTAAGGTTTTTAGAAGGTCTCTTTCCATAAGTCTGTAATATGTAACTAAACTATTGTTGTATATAAAGTAAATAAGGTTTTTAAAATGTTTAAGAAGCTTCATTTAAAATTAACTTAAAATGCAGAGGCCCCCCCCGGACAGGTGGCCAGGACATAGGCACTGTGAGTGCCACTGAAAATCAGCTCACGTGCTGCCTTTGGCACCCGTGCCATAGGTTGCCTACCCCTGCCATAGCATTTCCATCTGCGCAAAAAAATAAAATAAAATAAAAACCCAAACCAAAAACGTTTAATTATCACTCATAGTCCCAACTTATTAGTCAATGGCTATTAGCCAGGATAGGCAGGGATGCAAAACCATGCTTTGAAGTGTCCCTGGCTTCTGTTTACCAGAAACTGGGAATGGGTGATGGGATGGGTCACTTGATGATTACCTGTTCTGTTCATTCCCTCTGAAGCACCTGCCATTGGCCACTGTCAAAAGACAGGAAAAAAAGTGGCTAAAAGATCAGTCATATACCAGACCATATACCAGTCAACCATTTCTCTCATAAACAATGTTCTACTGTGCAAATATCCCAGCACCCGTTGTTCCAATATTCTAAGTTCAGTATAGGAGTAACTGGATGAAATTAATATCCTGTGAGATCAGCTTGAATGTATCACTAGGAAGGTACTGGGGAAAAGAACTGGAAACGTTTTTCCTATAAATTGGGACTCCTTGTAATGTCAAATCTGAAAAAGACTTCAAAGAACATCTTAAATGTCTTTAAAAAAAATGAAATGTACTATTGGTCCTAATAAATATTTCAAAGCTCCAGTTTTGAAGTCACTTTTTTAATCTAGTCCCACCACTGTGGTTAAAGACTTTTTTACCCTTTGTACTTTGACAGGCTGCTGGTACATTATTCTCTCAAAAGAGAATAATGTACCAGCATTGTCCTCAAAAGGACAAGTCATGACATAAAGGGCATATTCCATTATGTTTTTATATTCTTTAAAAAAACTTTGCCTTTAAAAATTTCAAATATAAAGTCTTTAGGTACTTATATGGCAGCATCTTATTATGGTACTGGCCCAGAAAGAATGCAAGTACCAGAAACTTTCTAGAGAAGACATAGTGGCCGACATATTCAAAAATGGATGGCTAAAGCTAGAGATGTGGATAAAGTGACATGATATTTTTTTCAAAAACTCTGAGTACCCAGCATCTTCCATTGAAACATCTTGAAGTATAGTTTTCACTGAGGGTGTGTGTGTGGACACACCTATATGCACATATATGAGATTACATCCTGTTGAATGAAACTAAAGATTGCAAACACAAGTGCTCAAAAATTAGAAAATGCCAGGATTAAAGTTGCTTGGGAAACATTAATTCAGATCCTTGTGAGACACTGGATTGCAACCCAAGGGAGCTGGGGATAGAGCTCTGCCAGACTTCCTATGTGATGTTGGGCAAGACGGTATTATCATTCATACTCACAAGGAGCTGAGCTCAAGCAACCTTGATTCTGGCACTTATTAACTTTTGAGCACATAACTTTGTTTTTTAAAATGATTGTGCCAAATCTGTGTACACAGCTGTATTATCAAGTAATAACTAGATACTACTGATCTCCAGAGCTCATAGTAGAACCTAACAAACCAGGCATCCAACATTCCATTGTGATCTAGCTAATATACGTGTAAACCACTGGCTAGCATATGTTGTGCTCCCTTCTAGTGGCTAGCCTATACAGAGGATAACACGCTGCTTCTGCTATTAGTACTCCTTTATCTCAAGTGGTAGAACTTGTGCTCTGGATTGAAAGGTCCTGGGTTCAAAACCTGTTGATGAGCCTCTAAAAAATCTATTGGAATCTCTCCACCCCTGCAGGAGGTGCAAACCACAAAATGAGAACCTGTGTCTTACTCCCACATTCACAGGGGCACTGCTTTTTAGAATGAATAAGACTCGTTTCTAATATAGTAGACTCAGACATCTATTGCCAGAATGCATCTAGTGCACCCTCAGTTATCTGATCAGCAAAATACTGTGGGATACTTGCCTCCTTCACAAGTTAGTGTTAAGGACTTGTCAGTAATAAATTCAGTGAAATGCACAGAATTATTAATACTGGTAAGTGAAGTTGCTGAGATTAGAATTTCTGGTTTCCTTGCTTCCAGGCCAGCACTACTGCCCATAAAATAGTAAGATGGCAGCGGCAGCTGCTGCTGCTGCTGTGCCCTGTCTGGAGCTAGAGCTCTGTGAGGCTGTGGAGCATGCTCAGTGGAATGATCAGAGACTTCAGCAGCAAGCCTCTTAAAAGCTCTGCTGAGCATTTGAAAATGGCTGTTTTCAGAGTTTTATTATTTAGCACTGGGGCAAAGGAGAGATTATCAGCCTGTCGTATTTCCAGTTCCGGTCTCAAAGCGTGAAAGCACTACAGCTCTTAACAGAATTTTTCATCGATTTCTTTGAACACTAACAAAAGTTTGTTGTTTTCACTAACCTCTTTCTCAGAAATGGCTGA
Organism: Gopherus evgoodei; assembly: GCF_007399415.2. NCBI lineage: Eukaryota > Metazoa > Chordata > Testudines > Testudinidae > Gopherus > Gopherus evgoodei. The sequence continues at coordinate 116,629,615 of NC_044327.1, read as the reverse complement.
GATGTTTTTGCTTAAACTAAAAAATCTAGTCTGAGAGAGAGCCTGGAAAACTTAAGCACAACAAGTAAAGTCTGACAAAGTTAAAAGTAATTGGAAACAGGCTGGTAATGGAAAGTGTTAAGCAACTCTAAATGTTGCTACTGACTTTGCCTACGATAAAAATCAAATGTAGTGGTTGTGATTTTTACATCCTATAATTGCAAGGAAATGCAGTAAAATCCCACCACATTGGGAATATTAGTTTGGTTGCTGTTGTGATGATACCACTGCCAAGTGTGATGACTAATGGCCTCATGGTTTCCGGTACTCCCTCATCTTTCTATAGCCATTTGTTGTCTCTTGTCTTATACTTAGATTGTAAGCTCTATGAAGGCAGGGACCATGTTCTTGTGTGGCTCCTCACACACTGGGGTCCTGCTACATGACTAGGGCTCCTAAGCACATTAGTAACATAAATAATAAGTGGTAGTCTTAGGCATTACAGAAAATACTGCAGAATAAGAGACTGCTTAACATATGCTTTTGACATTTTTGGATTGTCTGTACTAAAATAATGCATTTCATTATTCACCTTATGTTTTGGGGAGGAGGGATAGCTCAGTGGTTTGAGCATTGGCCTGCTAAACCCAGGGTTGTGAGTTCAATCCTTGAGGGGGCTATTTAGGGATCTGGAGCAAAAATTGGTCCTGCTAGTGAAGGCAGGGGGCTGGACTCAATGACCTTTCAAGGTCCCTTTCAGTTCTCAGAGATTGGTATATCTCCAATTATATATATTTTATGTTTCAAGGTGCACTGGATCGTTGTGTGATGGGGATAACAGCAGTCGAGATCTTGAATGCTTGTGATGAAGCAGTTCCAGCTGCAGTAGATTCCCTTAGTCACCCAGCCGTCAATCTAAAACAGGCTATGACTAGACGTAGCCTTGCTGCTCTAAAAAACGTGGCCCATCAGAAACTACAGACTCTTGCTACTAATCTTCTGGCTTCGGAAGCATCTGACAAAGTAAGGTTTTTGTTTGTTTTTAATGCAATAGCTGGAACGTGTTTGTTTTGTTTGCCATAACTGAACCTATATAGAAAATCTTAATAATTTTAATCTCAAAGGACTCAATCCAACAGCCTTTAAAGTAAATGGAAAGACTCTCATTCAATTCAGTTGGCTTTAGGTCAGGCCCAAAAAAGAAATGTTCTTTGAGGCTATTAAAATGAATTGAAATTGATTAGAACTTTCTGTAGCTTCTAACATAAAGGTAACTAGTGAAATTTATATTTTATAACATAGATTGAAACTTATTATAATTCTTTTGTCCGTTTTATTAGATACCGTGCAGTGCTCAATAGATGTCAACACTGTAACTGATTTGTAAATCTCAGAATATCTGTTAAGATGCATTAACAGTTGAGTGCACCAAGAACAGATTTGATAGAAATGCATTCTCTTTTGAAGTTAATTTATATATAATAGTACATATTTAAATTCAGAACCATTTCCCTATCCCATCTGAAAAGAGAGCAGGGAGGGAAAAGATATATTATGACTAAAATTTTGAAAAATAAGTTTTACTGTGACGTTTATGAAACACTTCTTTTAAGTGGTCATGGCCCATTATGTGATGATTATTATTTTTTTTACAATCTTGTTTATCTCAGTTTTAATAGCACATTTTATAGTGCAATTAGTGATAAAAGCCCCTGATATGAAACTAGTATTTATGTATAGCTTGTGAACATATTCAGCCTGCAGCAATGATAATTGTTGCCTAGTCTACAAGGAAAACAATTATAGAAGGGGGCTGGAGGGAGAAGGAATCTAAGAAGCTAAAGGCTGCTGGGGGATAATCACGTTATGAAAAATGTATGCTGACAGAATCATTGGGGATTTCTCTTGCCACTCTCCACTCATTAGGGATTTCTTTCACCACTCTTCAGTGTAGAGATTACGGGTCTCTTTGAGAGAAATCTTAGCAAAGAGACACCTTCTTGATGACTTCAGTTTCCGGACTCTGGCAAGAGAGGTTCAGAAAAATAACTGAAAGATTAAAGTGGAGGGTTGCTTAATATATTTTTCTCTGTTGGGGAATGTGCACAAAGTGTGGCAGATGAAGCATTTGTTCTTTTACCTTCAGTGTTTTTGTTAGGAAACTTAAATCCAGAATATTTAATGTTACGGATATGGTAATTTACTACTGTGATGTATTTAATGATGACGATAAATCTTTGAAAATTCAGAGCACCAAAATCCAGTGTACTTTTATTTTATATATTTTTGCTTTTTTTTTTTTTTTTACTTCAGATTACACTATTTGAATTATTGTAATTGTCTTAATTGTGATGCTCACATAGACTGTGCTTTGAAAAATCAATCACATTTTCTTTGCAGTACAGGAGAACACGTACACATCAGGCATGCTCTCGCTTTCAACACAGACTTTATTGAACCTAGGTGGGTGCGAATCTTTAGTGGTACAGTGTTTTTTAATTTCAAAACAGTTTTAACTCCCTTTGGAAGTCTGAGTACACATACAGCGCTGATAGTTTTAAGAGAAATTTAGAGTGCTGCGATAAAAATATGGAGTTCTGAAAACGTGAAACTTCCTCTCAGTTCGATATAATAAACACAAGTAACAATTGGTTTCAACAGAAATCATGATAGAACATAAAATGAAATGGCATCTCTAAATAGTTGCATCAGATACAGTAAGATCATTAGGGCCCCAGATTTCGTCCAATGTCAAACTATTAGAGTCCCATTCAGTTTTTTTAAAAGTAGATGCAATCTTTATGGATTTTGACTGGAAAACATGTCAATGCCTATCGTTTATGGTAGGATGCAAGTCTAGTTTATTTTGTCAAGTTTTTAAACCCCTGTATCGTGGGGTGGAGGTACATGTTTTTATAGATACAGACACATACACAGGAACATACATAAACGTGCACACACACAGTGGAGAAAACCCCGATGTTTTCAGGTGGCTGTTTCCTGATATCCCTCTACATCTTTACTCCATTGTCCTAATATAAGCTTATCATATGACCTTGAAAATTGGGAATACCCCTTCCAACATCCAGAGCCTTTTCTGGGATCCTGGATGGTCCTACCAAAAATCCCCCCGCCTCCTTTTTTTTTTTTTTTTTTTAAGTAACCACTTATAAACCTGATCTCCTGAAGAAGCCACTGGCTACATGAGCCAGTGAAATTGATAGTGAGTCTGCTGAATGCATGTTCTCTTGAAAGCCCCTTTTGCCCCCTCCCTGGCTTTTAACATGTAAGTAAGGGAAGGAGGAAAGTGGCAACAAGACCTCCCAGTAGACTCTGGAGTCAAAACTCCTCTACAGAGTCCAAGTGGTGCTACAAGTGATCTACACGCAACTCTGTTGCACGACCATTATGTCCACTTGATTGCTGACCTACCCTCAGTTGGTGGATACACTTCCCCTCACTAGTTGTAGCAGGGAACAGGGAGTGTAAAAGGAACCAGTTAGTTGACCTTGCTTAATTTTTCCTTTTATATCATGCAGCATCCAGACTTAGGCCTCGTCCAGACTAGGGGAGGAAAATCGATCTTAGATACGCAATTTCAGCTACGTGAATAACATAGCTGAAGTCGAATATCTAAGATCGAATTACTCACCCGTCCAGACGGCGCGGGATCGATGTCCGCGGCTCTCCGTGTCAATTCTGGAACTCCGTTCGGGTTGATGGAGTTCCGGAATCGATGTAAGTACGCTCAGGGATCGATATATCGTGTCTAGACTAGACGCGATATATCGATCCCCGAGCAATCGATTTTAACCCGCCGATACGGCGGGGTAGTCTGGACGTGGGCTTACTGGATAACACTGGCTCTTAGTCTGAGTGATCCCTTTCTCTAGCGGTGTTTAACCTGTTCAGCCTGTGGGCTGAATGTATTATTTCAGAAAGGTCAAGAGGCTATAATCAATAGTTTTAACTATTTAGTAGGCTTATGTAGAGCCAGCTGAGCTCTTATTTTGCTCTTTTTTGGCCTCGCACAGCCTAGCAGGGAAGAAAGCATTGAAGCAGCTAGAGTTATTCTCTCCCTCCTCCCCTGTGATGCAGCAAGCTGCGAATGGGGGGCAGTACTGAGCAACTGGAGCAGGGATAGGACAGTGGCTGCCTGGAGTGATGCTGGCTTACATCAGAGCTGTTTCTGGTGCTGCAGGGGAAGCGTTGGCAGACAGTTGGGGAGGTGGAGCCCCATATCTCCTTCCTTTAGTGACAGGACTGTTTCAAACGCTTCAGTTAAAACATTTCAGGGTGGAGCTCAAGGAACATATTTTCAATTATAATCAAATATGCATTTTCTTCTTAGCTTAGTTACCCTCATTAGACACATTTTAGAGCCTTTAGGGCCATGAAATAGTTACTACTGCCCTACTTCAAGCATGCACTGCTCTAATAGTCCATCAGTCCCACTGGAACTAGCTTACTGGGATCAGTTGTGAGATTTTATTTAACTTTGGAGTATAAGTCATTGATTTACTTAAACAGCAAGGTTAAAAAAGAAATTTTAGCAACACGGTATAATAGTAATTAAGAAAAAATGCCATAGTGAGAGAGAAGGGTTGATGTGATGTTACCAAATAGCTGTGTTCTGAACGAATGAGCTGGCAGTCTGCAGCATGCTTGGCTACTGTAGAAACTAAGTGGGGAAAAATAAGAAGTGAGTTTTAAATGAATAAAAAGATGAATAAACTGAGATTTATGTACAATTACATGCACCAATTCAAACTATCGTTATTTTACAATATATAACATGGTTTCTTGCTCGTTTCAAGCCTGTCCTTTGAATTTTGGAGAATGCCTTGTGAAGGAGACACTCGGATGCCTTTTTGAGAGTCAGCCTTTCTTATATTAAGAAATTCTACTGCAGACTTAAATTCCTACTCTGAACCTAATCTGTAATGACCATTACATCTAGCAGGATGAGCTAGCTCAGCTGTACTCTGTCATAGAATTTGCCTTCTGTCTGAATAATTAAGTCTGCAAACTGGATGATCAGTTTCTACTCATATTTTTACATACATCTGAATGTATGTTCACACTGCAGGTTCACATCACACTGATGGTGGGAGAGAAAAATATAAACGCCTCAGTGTATATTTCTGTATGCTTGTGTCATGGACCCACAAGATTTGTGCTACGCCCCAACTTTTAAACAGGCACTTGGAGGAACCCCTTTAGACCTCCGAGAAGTCCCACTCTTCCTTTAGGCTGCCATACTGCCTCCAAGACTGAGATTCTGGGCTCCATCTTGCCTGTTTCACACTGTGAGCTCTGCCCAGGAAGTCCAACTGAGAGACTCTTGTTCAGAGACTGTTTGCCTTCTTTAGTGATCAGTACGGCATAGCAAGTATTCGCAATGATGCCAGATGGCCTTTCTGAAAACAGTGTAGGTTTATTGGTCACTGGAACACAGCATAAGGAAGTCCTTAGGTTAGCACAGAGAAGCAAAGATTAAGATGTAGTCTTACTGGCCAAGCCAGGACTCCCTTGAGCCATGCTGCTGAAGGAACTACTTTTGTTCCTGTCTCTTTTTCTGTCCCTTTGTCTATAAGCTCCTATGTCTCTCCTAGCCTCCTGTCACCTCTTAGTCCATTGTCCTCCTCCAGCAGACTCCTGCTGAGTTTAAATGTTCTGCCTGCTGGAGTTTCCCCTTGTCAGTTGTTCAGTGTTCCCATTGTCTTTCTGGATCCTCCATTGATACGAGTCAGTTTCAGCTAGAACTTTACCAATCCAGTCATACCACCCCAGATGGTAACATAAACACCTCATGTCTACCATTCTTCCCTCAGAGCATCTTTTTGCTCCCACTCAAGTAAGTTGCTACCATGCGTATCATTCATAAAAAATATTACAGAGAATTCCCATTTCATGACAGCTTGCACAATGGTAGTGGATTTCCTTTTCTTGTGTCTCTTAATCATTTTAAATGTTTTAAAAAAGTTTTAATATCCTTTTCAATATCTTTCATTCATCACAATTCCCACCATCATGATTTATTCTTTTTTTCTTTAGACTTAGCAAGCACAAAGGTATTTAGTGAAGATACTGTTTACTTTCTGTCCCAGATAGGTAATAAAGATGCTTAATAATGCCAAGCCAACACTGATCCCTCTGCTACTCCTCTAGATATTGATCTCCAATTTGATATTGGTATTTATCACTATTTGTTTATGGTTTACCATTCTGTTTTCCAAGTTGAGTTGAACTTTTTTTAAATAAGATGATTTTGTGAAACAATACAAAATCCAGATTATTAATACTAAAATCCAAATATATTGTATCAGCTGTGTCCCTTTCAATGATTGGTAATGTTGGAACTGGGTCAGAGCTTACCGTATGATCTTTAGCCAATATAAAGAAGTCTTACTCTGTGTGTGTGTGTGTGTGTGTGTGTGTGTGTGTGTGTGTGTGTGTGTGTGTGTGTGAGCGCGCACACACACACATACACACTAAAGTTGCAGCACAGAAGCATCGATCCATATTTTTTCATGTCAGTTGTAGTAGATTGACTTGCCTGAAAAATTCCTCCATTATGATGTGGATGAAGTTGGATTTTATAATGGTGCATTGTGGGAAACCAGGAAATATCGTTAATAAAATATATTTATGAGGCTTACAGAAGAAGGAGGAGGGGATATATGTGTAGCTGAATAATCTCATTGCTGAAACTAATAAGGGAGAAAGATTTTAATGAAATCTAACACAAGAACAGTTTAATGGATTTGCTTTTTCTATTTAAAACGTTTTAACAACACTTTTTTTCTCTGTTTACATATGTTCAGTAAAGAAAATAAAACTACAGTTACTCATTAAAATAATTTCATTAACCATTAGTAAGGCGCATGTTGATCAATTGTATGCATTTGTGTGTGCATTTAGAAATAAAACATTTATAGTTTATGTAAATATTACCCAGATAGTATAATAATGGGCTATTTATCAATGAGAGTAATAAATAGATGCTTGAATGACAACCATGCCAACTGGAGCTTTCAGTGAAGATTTAGATTTTAGAGTGAAGTTTAAGTAAATTGTACAGATGTTACATTATCAATGCTGCAGGGTGAGTTTATACATTAGTCTAGTCTATGGAGACTGTAAACCCCCCGCACTGCCAAAGAAATAGGCAAATAACGTAACCGTTTAAGGAAAAAACAAAGGAATTTAGTGTCAATATATGATGATCAGTTTTTGCTCTTTAAGTTTCAGATTAAAATTATTGCATAAGCTGGAAGCATTTATATGTTTTTGAATTCTCTTTTTAATTTTGTATTTTGATTTTAATACTATTATCAACAAGAGAAATCTATTTAGAGAGCTATTTTTCTGAGTTGGTTTGTATGCCAATTAGTGGCTAATATTTTGAAATTGGCTGTTTTTAAACAGTCATTTCAGCATTTGAGGGCAAATAGCATAAAACATATATATCCCAAGCAAATGTTTGTATAAGTTTTATTAAACTGTAGTGAGGATAATAGTAAGGTTACATGTGTTCTTGATTAAATGCCCCATATTTAGTCATGAGCATTGACCTTGTGTGATGTTAGATTCCCCTCCCCCCATTATTTAAATTTAAACTTTTTCCACTATATTTTGCTTTTTATTATTTGAACTTTTGGAAGAATAATTAGTTTTACATATCTATAGTAGGGTACACAAAGCCCATACAACTCCTCAACCTCTTCCTGATTTGATCTTGCTGGGCTGAAGCTGGCCACCCTGAAATATTTGCCAGCAATATCAGGTTGAAGAGACACTCTAGCTGGATGGAATAAAAAGGGAGAAAGCAAACATCAAAACTAGGCTCCGTGACAGAGATATCTTGGGTCTGAGGCAGAGGTACTCTAGAGAGTAGCTAAATAACTTCTCAAGGAGGAACTTTAGGGGTAAAGCCTGAAGAAAAGGTTTGGGCTGGACTTGTTTCATGTGTATTTGTTTGTTATTGGAGTCAAACACAGGAAGGGGATAAGCTTTGCCCCTACAAAGGGCTTATGAATTTGTCATAGAATGGATGGGAAAGTCACTTGCTCAAGCTATTGCCTATAATGAAGAAAATTAAAATGTAACAGAGGCTAAATTCTGATGGTGGCAAATTGGAAAATCCTTGAAATTGCATATTAAAGGAAAGAATATCTGCTTCAGTTTTTGCTTAATATATTCTTTAATTATTGCTGATAGCTCATATGTGAGCACTAATAATAATTACATTATCTTACCTAACAGTAACCTGTAAAATTGGAGTATAAGGTAATTAAATTAGCCTACTTTAAGTTTTTGAAGTGAATTCTCAGAAATGATTTGATTCTGGAATTAATGCTTACTAGTATTTTAGTATCGACAACAATAGGACAGCAGAGGGCATCAGCGATCCATTCCCGTTTTAGAGCCATGTTTTTTTCTTTTTTTTACATATTCTGTGTTCAAAAACATTTCATTAATATTTATACAGTATATCCTTTAGCATACCATGATGCATTTGACAAATACTAACCATGTGCTTAAGTTTATTTATGTGATCCCATTGAACTCAAATGTGTCTGTTTGCATGCAAGTGGGGTTGGACTCTTAAATATTACAGCTGCACAAGTATGATTTCAAAACTGTGCTCTAGATGAGTCCATTTTTAATGAACAAATTTTCCAAATCTAATTAAGATGTTGTTAATCACTGCATATCTATCTTTCAACCATATTGGGTAGCATATATGAGAGATGCATTGGTAGCAATGTATGTGTAGAGATTTTATAGCTAAAATATTTCTTCTATGTTATCTCTAACTTTCACTATATTGTCCTCCCTCCTGCCATAAACAAAATGTCTTGTATAAATAAATATAGTTCTGTACTCTGTATTCTGATAAATTATTAGACTTTATAGTACATAAGGCATAAGAGTAATTAATGCGTTGTAAATCAGATCCCCCCCTTCCTCTTCTATTATACCATTAAAAAAAATAACATGTTTAAAAATGGTTTCTTCTTCTCATCGATACTGAGAAATTGAGTAATTTCCTTCCACACTCTCATTTCCTGTGATATGTTTTTCATGGCTAATTTATTAAATAAATGGAACTTCTTGATTCTCTGCCCCTGTAACACAGAACTTGGCTGTTCATTGTTTTTTTTCTGACTGTCTTAGGCCATCTGGGTGTTCAGTCAGTGCTGCTGCTGATGGTTGAGTTATGTACTAAAATGTAACAGGAAAAAAGGGATTAGGGGAACAGGTTCTTGTTTATAATTGTCTTCATGTCCAAAGTGAAGAGACTGCTGGAAAGAGAGTCTAATTTTTATGGTGCAAAAGAAATAAGGATTTAAACTGGGATGCTGAACTAAAAGGACAAGTTGGAAAAAATATTTAGCAGAGCAGCAGATGCTACTGAAGATTAACTCAGTTGATCTGAGTTTCGGTTTGATGGAGAGGCTCCATGCACACTATAACGTGCTGTAAGTAGGTTCTGCATATTTAAAAATCAGTCCTTAGGAATGTATTTTCAGCTGGTCCTCTCCCTTGCCAAACACCTGTTAAGAGGCCCATGGAAGTGTTCATTTTTAAGCAATCCAAACTCTATGTAAGAGCAAATGTTAGATTATTTACATGTGTGACTATTCACCTTCTAGCCAGGTGGCATGTGTATGTCCCTGATGCAAACAGCTCATGCATCTGAAGGTCCAGGAACCTTAGCTTGAGGTCAGAGTTGATGAACTGGAAGAGTAGAGGAAGACAGCACATATATTTATTTACAGAGTTGCTGGAGCAGACATACCTCTGTCATGGTACTCCAGGTGAGGAAGTCTGTCATGAGTAGAGACCAAAGTTGAGTGGAGGGACAGATGAGACCCATCTTCTGGCAGAGGGAGAGGAGGTTGATTCATGCTTAATGCATTGAGAAGTTCTTTCCAGGAGACTTAAGTTGTCGACCAAGTAGCATGTTAGGGGATTCAGTCCTTAGAAATACTGACAAATGAGCATGTGATAGCAGGGCTTTGGAGCGGAACCCGGAGCTGGAGCACGGAGCAGCTCCGGAGCAGTGGAGCTGCATGTTTTTGCCAGGAGCTGGAGCGGAGCCGGAGCACAGCTCCAAAGCCCTATGTGATAGTGCTGAGAACCATTCAGTGACTTGCCTACTGGTTGAGATACGGGTTGATCTTATATGGCTTTTTATAAAAACATTCTAATGAGTGCTAAGGAAGACATAGTAATGGTTCATAAAGTAGAACCTCAGAGATACAAACACCTTGGGAATTTCGTAAGGTTGTTCGTAGCTCTGAAATGTTTGTATCTCTGAACTAAATGTCATGGTTATTCTTTCAGAAGTTCTACAATGGAACATTGACTTAATACAACTTTGAAACTTTACTATGCAAAAAAAAAAAATGCTGCCTTTGGCCATCTTAATTTAAATGAAACAAGCACAGAAACAGTTTCTTTATCTTGTCAAATCTTAGTTTAAACTTTCCCTTTATTTTTTTCAGTAGTTTACGTTTAACACAGTACTGTACTGTATTTGCTTTTTTTTTGTTTGTTTGTTTTGTCTCTGCTGCTGCCTAATTGCATAATTCCAGTTCAGAATGAGGTCAGATTGTACTTCTGGTGTTCATAACTCTGAGGTTCTGCTGTACTGGTACTGATATCAGGAGATAGGAGAGAGATCCTGAATGATTAATTTAGATGATTAGGGAAAAGTTTAAGACCAAAGCTTCCATAATGGCTTTCTCTGGAATCCTCTTCCAAAGATTTCTAGCAGCCTTATTTCTTCCTCTGCAGTTGGACGCTTTCCTATGCCAGTTGATGATAACTTCAGCAGGCACCATTGCAGTAAACAGGTTAGCAGCATGCTGGCTGGGGGTGGCTTTGGAACCCCAGCAGCAGCTGTGCTCTCTCTGCCTTTGCTACCATCCAGAGTGAGATTAGCTAAAATCAACACCCATGAAAATGGTGCCAGTATTCAGTGTCCTTGCCCAATACTCATACTCAACTGAGCAGTTCTCTTCTCATTTCCCTCACCCCCTGGAGGGCCATACGAAAAATGGCTGGTGCTTTGAGAGGCAATGTCCACAGGCACTCTGAAGCAGAAGTGTCAGTAAGCCTGTATTATTTAAAACTTTAAGTAAGCAAGGGAAGGGAATTCTGAATCTTAACTTTTGCTTTCTTGTGACAATGTACTGACAATGGTACCTGTGTGTTATATGTAGCAGCTGCCATTGTGGCCTTGAGGGGTTCCCCCTCCATACCAATGGATTGCTTGAGCCAGATAAGGAGGAGAAAGAAGAGGACTAGGGGTAACATATTCAGCGAGATCCTGCAAGCCAATGCAGCATCAGACCATCAACAGAGGGCATGGTGGATCATGAATGTTGCAGACTGTATGGTGAAGGAAAGAGCGAACAGGAGAAAGGCCAAGGAGTCAGAGAGGAAGATGCACCAGGACATAATGGGGCTTCTCTGGCAGCAAATGCTGATGCTGCAGACAATTCTGGATCTACAGTTTCAACACTTATGGGCTTGCCTCCCTTTGAAGTCCATGGAGAATGGCAACATTCCGTATACTTCCCTCAATGTTCCATATGGCATCAGGGCGCACATTCCTGCCCCTGTCACTCCACATCGAGGGACATTAAGGACAAACACAGCTTCACATACACTGATCTGTTGAAGCCCTGGTTGATGCAATGTGTAGCTAAAATGGACATGAATATTCCTTCCCCGTCTTTTAAGCCCTGTTCTATATGTAACTTTAGCATCCTCGTTGCCAAGATGGAGTCTGCTCTGCAGGCAGTCCCAGCCAAAAAAAGGTGTTTGTAGGAACACAGCAGGGGAAGTCTCGTCCACCCCACAGCACCTGATAAAACACCGCCAAAATGAACACACACAGGCGCTGAAATAGTACAATGAAGCTAGGAAAGTGAAATCTTTATTCACAGGGGGATGAACGGAGAAAAACAACAGGGGAAAGACATGGGGAGCGGTAACAGTGTTACATTCAACACAAGGCCCCGCAGGCCCAGTGGTATCACTGTCTGAAAGGGAAAACACCAAGCCATGCGTTTGCATTCAGAGTTCAGGAGTCCTGGGCAAAGTTCCAGTCTGGTGGTGAGTCTTGGGTGTTCCTGGTTGTCTTTGGCACCACTAAACTTTCCCCAACAAACCCCTCTTGTGCCCTCTTCTGCCGCTTTCTGCAAACCCACTTAGCTAGCTACAACCTCCCTTCTGACTGCCAATGCAAGGTCACAAACCCCAGTACTCACTGCCTCATACAGTTCTGGGCAGCTCTGGTTTGTCCTTCTCAGGTGATTTCTCCTTGGCACAGTGCTCCTCGTGTCCTGGGGTGTTGCTGGTCAGCTGCTCCAGACTTTGGGCAGGGTCTCGGCTGCTTCACTAAGTGAGGAGCTGCTTGCTGTAGTTCTGCGTGGCGCTCCAGACACACATCCTGTTGCTCTTCCTCCCTTCATACTCCCCCCTCAGGGCAAAGATTTAAAGGAGCCACCCTCGCTAAACCCCAAAAGGGTTGCACATAAATTTGTTAAGGTTTTAATATATTTGCTTTTAACTTGCACAGAAAATTTTTGAAGTATTTTATTACATAGCAAAACTCTGTTGTTTGGAAAATAATTCATCTTTATTAAGTCGCAACGAATGTTGCAAACTGGCTGGTGGCATTGAAAGCACCCACTTATTTGAGATTGTACACTTTTACAGAGCTCATAGAATCCCTGACAATGTAATGATCATAAATGTACAGCAAGCGCCACAAAGTTAATAGGGTGCATTGTCTGTTACATTCCATAGATGTGCACCAAGCACCGCAAAGCTCCTAACAGTTCCAAACTGCAGGACCGGGCTGAGCACAGTGCGTTACTGTGGCTTGCTGTTAGAGCTCTTTCAAAGCCTCCCTGAACCGTATAGCTCCACATTGAGCTCTTCTGATAGCCCTTGTATCTGGCTGTTCAAATACAGCCGACAGCAGTTCCAGCTCTCCCTTCCACTGTAATGGATACTTTTCCCCCTGTACTTCACAAATATGCAAGCTGCTGCAGGCAGCTAAACCATATTTTTCTCACTGAGATCCAATCTTGTGAGTAAACTGTGTCAGCGCCTCTTCAGTATACCAAAAGCGTACTCAATTGTCTTGCTGCACCTATTGAGCCGGTAGCTGAATCTCTCCTGGTGCTGTGAAGGTGACCAGTGTATGGTGTCATGACTAGGGTAGTAAGGCATAGGCATAAGATCACTATTGGCATTTCAATATCACCAATAGTATTCTGCCAGGTGGGAAAGAAAGCCTCTGCTTGTAGCTTTCTGAACAGTCCAATGTTCTTAAAGATCCGAGACTCGTGCACCTTCCCTGACCAGTGAATGCTGATGTTGATTAAGTGTCCCTGAGTGAGCTGGAGTAAGCTTGGCACACCGATCCAGGAATATGGCCTTATGCATCCAAAAGTTCTACAGCCACTGCTCATAATTACACACCTGCGCGTGATGCGATCCCACCAGTCGGTGCTCATTTCTCAGGCCCAAAAGTGGTGTTCCACTGTTTTGGAGTGCTGTGAATGCCATCAACAGTCTTTAATTGGGTCTTGCTGTGTCCCACAGTAATCTGACCTCCAGGAAATTGTCATGTTCCCCAAGGCTCTTCTTGCAGGTCTGCAAATACCAGAGGATTGTGCATCCTGTATTTGCAACGCTTGTGACAATAGTGCAGAGCTGTGCAGGCTCCATCGTTCTGTCAGAGATGGAGGACTTTGTAAGTCCCTTGTGGGTTCTTCAGGAGATTTACAAAAATTATGGTACAGAGATGGCATTATGGGGACGAGAAACTTGCATGATGTGAACTGACCCCTCTGTCCAAGTCACTCCTGCATGACTCATTTCTTCCCCACCATGCATTGCCAAAACTTCCCATAAGTCAGTGTGCTGGATGGTGCCAAGTTGCACACTGGATACCTACCCATGATGTACTGCACTGTGCATTGAAACAAGCACTCTTGCTGAGTACTGCAGGGCGGATGCAGAGACCCAAGTATGCATACACACAAGCGCCAAGCATACTGCGGCAACTTTATGCTGAAGTAACTTATGGTGGCGGAAGTTTGTAATGTAGGATGATCCTAGGAATGGAAAACCTGTTTTATGAAAGGAGACTCAAAGAGCTTGGCTTGTTTAGCCTAACCAAAAGAAGGTTGAGGGGGGATGTGCTTGCTCTTTATAAATATATCAGAGGGATTAATATTAGGGAGGGAGAGGAATTATTTAAGCTTAGTACCAATGTAGACACAAGAACAAATGGGTATAAACTGGACACTAGGAAGTTTAGACTTGAAATTAGACGAGGATTTCTAACCATTAGAGGAGTGAAGTTCTGGACCAGTCTTCCAAAGGGAGTAGTGGGAGCAAAAGACATATCTGGCTTTAAGACTAAGCTTGATAAGTTTATGGAAGGGATGGTATGATGGGATAGCTTAATTTTGGCAACTGATCTTTGATTATCAGCAGGTAAGTATGCCCAGTGGTCTGTGATGGGATGTTATATGGGATGGGATCTGAGTTACTGCAGAGAATTCTTTCTTGAATGCTGGCTGGTGAGTCTTGCCCACATGCTCAGGGTTTAGCTGATCGCCATATTTGGGGTTGGGAAGGAATTTTCCTCTGGGCAGATTGGCAGAGGCCCTGGAGGTTTTTTGCCTTCCTCTGCAGTGTGGGGCCTGGGTCACTTGCTGGTGGATTGATTCTCTGCAGCTTGAGGTCTTCAAACCACAATTTGAAGACTTCAATAACTCAGGCATAGGTTAGGAGTTTGTTATAAAAGTGGATGGGTAGGGTTCTGTGGCCTGCTTTGTGCAGGAGGTCAGACTAGATGATCATATTGGTCCCTTCTGACCCTAAAGTCTATGAGATATGCCCTAAGGGCTGGTCTACTTTACAGAGTTAGGTAAGCTCAACTAGATTGCTTAGGACTGTGCAAAAAATTATGCCTTGTATAATGTAATTAAGCCAAATAAGGCCCTGGTGTAGACACCACTAGGTATTTTTCTGTCAACCTAGCTAACACCTCTCAGAGAGGTGGATTTCTTATAGTGACAGAAGCACTCCCTCTGTTACTATAGTAAGGATCTGCACTGCAGCGGTGCCACTGTAGTTTTTCTAATATAGACATACCCAAAGACATCTGCTAGGGGGTTTCATTAATACAAAACTGTATATCCAGCAAACAGAAATTTAAAACTGAATTGAAGAAGGTCCAGTTTGTTATCACAAGTACGTTCCAGAGAATTAACAGGGCCTCAAGGAAAGGAGTTAAATAAAAGTATGTGGACAAGAATAAAAGCTATACATTGTTGCAAAAAGCTTAAAAGCAAAACAATAGGTGAGCTAGAATGCCTAGCTAAAGAAGACTGGATGGAGACTGTTTGTAATAGACACTTTCGAAACACTGGGAATGTCAAACCAGGGCATTTTGTTGTATATTATAAACTATAGTGGAAGCGCACATTAGGTTGTGTTGGGGGAATAGCACTGTATCTGAAAGAGTATGTAGAAATTTTATCACATTAGATTTCAAGTGGAAAGGACCATGTATGATAATCTGTATGCATACCAATTCCAAATCATCATCATAAAAATATATTAGTAGCATTGTACTACCAGCCTCTGAATCAGGAAAATACATTAAATGTGCACTGTGGAGGAAAATCAAAGATATAACTAAATCAAATACAGATGTAATAATGATGACTTTGACACCCCCCTCCCCAGCTAGCCACATATCACCGCTGAGCAAGCTTTATAGAAGCAATTTCTCAACCCATTAAATGATTGCTTCTTACCATTAGTTCTGGAGCACACAAAAGGAGAGGATACTCTTGACTTGGTCCTAAATAACATAGAAAACTTGATTCAGGAAGTAAGCTAGTGTTCTCCAAAAAGTGTGAATCCTTCCCAACTGAAGCCAGTAGAAGGGAACACAAAGTATTTCAGATCAAGTGTAAATTGAAAATTATAAAGGTTAAGAGGAATTGTGTGGAGTAAATAGATGAAGATCTCAAAAACAAATAAGCCTTATCAGTGTGTAAAGGAAGCAGTTGAGGAAGATAAGGTCTGTCTTCTCTTGAACATCTGCTATAGTGATAATAACCTCATTCAGGTAATAAATGAAGCACTGCAAAAGACAGAAATATCAAAAGAAGAAATTCTGAAAGAAACTGATAGATGAACAGCACCAAATAACTAGGAGTTCATAATCTTTGTACAAGACTTCTGAAGGAATTAAAGTGTGGTGTGACCTGAATTTCTAACATAAATATGCACTCTCATTAAAATAATCTACTATACTATTGGATGGGGGAATAGCACATGTACTTCTCTTTTAAAAAAAGGTCCTAGAATGATCTTGGGAATTTGGTACTGAAATAAAGTTACTAATCTCTTAAAATGGTTGAAACAATAATTAGAGCATTTTGTAAAACACCTAGGAGAGCAGGAGATAATGGAGGACAAACCAGCATTACTCATAGACTCAAGGACTGGAAGGGACCTCGAGAGGTCATCGAGTCCAGTCCCCTGCCCTCTTGGCAGGACCGAATACTGTCTAGACCATCCCTGATAGACATTTATCTAACCTACTCTTAAATATCTCCAGAGGTGGAGATTCCACAACCTCCCTAGGCAGTTTATTCCAATGTTTAACCACCCTGACAATTAGGAACTTTTTCCTAATGTCCAACCTAAACCTCCCTTGCTGCAGTTTAAGCCCATTGCTTCTTGTTCTATCCTTAGAGGCTAAGATGAACAAGTTTTCTCTCACCTCTTTATGACACCCTTTTAGATACCTGAAAACTGCTATCATGTCCCCTCTCAGTCTTCTCTTTTTCAAACTAAACAAACCCAGTTCTTTCAGCTGTCCTTCATAGGTCATGTTCTCTAGACCTTTAATCATTCTTGTTACTCTTCTCTGGACCCTCTCCAATTTCTCTACATCTTTCTTGAAATGCGGTGCCCAGAACTGGACACAATACTCCAGCTGAGGCCTGACCAGCGCAGAGTAGAGCGGAAGAATGACTTCTCGTGTCTTGCTTCCAACACACCTGTTATTGCATCCCAGAATCCTGTTTGCTTTTTTAGCAACAGCATCACACTGTTGACTCATATTTAGCTTGTGGTCCACTATAACCCCTAGATCCCTTTCTGCCGTACTCCTTCCTAGACAGTCTCTTACCATTACTTCTGTTAATGAAAATTATGCCTTTCCAATTTACTATAATTTCCTGATCATGTCAAAATGGTGATGCAAGGAAAAAGAGTAGATGTCAATTACCTAGGTTTTCAACAAATATGTGACAAAGTCCTGCACAAGAAGCTGTTAAAGGAAATGAAGTAGCCATGGAGTTGAAAGGACGTACTATCTTGGATTAGAAGAAATGAGCAAAGAGACAGAGAAAAAAGATAGGAATAAATGGCCAGTTTTCAAATTGCCCAATGGTTAAATGATGTGCATTTGGATCCCTGTGAGGACTTAATGTTGAACAGATTTGTTAAGGGTCTGGAGATGGATTGAACAATTAAGTTGCAAAATTTTGCAGATTTAATTATTTAGGTTAGTCTAGATAAGACTTTGAGTGACTCAAGGGGGCCTAAAAAAATAGGCAACCATAGTCGTCACGATGGAAGCTGAAATTCAATGTTGAAAAATTCTAGATACTGCATCTTGGAGGAGTAAAGCACTCATGCAGCTCGATGGGTTCTAAATTTAATTGTAAGCACTCAAAGAAAGATGCAGCCTTCATTGGGGACCGCACAAGAAAGATACCTGCTTAGTGCACCGAGGCAGTCGAAAAGCAAACAAAATGTTAGGATGTATAAAGAATGACTTAGAAAATAATATTGAGAATATAATTATATAAGTTGGTCTTAAGCCTTCACCTTGAATACTTCTAATCACTTCACCTCCAAAGAACTTACGATAGAAACATTGAAAGACTTCTAGTTGGAATGAGTAGTAGGGGAAAAAAGAAGGCTGTTTAGTTAACAGAGGGGAAAAAAATAATAAAGGTCTTTATTATTGATTGCATCACCTCGCTATTTACATCTTTCCACTGGCTCCCCCATTTCTATTATCTCAGATACAATCTGATATTGTTCATTTTTAAGACTTTCCTTGGTTTTTGCCTATCATAGCATCTTATATATAACTCAGTTGCCAATCCCACCTCCATCAGTGATACCAGCCTCTGCATATCCAAAATTATATTAAATAGAACAACAGTTTGTTTTAGAAGAGAGATAGAGCTTAAACATATAAGCCAGTCACTATTTACCTATGGTTAGGAAGAAACTTACACTAAGGGCAGGTTATTCTAGTCTAGACTAGACTAGACTAGACTGGACAGAGTGCTAATCTGATCTATATGGCAATTTCTATGTTGTTTGCAGTGCTGTAGCTGTGTTGATCTCCGGATATGAGAGAGACCAGATAGTTGAGGTACTGTCTCTCATTGGACCAGCTGTTTGTGAAAGAGACAAGTTTTTGAACTACACAGCTCTTCCTCAGTTTTTGTCTTTATCATTTTTCTGTGTGAGTTCATTGGAGAGCACAGTGATTGTCGGGTTTTGCCCACATAGTTCTTGTTGGGGCATTTGATGCACTGGATGAGGTGCACTACATGTTGTGATAAGTACGACCCATTCATCTTGAGAGGTGTGTTGAGGGGGTTATTTATCTTCACAGTAGTAAAGATATGTCTGCATGTTTTGCATCTGTTCTGGCAGGGTGTGGTGCTGCTTTAAGTTGTGTCCTGGTCTGTGGGGAACTTGCTTCTGAGGATGAGCTTGGTGAGGTTGGGAGAAGGGGCATTGTTTGAAGGCCAGAAGAGGGAGTTCAGGAAAGATTTCTTTCAGGATGGAGCCCTATCAAGCATGGTTTGCAATTGTTGATTTGCATGGGTGCTAGTGTGGGGTGGTACATTATAACTAGGGGTGTGTGGTCAGTGGGATTTATTTTTCAGTGGGTGAAATCAGTCCATGAGTATGCTCTCCAATGAACTAACACAGAAAAATGATAAAAGACAACATAAGAACATAAGAACCAAAGGTCCATCCAGCCTAAAATCCTGTCCCTGGACAGTGGTCAATGCCAGGTGCTTCAGAGGGAATGAACAGAACAAGTAACCATCAAGTGATCCATCCACTGTCACTCATTTCCAGCTTCTGGGAAACAGAGGCTAGGAATGCCATTGCTGCCCATTCTGGCTAATAGTCATAGATGGGCCTATTCTCTGTGAATTAATCTAGGTCTTTTTTGAACCCTGTTATAGTCTAAATTATTCCAGGCAGGGCTTTGTCAAGCTGGGCCTTAAAAACCTCTAAGCATGGAGATTCCACCACCTCCCTAGGTAACCCGTTCCAGTGTTTCACCACCCTCCTAGTGAAATAGTTTTTCCTAATATCCAACCTAAAGCTCCCCCACTGTTGCCTAGCTCTCACCAAATGCAGCAACGCTCTAGCAAACCATTCAATCTGATGGATATCAAAACTGCTAAAGTTAACTTATTATGTGTTCTCAGCCTTGTACAAGGTAATGGTATTTAATTTTAAATTATAAAAATAACTTTTGTATTCCCAGTAGACAGTTACTTTAAACATGAAGGCAAAGATACAAGTACATGTCCCCTCAGATCTTACAATTCTGTAAATTATAACAAAAGACTGCATTTTCAGAAGAAAAAGAAACAGTAGCTGACCGCAGTCAAGTACCAAAAAAACCCCCGCCTTATTTGATTACTCAACTAGTCACTGCACTCCACCCATAGTTTTTCCACATTTTGGGTTTTTAGAAAGGCTATCCATTGACCACATATCAATCCTTTTATTTTTTCCCCCCTCAGACCCTTAGATATTGCAGTCCATTGCTTAAACTGAGCAGCAAGAATAATAGCTTAGCAATTGCCCTTTATATATATGACATTTTAAAAGGAAACTATCACATTTCTGATGTAGCAGGTATTCAAGTGCTATATAAATGTGTTTTCCTCAGGAATTAATGTTTACTTTGGTTTGCAGGAAGAAAATAGAATTCTAATAGTACTTAGAAATCAATGTTGGTGTTGTTTATTCCTTTGTTCTTTACACCCCTGCTGGCTTTTCTCTATCAGTAATGTGTGTGTTTGTTTTTTGGGGAAGATTGGTGGAACAGTGAAGAAAAATGCAAATTTAAGGAATATCTGTTTTACTTTGTTTCATCTTCTGGTCACATACACTGGCATAGTAGGCTAGATTATGTCCTTGTTTTTTTTAAATTTATTAGTGTCTGAAATGCCAAAGATTTTCTTTCTTTTTGTTTGGTCTGAATTTTAGACCAGAATATATGGGTTTATTTTATATTTGTAGAATAGCTGTTATCTTTTTGGGTTCATGATCTAAAGAACCAGTGAGAAGTGACTGGTGAACTAATGATTGGTATTTCATTGATGAAGTTATGTAACTAAAATTTGCATGTACTTAAGCTAAAACCCGTCCAATGATATTTCAAAGCTATTATGTTTCCTCTCTTGTGTATGGTGTCTTAAGTGGAGTCATATAATGCATTACATATTTTAAATTTCGTGAGTTCTCAAACATTTCTTACGTGTGATGCTTATGTTTATAAACTAACTTTGTGGAAAGATTGAAAATACTAATAAAGTGAACATGTTATTTTCATTTTAATCAGTACTTTTTTTCTTTTTTAATTGCAGGGGAATTTGCCTAAATATTCACACAATTCTCTGATGGTTCAAGCCATAAAGACGAACCTAACAGATCCAGATATACATGTGCTCTTCTTTGATGTAGAAGCTCTGATTATTCAGCTACTGACTGAAGAAGCCTCTAGGCCTAATACTGCACTCATTTCCCCAGAGAATTTACAGAAAGCATCTGGCAGTTCTGATAAAGGGGGGTCTTTTCTGGCTGGCAAACGAGCAGCAGTGCTCTTCCAGCAAGTCAAGGAAACGATCAAAGAGAACATAAAAGAACATCTTCTTGATGATGAAGATGAGGATGACGACTCAGTGAGACAGAGAAGGGAAGACAGTGCCCCAGAATATCGCTCCAGCAAATCTAAACCATTAACTCTATTAGAATATAATCTAACCATGGACACAGCAAAGCTTTTTATGTCCTGTCTTCATGCCTGGGGTTTGAATGAAGTTCTAGATAGTGTTTGTCTTGATCGTCTTGGCATGCTTAAACCGCACTGTTCTGTGTCCTTTGGTCTGCTATCTAGAGGAGGCCACATGTCTCTGATGCTTCCAGGATATAACCAGTCCATAGGCAAACCTTCATATAGTAGTGTGGAAGTAGGAAGGCAAATGTCCATTACAGAGGGACTAGGAAGGGGGACATATGGAGTATCACGTGCAGTCACTACTCAGCATCTCCTATCTATTATCTCTTTGGCAAATACTTTGATGAGTATGACTAATGCAACGTTTATTGGAGACCATATGAAGAAGGGTCCAATCAGGTATGAAAAGGATTCAGTGTATTTACTTATCTTGTAATAACCTGTTTGCCTTTTGATTTCTTTTATTGTAAAACAATATTTTTGTTTTATTTAATTCTTTTACTTTTTATAGCTTTGTGGTATTGAACACTTATTACAGCCACACTAGATGAACATGATATGGGTATTCATTATGTTATACATTGTTATGGGTTTTTTTACACCAGTGTGACAGCACAGAGAATGGTTGTAAGAGAGTGAGAATTAGGCTCACATATTTTATTTATTGTTTTCTTAATAACTTTTAAATAGTTTATCAAATTCTAAAGAAATTATACTGATGATGTTTCAGTTCTACTTGGTGAGAAATTAGGGTTATCTGTGAATTGCTAATAAGCCTCAATTTTAATAGCAACTAAAGTGTTTTGATGAGATACACTTTTAATGGGACCCTTAAATCAGAATAAATATCTTTTGGAGAATAAGCTTTGAATGTTTTGTCTCATTTTATTTTTAGGCCTCCTAGGCCAGGCACCCCAGAATTGTCTAAAATGAAGGCTCCCCTACCAGCTTCCAGTAGTGCAGCTCAAGGGCAAATTAAACAAGGTAAAATTAAAGCCTGTGAGATAACTGCCATTTTAGTTCTAGACTGAAATGATCTATCTACTCTGTAGTGATGATCACATTGTGTTGGTTTCTAGCTGTAAAAAGAAAATACTATGATTTCCATATGAAAATGTGTATGATTGAGATCCATGTGTTTTTTAATCAGTATAATGGAGTGCTGATGTTAACATAGTGTGATCACATGACATTTAACTGTCTGCTTCATACAAACGATGACCAAACTCCACTACTCTCTTCCCCCTCCTTCCCTGACCCTTGTCAGGAACTCCTCTCAAAAGATATTGCTCATCTCTTTGCTGGTCTTGGGAGTGGTAGAGGAAGTTCCTCCAGAACACCGGTGTCAGGGTACATCCTGATTTCCAAATCCAAAGGAGGGTTAAGACCTATGCTTGACCTCTGCAACCTCAACAAATATAACAGATACATGAGGGTCCACGTGGTTACCCAGTCAGCTACCCTCCCTGCTTTGAGTCAGAATGACTGGTTTGCCGCTCTGGACCTTCAAAATGCTTATTTCCATGTGGCAATTCTCCTGAGCCCCAGAACATTTCTCTAGTTCGTTATAGTGCACTGCCATTTTCAGTACACAGTCCTTCCCTTTGGTCTGTCTTCTGCCCCCTGGGTTTTTACCAAATGTATGGTCGCGGTGATAGTGTACCTCAGGAAAAAGGAAATCCATGTCTTCCCATATTTGGATGACTGATTTCTTACGGACAGGTCCAGGGAAGAAGTCCTTTTTCACTTACACATTACACTTTACTTACTCAACCATCTGGGTCTCGTCCTAAACACCAGAAAGTCAATCTTGGTTCCTACTCAGAAAATCAAGTTCATTGGAACCCTAATAGACTCTACGAGTTTGAGAGTGTTTCTGCTAACCAGCTTTTTCTGGACAATTTGCTACCTTTGTCTCCGTCTTCATTCTCAGCCTTCCATGAAGGTTCACATATGCCTGAGGTTCTTAGGCCATACATCTGCATGCATGCAGGAGATTCAATTTGCAAAGGTGCACCTTTGCCCTCTTCGCATGTGGCTCAGGACTGTACCTCCCTTCATTGATCCTGGACTCCTTGCACTGGTGGACAGTTCAAGGGAATGTATCTGAAGGCATTCCCTTCATCTGGTGTTTTCCAATGAGGACTGTTCTCACCAACACCTCCCTGATTGGTTGTAGAGCACATCTGGGGTCGCTGAAAATTCAGGGCCTGTGGTCGGAGTAGGAAGCTCCACTGCATATCAATGGTCCTGGAGCTTTGGGCTATCACCAATGCCTGTCTCACTTTCCTAGATCATATAAAGTTCACATACTTCCCGACAATACCACTGTGATATATTGTGTGAACAGGCAAAGAGGAGCACGCTCCAGCATGCTCTGCCAAGAGGCGATCAGGTTGTGTCAATTTTGCATTGATTAGAGTATCTCTCGGATAGTTGATCACTTGCCCAGGGGTACAGAATCATATCGTGGACCATCTCACCAGGAATTTTTCCCTGAATCACGAGGGGTCTCTGAAGTCCAGTGTTCTGTGGGTCATATTTGCAGCATTGGGTATCCAGTGATCAGCCTGTTTGCCACAGGGAACATGGTTGAGGCAGTGCTGGTTTTCCAACCTTGTGCTGTTGATTCAGCCTCCCATATCCTTTCCTCTCCATCCCAACCTGCTTATACAGAATCATGGTTGCACTCTGCATCCTGTGCTCAGCTCCCAGTATCTCATGGCATGGCTGCTGCGTGGTTGGATGAGGAAGAAGAGCAGTGTTCAGTGGCTGTTTGACAAGTTCTACTCAGTAGTAGAAAACCCTTTACCAGAATGGCCTGTTTGGTAAAGTGGACACATTTTCAATGTGGTCATTGGTCTGCAGAGTTCAGCCATTGCTGGCTACTATGCCAAAACATCTTGAAGTATTTGCTGCATGTTCAGTCATCAGGCCTTGAGCTTCACTTGTTGAGGGTGCATGTAGCAGCAATCTCAGCCTTTCATCCACCCGTTCATGGAAGATCGGTGTTTTCCAGTGCCACAGCGGTGAGATTCTTAAAAGGAATCCTGTGCCTCCATCTGCCAGTGCAGGAACCGGTTCCCTTATTGGACCTTAACACATTCTTAGCAGCCCCATAGGACTTCTGTTCAGGCCTCTGGCATCCTGCCTCTTTCCTGTCTTATGTCAAAAAACTGCATTCCTCATGGTGATAACATCTGCAAGGAGAGCGTGAGTGTTGCTAGTTTTGGAGAACTGCATGTAAGGAGGCTCTGCCATTAAAGACAAAGTGATAATGCAGCCACAGCTGTAATTTGTGTCTAAAGTGGTCTTTCAGTTTCATTTAAACCAGGGAGTACATTTTCCTGTGTTTTTTCCTATGCTCCTTTCATCTCTGGAGGAGCAGCATCTTCACACTTTGGATGTCAGATGATGTCTGGCCTTTTATGTTGACAGGACTAAACCCTTTTGGGCTTCACCTTGTTTGTTTGTGTCATACGCAAACCCTCTGAAGTGACAGGCAGTTTCCTCGCAGAGAATCTCTAAGTGGATAACTTCCTGCATCAAGACTGCATCTGAAACAGGTGAAAGCTCATTCTATGAGGGTACAAACTACATCAGCAGTGTTCTTAAGTGACGTCTCGATATTGGACTTTTGCAGGGTTGCCACATGGTTGTTGATACATACATTTACAAACCCTTATGCCATTACTGCAGCATCCAGAGCAGATGCAAACGTTGGGAAGGAGGCCTTGTTTCAACAGACTCCTAGACTCACCTTCTGTGGGCAGCTTGTAAGGGCTTGTCTACATCACAAAGTTGCAGCGCTGGTGAGGGGGTTACAGCGCTGCAACTTAGGAGGTGTACACATCTGCAGGGCATCACCAGCGCTGCAACTCCCTGTTTGCAGCGCTGGCCGTACTCCCGTTTTGTCTCGGGTGTAGAGGATCCAGCGCTGGTGATCCAGCGCTGGTAATCAAGTGTAGACACTTACCAGCGCTTTTCTTGACCTCCGTGGAATAAGCAGGTATCCCAGCATACCTGAGAAAGCCTCTGGTAATCAAGCTGGTCTCCTTCCCCGGTTTGCTCTCGCGTTCCCCGAACCCCGAGCAAGCAAGTCTCCTTCCCTGCGGTTTGCAGGGTGGTTAGGGGAACGCGAGAGCAAACTGTGGCAAAGCTGGTCTCCTTCCCCGGTTTGCTCTCACGTTCCCCGAACCTCCGTGCAAGCAGGTCTCCTTCCCTGCAGTTTGCAGGGTGGTTCGGGGAACGCGAGAGCAAACCGTGGCAAAGCTGGTCTCCTTCCCCGGTTTGCTCTCGCGTTCCCCGAACCCCGAGCAAGCAAGTCTCCTTCCTTGCGGTTTGCAGGGTGGTTAGGGGAATGCGAGAGCAAACCGTGGCAAAGCTGGTCTCCTTCCCCGGTTTGCTCTCGCGTTCCCCGAACCTCCGTGCAAGCAGGTCTCCTTCCCTGCGGTTTGCAGGGTGGTTCGGGGAATGCGAGAGCAAACCGCGGCGAAGCTGGTCTCCTTCCCCGGTTTGCTCTCGCGTTCCCCGAACCTCCGTAAAAGCAGGTCTCCTTCCCTGCGGTTTGCAGGGGGGTTCGGGGAACGCGAGAGCAAACCGCGGCGAAGCTGGTCTCCTTCCCCGGTTTGCTCTCGCGTTCCCCGAACCCCCCTTGAAGCCGCCCAACAGCGCTGCAGTATGGCCACATCTAACACCACTTGCAGCGCTGGTTGCTGTAAGTGTGGCCACTCTGCAGTGCTGGCCCTATACAGCTGTACTAATACAGCTGTAACAACCAGCGCTGCAAAATTTTAGATGTAGACATACCCTAAGTCAAGTGGAATACACGGCTGCATCTACTCGAAGAAGAATGAATCGTTACTGACTGTAACTGTGGTTCTTCGAGATGTGATGCAGATGTGTATTCCATTATCAACTATCCGTCCCCTCTGTATCAGAGTCTAGTTTTCTGGGCGTTTGGAGGCAAAGAAATTGGGAGGGGGGTGCCACCGCATATAGCCAGGGGAGAGGTTAAGAGCAGGAGGCGTGAGCACTGCCCCTCTACAGGTGCTGTTAGGCAAAATTCTCCTGCTCTGGTGAACTAGGTGCACACACACCTAAGTGCAATACACGTCTGCATCACATCTTGAAGAATCACAGTTACAGTAAGTAACCATTTCTTTTGCCATTGTGCTGCTCTATTTATAATCTAGCTCAATCAAAAAAGCTGTGGATTTGCTTTACCATTTGGAAAGCTGCTAGGCACGAGGGATAATTTGTATTTCTTCTCTAAAAGATGGTATTAAGCTCAGTGGTTTGAGCATTGGCCTGCTAAACCCAGGGTTGCGAGTTCAATCCTTGAGGGGGTCATTTGGGGATTGGTCCTGCTTTGAGCCAGAGGGTTGGACGAGATGATCTCCTGAGGTCCCTTCCAACCCTAATAACCTATGATTCTTCTTGAGTGTATTCTCATCTTGGACACACAAAGAGTGGGGCTCTTCTTCAAAGAGGAAATTTGCTAGGCAGCAACATTTGTGAATCTTCATTGTTTTGTTAAACATTAATATTTGCCAGTACTTTCATTAGATAACAGGAACTTAGCTCAGTTTAGCTTCAGGACTTGGATGCATAAATGTACTCAAAATATGCGTTTCTAGGATCGGGGCCAAAGCTGGGATGAGACAAAAGGTTAATGGAGAACTGGAACTTAATGGCAAAATTATGGTAACAGAAGATCCAGATTAGTTGCCCATTGAGTGTTCTTGGATCAAGACATCTTCCCTTTTTCACCCATTTACTTTCCTTCCTTCTTAAAGAAAGACAATTTTTAAAATTAGGGAGAGCTCAGTTGAGATTGTAAAGAAGTTATACATTTTGTATGAGTGTTATCCTTTTCAGAATAAAAAACCTGTCATTTTTCTTCCAAATGGCAGTCCTAATTATGATGTAAATAACATGTTTAAAGACATCAGTTGGGAACTGAATTATATTAGAATGTAATCTGTAAAAATGAAATTATGCATTGGTGTCAAATCCCTGTATAGCATAGCATGTTCACTTATTTAAATAGTTATTTTCAACTTAAATATTGTAGTGTGTGTTACAAACTTAATTATGCTTATTATTTTCTCCAAAATTAGAGTTTATATATTTGTTCATGGGAAGCTGAATTCTGATTTTCTCCACATTTCTATTTAGTATCTTTCAGTTCTAGATGGTATTCGTAGATTAAAGTCAATATTTTCCTATCTCTTTATCCCTGTATGTGGTACTTGTGGGATCTTGTCTTCTCGTTGATTTCTTTTGCTATCTTTTCTTTTTCCTTTTCTTTTTTTTTAAAGATCAATTAGTAGAAGTGAAGTTAGTGCACATTGTGGCATGTTTGATCTCCATCACTTTGAGAATACTAGAGTCCAATGTCATTGGGCTATTTGAGCCAGCCGTTGTAACTTCCAGTTACAGTGATTTGATATCAATAGTGACATTTGGAGGGAGCTAGCCTAAGAAAATGAACAGATACTTTTCCAAGTAAATTACCAGGCAGTTTATTTTTTATAAAACTCTCTAAACTTTTTATTCTCATAAATCAAATTCAGGGTTTGTTGTTTTACCATATCTACTACATTTAATTTTTCTTTAGATAAAATAAAAGGTTGGCAATTTATGCTAGTTATCCTTTCAGTTTACATGTGCCATCATGATGCATTCATGTGGAAATTATGGAAAAAAGTAGTTTTGATGCAGATGTGATAAAAGAAGTTCATTGCATGAAAAGCAAACATACCATTTAGAAGACAATGGTTAAATCTATTCAGGAGCCCGAACCTATTGTTGTTCTGCAATGGAATAAAGGACAGGGATTAATTTGAAGATGCTTGTGCATGACATATGGTAATTTCTCTATAGGAAGGAAGTGTCAAATAGTGACCTCTAAATCTTAACATTGACCTCTGCTTGTAGAATGTGTGTGACATAATGTTTGCCTGTCTTTTCATATGATAATTTGAGTCATGGAGCATTAGTGGGACTATGATGTTTATTACTAGTTTTGGACTGCCTTTGCACTAAGAAATTATGCAGTTACAAAATGGCTATTTCAAAGCCTGAAGTACTTTAATTTAGAAGTTACAGTTTTGTACAACATTACATTAAAAGTCGCTTCTCTACAGGTGTAGTTATAGTATTAAGTGTATTATGGTACACACTTTGTATGTTCGTGTAGGTTTTCTGCTACAGTTTATTTGTATAGGGCTTTATTTAGTGTAATTTTAAAATGGTTTTAATAGTTTCAGACATTTAAAACTAGAGTAACAACTAAATTGTAGGAAGCACTCCTTCATTGGCAGAATGATGGATTAGATGGGATGCCTTGTTAGGAGTATCTGTTTCTAGTTTTTGTAACTAGTAGTAGGAAATAGCAAATCGCTTAGTTTTGGGAATAATCTTTTTAAAGTGTCATATTTGGTGTTTTTTTTTAATTTCACAGATATGATTTGAGTTTTAGCTGCATTTATTTGATGTGCTGTATAATACTGTGAAATTCATGCTATATTTTAAAACAAATTTGAAATCCCTTAATTTACAATGAGACTTGTCTATTCCAAATAAGCAAGTTTATGTTTGTATCTTTGTATTTTCTGCAACTGCATGTCTTTCTGTCACTGATGTTACACTTCTGGTAAAACCTAGAATATTTTTATTTTATAGTTGATGTAGTCACAGTTTGTCTCAGTTTTTTCTTTTTTCATTTTTCAGTAACACTAATCAGTTTTTCAGAAATGTCTATCTTCATTTTCCTCTCTCTTTCTCTTTTTTTCTTTTTTTTCTTTTTTTCTTTTTTTTAAATTTCTTCTTCTTTCCTCTGCAAGTTGCTCCTGCTGTTTCTTCTAGCACTGAAGCTGATCGCTCTGGCCCTGGCCCTGCTCCTACTTTACGTAGCTGTTTCTTAGTAAATGAAGGTATTCTCTCCACATTTTCTATCTACTCGTCATTTACTTACAACTAATGTCGTTATCATTGTTATGACATGACTCTTTAATCTGCATATTCATTTGTTTTGGGAGAGATGCAAAATGAAACTTGTCGTCTCCAACTTTGATCATTAATACTGGCTAAAAATTTGACGAGGATTAGTTTTAATTCATGCTTCCTGAATTTTGTGTAACTCATGGATTTAAAGTAAACATGATAATTGTTTATAGACATTATTTCCATTTGAAACCTCTCTTATTTAGAGAACAGAATCATTTCAATGTGTCTCAGTTAGGGAAGACACATATGCCTTTGAGGTTGACAAATTAGGATTGTGTTGGACTGGGAAGGGCAGCATGTTCCAAAGTTGAAGGGCCCTCACACGATAATACCATGCCAGCTGCCCCCTCCCTCCCCCCGGTATCTTGGCTTGTAAGGATTTGATTTTTATCAGTAAACATTGATAAATGTCGATTTCACTGAACACTCATAAAAGATGAAAAAAATTCCATCAGTGATGATTAAAATGTACAGATAAGCAAAGTAAGTAAAATGCTCCTTGAGAACTTGAGTTTGATTTAAGGCTATTTACTTTGTATATTTTGATATAGTGTGTTAACAATTTGTGTTTTAACAATTATAAAACTTTCATCTTTTTTTGAATCTCAAAATCTATTGTCATTAAATTGTTCCCCAAATACGTTCCCACAACCGTGAAAATTTAAAATGAAAAAAAAAAAAAAAAAAGCTTAAAACCCGTAATTTTGAACAACTGTGAAGATGTAAATAAAAATTAAAGGATGCTTAAAATAAACAAATTAGGACTGTCAATTAATCACAGTTAACTCACACGATTAAAAACATTAATCGCGATTAATCACACTGCTAAATAATAGATTGCCAATAGAAATTTATTAAATATTTTTAGATTTTTTTCTACATTTTCCAATATATTGATTTATATTATAACACAGAATACAAAGTGTACAGTGCTCATTTTATATTATTATTTTTATTACAAATATTTGCAATGTAAAGTGATAAACAAAAGAAATAGTATTTTTCAATTCACCTTATACAAGTACTGTAATGCAAACTCTTTATCATGAAAGTGTAACTTACAAATGTAGAATATTTTTGTTACATAGCTTCACTCAAAAACAAAACACTAAAACTTTAGAGCCTACAAATCCACTCAGCCCTATTTCTTCTTCAGCCAAATTTGTTTACATTTAGGGGAGATAATGCTGCCTCCTTCTAACCTAAAATGTCACTTGAAAGTGAGAACAGGCGTTCACATGGCACTTTTGTAGCCAGCGTTGCAAGGTATTTACGTGCCAGATATGCTAAATATTCATATGCCCCTTCATGCTTCAGCCGCCATTCCAGAGGACATGCTTCCATGCTGATGATGCTCGTTTTGAAAAGAAAAAAAAAATATTAATTAAATTTGTGACTGAACTCCTTGGGGGAGAATTGTGTGTTTACTGTTTTGTTTTACTTGCATTCTGCCATATACTTCATGTTATAGCTGTCTCAGATGATGATCAAGCATGTTGTTCATTTTAAGAACACTGTCACTGCAGCTTTGACAAAACGCAAAGATGGTACCAGTGTGAGATTTCTAAAGCTAGCTACACACTTAACCCAAGGTTTAAGAATTTGAATTGTCATCCAAAATCTGAGAGCAACGAGGTGTGGAACATGCTTTCAGAAGTCTTAAAAGAGCAACACTCAGATGCAGAAACTACAGAATCCAAACTACCAAAAAAGAAAATCAACCTTCTGCTGGTGGCATCTGACTCAGATGATGAAAATAAACATGCATTGGTCCACTCTGCTTTGGATTGTTATCGAGCAGAACCCATCATCAGCATGGATGCACATCTTCTAGAATGGTGGTTGAAGCATGCAAAGGACATATGAATCTTTAATGCATCTGGTATGTAAATATCTTGCGACGCCGTCTACAACAGTGCCCTGCAAACGCCTGTTCTCACTTTCAGGTGACATTTTAAACAAGAACTGGGCAGCATTATCTCCTGCAAATGTAAGCAAACTTGTTTGTCTGAGCAATTGGCTGAAGTAGGACTTAGTGGACTTGCAGGCTCAAAAGTTTTACTTTGTTTTATTTTTGAATACAGATTTTTTTTGTACATAATTCTACGTTTGTAAGTTCAACTTTCATGATAAAGAGATTGCACTACAGTAATTGTATTAAGTGAATTGAAAAATTCTATTCTTCTTCAAGTGCTTGCTCATATCCATTCCAGTTAGGTGTGTGCGCGCCGCGTGCATGTTCGTCAGAAGGTTTTTACCCTAGCAACACTTGGTGGGTTGGCTGGGCGCACCCTGGAGTGGCGCTGCTATGGCGCCGGATATATACCCCTGCCGACCCAGCCACCCTTCAGTTCCTTCTTACCGCCCATGTCGGTCGTTGGAACAGTGGAGCGCGGCTTAGCTGACCTCCACTTCCCTAGCTACTCGTAGTTCTCGTTCATTATCGTGTATATAGTTATATAGTTATAATCCTTTTATTTATATATATATATATAGAGAGAGAGTTATACTTTTTTTTTCTTTACTAGCATAGTTAGTTTAGTAATAGTTAGCGGGGTTCGGGGAGTAGCCCCTTCCCCGGTGCCGGAGCCCATGCCCGACTCACCAGGTTTCAAACTGGGCTCGGCCTGCCACAAGCCAATGCTGACAGGAGATCCGCACGACTCCTGTTTGAAGCGCCTCTGGGAATCGCACTTGACAGCTAAGTGCCCCATTTTCAAGGCTTTTAAGCCAAGAACAGAAAGGAGCGGGACTTTCACTTACCCCTCTGCCTTCGGCACCGAGCTCTGGTCACTCGGCGGGCAGAAGCGCCTCCTCGGCACCGGACCATGCCGGTACTGCCAAGGCCTCTCGGCACTGGCCGTCGCCGGCACCGATGTCGACTCAGCACCGCTCCCTCTCTCCGAGGTCGAGAAAGCCTAAGATGACTCCTGCTTCCGTGCCAATTGCTCTGCAGCCAGAGAGCTCGTCTAAGTCGGATCGCCCGGCACCGACACCTGCAGAGGCACCGACGACGTCAGCACTGTCGATCCCGGTTCCACGAGAGCCGTTGAATCCGGTGCCTGACAGCTCCCCGGTATGCACTGTGGTAGAGCTCCCTGCTCCTGCTGCTTCCATGCCAACTGCACCGCAGCCAGAGAGCTCGTCTAAGTCGGATCGCCCGGCATTGACACCTGCCGAGGCACCGACGACATCAGCACCGTCGATCCTGGTTCCACGAGAGTCGTTGAATCCGGTGCCTGACAGCTCCCCGGTATGCACTGTGTTGAGCTTACTGTTCCTCCACGCCGGAGACATTCCCAACGGCGAGGGGTCTCATTGCCAAGCGGCACCGTTCATGATCACGGTCCCGCAGACACTCCAGGTCTTGTCGGCACTCTCGCTCCCGATGCCACTTGCAGTCCTGGTGCTGTTCTCCTCCTCGGTACTGGTCGCACGTGCTGTACCGGTTGGTATCCCGTTTGCCGACCCACTACTCTCGGCACCGTTCCAACTCCCGGCACCGCTACAGGCACCGTGACTCCCGTAGCTGCTCCCGACCTCGAGATCTCGGTCGACCTCCCGGCACCGCTCTGGCCGCAGGTCCGGATCTCGTTCCAGGTACTGGTACGCCGTGCGAGTTGGGCAAGGTCCGATAAAGACAGAGACTCTGCCCATGGCTTTTCAGCACCTCCATGGCCATCCAGACACACATCAGTGTCATCCCGCACGAACAGCTCTTATGCTCAGGACCGCGATTCTGATGTGCCCACCAACAACCTGAAAGCCCATCAGGACCTCCTAAGGACGGTAGCACTCAATATGGACCTCCAGATGGAGGCGGTCCCGGAGGTAGAGGACCTGGTAGTGGACATTCTGTCGCCGGATGCCCCGCTAGAGGAGCCCTACCCGTTTATTCGGACCATCCAGGCGAATGCCGGTACTATATGGCAATCTCCACCCTCTATCCCTCCTGTGGCCAGGGGAGTCGAGCGTAAATATATGGTGCCCTCTAAAGGGTACAACTACTTGTATCTCTGTCCTCCTCCTTGCTCACTAGTCGTTCAGTCCGTTAAGGAGAGGGAACGGAATGGCCAGCAGGCACCAGCCCCGAAATCGAAGGAGACTAGGTGAATGAACCTACTTGGCCGCAAGGTGTACTCTGCAGGGGCCTTACAGCTCTGGATGGCAAATCAACAAGCCTTGCTTAGCCGCTATAATTATAACACCTGGGTGGTGGTGGGTACGTTTATGGAGCTTCTCCCTCACGACTCCCGCCAAGAGTTCGCTGCCCTCTTGGAGGAAGGGAAAAAGGTGGCCAGAACTTCCCTCCAGGTCTCATTGGATGCAGCAGACTCAGCAGCCAGGACTTTGGCCTCGGGTGTTGCCATGAGGCGCATCTCATGGCTTCAGGTTTCAAACCTCCCACCGGAGCTGCAGTATACCATTCAGGACTTACCATTTGATGGTAAAGGCCTCTTCGCGGCAAAGACTGCCCCAGGCTGCAAAGCCTGAAGGACAACAGGGTCCTAATGCACTCTCTCGGCGTGCATACGCTGGTGACCAAACGCAGGCCTTTCCGTCTCCAGCCACACCGCCGTACTCTGTGCCTAGCCAGAGACAGCACTTTGGCAGGCGGCACAGCCGAGGTGGTCGCAGACAATCGTCAGGACCCTAAGAGGGCCAAGATCAAGGTCCCTTGCAACCGCCACCGGGACCAAAGACGAACTTCCAAAGGTGCGCCCGAGGGTGGCGTACCAGTTACAGGCCAGGATCCCACTCCTACTTCCTCCTGGCGGGGTCCCAGTTAACTTCAGATCGCTGGGTCCTACGAACGCTGGAGTATGGGTACCATCTCCAATTTGTTCCAACCCTGTCCCTCTTCAAGGAACCCTCTCACGAGCAATTCCTCTTACAAGAGGCGCAGACACCAATGGACAACAGGGGCAAGGGGTTTTACTTCCGTAATTCCCTAATCCCCAAGTCGAACGGAGGTTTCAGACCTATCCTAGACCTGTGAAGACCCAACAAGTTTATGATAAGGTTGAAGTTCCGCATGATATCCCTGGGAACCATTATCCAGTCCTTGGATCCTGGAGACTGGTATGCCGCCCTCGATATGAAGGGCGCGTACTTTCACATTGCCATCTTCCCTCCACACAGGAGATACCTCCGCTTTCTAGCCAACCGTCAGTACTTCCAGTTTGCAGTCCTGCTGTTTGGCCTTTCTGCAGCCCCACTGTTATTGACCAAATGTATGACCATAGTCGCCGCCCACCTCCGCCGATGTCAGATATGCGTTTTTCTGTATCTGGATGATTGGCTTATCTGAGGAGATTCCGAGACACAAATCACTCAGCATGTGGGCATCGTCAAGGACCTATTCATGCGTCTGGGCCTGATGATCACTATAGAAAAATCCACTCTGGTTCCCACACAGAGGTTAGACTTCATAGGAGCTATCCTGGACTCCGATCTAGCCAGAGCCTGCTTACCGCAGCTGCGGTTTCAGGTGATGGCAACATTCATCGGAGGTCTGCAGACTTTCCCAACGACCTCAGCTCGCACTTGCCTCGGTCTCCTGGGTCCCATGGCTGCCTGCAAGTTTGTAACCAAACACGCCAGGCTCCGCCTCCACCCTCTCCAAGTTTGGCTCAACTCGGTGTACCGCCCAGATAGGGACCCAATGGTCACAATAGTCACCATTCCCTCGAGCACCCTAGGTTCCCTAGAATGGTACCTAACTCCCTCCCTGGTGTGGGCAGGGATGCCGTTCCATCCACCCCAGCCCTCAATGTCCCTGACAATGGATGCGTCATCTCTCAGCTAGGGTGCTCACCTCGGTCACCTTCGAGCTTAAGGCCTTTGGTCTTCTCAGGAGCTGGCATTCCACATAAATGTCCAAAAATGAGAGCAGTCCGCCTGGTGTGCCAGGGGTTCCAGCAGCAGCTGCGAGGCCATGGTGTCTCAGTGTTTACAGCCAACACAACGGCCATGTGCTACATAAACAACCAGGGAGGGACATAGTCTTCCCCCTTTTGTCAGGAAGCCATCCATCTCTAGGACTTTTGCATAGCCCACTTGATAAATCTGGTAGCGTCCTTTCTCCCAGGCGTTCGGAACACCTTGGCGCATTGACTCAGCCGGTCTTTCCTGTCTCACAAGTGGTCGATCTGCCCCGATGTAATGCATTCTATTTTCCAGAAGTGGGGATTTTTTCCCCACATAGACCTGTTCACTTACAGCGAGAACAGGACATGCCAGATGTTCTGCTCCTTCCAAGGTCTCTCCCTGAGATCGATCTCGGACACTTTCCTGATGCCGTGGAAGAGCCAACTCCTTTATGCCTTCCCACTGTTCCCGCTGATTCATAGGGTCCTGCCGAAACTCCGCAGGGGCAGAGCGCGCATCATTATGATCATCCAGGCAGCACTGATACACTACGTTGCTCGACCTGTCGATAGCCAACCCAATTACACTGCCACTCCTCCCAGACCTCATAACTCAGGACCACGGCAGGCTTCGCCACCCGGACTTGCAGTCTCTTCACCTCACGGTGTGGCTGCTGCGTGGCTAAACCAGGGTAGCAGGAAGCCTTCCACCTGGTCAACGTACCTGTCCGAGTGGAAGCGTTTCTCCTACAGGTGCGAAACACTTGATCTTACTCCTACTGAGGTCTCCATCCCCTCTATTTTGGACTACCCCTGGCCTAAAACAGCAGGGCCTAGCGGTATCATCGCTGAGGGTACACTTGGCAGCCATCTCTACCTTCCACCCAGGCTAAGGTGGACGTTCCGTGTTCTCACACTGCATGGTTTCGAGGTTCCTCAAGGGCTTGGAGCGCTTATACCCTCAAGTATGCCACCCAGCCCCAACCTGGGACCTCAACCTGGTTTTAACCAGACTTATGTCTCCCCCTTTCGAGCCGTTAGCTACCTGCTCGCTGCTATACCTGTCTTGGAAGACAGCTTTCCTTGTAGCCATTACATCGGCCAGGCGAGTCTCCAGGCTCAGGGCTTTTACAGTGGTTCCGCCGTACACTATGTTCCACAGAGATAAGGTGTAGTAACGACCACACCCGGCTTTCCTCCCTAAGGTGGTTTCAGCCTTTCATGTTAACCACACTCAGCGCAATGGGGGCAACAAAATTGCACTCCCTGGATGTCCGTAGACCGCTCGCATTTTATATTGAGCGGACAAAACCATTTCGTAAACCCCCCCCAACTCTCTGTTGCGATAGCAGACCGAAGGATAGGCCTACCCGTTTCCTCTGAGGATCTCATCTCGGGTGATGGCGTGCATCCGCACTTGTTATGATTTGTCTCATATTTCCCCAAGCCATATCACCGTGCCTTCTACCAGGGCTCAGGCTTCATCTGCCGCCTTACTGGCTCGTGTACCTACCCACAAGATCTGTCGCGCAGCTCCATGGTCCTCAGTCCATACCTTTGCTCGCATTATGCTCTGGTTCAACAGTCAAGAGATGCTGCAGCCTCTGGCTCAGCATTTTTACATTCTGCCACATTTCACTCCGACTCCACCGCCTACATAAGGCTTGGGAATCACCTAACTGGAATGGATATGAGCAGGCACTCGAAGAAGAAAAGATGGTTACTCACCTTTGTAACTGTTGTTCTTCGAGATGTGTTGCTCATATCCATTCCAACCCCACCCTCCTTCCCCACTGTCGGAGTAGCCGGCAAGAAGGAACTGAAGGGTGGCTGAGTCGGCAGGGGTATATATCCGGCGCCATAGTGGTGCCACTCCAGGGGGCGCCCAGCCGACCCACTGAGTGTTGCTAGGGTAAAAATCTTCCTACGAACGTGCACATGGCACGCACACACACCTAACTGGAATGGAGATGAGCAACACATCTCGAAGAACAACAGTTACAAAGGTGAGTAACCGTCTTTTTCTTTTGTTTTTTACAGTGCAAATATCTGTAATTAAAATAATTATGAAGTGAGTA
This sequence comes from Gopherus evgoodei, assembly GCF_007399415.2. Classification (NCBI taxonomy): domain Eukaryota; kingdom Metazoa; phylum Chordata; order Testudines; family Testudinidae; genus Gopherus; species Gopherus evgoodei. The sequence goes on along the minus strand of NC_044327.1, from coordinate 116,592,536 downwards.
CTGTACACTTTGTATTTTGCGTTGTAATTGAAATCAATATGTTTGAAAATTAGAAAACATTAAAAAATCTTTAAATAAATGATATTCTATTAACAACAGCCAGATTAATCACAATCAATTTTTTTAATTGCTTGACAGCCCTAAGACAAATACTTTCCATTGAAATTATTAATAAATATAAATTGAATTTGCCACACCTACATATATAAATGGAGCTCCAGTTCAGGCACCTTGAATGGCCACAACTATGGCAACATATGCATTTTGCATTCTGGAGCCATGAAACCATTTTAAATTTTTTTTTTAAATATCTTTAGTATTATGTTTAACAGATTAGTTTCTCTGTTGTGGATGTAATTTCTGTTTTACAGTTTGCAATGACAGGAATATCAAATTTGTAGTAAAGATTCTTGAGAATAACTGTTAGTATGAGTATTTTGTCATTTCTTAAACTTGAGTACTACCAATGTTCTTTTCTGTAGGAAAGCTTGACATTATTTTTGTATGGTTTTTAATGGTACCTATGAATGAAGGAAAGACCTTTCCATAGTTAATGAAAGTATTGTGATGCCTTCCATGCACAAATCATTTTTAGAGTTTACAAAAAAATAAAAATAACTAAAATAAATCAAACTTGGCATCGATCAAAACCCTGATCAAGAAATTCACTTTTCATAGTGGACTCCTGAGTCCCTGGAAAGCCCCACTGACTTGTAGTACTCATTGAGTCAGTTAAGAGAGAGGATCTTTTTTCTGCAATAAAGATTACAATTCAAGAAATTTTACCTGGAATAAGTTATAAACATTCTAAAATACCATATTGTACAAGTTGGATATGCTTATTTTTACTGACTTTTAAAAAAAAAAACATAGGAGGTGTGATGCTTCAGTGTGTTATGGTATGAATATATGTCTGAAGCGTTACATGTTGAAATAAGGATTTAAATGAACAGGTCAAGCTTTCATGCAAATATTGAATTGTATGTTCTATTTTCATGTGCTGTAGGTCACTTTAAACTAGCGCCTTTTCTATTTGTTATTTAAAATAATACTTCAAAAAACTAAAAATAAATTAAGTACAAAAATGAAAACAATGTGGAGTATTACTGCTGACACTTTACTTGCTTAATGACTGTAATCTGGACATGTTGCACTTGAATATTAAGGCATTAACTCCATATAAAGTAATGCAAATTATAATATACATACGAGCCAGCTGAGTTACATTTCCTTTGAATTTCTTGGGTGGTGCTTTTTAAAATCTCAACTTCAATGTTGAATGAATTCATGGATTTTGTTTTTTTGTTCTATGTATAGTCCCTGATTCAGTAATGAACTTACGCACTTTAAGTCTCAAAGCATGTTTTAAATACTTTGTTGAGTGAAGACCACAATGTAGGTTATGACTGAGACCCTGATTCTCAGCGTGCACTGAGACACAGGCAGATAGACCCCAGTGTAAGTCAGTGAGGCTCTGCACATGTGTAGGGATCTGACCAGTTAGTTTTCTTTGCAGGATCTGAGCCTTAGAGAGCCAATTCAATTTGTGTGGTTGATACATATGTGCTGTGGAGGCTTGATCAAATGTCCACTGGAAAGTATGGAAAGATGACCCAGAGCCCATGGAAATTGATGGGCAAGTTCTATGTACGGTTACAGCTTAGGTTCCTATGACAGAGGGGAAAAGAATTCTGTTCTGCTTCAGATGACGATGACAAACAGATGTCCATGTTTTTAGCTGACACGCAGCCCTCTTTTGATCTCAACAAAGATTCTTTTAACTGCTATTTAAATATACCTCATATCTGTAGTAGTAACTCATCTGTTTGGTTTGTCTTATTTGTTTTTCTTGAACGTTGATTTTTGTGACTTCTTGCTACTATGTAACATTTTGTGAGTTGTTGCAATTGACAAACTTGTCTGAATTTAGCTTAGAACAGAGATTTAGCTGTGTATTTGTTTTTTTGTGGCAACAGGAATATTATTCTTTATGTAAAAATATCTGCCTTACAGGAAAAAGTATTGCTTATTATTTTCTAAGGCACTGATCTTGTCAGTGAGAGATCTGTCTGCATCCAGAGTAGTTTCCACACTGTTCCCTAAGAAGCAATTTAGCCTTAGGGAAAAAGTGCATGTCCTAAGCCGTGGCCAGAGTAAATCCAAAAATATTTTGAATACATTTAAATAAAATGCATTTATTTTATCCTTTCGTTTTTAAAATTACCTATGTGTTTTTATGCCTGTTTTTAACATATTTTAACAGGATGGAGTCAATTAGCCGCTATGCATTGTGTTATGCTTCCTGACCTGTTGGGGCTGGAGAAATTTAGACCTCCTCTTCTTGAGATGCTAGCTCGCAGGTGGCAGGATCGATGCTTGGAGGTAATATTAAGTTGCAAATTGCAAAACAAAGGGTTCTGCATATGTCAAAGAATTTAGGTTCTAAAAAAAATTGTAAGCTGCAAAATTGGATAATGGTTAATATATTTTTAAATAGCAGGTCATCTTTTAAACAGATACCTGGCCTCTCTATATTTTAAACCAGTATTTTGGATTTAAATAGGGAGCTAGAACTGTAGAACTTTATCAAGAGAAATATGAATCTGTGGTTTATCTAACTGGCCACTGGATGTCATCTAAAATACCTGTAAGTAATTTTATTTGGCAGTAGAAAACCCCCTTTCCCTAATCTACAGACCATTTTAACAAATTCATTTGGAGTAGCTGAATTCCAAGCAGTTTATAGGTCTTCTCTTTTATTTAATAAAATAAGTGAAATAAAATGAAATAAAACAATGAGATAACTGACTCTGTGGATATGGAGAAAGCTTTTGATACAGTCTCTCACAGTATTCTTGCCAGCAAGTTAAAAAAGTATGGGCTGGATGATTGGACTATAAGATGGATAGAAATCTGGCTAGATTGTTGGGCTCAATGGGTAGTGATCAACGGTTCGATGTCTGATTGGCAGAGTGCCCCAGGGGTCTGTCCTGCGGCCGGTTTTGTTCACTGTCTTCATTAATGATCTGGATGATGGAATGGTTTGCACCCTCAGCATGTTTGCAGATAACACTAAGCTGGAGGGTGAGGTAGATGTGGTGGAAGGTAAGGATAGGGTACAGAGTGACCTAGATAAATTGGAAGATTGAGCCAAAAGAAATCTGATGAGGTTCAACAAGGACAAGTGTGGAGTCCTGTACTTAGGATGGAAGAATCCCATGCACGGCTACAAGCTGGGGACCGACTGACTGGCTAAGCGTCAGTTCTGCAGAAAAGGATCTGGGGATTACAGTGGACAAGAAGCTGAAAAAGAGTCAACAGTATGCCCTTGTTACCAAGGAGGCTAATGGCATATTGGGCTGCATTAGTAGGAGCATTGCCAGCACATCGAGGGAAGTGATTATTCTCCTCTATTCAGCATTGGTGAGGCCACATCTTTAGTATTGTGTCCAGTTTTGGGCCCCCCACTACAGATGTGGACAAATTGGAGAAAGTCCAGTGGAGAGCAACAAAAATTATTAGGGGGCTGGGGCACATGATTTATGAGGAGAGGCTGAGGGAACTGGGCTTATTTAGTCTGCAGAAGAGCAGAGTGGAGGGGCGGGGATTTGATAGCAACCTTCAACTACCTGAAGGGGAGTTCCAGAGAGGATGGACCTAGGCTGTCTCAGTGGTAGCAGATGACAGAACAAGGAGTAAATGGTCTCAAGCTGCAGGGGGGGAGGTCTAGGTTGGATATTAGGAAAAACTATTTCACTAAAAGGGTTGTGAAGCACTGGAATGGATTACCTATCAAGGTGGTGAAATCTCCATTGTTAGAGGTTTTTTAAGGCCTGCTTGACTAAGCCCTGGTTGGGATGATTTAGTTGGTGTTGGTCCTGCTTTGAGCAGGGGGTTCGACCAGATGACCTCCTGAAGTCTTTTCCAATCCTAATCTTCTATGATTCTAAGTGAATGCACTCTTCAATGTGTCAAGAAGTCAATGAAAGCTAAAAAACTATTAACATTTGTTTAATTTTTTTTTTCATTTAGTTATGGAAATGGACGTAGAATTTAGCTCTATGTAACTGTCAGAGATGATTTTTTTCATTATGTCCCAGAGACCTAAAAACAGTATTTAGGTTCAGGGAGGACATATTCACTGCACCGTATCTTTGTCTGTTTCAAAATGAAACATACTACAATTTCATGTATATTATGTTTAATTTTCTGGTTAGTTTATAAACATTCCTTTGACATTTTAACATCTGTATTTTTTCTTAATTTCTGAGTAACCTACAATGACAAACAGGAAACATAAATGTACTGTATATATTTGAAATATATTTTATCCATTCAGATCTAGAATTTTCTGGAATCTGCTTAAAATCTCATTAAGGACAAAGTTTTCAACTCGATTTCTATTAAGAGGCTGCAAAGTTATTATAATTTTTGGAATACATTTACAATAGTCTGAAAATGGGTTGGCACCACCTATGCTGTTTGGGGGGAGCAGGGGCAGCAGAGGAGTTAATTGTGCAGCTTTAAATGAAAGGAATGAAGAACAGAGGTGTAGAATTTAAGCAGTCTCCAAGTTTAATTGGTATATGCTTTGTGTTATCTGCCTGAAGTATACTTTGTACAAAAGCACTGGTAGATTTGTATATTTCTGAGTAGTTGTCCTATTACTAGATATTATATAACATGTTCGTGTTCCCAGAAAGCACAATCACTTTCAAAGATAACTGCAATTTTCCTCAGCCGCAAAGTTTGGTAGCTAGAACACTTGAGTGAGCTGTCAGGTGTAGACCCTGCTCTGTCAGTGACTTCTTCTTTGACCTTGGGCAAGTGCCTTAACTTCTGTGTCTCAGATACCCCATATGTAAATGTATATGCTGATGCTTACTTTTATTAAATGCTTTGACATCTATGAATGGAAATTTTGCCATTTACATTTAAAATAATATTTTGTATTTGTTGATTTTATAGTATTTTTTTTTCTTTAACATGAAAATCTTCTGAAGATTTCTTCCACTACTATTGCTCAGTTGTCCAGATTATATACTAAATGGGCAAAAGCATATTTAAATTTAATGACTTTTTAAAAAATGTGGTTTTTTAACTTTTTTTCAAACTTTGTTGAAGTTGGAAAAGTATAGAAGAGAATTCTATAGAATTCTCTCTAAGTAGTTCTAGAAAGTCCCAAATTTAATTTTCCTTAAACATCTTTCACAGAAAAGAAGGTCTAATTTCTTAGATCTGTTGCTAAATATCCAAATATCATGCTCTATAAATTCAGGACTTAGTTGTGAGCTCCCTTGTATTCTCCCTTCCCTAACTTGGCCTCCTTAGATTGCTGATCTTTTCATTGGCACGGAAAAGTAGCTACTGTGGGGCTTTATAACTCTTCCTCTGGAAGGCAAGGTGTAGTTAAAGCAGCTATATGACTTGTGCAGCATACCTTCCCAACCTCAGCCCCAGCTAGGGGAAGCAGGGACCGAACTGTAACTTGGTGACATAAGTATGTGATGCCTGAGTTGGGTTTTGTAAATATATCTTTTTAGCTTAGCTCTGCTGTTTGTATTGTAAGAATGTAATGGCTGGATAACTTTCCCATTACCTTTTTAAAATATTTGTAAATCTTATTTGAGAGTTGACCTTGTATGATATTCTGGTTTACTTTATAGGTAAGGGAAGCTGCCCAGGCCTTGCTGTTAGCAGAACTGAGAAGAATTGAACAGGCAGGGCGGAAAGAAACAATTGATGCTTGGGCTCCATATTTACCACAATATATTGACAGTATTATATCACGTGAGTACTCTCCATTTATCCTGAAACTAATTTGTTAAAATATATGACTACGGAAAGTGTATCAACAACAAATATGAATACTGGTACAAAGAGGAAAGCTGTTTTGTTTGTAATATCTGTTATTTAATGAAATCCCAGAATTTAGGTTATTAGCTGTCTGGGCAATCAAACGTTTCTCTTTCTGAATGATCAGCTTCACAATCACAGATTTGTGCTATAAATATTGTCCTGTTAAATTCTGTGATGTTTTGTGTGTGTTTCTCTCTAAAGAAGAAGGAGGAAAAAAGAGAGCATACTACTTCAATGGTCATTTGTTTAAAAAAGCAATAGTTTATTTAGCAAAAGCAGCACTAAAATTTCTTGACCAAAACCTCTCTCTGTATTTATTTACAAGTAGTTTAATGTCAAATGTTGTTTGAAAAAAGGTAAACTGGAGCTAGAGCTGTTGTCTCCTAAATGCTCATGGGCATATACTGTATGTGTCTGAAATACCTGTGCAAGGTTGGTCTGGTCCAGTTCACGTTTGGGGAATGGCTAGTGTTACATTTATATCAATATTTATCCTATGAAATTTCCTAGTGAATTCATTGTTGTAAAACTGGAAGGAAAACCAAATACTAATCCTTCATTCTTTCCCCCGCCTAAGTAAAGTTCAAACAGTTTGTGCTGCCAAGGACATGGTTAACTAGATCATCTTGCTACAATTCAACAGAGTAGGGCTGAATTTAAAAGAAAATATGAAAAATTAGTTATAAGGATGGGAGAGATTTCTCTGATGGTAATTGGATATGTGTTTGTGAGCTGAACAACAGAAGGCTTTGTAACTTCCTCGTTATTTAAATTCAGCTTTTCCATAAATCTGTCCAGTAGCCTTGAATAAATGTAGTTTTTTCTGCTCCTCTTCTTATGCTATCTTTGAATTAATGGCTGGAGCCATGGTTTACCTTCTACTTCTAGACATTACGTTTCAGACTTAGTGCCATGCAGCGTTATAAGACATCAATAAATTAATATTCCAATTTACTTTGAAAGAATATTCATAGATTTATTTTCAACTCAATAAAGTGCAATTTATGTGTTTTAAATATTCCCTCCATAACATTCTCCCCCCCACACACACCTAGAACTATTTCTATAATATTTTCAAAAGCACAGAAATGACTTTAGAAGCCTCAGTACCTTTTGCAGAAGTCACTTAGGAGCCCACATCTTGCTAAAAGTCAACAGAACTTGGATTCCTAAGTGCCTATGGTACTCTGGTAATGAGGTTTGAGTTATTAAATATAAATAAATATAGTTGCTTTAAAAATGTTACCCTTAGAGATGCTGTTTTCCAGTAGAGAGGAGGAAATTCTAATAGTTTAGTTTTCTTAGATATATTGATGAATGCATCTTGGAATACTTTGAAATATTCCATCTTGTATTAATGCTGCATAACAGAAGGAGTTGCACTTTGTCTTTCCTTATATAATAAACCAAGTTTCATGGAACAATTTGTTTAAAAAAACCCCCAAAACTAGTTGTTGTTGTTAAGGCCCAGGTCCTGCAGTCTGATCTACTAATACCCTTGTTTCTACACACATTCCTACTGAAGTACCTGGAGTACTTCCTGACACAAGGGTCCTCCCACTTGGATCAGATTATGGGGTGGGACCTAATTTTGGTGGTGTTGAAAGATGCTACATTGGTGGTCCTGAGAATTAAGTGTTTATCCACTGAATATGTACCATACATATTTTGATAAAGCAAGCTTCTCCATTCTACCCACACATGTGCCTCAGATGTGGAGATCATCAGTAAGAGTAAGAAAGGTAGTTTAGTCTCTGTGATTGTCTCTATTGATACTGCCAGTAAAGGTAGTAGTGTGATATTTATTTGTAACATCTGTTCACTAGAGGCTGTTCTGAGACCACCAAGCCACTTTATTCAAGCTATTGAATAGCCATCTTTATCCCTAATAGAAAACTTTGAAAAATATTCTGTTTTAGATGCAAAATGACTTTATACATTTTAGATTTTGATTTTGGTCCACTCAACGATTATTAATAAATATAAGTTTATGAAAACTGGATTTTCCTAGCTACAATATTTGCTGCTATAACCTATTCCTAATTTAATATTTCTGTAAGATATCAATGATATTTCTACAGCAACTTGTAATTGGGGCCAATGGAGTCTTCAAATTTGATTTTATTGTAAGTTTAGGGGAAATCCCTTAAGCTTCAGTGCTATTTCATTATAGTATTTTATGAAAGATAATATGAATTTGTTGATGTGTCAACTACTTAAAAGGCATTATTTTTGTAAAAACAGTAATAATTTCCTATATTGAAATTGGATTTACAGGTATAGAGTTTAACACATAGGTATAATTTAATTAATTGCTAAAATGTGCAGTAACGTGTGCACCAACATTTATTCTACCCTAATCCTGTGGATGAAGTAGATGAACTAAGAAGTCTTTTTCCTTTTATAATTCTTGTATCAATATTTCACAAAAGATTAGAACAAGAAACAAAGGAGAATCTAATAGAAACTACAGGAAACATGTACGTTGGTCATATTTAATTTCCTGACTTGGAAATCACTAAAATTCATCTGCAGCACCTCTGTGTTCTGTGGTTGGCTCCCACCCAAGTATTGGCTTGGCTGACTTTGCTTACCTTTTGAAATTTGATGAAATCACATTTTAAGATTATATTAATACAGACTTTTTTTATTATTTTGCCTAACTTTTTTACTTAAAAAAAACAAACACCTCCCCTCCCAACAATTCTTTGGAGGTTATATAGGATTTTTTAATCTAAAATTTTAAGTGCTGTTTTTGCTGACCAAGGCTCTTGATAACTTTTTTGAACATATTACTAATAAAAACTATACTGTCTTAATATTTTCTGGGTTTTTTAAATGTTTTTCTAGTGTAATAAAATAGTGAAAAATACACGCAGTTCTCTAAATAGGTACAATAACTCTATACTAAAATAATGAACTCACGTAACCCTTATGAGCTTTTTAGTACATTTATTCATGCTTATCTTCATCATTTAGGCCCCATTCTTGCAAACACTCTGTACCTGGTTAACAATTACAGAGAGTAATCCCACTGAAGTCAAAATAGCTATTGAAATAAACGAGACTACTCATGATATTAAAGATAAGCACATGCAGGGGCAGCTCCGGGCCCCAGCATGCCAAGCGCGTGCTTGGGGCGGCATGCTGCAGGGGGCGCTCTGTCGGTTGCCGGGAGAGCGGCAGGCAGCCAGCCATTGGTGGCATGCCTGTGGAGGGTCCGCTGGTCCTGCGGCTTCGGTGGAAGCACGCCTGAGGGAGCGCCACTGGAGCCATGGGACCGGCGACCGGCAGAGCGCCTCCCGGGGCATGCTTGGAGCGTTGAAATGTCTAGAGCCGCCCCTGAGCACATGCCTAAGCATTTGCCAGATTCAGACCTTGAAGATCACCCAACACTTCACTGTCTAGCTGCTTGTTTGGAAGCAGTAACACTGTGTCTTAAAGGAACTACTCATGACATGTCTCATTTGCCCAGTTTTCAGAGATAGAGGATCTATTTGAATATAATGTAAATATTTGTTTAAATATTAATCTACAGTAATTTTGCCTACTTTTACAGTTTGCCATGTACACAACAATAAATAATTGGCCAGTTCAGAAGTATTTCCTAGTGTTTTGAGTCTGTGACCCTACATTGTGTACAGTAATGCCTAGACATTGGAGGTAGAAGTAGGGACTACACTGGCTGGTAGTTTACCTTCCTTCCTTTTGAAATTATTCCTTGGCTTTTATCATTTTAAGTAAAAACCATAAACAATAGTTTATTTAATTTTTGTTTTAAACATATATTAAGATTCTCTTTAACTTGTTTTTAATACTGAAGGATATCATTGTTTCACTTCCTTCCTCTATATAGAAAGGGTATGTTCACTTTTTTTCCTTCTGTTCTCCCTTCCCCCATCAAAAAAAAAATAGTAATTGGTGCTGGGATTGATGCATTGGAAACTCAGGTCCTCTGTCCATAAAACTAGTACAGCAGTAGCAGTGCCCCCTTGTGTGTGTCATGCCATTATGTCTCAAACCTGACCAGAAGGAACTGTTTCTAGAGATGTGAAGGTTTTTACTTTGACCTCTCTGCTGAGTCTGTCCGTCAGCTTATGATACTGAACACTTTTCTGGTTGAGACTGTATTTTTGACCACCAATTCATTTCACACTGGTTACTGAACAGCCACTGTCTGTCTAGTAGCCAGTTTGGTCACTACCAGCCTGGGCTAGATTTTAACCTGTGAACTGAAGATGAAAGGCTCTACATCCTATTACCAATTCCCTTGAGCCATCTATTTCTTCTTCTCTAGCCTTCCTGCATCCAATATACTATTCTGTTCCTGATGTTGTTTATGTTAGAAATCATCCTCATTATTTTGAAAGTTCTTCCCCTTCTTTGGGGTGCTTTTTTTTTAAAAGGGAGAAAAATTGTAAAGCATGACTGTGGAACTTCATTCTGCTCCTTGAGAACATACCAAGATTCTTCAGAGAGTGTTGTTAATACTTAGGCCTGTTCTACACTACGATTTTAGGTTGAATTTAGCAGCGTTACCTCGATTTAAGCCTGGAGCTGTCCACATGACGAAGCCCTTTCTTTTTTTCCTTGACTTAAAGGGCTCTTAAAATCGATTTGTTTACTCCACCTCCGATGAGGGGATTAGCACTGAAATCGGCCTTTCTGGGTAGAATTTGGGGTAGTGTGGACGCAATTCGACGGTATTGGCCTCTGAGAGCTATCTCAGAGTGCTCCATTGTGACCGCTCTGGACAGTGCTTTCAACTCAGATGCACTGGCCAGGTAGACAGGAAACGGCCCGCGAACTTTTGAATTTCATTTCCCCTTTGGCCAGTGTGGCGAGCTGATCAGCACAGGTGACCATGCAGAGCTCATCAGCATGATGTGCAAATTGCCAGGGCACATTGCCTGGCCCGTACTTTGTGAGAATTCTATGTCCATGTCTATGTCTCATAGACTCATAGACTCTAGGACTGGAAGGGACCTCGAGAGGTCATCGAGTCCAGTCCCCTGCCCTCATGGCAGGACCAAATACTGTCTAGACCATCCCTAATAGATATTTATCTAACCTACTCTTAAATATCTCCAGAGATGGAGATTCCACAACTTCCCTAGGCAATCTATTCCAGTGTTTAACTACCCTGACAGTTAGGAACTTTTTCCTAATGTCCAACCTAAATCTGCCTTGCTGCAGTTTAAGTCCATTGCTTCTTGTTCTATCATTGGAGGCTAAGGTGAACAAGTTTTCTCCCTCCTCCTGATGACACCCTTTTAGATACCTGAAAACTGCTATCATGGCCCCTCTCAGTCTTCTCTTTTCCAAACTAAACAAACCCAATTCCTCCAGCCTTCCTTCATAGGTCATGTTCTCAAGACCTTTCATCATTCTTGTTGCTCTTCTCTGGACCCTCTCCAGTTTCTCCACATCTTTTTTGAAATGCGGTGCCCAGAACTGGACACAATACTCCAGTTGAGGCCTAACCAGCGCAGAGTAAAGCGGAAGAATGACTTCTTGTGTCTTGTTTACAACACACCTGTTAATGCATCCCAGAATCACGTTTGCTTTTTTTGCAACAGTATCACACTGTTGACTCATATTAAGCTTGTGGTCTACTATGACCTCTAGATCTCTTTCTGCCATACTCCTTCCTAGACAGTCTCTTCCCATTCTGTATATGTGAAACTGATTGTTCCTTCCTAGGTGGAGCACTTTGCATTTATCTTTATTGAACTTCATCCTGTTTACCTCAGACCATTTCTCCAATTTGTCCAGATCATTTTGAATTTTGACCCTGTCCTCCAAAGCAGTTGCAATCCCTCCCAGTTTGGTATCGTCCACAAACTTAATAAGCGTACTTTCTATGCCAACATCTAAATCGTTGATGAAGATATTGAACAGAGCCGGTCCCAAAACAGACCCTTGCAGAACCCCACTTGTTATACCTTTCCAGCAGGATTGGGAACCATTAATAACTACTCTCTGAGCACGGTTATCCAGCCAGTTATGCACCCACCTTATAGTAGCCCCACCTAAATTAGTAGCCCTCATCACTCTCATCACCGCGCTGCTGTTGCCTCCTTGCCTGGTTTTGCTTTTGCAGCTTCTGGTTCTGCACTGAAAAAGGGCACAAAACAATTGTCTGCCATTGCTCTGATGGAGGGAGAGGTGACTGATGACATGGCTTACAGGGAATTAAAATCAACGAAAGGGGTGGCTTTGCATCAAGGAGAAACACAAACAACTGTCACACAGAATGGCCCCCTCAAGGATTGAACTCAAAACCCTGGGTTTAGCAGGCCGTTGATTTCACAAAACAAATTGGGTCAATTTCTTATTTTGATCCACTCCATCTATCTTTTACATCTTAGTCTGGCAGCAGACAATTCAGTATGATTGCTAGCCATCATCATCTCCTGGCTGCTCACCAGAAGATGGTGCAATACGACTGCTAGCCATTGTCATCACCTGATTGCTCGGCATAAGATGGGAATGACCTGGCTGAGTCACTCCCATGTCTACCCAGGCGCCCCTGACTGACCTCACTGAGGTCGGCTAATAGAGCACCCAGGAGTATGACGACGATGGTTACCAATCGTAATGCACTGTCTGCTGCCAAAAGGCAATGAGCTGCTGCTGTGTAGCACTGCAATACCGCATCTGCCAGCAGCACCCAGGAGACGTACGGTGACGGTGAGTTGAGCGGGCTCCATGCTTGCCGTGGTATGGTGTCTGCTCAGGTAACCCAGGAAAAAAGGCGCGAAACGATTGTCTGCCATTGCTTTCACGGAAGGAGGGAGGGAAAGGGGGGCCTGATGACATGTACTCAGAACCACCGGCGACACTGTTTTTGCCCCATCAGTCACTGGAATCTCAACCCAGAATTCCAATGGGCAGTGGAGACTGTGAGAACTGTGGGATAGCTACCCACACTTCAACGCTCCAGAAGTCAATGCTAGCTTCGGTACTGTGGACACAATCTGCCGACTTAATGCACTTAGAGCATTTTTGTGTAGGGACACACACAGTCAACTGTATAAAAATGATTTATAAAAAACTGACTTCTATAAATTCAACCTAATTTTATAGTGTAGACATACCATTACTGTCTATTAAAGTAGACATTCCAATAGCTACCATGTGTACTCAGATGAGTAAGTTTGACAGTTTCTCAGATGAGACCCAATATTTTACTTTTGATTCTGGTACATAGTCTTGGCAATTTCAGTCACAAATTAAATTTAAAGAATTATTCTCCCTTCTGTTAATTATCAAAATCTAGTCCTTAAAAGATCTGACAATCTTAGAGCAGAGAAGTCACATCTCCTGTAGTGAGATCTGCTAAGTGGCCACCTGACTACCATTACATAAATTCACTAACCTCTGCATATTGGTCATCCAGTCTTCAGCAAATGCCATTTTTAGGCAGAATTCTTCTCTGCATCTTAGTGTCCAAGGGGAGATGAAAGAAATAAAATATACCTAGTTTTGGATGTCCATATTTAAAGGAGGCAGACTGCTTTAAAGGGTCAGTCGTTGGACCAATCCCATTCAACTTATTAAAAAATGATCTGGAGACAGGGGTAAACTGTGAGGTGGCAAAGTTTGCAGATGATACTAAACTGTTCAAGATAGTTAAGACCAAAGCAGATTCTGAAGAGCTTCAAAAAGATCTCACAAAACTAAGTGATTGGGCAACAAAATAGCACATAAAATTTAATGTGGATAAATGTAAAGTAATGCACATTGGAAAAAATTACCTCAACTATACATACAATATGATGGGGGCTAATTTAGCTACAACTAATCAGGAAAGAGATCTTGGAGTTATCGTGGATAGTTCTCTGAAGATGTCCAGGCAGTGTGCAGCGGCAGTCAAGAAAGCAAAACAGAGTGTTAGGAATCATTAAAAAGGGGATAGAGAATAAGACGGAGAATATCTTATTGACCTTATATAAATCCATGGTACACCAAATCTTGAATACTGTGTACAGATGTGGTCTCCTCAACTCAAAAAAGATATACCGGCATTAGAAAAGCTTCAGAGAAGGGCAACTAAAATGATTAGGGGCTTGTAACGGGTCCCATATGAGGAGAGATTAAAGAGGCTAGGACTTTTCACCTTGGAAGAGAGGAGACTAAGGGGGGATATGATAGAGGTATATAAAATCATGAGTGATGTGGAGAGAGTGAATAAGGAAAAGTTATTTACTTGTTCCCATAATACAAGATCTAGGGGCTACTAAATGAAATTAATGGACAGCAGGTTTAAAACAAATAAAAGGAAGTTCTTCTTCACACAGCACACAGTCAATCTGTGGAACTCCTTGCCGGACAAGATTGTGAAGACTAGAACTATAATAGGGTTTAAAAGAGAACTGGGTAAATTCATGGAGGTTAAGTCTGTTAATGGCTATTAGCCAGGATGGGTAAAGAATGGTGTCTCTAGCCTCTGTTTGTCAGAGAGTGGAGATGGATAGCAGGGGAGAGAACACTTGACCATTACCTGTTAGGAACCTGGCATTGGCTACTGTCGGTAGACAGGATACTGGGCTGGATAGACCTTTGGTCTGACCCAGTATGGCCATTCTTACATTATGTTCTTATGTTGCTTTGAAAATCATATTGTAACAGATCTGGGGACTTATCACAATGAAGAATAGCAAAATTTCATCTGTGCTTACCTCACATTTTTTGAGTTATGAGATCTACAGATCTGGTTCATCTTGGAAACAAGTGGATCATCCAAAGTAGAGAGAGAAGCTGACTTGTAGAGATTTGAATTATCTTTCATTATGGGGAACGTCTAGTGCTCTGCAGTAGGAGAAATTGTGCTTTTTCATCAAAATATATTTAACCCAATCTGTAATTTAGAAAAATGAAATTGAATTATCCTGGTTGTGGAAGTTGTCTTAACTGGAGGGAACTTCAGGAGAATGCCAGGGACCAACAGACTGGGTTTGCCCCAAAGCTGCAAGCAGGCTGAAAATCCATTTTAATGGATCTGTGGTCCTTATTGCCTGAAGAAAGGAAATGTTCAGGTAAACATAGATACACTTCCCTGTATATGCATAGAAGTGAAAACTAAGTGGTGCTCTTTGTATATTAAAGCAAGGAATTTCAGAGTGAGACGTCTCATGCTTTCCTTAATTCTTCTACTTGTGCCTAATGATTGCAGCAGGTATGTGATATAAAATCCATCCCTCCATCACCCTTTTAGAATAAAAAATCCAACATTTTCTGAAATAGCTGACACAAATGCTGTATTAGTGACAGTGATGGCTTAGATTCATCTGAGTAGTGGTGAGAATAATGAGCCTGAGGAAACAGCAGCTACTTCACCAAGGGGATCTGTCCTACTGGATAAAAGTTGCGGCTAAAAACTGTAAAAAGAAATGATCATATATGATCTACAGTTGTTTTTTAAATTTGCGATGAGTGTTCCTCTTTCAGTACTCTCAGAAGCACTAATAATAATATGTATAATTCCTATTAAGGCCAGCTGCTTAAACTCATTAAATAATTATTTTCATGTAGTCAAAAAACAAGAACAACAAAAAAGAGTTTTGTAGGTACTTCTGTAACTTAGAAACAGCTGAAATTAAATCAAGTTAAGAAAAAAGTCGCTATGTTGTGAAATTCTGTCAAACATCAAGCCACAGCAAAGTTGGGGCTTCCTAAAAAGGGGGCTCATTATGTAATCACTGATAGACCTATAGCTGTAGTGGTGCTAGCAAGCCCTGTATATAATAAATGACCTAATATTAGTTGCTATGAAGAATCTGATATTGATTTGTACCATTAGTCTCTTGCCGATTTGCTGAAGACCTGAGTTTTTTAATGCTAATGGAAATAAAGTGCTTTACAAAACACTGAACATGAATACGGGAACATGTCTTTGAAATGGAAAAACTGTCTAGGAAGCTTTTTAAAAATATATTTGTTTTGTTTGTTCTAGTACAGATACTAACAACATGTCACAGCACTTCCATGTGCAGACTGTGAGGTTTTTTGGCTAATGACTCAGTTTAGTAATCTGAGATTGCTGAGTGTCTATAAAAACTAATGTTTATTTAAATATAGAAAATGTAGGGAACTTGAAATTCTTAACCCCAATCAAGTGACTACTTGAGAATACTATAAATGTGTTATAACAGGTACCCCTGAACTGAAAAGGAAACAAGTAATAAAATAATTAGTATGGATAAATGGCAAGGTACAAGAAAACATTCAAGCAAAATAGGTATATATAAAATGAAAAAGGAACTCTATCCCATCTGAAGCCACAGGACCACAAACTATGTCTGCTAATATGCTTAATACTAAGAGGATTCAGAACCTGATGCTGGAATGAACTCTGCTTGAGCAGAATCATTTTACCTGTACAGAGCCCCATTGACTTCAGGGTTCTGTGCAAACAGAACTCATTATAGGGATTGGTTCCTAACAAGGAATCTGAAGATTAAATTGCCAAAGACAGAAAAACGTATAACATGAAATTCTATAAAGAAGCCTCTGAGAGAATCAGTATGTCTCCTGGACTATCAGGAGTAACAGGAGCAATTCAGGAGGATAAAGCCACTAAATAAGCTAAATTATTTGTAGTTTAGTCTTCACTAGAACAAATGTTTGGGAGATACCTACTATTTTCCAGTAATAAGAATATGAAACAGTCAGAAATTATACTGTCACAGAGAAGTGTTGAAACAAACTAGACGAGTCACCACAGCTGGCTGGTGTTCCTACAAGGGTTCTGAAGGAAATTAAAAATGAAATGGCTGAGCTGCTACCACTAATATGCAATTTAATTAAAACCAGTTATTATACCAGCAGACTGCAGGTATCGTAAATGATATTCCTGTCTTTAAAGGTACTGGGGTAATCTTGGGAACAGCAGACCAGTAGCCTCATTTAATAACAAGTAAATTGAATGAAACTATAATTACCGTGCATTTATAAAACACCTAGTTAAACATGATATGGAAGGACCAAACCAACATGGCTTCTGTAAAGAAAATAGTGCAATGCCAGACTCCTAGAATGCTTTGATCCTGTCTACAAAATAGTGGATGAAAGAACACTGCTTTATGATTTATTTTCACTATCAAAAGCCTCTTGCAAGAGTCTGTTAAGAAAACTGGAAGTCAGAGGGATGAGCTAAAAATCTGTTATGGATTATGTATTAGTTAAGAGACAAAAACGACAAGCAAGAATAATTGTCCCAAGGATCTCTACAAAGCTAATATATTTATTAATGATCCAAGTGAGATGGAAGAGCTTTGCAAATGAGACATAACTATTTAGTTTAATCTAGAGTACAGAAGACTGAAGATCTTCAGAGGGACCAAAGATGCTAGGTAATTGGTCAGATGAAATTCATTGTTGAGAAATGCAAGGTAGTGCTTGTTGGAAGGAATGATTTGAACTACTCCTACACCTCAATGGATTCTAAATTAACGGAAGCCACTTAAAAGACCTGAGCTTCATTGTGGACAGCTCAGCTGAGTTGTCTAATGTGCAGTAGTGGTCCAAAAGGAAAAAAGTTAAGACATGTGAAGAATGGGATTATAAGCAATACTGAAAAAAAATAACATTATATAAGTGATAGTACACCATAACATTGAACATTGGGATCCAGTTCTGGTCATTCCATCTAAAAATGAGATACACTTGAAGTGGAATGGGTCTAGAGGCAGAGAAAACCTATGTATAAGGACTGAATGAAAGAGTTAGGAATAAGAGGCACATTTGTAAAATAATAAATAGATTGCAGTGAGTCATTCTGCATTGGCAGGAAGGAAAGAAAGGAATGTATTTGAAGGCTTCTATGATCTGTTGGAGGAGGTGTGTTAAGTTTCTGGCAATCACAGTTCCTGCCATTTTCTGTAGTCATCCAGGTCTGTCCTCTGTGGCTGTGATTCAAGAGGACTTGAATAAAAATATTGGTTGTAGATCAAAGATTACTGATCTTCCCAGACCTTGCTGTATTCCTTGATGGGGTGTCTGGGTGTTCTGGGCACAAGTATTGCTGGGAAAAGCTTCTACATTGATCCCCTGCCTGCCTTGCAGAACTGGATAGTACCCCAGAGAGTTGGAACTTGAGAACCGCTCTGCAAGGCCCCTAGCAAGCTAAAAATGACGCAACATTAGAGAGTGAGGAAGAGAGCTCTATCCTCTACAAGGAACACCTCAAACAGGGAAGGGTGGGAAAGGTCTGACTTCAACATCCTCCTCAACAGTAGAGGACTCAGCAAGAGAATCCTGCTAAGGAGGGTGGATCCTACCATTTCACTCCTAGACAACAAGTTTAAATGTTACATTTCTGTCAAATTATATGTAAGAGAAAATCTCACTAGGTATATGTGACCAGGATCCCAGTGGGAGCCAGCTGAGGTTATTCAACTAGGGTGAACTGCAAAGAATGGGACAGAAAATCCTCAAAGCTGGTGGATGTTTCAATACTTAGATTTACCAAGCCAGCACAAAACAGCTTTTTAATTACCTTACTGGTTGCCCAGAAGCTAACAACTCTGTCCCTTAAAGTAACCCAGCCTCAGGCCTCCATCCAGGTACCCAAGTCAAATATGATGAAGATTTCCAAAAATCTTATTTCATCATATAAAAGAAAAGGTTCTACCAACCCCAAAAGATTGGACACATTACCTTTCAGGTTAATGAATATTCCAGATCTTACCCAAATACACTCTTACAGACAATTCTTATTTACTAAACTAATATTTATTAACAAACAAAAGGGAGGGAATATGGTTAAAAGATCAATATACATGCAGACATGAGTTCAATTCTTGAGGTTCAGATACATAACAGAGATGGTGAGCTTTGTAGTTGCAAAGAGGTCTTTTTGAATTTAGTCCCTAGGTTATAGTCCAATGTCCAATATCATATTCAGGGTGTTTCCAGCTCAACTGGGACCTCAGTCTTGCGACTCAAACTTCCCCTGATGAAGCTTAAGCAGATCTGAGATTAAAAAAGGCTTGAGACCCAAGGATCTTTATACATTTACAAGCCACCTTAGACAAGTCGGAGTCCCTTGGGGAACAACAGGTAATTAGGGTAATATTGAAGTAGGGCCATCACTGGTATTTATCTATATAAATTAACATAAGGCAATGGCCTGTTTCTCCACCACTAACAGATTATTAGCTCTGCATTTCAAAGAGAGATGAGTACAGCAATATTTACAGTTCATTTAAATGCTTGGATATTCTTTTGATCTCTGAATTAATAGAATGCAGCATAGTCAGGGACTGTTGATTACATTGTTGACCACTACCCATATATAAATACATAAAAAACACAAACATTATCTCCCCATATGTCCTTAAGGGTTGAATTTGAGTTATTTATCCTGCAGGGTGTTTAACCGTTTCTGGCCATGCATCACAGTATAATTTATTAATTGTGAGCTAAACTGCACTTCCATGAGCCACAGCTACAAGTAAATTATGGTTGCATTTAATACTTTTGTAGCCATTGTGATTTGCTGATATGTCAGTAGTATTCTCAGTACATTTAAAGTGAATATTAACATACAAACAATGGGGATCAATATGAATTTTGCCTCGTTAAGGACTGTAGGATTTCACACTCAAATTTTGCATTTTAATTAATAATTGTATGGTAGAGAGTTGCATTTCACTGTTCATTCGCAAAATTATTTGCTACTGTACATTGCAGTAAGAGCCAGAAGTATACAAATGTAAAACAGTATTTTGAAAACAAAGTTTATTTTGTCTAATAAATTTAAGAACCCAAACTGAACTAAAAAAATTAGATGGATCTAGTGCCTTATGGCCTGTAAAATGCCAACCCATTCAACTTTAACATTAGCTGGAAAAGTTGTACATTGCTGAAACAATATATATTATATATATATATAAATAACATGACAAATAAAACACTCTGTTTTCCTTCACTAACTAGTTTATGTGTATATTTAAAACAGTCAATGCTGACATTCCCATCTGCCCCCAGACAGCATAGAATAAAAACATAACACAAGACTCCAGATTTAAGTCATATGACCACAGCTTTTATTAATAAAACATAATCTACAAACACGGAATAGTGTTAACTGGTACCACATCTTAATAGATGTTGAGTAGCACTTTTGCCATTTTCCTTTGTATTTTATCCAGATATTTTCTCTTTTCTATTCTAGGGTTATTGTGACAACATAGGTTGAAATTTATTGTCTTTGTATTGCTTGATATTTTCACTGACACAACTCTACAGCACCATTACAAAATAGTGCCCCTTTGATTCTTTTTTCTTTCTAGGTAATAATTTTTATCTGGATGTACTATAGTAATTTGACAGGCAGCCAAGGGTTTGGGTACTGGATACACAACCCTGCTATGTTATCTCTATGCCTGTCTGTTTCCTGTTCTACAATTTTTCATCTGCCAAATGTTTTACTCTTTGAACGTTTATTTTAGATAGCATTTCTCTAGATCTCTGTCAGACTGTTTCTTATTTTTCATTATTTTTGTTTTTTAAAAGTTAAGTCTTTAAAAAGCCCTGCTCTTAGTTGTGACTAGTGCTTCCTAAGCTAATTCAACCTTTCCTCCGTCTAAATCTCTTGTTTGATATGAATAGTCTTTAAAATGAATTGTGAGATTTAATCAGTGTAATGTACTGGAATAACAGCATGCTTCTATAGATGCATTGCAATGTTTTTACTGTATGAAAGTGAATTTCTTCTGCAGTTTAATAGTAGTTTGTCATTTTTAGACTAAAAGAAAGTATGTTAAACTAAAGATTATGCAATAGCCTGTGTTGTCTCCCCCCAGAAGACCACATAATTTACCTACTTAATTTAAAGACAAACTGATACAATACAGAGGGACAAACTCTGACCTCAATTATATCCATGCAGCCTTAATGAAGTCAAGTTATATCTGTAATGTGAATAGCATTTTAACAGTGAGATTGTAGGTTTTCTAAAGCCAGTGGGGATTTACTGGTGTAATTGAAGTTAGCTGTCCTAGTATATTTACGTGAAATTATATGAATATAGTTCAGGAAAAACAACAACATTGATTTGACATTGTAATTTACTATTCTAAGAATTCCATGAAGTAAATGTCCAAACCTTGTCATCTGTTACCTTTGCAGTGATTAATCTGTTTTCCATGTAAATTTGTGAACTTCCTAAACAGGAAACTCTTTCAATAAGATGCAGGTTCTATTGCCAAAAGGAAACATTACTTTAGACAAAACAGTCCCCTCTACTGGGCAATGCAAAGATGGATCGGAGAAAGGGAAAAAGCAGTGATAATTAGAGCTGGTTGGGAATCATTTGACTAAACATTTTGTTAGAAAATTCTGGTTTGTTAAAACTGAACTTTTTGCAGAAACACATATTTTACTAAACTTTTGTTGGGAAGGCTTGTTGAGTCCATGAGTTTCTGATCAAAATAAGAGAGGAGGAAAGATTGACCCCAGACTAGCCAGTAGCCTAATGGTTAGGGAACTCACCTGGGAGACCCAATTTAAAGTCCTTGTTCTGGCTGATTCAGACCAGCAACTTGAACCTGATTCTTCCACATACTTGGTGAAAACCTTAACCATTGGGTTATTGGCTATTCAGGGAGAACTTTCTTCCCCACCCGCACCCCCAAAAAAGGTGTTGGCTTCATTGCATATCAGAATAGAAATCTATGTTAAAACTTCAATTCCCCTCCCCCCCTTCAAACACTGATGTGTAAAGCTGTATTAAAAACCAGAGTGCATGCCTTGATCCTGCAATCTGTTCTATGTGGAAAGACTTTAGTTCAGTGGGACTCTGAAGCAGGGGTTTACTTGCATGTTTGGGGCATCCCATTAGGCCTTGATTCAGGAAGGTACTTTAAACACGTATGTTGTTAAAATTGGGCATGTGCTTAAGTATCTTACTGTACCGTGGCCTTAAATAAGTAAATATTTGGTGAATTATAAGAGGATGATGGTGAGGGAGTGAACAATGTTAAGGATGTGTCCACTGTAACCTCTATGGGAGTGGGTGTTTGTCCAGCTGGAAGAAAAGGGGCATGAACCCTTTAAGGGCTGCCTTACATCAGGTGTGGAAAAGTTTACAGGGATGGACAGGAAAGGCAGGAAGCAGTTGGGGCCTGGTCAGGACAACAGGTCACTGCATTGCCTTTCCTGTTGAGCAGAGGAGTGTAGGGGTGGAGAGGGTGAAGGGGGAGGGAACAGGGGCTGGTATTTATATCCCATGCAGCCATGAATAGGCCCTCTTTACCAGGATTGGACTGGCAGCATCCACCCACCTATCCATAAACTGGCAAAAGGACCAGGTTCCATTTTGACATGCTGTGGGCATTACTTATTTGCCCCTTTTCCTTAGAGGGCTGGGAATGAGTTTCTCTCACTGTCAGATTGGCTGAAGCAAAGTATGTACCTTTTGCCTTCCGAAAGCTGGTCTGGGACCTGGTAGGGTGGATTAGAGGGATTAAATATTAAATTGCGACTTTATAACATAAAATTTGTGGAGGACGTGCAGTGCAGGATATGGATATGGTTACCGCAGAAAATGGATTGGAAAAGGATTTGAAGAAAGGGAGATAAATAACGGGTTTGGAAGCTGATCCCTTCCTTCCTGCACTCTACAATTCTTTGCCAGGTACTTCCAGATATTATAAGTGAATAAAGATGCAGCCTCTCCATGACCATATCCATGACCTCCTGTCTGTCTTCTGGCTTGGATAGACAAAAGGTAGTGCCGGGGGAACATTGTTTTATAAAGAAAGCAGATCTTTAAAACTGTTTTGCTTTCTTTTTTTTGTTCGTTTGCTGTAATGTTTTAGTTTAAGTTAAGATTTGTTAAGTGTTTTTGGAATGGTGAGGTACCAGAGTAGGTATGGGAAGTACTAAATCAGAGATTAGTGGTAGAAAGTTAGAAGAAAGTAACTTAGAAAGTTGCATTACAAACAAGGTCCAAATTTTTAAAAATATAGCCAATTACTTCATTTACTTAGATGCTGTTAATTAAAATAAAGAGAATATAAAATGTTGACTAATTTAACTCTTTAATTTTCATGGATTAGAAATATAACTCCTAAGTGGCAGATCTATGTGACTCCACTAGTGGCTTGTACATGTTCAACTGTAACAACTTACTGCCATCACATATATTTATGGTATACCCTGACCTCCATTATTATATTCTATTTTTTTCAATACGTTTTGGTGAATATAAATTCTTTGGGTAAGGAATTGTCACGCAGTAAAATATTCTAATAAACCCTGTTATAGTTAGCGTCTGGTATTATTAGCATTCTTGGGAAGTAATTAACTGAAGCTTTTATCTGTCTCTAGTGTGGTATAAATTGTAATTAAATTATTTGGACTTTGGGATCACCAGTGAGGAAGAAGCACCTAAGAGTCTGACAGGAAATTTGTTAGAAATTTGTCTAGAAAACAGCTACATTGAGAGGAAATAAATAAATAATATGTTTAAATCCAAGCAGCTGAGTAGTAGATTTGTACTGACAAATACTGTAAACTTTATAGGCATTAATGTGCAAGACCTGTCCACACTACAATTTCAAAATCATAATAGTGTGCTAATCATGTTTTTAAAGTAGATGGTTTTCACCACCATTCTCATCTTGAAAATAATAAATTAATAAACCCCTGCTCGATTCTTGAGGCGAGGCATAGAGTTCTGCTAAATATGGATTGTTTCAAGGTTTGTTGGAAAAGAATGTTTTCTGTTTTTCCGCAACATTAGTTCATTATTTTTGTGGGTGATCATGTGCCACCTTATATTAGTAAAGCCAGAAATATACATAATATCATCCCATACTGATTGCCTGATTACTTAACATGAGAACCGTAAAAATGTGCAGTTGTAAGGCTACCCTGACAGCGATAAATCAGTGTGTAGAATAAGTATTCATTGTGGAAGTGGAACGGAAAAAGGCATCCCTTCCAGACAGTTAAAATGCATTACTGATTTATGGAATTTCATTATTAGTTATAGTGAGTTTGAGTAAGAATACGGAACACATACTAATAAGGCCTTGGTCAGAACTATTTCATAAACTGTCATTATTAGAAATTCTTTTCATTGGCATTCTAAAGAATTGTGGATGACCACAGGAATATTTTTCATTTTATTTAGGACAATTATGAATGTGTATCATATTTACTGTATCTTTCTCTTTCATTTCTCAAGTAACTAACTGTGATATTACAGAAAGAGGTTTGACTTAGGTAGAGAATATACGGCAGGACCAGATGAGCAGTTTTAGAAACTAAGATTCTCTTTCATGCAAATATTCTTGGTAATAAACTGGAAGGAAAGCTTTATCATACATGAGCCAAATTGTTATAAATAAAATGCATTTTAATAGTGATTCAAGAAGCACTTGAAATGTTTGTCGATTCAGCCACTAAGCTGCTGTGGTATATTTTAATATACAGATCTGTGGTCCTTTGTGCCAGACAAGGAATGACTCAATCTGCTGGTATTTCTTTACCCACCAGTCATTCTTGGGCCTCTTCATTTTGGATGATACAGTGCAGCCATCCTCTGAGACTCTTCCACAACATGAAATCTCTGAAGTTTGACTTGTGGCTTCTCTACCTCTTACTGATGGGCTGTTAAGCCAAACTTTTTTTTCCCTTCTGGCCCACCGCTGTTGGATAGTTGCATTTGTGGTTTCTGGGACTATATCCTGAGAGGATTCCAGGGAGTCTCCAGATTCTGCTCTTTCATTCTCTGATTCTGTTTACCTTCAGAATTTGGTCTCTAATTCAGAAGCTGCAAATGTGTTATGACAGCATGAGTGCAATTTAATGCTTATAATACTCCTTTCCAGAATTCTGACATATCAGAAAGTGATCCTATTTTGTTTGTCTGAAATCGATGGTTACTGAAACCATTTTAGCGCCCCCCTCCCCCTCCGGCCGATTCTCCGGCAGTAGCTATGTTTGAACACTAGCTTTTTTACTAATGTTAAAAAATTAACAAACAGTTGTGGACATATTCTTCTTCCCACCTTTTTGTTGTAATTGGTCATCTTTTGCATAATAAGCCATATATGATCTTCCTCCTCACTCAAACTGTGGAATTTACAGAGGGCTAAATTATTTAAATTTAATATTTCCTGTTGTAAAATGTAGATGATTTATTTTTGGTTACTGGTGATCTGTGAAACTAGCTCTGGATTACTAGAGGCCATTTTCTGTTTGCTTTGCATTTAAACTAGTGGTGTAAAAATGAGCAATGGATTTCCCCTTCATTAGTCTCACTCTACAGATTCCAATTTAAGTTGTGTACATGTACTCAGAAGCCCTTTAAAGTGGTAAGATCTTCAGGCAGGTCATTTATCCCTGTGTGTGTACAATGATTTTTTTTTCCCTAAAAGGGAATTTGACAGTAGAATTAAGTATAAAAATAGCAAACACATTTTGAAATACTTATCTGTAATCATCATTAATAGTTCGTTTAGTAAAGTGGCTGCCATAATCTGTTGTTGTCAAACAAAGGAGTCTAGTGAGATGAATAAAATGAAAATTGTAAAGAAACCTGTGCCTTTATGGAAGTTTAAAGAGATTTGTGTCTTGCAGCAATAAAAGTATTTGTCACTAGCAAGAGTAATATTCAACAAATTCCAAAAAAGTGGCGTAAACTTGAACTTCTTTGGCTTCTTGCATGTAGAACTGAATTATTTTGAAAACATATACTGTTTATTTTAAAAAATAAATTCCAAATATTGAAGTTGGATTTATTATCTTTTATCCTATTAACCAGGTAACATTTTGTTGAATTTTCCTTCCAGCTTTAGAGAACGCATTTAGCACTGTGTCCCACCCACCCCCATACCAATAGAACTCCCTCATACAGCAGGTAATATGAGTAATAATGGAAACCTTTTAGGCATCTTTCTTTGCCTACAAGGAAATAGTTCCACACATTTTTGGGGGGGTGGAGGTTAGTTGGGAGGGGATAAACTAAACAGGAAGACAAGGAATAAAGGGGGAACAGTGAAGGGAAGCAGCCAGAGAAGGTGAGCAGGGGAGGCAGATGTGGAGTGAGGCTGAGTGAATAGACTGTAAGGAAGGGAGCAGGGAGGTGGTTGGAACAAACAGCAAATGAGCAGAGAGAGAATGTCCAGTTAACAGTGGAAAAAAATGCATGGAAGACATCAGGGTCTCTGCTTGAGCTGATGCTGCTGATTCCAGTCTTTGTCTGGCTCTTCCCTTCAGTTTTCTTTCTCTGAAGCCACAGGATGGAGAAAGAGGAAGGATGGCCCCAGGGCTTAATTCACCCAAAGTAGGGGTCTCCCTGCAGTTTTGTGGGGTGAGTGAGGAGGATTTCTGGGAAAGGGGTCTCCGAGGCTCCCATTTTATCTCCTGCATCTCCCAGTACCTGCTCATGCTGCTTCTGCAGTAAATGTATTAGAATTCAGGTGTTAGGATGGATTAGCCTTAATTTCACAACACACTGTAGATTGTACAATTAATCCTGTTTTGTTTTGGCCTTCTGGATCTAAAATTGGTGTGTTCAGCTTGTTGACTGCAAATCAAACAGGAATGTTTGTAAAGGTGTATGTCATAAATAGGGCCCTATCAAATTCACGCCCATGAAAAATGCATCACAGATCGTGAAATCTGGTGTCCCCCCATGAAATCTGGTCTTTTGTGTGCTTTTACCCTATACTATACAGATTTCACAAGGGAGACCAGGGTTTCTCAAGTTGGGGTCCTGACCCAAAAGAGAGCTGCAAGGGGTGGGCACAAGCTTATTGGGGGGGGGCATGTTTCCACAATATTTGTACGCTTACTTGCTGCCTGCCTTCAGAGCTGGGTGGCCAGAGAGCAATGGCTGTTGCCTGGGTGCTCAGCTCTTAAAGCAGCGCCCCACCAGCAGAAGTGCAGAATTAAGGCTGGCAATAGCATACCATATCACCCTTCCTTGTGCGCTGCAGCCCAGAGCTGGGCGGCTGGAATGTGGCAGCTGCTGACTAAGGGCCCAGCTCGGCAGGCAGCAGTGCAGAAGTTAGTGTGGCAATACCATACCATGCCGTCCTTACTTCTGTGCTGCTGCTGGTGGTGGCTCTGCCTTCAGAGCTGGGCTTCTGGCCAGCAGCCGCTGCTCTCCAGCTGCATAGATCTGAAGGCAGTGCCGCTGCCCACAGCAGTGCAGAAGTAAGGGTAGCAGTACCGCAACCTCCCCTACAATAACCTTGCAACCCCCCCTCAATTCTTTTTCAGGTCAGGACCCCTAAAATAATAACACCATGAAATTTAAGATTTAAATAGCTGAAATCATGAAATTTATGATTTTTAAAATTCTGTGACTGTGAAATTTACCAAAATGGATCATGAATTTGGTAGAGCCCTAGTCATGAATTAAAAGTATTAGAGGTGGTTTTGGCCATTGATATATTTTGAGCTCTTCATGTTGGGAAGATATTTGAGCTTTACTGCTCTTCATCTCCCCCCCCCCCGCACTGTGATAAGAATGTGCAGCTATAAAACATTCAATAACTTCATTTTCTGTTTCTTATATTCACTTCTTAAAATTACACCTCAAGTGTTGCATTCACCAATGTCTATAATATATTCTGCACAAATAGGGGCTTTGTGAGCAAGTATAGCATTTTTTTATTTTATTTTTTTTAAGAAAATGCTTTTTTCCTTTATTTATGTTTAAAGATAAAAATATGTTGATGGTTAGCTTTAGTCTTCAGTATGATATAGATTCTTCAAATTAAATTCCATTTTTAAGGGATTCTCTAGCTGCCTACTGTATATATACCTTCTGTCCCATTGTTTCCATTTTCTCTTTGGCCCACATAACTTTTCTTAAAATGTTGAAATGATCATTTCCCAGACTATACAATGGGCATACTGTCCAAGTAAATTTGTTCTAGGCAACAGAGAGGCTGGTATATTTTAAATCTCTGATGTTATTGTACATAGAAAAATGGAGACTGTGTCTTTAATGGAAGCAAAAGGTTATCTTTCTGTGGCCTTTGTGTATGTGCTGATGTGAATGTAGGCAGCCAGACAGGCAGTGTGTGCAAAGAGACTAGGGAACTGGCTGTGGATCGATAGAAATAGTGTGAAGTGAATTAATGTGAGGCAGGCAGGCAGTCTGTCTGTCATAAGGATTGCAGGGAATGTGGGGCAATGCTGGTCAGTCACTGCAGAAATCTGTTTCCAATAAATTTAAACCTTCTGTCTGAAAATAAACTGCAGACATTCTCATGCTCCCATTGTTAAAACCCAATTAATTTGGATAATTATATATATCAAATAATTGCCCCTATTGTGGTTTAATTAGAAATTTTGAAAGATGCAATTGTATGAAATTGAAGAAATAAAACTTTTAAAAATGAATTTATTTAATTTGCTTAAATATGAATGATAATCCATATTATCCCTACAAAAGAAAACAAATCATTAGTGATTTAAAATTAATATATTTCTAACAGTTTATATGAATCTTTTTGCATTGATTTCAATTGGAGTTTTGATTCAGCTCACTCTCAAGCTTAGATAAAAGAGGAGGGTCCTGCAATTGGTTTTGCAATCACTGAGATACAGCCTTCCTTCAACAAAAACAATTCAGTTAAATCAAACCTTAAGAGTGCAGATGGAGCTCAAAATCCAAATATAACACATCTCAGTGAAAGCAAAAAGAAAGCTGAGATCTCAAGACATTGAATCCTGACTATCAAATCTGTAACAAGTAGGCACATAGAATGTAAGTACTTCGTATAGTACTGGAAATGCGGCGTAGTTTACATGAGAAATGAAAAAAAACCATCTGAACATACTTGGCGTCAGTGAGATCAAATGGCAAGAAGTGGCAAGATCATGCTACGAAGAGGAACGCATGAAAGAGGAGGAGGAATGATGCTAAATGACATCTCAGTGAAGACCCTGCTGGTTTGGGAACCAGTGAGTGACAGACTAGCAATATCTGGACTGCAGGGAAGACATATCAAGTGTATAGTAATCCAGGTATGTGCAACAACAGACTCTGCAGGTGACAGTGAAAAGGATACATCCTACAAGCAGGTGCAGCAAGTATTGGATGTCATGCATAGCCATGACATTATGCTGATGACAGGCAACTTCAATGTACAAATCAGCAACAACTATGCTGGTTTGGAAGGAGTCATGGACACAGCAGTGGAAGATATCCAAACTAATAATAGTAAACAGCTCTTGAATCTATGTGGCACAAACACCCAAGCAATAGGAGGCAATCTTTTCCAACACAGGGGAGAAACAAGATCACATGGAGATCACCAGTCAATGTGACTTTCAATCAGATAGAGCATGTGTGTATATCTGTCCAAGAGATATGTGTCTTTGAGGAGTTGTCAGAGTCAGCAGAGGAGCAGATGTTGGCTCAGAACATTCTTTTAGTGGCCACATTACAACTTAAACTCAAAAAGAACTCTAAGACAGATGAAAAGAATGTTATAACAATAGAGACAAAGGACAAAGAAAAACAGCTCAGATTCCAGATTGCCTGTAGCAACCTTTCCAGTGGTTTACAGGACTAGGCTGTTAAGAAAGTCTGGAAGACAGATGATCAAACTGGTAGAAGATGGTAGTTGAGACAGCAGAGGAAGTAGTAGACTTCCAAAGAAGGCGGAAGAAAGATGTATGGATTACATCTGGAACATGGGCAATGACTGATGAATGAAAAGCTCAGAAGGCAAAAAAGAAACAGTGCAAAACACAGGAAGAACTCCTAGACAGAGATGAAAGATACAGAGAAAAAGAGAAGAGATGAAGGCAAGATAGAAATGCCTTTTTTTGGGAGAAGGGTAAGAGGCCTACAAAGCAGCTTAGCGGGGAGACCTCAAGCAGTTCTATACAATAGTGCCTCTCGGGAAAAACCAGACCATCACAGGTGATGACTGTCAAGGATTTTCATGGATAGATGTTGAAAATGCAGGAAGAACTAGTCAAATAATGGAAAGAACATTTTCATTTTATATTAAACTGTCCAGATCATGCACAGGTTCTAGAAAAATGCCAGTGCTAAGTTAGAAATAAAAGGACCAATAACACTATGAAAGGCCTCAAATGGGGAGGTTCCCGGGGTTGACAGAATTCAAGCAAAGGTACTAAAGTCAGGAAGCAAAATTCTGATTGAAATCTAACAAAACTCTAACAAAATATGGGTGAAATAAAAATGGTATCATTGTGGCATTGCCAGACAATGGTGATCTTACTCTATACATAAACTGGAGAGGTATAGTACTGCTATCAGTCCTGGGCAAAGTATTGGCTATTGTTATGCTAAATAGAAAGAAAAAAACAGTGTATCGAATATTATGAAAAAAACAGGCTGGGTTCCATCTAGGTAGACAATATTATGAGCAGATATCCAGTCTTTGATAGATAATCAAAAAAGCTACTGTTTGGCAAAAACCCATCTTATCAACTTTTAAAAAGCGTTTAGTAGTGTCTACGGTGAGACCCTGCAGAATATTGTTAAGAGCTACTAAATACCAAACAAACTTATCAACATATACATTTCTTATTATGATGGAAGTAGATGTGCAGCAAGATCAGATACAGGTCTGCGTGAGTGGTTTGATATTGTGAGTGGAGTTAGACAATGGTGTATTTTATCACCAATCCTCTTTGCATTACCAGTCGACTGGGTGATGAAATGAACAACAAAAGGCATCATGCAGGTTTAAATGGGTAACAGAAACTAGTGACTCAGCTTTGCTTTACTGAGTACATAGTGAAACAGAATGGTTGTCCTTCTGAGAACAGGAAGCAGCAAACAGATTGAAAGTAAACAAGGAGAAAATAAAGATGTTTGGAGGTAGGATACTGGATAACAGATGCAAAGGTATATGTGGACAGAAAAGAAATATAACAGACAGAAGAGTTCTATTGTCTAGGAAGAGTGATGACATTTGAAAGAGGTTATGATAAAGATATTCATACTAGATTAGGAAAAGCAAACACCACTTTCAGAAGGATAAACAATATTTGATCAAATAGAGATCTCCACACCAAACGAAAGGTCAGATTATACCATGTGATTGTACAGAGCACACCACTGTATAGAGCAGAGAGTTGGCCGACGATAGTGACTAACAAAAGAGTGTATGTGAGAGTAATGGACCTGGTCGAGTAGTACATGTTAGAAAATATCACCGAAGAGGGAATGTTCAGGTGGTTGGGACCTGTACACTGAATGGAAGATGGGAAACATGCTAAGCAAGCATTGAACTGGATATCTGAAGGAGGAAAAAGAAAGTCAGACAAGCTAAGGAAGAAGTGGTAGAAGACAGTGACAGATATTGAATGAGCTGGCATCACCTGGGAAGAAGTGTTGCAACTAGCAAGTGACCCTGGTTGCTGGAGGAACTGGACTCTCTGTTGTGTTAGCGGCCCAGGAACTAAGGCCTCAGGCAAGGTAAGGATAGCTTGACTGGGCTCTAAGGAGTTAGGGCTTGTCTGTTCAGCACAATGCATACTAGAGGGTGTGATCTCAAAAGCACCCCAGCCTGTTGCTCACTAACTGGTCTTTGGTGTATGTTAACATACGTGTGCTTGATCCTTTTACTTTTGGAAGATTTCAGTTATAAAAGCAGAAAAATACAACTAAAATAATATTGCATTGCACAATACTAATGTATTTAAGTGAATGATAAATAGCTTAGACAGCTATATTTAATATTATGATTAATACACATATTGGATATCACACACTGGTGAAATCACTCATCATAAAATAAGTTTTCCATTAGGTTTAGTATTTTATTTGGCTTATTTTGAACATGCATTCAGGTTTTTATGACATATTTAAGACACTTTTTAGGTGTTATTTTTAGCAATTATCTAGAAAGCACTGGAGTACAGGAATACATGTTCCTGATTACTGGATTTTCATTGAGTGGAAGAAATATTTTTTTGTATGTCTGATGTAAACCAATACATGCCTGGACATTCTTTTAATGTTGTCCTTTTTATTTATCCATGTTAAGTCTAGGTATTGTAGCACATATCAAATGGAACATTACCCTCCTTTTGGTGATGGGCAGATTCATGGTTGTCATAATGCTTATGCAAACCAGTATTCACTAAGGGTACTAGCCAATAAAAAGTTACCTTTTGGGGACACGGTACCATGAGCTTCTGATAACTTACAGTTATCAGTTATACACCCACAGAGATTGTATCTTACTTGAGGAGGAGCTTCCATCTCAGAAGAGGCTTCCTAATGCATTTTTCAGGATTAAGCAACCATTCAAATCTATCTTCTTCCTGGGATGGGAAAAGAAATGGAAGAATTGCAGACACGGCCTAGCCCTGGGGTCTTAAGAGTCATGTTGAGGGATGCATCAAACATGTTTGCTGTGCCTTCTGACATGCTAATGTAAGGAAGTGGGTTCTGCATAGAGAGTTTAGGAATAAGTGGACCATATTCTAGATTGCTGCATGCAGA
This sequence comes from Gopherus evgoodei, assembly GCF_007399415.2. Classification (NCBI taxonomy): domain Eukaryota; kingdom Metazoa; phylum Chordata; order Testudines; family Testudinidae; genus Gopherus; species Gopherus evgoodei. The sequence goes on along the minus strand of NC_044327.1, from coordinate 116,560,207 downwards.
AGATGGAATTTATGAAGCTTCTTGTTGCAGAGTGGTTTTGTTTGCCTTTATGCAGAGGACCAATGTGTTCTCTGGCTCAGTAGAGATGTGTATTCATGTATGTTTTTGTTTGTTCAGTGCATAGGTTATTATGATTATTTATATAGCATAATAGGTGTGGTGTGGAGGGTTTGATTGTGACTCCATAGTTAAGGTTGCCTTTTCAAAAGAGGCTGAAATTAGGGCATGCATACCTGGGAGGGAAGGTGGTTTCCTACATGTTGATCTTTCTGTTGTAAATTCTACAAAAAGTTTATTATGTCTTTTGAGTTTTTGTTTAGCTTTTTGTAATAGATTATTAACCGAGAGTGTTTGCAATGAGTTTCTATCTGAAATCTGAGATTTTCTATTTTTTTGTTGTAGATGTGCATCATTAAAACAATTATGTATCTACACAAAATTGATCTGAGACAGCAGGGAAGATTTGGGAAGACACTGGATAGCGATGAGTGAGGGGGATGGCAGCTCACTCACTATAGGGTTAAGAGTTCTTAAGTAGAGTCAATTCCCAACAGCCAAATGGAGAGGCTCAAATTTTTGCGTTTATGGTTGAATTTGGAATGTCAAATGATCACTCTCAAATTAAGTGTGGGCAGTTTCCCCTTAATGGCTCAAAAATTAGCAGGCAAATGAATTTTTTCCCACTAAAATCTCATTATATTTAAGCCCATTTCATGATTTGGGGAAACCAATTCCTGACTTTTGAATACATGTATATGGCAATACTGCTTCTATGTCCGTCAATGCAATTATCACTTCTCTTTAGTCCTAGCCTTCCTTCTTGACCTAGCTGTTGAAAGGCGTAAGGATAGGGATAATCTGGTGGGCAGAGATCCCTTATAAAGTAGCACCAGTTACAAAGCCAGCACCTCTGTCTGACAAACTCCCCATGGTTCATCACAGGGGGAACTAATAACATTTGGGGGGAAAGGGGATATTATGATGAAGGGTGTGTGCCAGAGAGACGGCTGAAGGATTGTCCGGAATGGGTAGCCTGGTAAAGGAAGCATTGAAATGCTCACATCCCTAGAGGAGCAGAGTTAAAGTTATGAACTGTGGTGTACATTAGTTGCGATAGTGGTAAGATAAAACTATAAACTTTATTTTTTAATAATGTACTGTGTTCCAAAGCTAGTAATTTAGATGGTCTTCACGTGATCACTGCTAGCAGGCTTAGCGAAGTGATACTAGTAACTGCTACTGATTTGGTTGTGTTCTGTCCTCTGTCTTTTCATTACCTTCTTTCACTACTCCATTCCTTCAATTTAAGGACAACCACTTATGGAGAAATCTTTTTCTTGTACTTTGGATTTAGAAATTCATTTTTTCATGGTGCCCCTGATCATATTATAATGACAGCTGAACTAATATTTTGACACAGAATTGTGTGTGTGTGTGTGTGTAAGTAAAATGTTTTTACACAAGAGTATACCACAGTGGGGCTGTCCTGTTTTGTTTTTCATCAGAGACATAGGAATTGCTGTATCCAACCAGACCAGTGCTCTGTCTAGTCCAGTATCCTGCCTTTGGCAATGGCTTCAGATACTCGTCCAAAAAATCCCGCCCCCAAAAAATCATGACGTGGGCAATTACTGAATAATTTGCCCATAAGGGATATTTCTTTGAAACTATATTAGCCACCAGTTGTCATGCTCTGAAGCATGAGATTCCACGCACACCTTACAAACTCTAGTTTTTAAAAATTCTTTCTGATGTAATTTTCAATGTTCTCATTATCCATGTAATATCCAATCCTTTTTATAGTTAAATTGCATCAGATGTACAAGAAATATATAAATGCCTTTAATGTTTCTTTTTAAGAGAAATCATTCCTGTGTTTATATTTATAGAAAATTGTATACCATTTTGTCACACTTAGAAAAAAATCTGATACTAATATATTTTAAAGGAGGCTAAATGTGTGTCTGTATTTTGTCTCCAAATCTCAATATTAAGCCTGCTTTTATCTGCTGATATAAAAGGAAAATTTGAAATTTTATTGGAAAGAAACTTTCCTTAGTGCTGATCAGAAAGAGTTATAAAGATATTATTTCAAAGCATTGGCAATTCCTAGTGGGAGAAAATTAAGGTTGTTTGTGATTATAAATTCCAAAAAAAGATCAACTAAAAACAAAATAGTCATTTTTTAATGTGACTGAATTTGTTTCAGCTGGAGTGACAGCGGAAGCCATTCAGACTGGTAGTGCAAGTCCAGATTCATCAGGGTCAGAAGCCAAAGTTCAGGAAGAAGAGCATGATCTTGTTGATGATGACATAACAGCAGGTGAGCATGAGTATATTTAATAACACTACTATGTTCCTTTTGTTGTCCCATTCCTTTTAAATCCTTTAGGCTAGTGTGCGCTTGGAGGGACCATGAATTTGAGGAAAACTATTTAAGAACCCTTTCCCAAGAAAGTGTAATTTGAATGTGTATTTGAATGTGTTGTATATTTGTGAATTGGATCTAAAGATCTTTTATATTTAACATAAATGTAGAATCTGAAATTATAAATTAGGATAAAATATACTGTCAAGCAACAATTATCCTAAAGTACAAAGTACTTGGTTACAAGCATTGCTAAAAAGAAAAAGGTTTTGTTGCATGAGGAAGATCATAAAGACAAACTTTAACATTACAGGCTGAAAATTTGCATACATTGCTTCCAGGGATAGGATACTTGTTGATTATGCCCTGACAATGTTAACTTCATCTTTGAGCTATGGTCCCTATGTATATTCCTTATGAGTACTCAGACATGCCATTGCACCCCAGTTTGGAAATTCTTCAAAGCAGTGTCCATTGACCTACGCATACGCAGTAGCATCCCTCGTACTCCCAACCAAGGCAGTTTTGGTCAATGCCTCCCTAGTTCCTTCTTACTGCCGCATGTTCTAAGTTGGAATCATGTCCTTCTTCACTCTGTGCATAACCTGTATAAAGTAAGATGTTTGTACATAGTTTTATATCTTAGCTTATTAGTTATAGTATAATATTGTTCCTCCCACCTAATTCCAATAGGGGGAAATCCTCTCTGGTCCCGGAAGATGGTTGAGAAGCTATGCTTACCATCCTTCCAGATATGACCCTCCCCGGTAGGGATAGTTGGTTCCAATTTCCCTTGGGAGTCACCACGACTAATGTATTCCTTGATATTGGGGCCCTTGGGATCACTGTGGCCAATGCGTGGATCTCTGTGGCAGGTGCCCAGACCCCTGTCAGGAGTCGTACAGCTCCTCCACCTCTCGTCAGATGATTCCATCCATGTATAAGCAGGAAGAGCTGGAACCAGTTCCATTTGTACCAACAGTTCCAATGGGTGCCTTTTCATAATTTCCAGATGACGACATCGCTCCTTCATTGCCTTCTTCATCAGATGGCCACCATCATGATATATCAGGAGCTGTTGCAAAGGATCTCTTAACAATCTGCAGATCTCATCAGAAGAGGTCCAGGACCCTTAACACCATCTCTTGGACAATTTGCAACCACAGGGACCGACCAGGGTGGCCCTTCCAATTAACACATCTATATTAGTACTGACCTTAGCAGTTTGGCACATACCAACATCTTGTGACTGTATACCAAAAATGTATATTTTGTTCCTGCCAAAGGAGCTGACTTTTTTCCCATCCTGCCCCAATTTGTTGGTAATACAGGTAGCTATGGAAAGAGCTTGGTCGCACTACCAGAAATCATCCCAACAGATAAGGGTTCAAAGAGACTGGACCTCCTGGGTAAGAAGGTGTTCTCTTCTGCAGGTCTTCAATTTTGTATAGCTAATTATTAAGTTTTATTAGCAAAATATGAGGTTAGTGGCACAGTTGGTTCCCCAGGCTGCAACTGGTGCTGCAGATAGTGTCCAGAAGTTTGGCCACAGAACTGATCACATGAAGAGACTCGTGACTGTAGTCATCAGGCTTTCCTAGAGAGATCCAAAACACCATCCAAGCCCTCTTCTTCAATGAATCCAACCTTTTAATGAAAAGATGGATGAATTCCTGCACTCTCTAAAAGACTCAGGATCCATTCTGAAATCCATGGGGATTTACACTCCAGCCCCCCAAGAGGAAACACTAGAGACAGCTCTTTAGACCACGACCACTCCTGTGGCATGCTCCATATGTCCACCTGAGCCTCTGCATAAATGACAGAGAATTCAGGGATCCCGTTTCGTGGCTCTCTGTACTGCTACAGCCTCCATTTACTCCCAACCACAGGCCAACAGTCATTTTTGACATGCAGGTCAAGACCTGCATAACACCCTCAGTGGCATCTACTTCCTCTTCTGTTATCTTTGGAGGCCATCTTACTTTGTTCGCCACAGATAGTTGGGTCCTGCAGATTATCCATCAGTGATACTCCACAGAGTTTCTTTTCTTCTCTCCTCACAAACCATCTTCCTGATCCTTCTTCGGAGAGCGCTCTCATCAATTGATCAATTGATCAACAGGAAACGGAATGCCTTTTACGCTGGAGGCCATCTTACTTTGTTACTTTGTTCGCCACAGATAGTTGGGTCCTGCAGATTATCCATCAGTGATACTCCACAGAGTTTCTTTTCTTCTCTCCTCACAAACCATCTTCCTGATCCTTCTTCGGAGAGCGCTCTCATCAATTGATCAACAGGAAACGGAATGCCTTTTACGCTGGGGGACAATAGAACGTGTCCCACCTCAGTATCAAGGCAAAGGGTTCTACGCTCCATATTTTCTAATCTCCAAAAAAGACGGAAGATGGAGACCCATCTTGGAACTTTGGCAATTCAACAACTTTATTTGAAAGCTGAAATTCAGGAAGATTGCGCTGGCATCTATAATCTCCTCCCTTCATGAGAGAATGTGGTTTGCAGCTCTTGACAGGAAGAATGTATATGTCCATATAGATGTTGACCCGTCTCACAGGAAGTTTCTGTGCTTCATTGGCCAAGAGCGCTACCAGTTTCATTTCCTCGCCTGAGGGCTTGCTACAGCCCCCAGGGTATACATTAAAGTTTTCCCTGTGGTAACAGCCCAGATTCAATACCAGGGTTATACAGTGTTTCCATACCTGGATGACTGGCTCCTAGTGGGCTGATCTCATCAGGAAGTCATGTCAGCAACGGGACCTCTTCAGTACTTTCTTTCTACTTTAGGTGTTAGTACATTTTGTTACCCCAGTCTCTGCAAGAGCATTTCTTTCCATAGATAGGTTTTACACAGTGAGCAATCTGATCTTTTACATAACCCGCAAACTATGGTGCCGCCGGTGTCTTTCTCTGTTAGACACATGGCTGCATGCACCTGCATGATGCCATTCACCAGATTCACTTGTGGTGCATGCAAGCTTGGTTCCATTCGACCTACCAACCACAGAGGGATTGCATTGACTCCAAGGTCACAGTTTCCACCAGAGTTATGACCTCCCTTGCTTGGTGGTCCAACCCAAACAAATTCATGGTGGAACTCCCTTCAACCTTCCCATATCAAGGGCCACCATTCTCACAGGTGCCTCCCTTCCAGGGTGGAGTGTTCACCTGGACTACCACACTGCTCAGGGCACCTGGGCCCTGTGTGCATTCACACAATATGCAGTCAATCTATGGAACTTCTTGCCAGAGGATGTTTTGAAGGCCAAGACTATAACAGGGTTCAAAAAAGAACTGGATACGTTCATGGAGGATAGGTCGATCAATGGCTATTAGCCAGGATGGGCAGGGATGATATTCCTAGTCTCTGTTTGCCAGAAGCTGCAAATGGGACACAGGAGATGGATCATTTGATGATTACCTGTTCTGTTAATTCCCTCTGGGGCACCTGGCATTGGCCACTGTGGGAAGACAGGATACTGGGCTAGATGAACCTTTGGTCTGACCCAGTATGGTCGTTCTTATGTTTTTAAAACAGACCAGGCTACACATAAATTTACTGGAACTGAGAGCAGTCCACCTTGCGTGCAAGGCCTTTCCTTCCCTCATACGCTTACTCCATGTAAAAATAACATATATCACCACAGGGGTCTATATAAACAAGCAGGGAGGAGAAAGATCTCATCCCCTCTACCTGGAAACAGTCAGACTTCGGAGATGATGTATCAGAAACCATATTACGATACAAGTTGCATACCTCCCGGGTATTTACAACTTCCTGTCAGACAGGTTAAGCAGAAGCTTCTCTGTAGACCACAAATGGGAGCTCCACCACACAGTTCTAAACAACATATTAGGTACATGGGGTATTCCACTAAAGGGACCTCTTTGCACCTCAGACGAATAGAAAGCTTTCCATGTATTACTCCAGGAGAATCAAGGGCTGCAGTTCCCACGGTCATGCTCTCCTGCTGTACTGGACAAATAATGTCAGATATACCGTTTGTCCCAACTACCACAGTTGGGACAAAAGGTACTGGTCCAGACAGTTCTGGTTCACAGAATTCCTAAAACACCTATCTATCATGATCTGCCTATTTTAAGACCTCCTAATCCAGGATGGGGAGGTGAAAATCAAGCACCCCAAACAAGGCTCACCCCACCTCACAGCCTGGTGTTTGGATGGATGTCGGAAATAGAATGATAATGTTCCACCCCGTTCTGGAAATCCTTAACCAAAGTGCAAAAGATTCTACTAGGTCCTGCTACTTGGCTAAATGGCATCACTTTTTGGCCTGGGCACATTGCCACCAATATTCACTTCATATTGTGGATATTCTAGTTATCCTAGAGTATCTCCTTTCCTCAAAGAGTTCTGGTCTGGCCCCTCGTTCACTGTAGGGGCACCTAGCAGTGATTAGTGCCTTCCTCTCTCTGGTTGAGGGATGTTCTGTCTTTACATAACTGGCTACTGTACGATTTATGAAGGGCTTGATCAGGACCTTCCCACCAATCGTTAAACCTACACCTCAATGGGACTTTTACCTTGTTCTGTAAACTCTCACAGGTCTGCTCTTTGAAACTATCACAACATGTGCCATGATCCATGAAGCTGGTGTTTTTAACGGCATCACTTTTGCCAGAAGTGTCAGTGAGCAAGGAGACATGATGGCACACCCTTCTTATACAGTATTTCACAAAGAGAAGATCTCCCTTTGGTTAGTTCCAAAATTCCTTCCCATGATTGTTTCTGAGATCTACATCATTATACTTACCTGTATTTTTCCTGAAAACCCATGGTTCTTCCAAAGACAGGAGACGTCACTCCCTCATTGTCAGGCACGCCCTGGCATTCTACCTGCAAAGAACCAAACCCATTAGAAAATTTCTGAGACTCTTTGTTGTCGTAGCAGAAAGCTTGTATGGACAACCCATATCCTCTCAGAGGATTTCTAAGTGGGCTTCAGAATGCATCTTAGACTGCTACGAAGGAACAAACAGAACCCTCCTCCTGGGGGTATTATAGCTCCTCATCCTACAACAGAACCCTCCTCCTGGGGGTATTATAGCTCACCCTATGTGATCACATGTGGCCTTCAGAGCATCCTTATCAGATGTTCCACTACAGGAGATTTGCAGAGCAACAACTTGGAGCTTTGTCAACCTATTCATGACACACTACACTCTAACTCAAGCTGAAACTGCAGATAGCAGCTGTAGGAATGGCAGTACTACAAGCATCTCTGCTACCATCTTCCTCGCACCCTCCTTTCCATCTGAATACTGCTTGCCAGTCACCCACGTGTGCAGTACACATAGGGACCATCACTTGAAGAAGAAATGGAGGGTATTTACTGTAATCTAGGGTGTGGTCTCTATCTGTATTCCACTGCCTACCCTCCTTCCCTTCTGCTTCAGATCCTGTTGGATCGTGGTAAGAAGAGGAACTGGAGAAGCATCGACCCACACTGCCTCTTATACCCTCAGTCAGGAGCATGAGGGAAGCTTCTGCGCATGTATGAGTCAGTGGACGCTGATTTGAAAAATTTTCAGATTCAGACAAATAGCACGCATGCATACACGTGTGGCATAAGATAGAGATCACACTTCACAAAGAACCTCCAGTTACAGTAAGTAATCTCAATTTGTGATCTGACTGCTAAATTACGAAGCAAAAAAAGTCCTCTATTAATCTATGAAATTACCAATTGTAAAACTGCAACCTGTGGACACAGTCAGCCTCTGTTGTTGTAATAATCTTGTATCTTGATTCTTCTGATCTCCATCTAACAACCTCTTTCAACTGAAAATATTTAAAACCTTTCCACTGGGAAAAGAAGCTAAGGAACCCTAATGATCTCTCTAGACAACTGTAAAACCATCATTACATGTGGAGTTGATCCACGTGTAGCAAACATATAGTTAATTAACATGGGATCTTCTGTTATGTCCCCATTTATCTCCTATTATGTTAGAATATAAACATGTTGAGAGAATTAACTTATTCTTGTTAATAGGTTCTCTGACAAGATAAGTTCTCCAGTCAGGTCCATATGAAGAAGTGTGGTTTGAAAAGTAACTAGTAATTATTTCAGAAGCCTTTGAGGAACTGAAATCATTTCAATGATTCACAAGCAGAGAAATAGTACTATAATAGTTGCAGACAGAAACAAAATAGCTGTGTCTTCTGTAATTATATTTGCTAGAAAATTCCTATTACTGAGCAAATTTTACCTCCTTCATTTATTTTGCATTATACATGTTCTCAGCGAGTGTCTTAAATCTGGCAAGATCTGGTATGTTCAGCTTACTGCCCGTGAGATGAAATGGCTTATTTCTTAGCAATATGGTTACTTAAAGAATTGACTTTGTTATGTTTTGATCTTTCACTATTTGACTTATAGATGATATTGAGGGTTTTGAACAAATAAGCACTTCTTAAATCCATACACAGCAGGTTGAACTACAGTATGTTAAAGATATACAGTACCATCATAACTTGTCACCACTGTTAGATTTTATTGTAGGCAAGGTTGATGAAGTCTAAAGAGTTCTGGTTTATTTAGTTCAAAATATATTATGACTGACCATAAAAATATGCAAAATATACGGTATTGCTCTCTTGAATTGAATCTTTCCTTTCATGCCACCTTACATGCTGTGTATTAAAAATGAAGAATATTCAATATCCTCAGAATTTAAATAGCTAAAAGATTTTCTTAACATACCATCAAAGCAACTAAGATACCACAATTTATAGATTGTGTAAATTACCTTTAGTTTGTGTGACTTGATTGAGCTGTGTATGGATTTTGTGAGGGTTTAAAAGAAAACTATATTTGTTTGTATTGACTAGAAGCCTATGTAAATTACATTATGAAAAATCTGATCGGCATACTGACAGAAACCCGTATCAAGAAGAGTACATTTATTTTGGGAGCATCCAATGGTTGGAGCATTTGTTCTATAGGGCTTTATGGGCAATGTAGCTAGTAGATTTCTTGATTATCTGTCTGATTTTCACAATAACTAAAAGGAATACACTTATTCATTTTTTCTTCCTTTATAAAGGAAATCGTTACTGCATAATTATTTTTGCCAGTTTGTATGCATTATAAGTTGTGAATGTAATATATGTAATATGCAGAATGTATTTCTAGCATTGTTTAATAGCAGTATAATTATTCCTATAAAAGCCAATCAGCAGTGAAAAATGCTGTTATGCTTAAGGCATATCTAAATGTAATTAAATCCACATTTAATAGAAAGTTGACTATTATGAAAACGAAAACAAATTATGAAAGTTAGGAGTACTAGAATGTAGATTCACAAGGAAATCGAGACCTCTTTCTTCATATCAGTATTCCCTTTGCCTACCTACTGTTTTCCTACTCCTTGACTCTCCCATTCTTAGAGTTTCCCTTCTTCCTTCCCTGAAACTGTTCCTGTAGTGTCAGATAGCACTATTGTGAGCATTGAGTGTTGAAGCTGATAAAAGGTTTTGAAGGGAAAAGGAAGCAAGCTTATGAGGACAGGGAAGAGACAGAAGATGGGCCCTCCTCATATCGGAGAAATTCTAAGATGTGAGCATGCTTTTGCTTTGTGTTACGCTCAGCGTTTTCAGGCCAGGAGACCCTCGTATGTGAAGTCCATCTGCAATGATGGGTGTTGGTCAAAAATAGTAAGGATTCCTGGTGAGTTCACTGCTGGTACAATTTTATGATTTGTGTTAGGTAATTAGAATACTTGTGGCATAATTTTATAATTTATAGTTAGAAAAATGGGACCAAAAAAATCTCTCATTTACATATTGAAAGTGATTGACTTAAAAGGGTAGAAAGACAAAGCTAAAAGCTGTATAACTTAAGTTTATGATCATTTGAATATAATTTTTTCCCCAAAAGAATAGTTCTAACTGGGGAATGGGACTAAGAAAAAAAATAAAATTGAGCCTTGAATGAAACAATTTCATCTCACCTTGTTATCTTAAAAATAAGATGCAGCTTCTTTTTCTGCCTGTCTTTTTAAAGCTAATATCTATTGATCAGCTGCACAAAGTAATGCTAGTATGCAGTGGTCAGTCAACAGGAATTTCTTCAGTCCAACTTGACATTCACCAAACACTTTCATGTATCCATCTAATTTTTTAAAAGGATCACTTTCACATCAATCCTTTTAGAGATTAGGACATTCTAGTTTAGGCAGTTTAAAAAAAATTGCTGAAGCCTATTTCAGAAAAATACTTTTACTAATACACTAGACTGTGTGTTAAGCATTTTTAAAAAATTACTTATAGTAGTCCTCAGGGAAATTGGATCTGTTTTTAAATATACTGAACATACATGTTTTTAAGTAATATTCTTTCAAAAAAGTAGTATTATGTACATTATCTTTCATGGCTGGAATGATTGCACTATTGCAGTTATCCAGTAAAATGTTTTATTTTGCATGAATTGAACATACATTTTAGATCAAATCATAAACATTATGACTTTGCAATTTACAACAATTCCTACTTGGGCAAAAAAACCACTGGCTTCAGTGGTCAAGACTTCAGGATTCAGAATAGAAGTCAGATGACTTTGAAAACTCTATATTCTAAATATTTTGTAGATTTCAAGATGTGAGGGACTTGAAAGAAAATATATTAAACTGATTATTTAACCCTTCCCCAACTCCTACACCCTGTAATAGTTTTAGCTTTTTTGTGAAAGAGACAAGAGCTTTGTTTATAAATTAAATATCTATTTGTCAAAATATATTTTCCACTAACCAGAACATTCTGTTAATATAATGCACTGTTTCTTCCATTTAATGTAACAATTTTAAAAATGTTAGTATATATTTTTCCCCGAGTGGTAAAAGAGAAACAAAATAATTTAAAAATCAATTAGATCTCTCTTTCATTTAGAAATGTACATATACACTCCTAAGGAGTGCTACTGCTGAATTTTGAGGGTCTGTACTGCAGTGTGTGTATAAATGGTTTTAATCCACCACTTGTTCAATATAGCAAGGACATAGCTGACCATATAACAGGGGTAAAGGATCAAATGTCACTGACATTGTCAAAAACAGACAGCATGATACTACATCAGTACCTCTGTTGACAGATTCAGCTGCTTAAAAAGGAAGCAAAATAGAGATATGTGGAATGTAAAGATAACTGTCTTAAACATCACAGAATTTACTGTAGTGGAAATTGCCTTGAAAAGAAATTCTCAAGAAGTAAAACTGAAATAAGAATTAAGAACCTCTGTGGTGTACATATGTTTCATCAACCAGAAAATGATTAACATGTTTTGTAAATTTTTCAATTTATATTCAAATGTGGATCCTTGTGATCTGTGTCTTCATTAATTAGTCTTTATGCTCTTTAGAATTAGAGCCACCTGCTGCTCTCTAATGTAATTTAATTACTATCAATATATACAGAAGGTAGAGCTCATAAATAGGTAGATCTTTCTGGGCTTGAAAAATGTGCTGAGCACTCAGTAAATAGTGGATTACATCCACTAGCCAGAGGCTGATGTGAAAGATGGTGGAGGGACTACTCTAAATCTCTAATGGTATCAACCCTTATGGAATCCCACCCTACATCTTTAGTAGATATTAAATGTCTTGATCCCTTTGGTGCCTGGAATTCCCCTCCCTCCCCTGCCCCTCTCTGTTCTTCCTTTGTGTGCTGTTGTGAGATGTTTGGGTGAGTGTGTGTTCTTTCTGCGTGCTGTACTGACTCTGTCCAGATATCCCATACAGCAGGCTCCGATCAAATGGCCCAATAAATCCACAGACTCACTTCGTAGCGAAAGAACTTGGTCAGGTTTGTTGTTAACAAAGCATAGGCCTAATGTCCTGGCTCATTGGTTACAGGCACACTAACTCATGTATGTCCCTTGCAACGGACTATCTCAGTTATTGGTGGGACTTTTCATTATATCCAGGCCAGCCAAAGACACTCCCTCTGAGATACCTCTTTATACACCGATACAAACAAGTTATATATTACTCCTGATGTATTTGGGTGCCACCCATTAGCTTGTGCATGTTGGTTCGATCAAAACATCTCTATTCATTATGCTGTCATCCTGACCTTATCTTTAGGATGGGTCAGTCTGTCCCTGTTACCTTTGGGGAATGTGTTTGGTATCAGGGTGTTCTGGTACCACCTTTCTGGAATGTTTTTGTATATATATTTTTATGTCTAGCACTACTTAGGAATGTGTGTTTCTGCAATATCAGCCCTGTTCTTGCCAGATTCTGTGAGCGGGGCCTGCCTCTTGCTCACAACTTAACTTTGCTTTATATCAGCCAAGTTTTGACTACTTTACCTCAGGCCTCATACCAGGCCTCAGATACATGGGCTTATGTTTCAGGCCCTCTTCTTACTACACATACTAGTGCCATTTGGTGGGTACAAGAAAGGCTGTCTATGCAATTGTATCCCCTCATCTAGTCTCTTCGCTGCAGCAGGGTGTTTGGTAGTGGGAGTTCTTAGCTCTCCTATCCCTCTATCAGCCTCTGTTTTGGTCTCTCCTTGTGACAGGAAGTAGATGCAGTGGGAGGAAATTTGATGCAGTTCCTAGGGCTGTAAATAACTCCAGTGAAATACAATACCTGGGTGGTTTGGGTATACTAATTCAGGCCAGGTTTCAAGAGGCTCAGTGACAAAGAAAGGACTTGGGATATAAAAGGTGAGTTTGAATCGACAGAGAGGCCTTCATGATGATTCAATAAATAGACATGACCTTTTGTTTAAGGAGAGGCCAAATCTTGTGGAAGGGCTTGAACCTGCCAGGGTTGTCATATACGGGCAACTTCTTTTGTATGTTTTCTCTGTATGCTTTTGTCCTTAAATGTGCTCTGCTTAGGAAAAGCTGTGTGGTCATTTGTAACTGCTGGTAATAGCTCTTGGAGAGAAAGCAAAGCACAGGGACTGGAGGTAAATCAGACCTGCTTGAGATAATCATAATTCAAGTGCAGGCAGCTGCAGACTAAAACCTAGTCTGGAGAGAGAAGGGATATGTGGTCCTTGCTCACAGAGAGGTGTTGTTTAAAGGCCTGAGACGACATTCTTTGAGCACACCACAAAGAGGATTAAAGGTGACACTTCTCCCCACTGAATAACTCCTCCGTCTGCCTCTGTTGATGTTCAGAGCTTTCCCACGTAGCTGTAGCTTGATAAACCTGTGATCATGATCAGACGCCCTGGAGCAGCGTGTCTACAGACTCAGTTAAATAGCAGTGCATCCATTCACATTCTGTTTATATGTGGTGGGTTGTTTTGTTTCTTTGTTTGTTTGTTTTGCAACCAGTAAAGAGCTACAAACATGCACACTCCTATCTATCTATCTATCTATCTATCTATCTATCTATCTATCTATCTATCTATCTATCTATCTATCTATCTATCTATCTATCTATCTATCTATCTAATATGTGTGTGTATATGTATATGTATATATATGTGTGTGAGTGTGTATGTATATATAAATTCAAGCTTAGATCCTGAAAATGTGATGTACTAGGTCCTCCCACTTTTCAAGAGAAGTCTCCTGCTTAGAGGGGCTGGGTAAATCAATGGTTTTTTCAGCTGTATGAACTCTCTTTTACTACTTATATATACTCAACTGATTCACAGTAGCTCTTTTGAACTATTATAAAGTGTTTTAAAGCATTCTTCAAAGAGCTATAGTCTTGTCAATGAGTACAGATCTAATTTGGAAATCTGCTTTAAAGCTATTCATATTCTGTTTCTTTTCGCTCCAAGCAGTAAATACAGTGGTGTGAGAAATGTGTACAAGCAATCCTAAAATTATAGCTAATTATATTTGTCCCATCCTTAAGCAATTAACCTCCACCCTCCAAAAATATCCTCCTTTTTTCAGTATCTCCATTGCATCTGCAAACTGCCTGCTGGATTTTTGAAGTACAAGGCTACTAGAAGACGCCTAGAAATTTAAATAATAAATAAATGAATGAAGCAAATTTTGAATGGTTACTGTATATTTCAATATTGAAAATAACCATATGCATTGTATAACAGTGTAACTGAAGGAAGACTCTTAGTCTGAGACTGAATATTGATTTTTGCACATCACTGCTTTCTGAGGTCCCTACTTACAAAACATTTATATGTCCCTTCTGATTGAAAGATTATGGGAATTGGCACCATATGAAAATGCAAACTAAATCTAGAATGCAAAAATTCACTACTTTTTGCCTAATTTGTGGATCAGACAATGATTTTTATCTCTTCTACATGGTATAGATATTATTTTCACTATTAAAATATACATGTTCATCAGACTTTCCACTCAAGAATTTATAAAATATTTTCATATTATTCCTTTTTATCTTGGGTGTATTATTTTTGATATACAGTTCTCTCTGATGACATTGCTGTCACAGATTCCAGTGACTGGAGTTAGCATATTGTGCCTCGCAGACCTTAAAATTCTTGAATGCAGGTAGCCTTTGGATGTGGCCACATACCACCATAGAATCGTAGGACGAAGAGACCTCGAGAGGTCATCTAGTCCAGTCCCCTGCACTCATGGCAAGGCTAAGTATTATCTAGACCATCCCTGACAGGTTTTTCACAGAATATCAGGGTTGGAAGGCACCTCAGGAAGTCATCTAGTCCAACCCCCATTCCAAGCAGGACCAATCCCCAGGTTAGACACTTTTGTCTGACCTGATCTTAAAAATCTCCAGTGATGGAGATTCAACAACCTCCTGGGCAGTTTATTCTAGTGATTAACCACCCTGACAGTTAGGAAGTTTTTCCTAATGTCCAGCCTAAACCACCCTTGCTGCAGTTTAAGCCCCTTGCTTTTTCTCCTATCCTCAGAGGTTAAGGAGAACAACTTTCCCCCTCCTCCTTGTAACAACCTTTTTCCCTTCTCAGTCTTCTTCTCCAGGCTAAACACACTCAATTTTTTCCATCTTCCCTCATCCATCATGCTTTCCAGACCTTTAATCATTATTGTTGCACTTCTCTGGACTTAGTCCAATTTGTCCATGTCTTTCCTGAAATGTGGTGCCCAGAACTGGACACAATACTCCAACTGAGGCCCAGTCAGCTCAGCTCAGAGCAGAGCAGAAGAATTACTTCTTATGTCTTGCTTACATCACTCCTGCTAGTACATCCCAGAATGATGTTTGCTTTTTTTGCAATAGTGTTACACTGTGACTCATATTTAGCTTGTGATCCACTGTGACCCCCAGATCCCTTTCTGCAGTACTCTTTTGTAGGCAGTCATTTCCCATTTTGTATGTGTGCAACCGATTGTTCCTTTCTAAATGGAGTACACTTTGCATTTGCCCTTAGTGAATTTCATCCTGTTTACTTCAGACCATTTCTCCTGTTTGTCCAGCTCATTTTGAATTTTAATCCTATCCTCCAAACACTGGCAACCCTTCCTTATGGCATCCTTATGGCATCATCCATAAACTTTGTAAGTGTACTGTCTATGCCATTATCTAACTCATTGATGAAGATATTGAACAGAACCGCACCGAGCACCGATCCCTGTGGGACCCCGCTCGATATGTGTGAACCACTGATAACTACTCTCTGGGAATGATTTTCCAATCTGTTATGCACCCACCTTTATAGTATCTCCATCTAGGTTGTATTTCATTAGTTTGTTTATGACAGTCATACAAGATAGTATCAAAAGCCTTACTAAAGTCAAGATAAACCACATCTACCAGTTCCCCCCATCCACAAGGCTTGTTACCCTGTCAAAGAAAGCTGTTAGGTTGATTTGATATGATTTTTTCTTGTGCTGACTGTTACTTATAACTTTATTATCTTCTAGGTGTTTGCAAAGTGATTGCTTAATTATTTGCTCCAATATCTTTCCAGGTACTGAAGTTATTAAGCTGACTAGTCTGTAATTCCCTGGTTTGTCCTTATTTGCCTTTTTATAGATGGGCACTATATTTGTCCTTTTCCAGTCCTCTGGAATCCCTCCTGTCTTCCATGACATCTCAAAGATAATCACTAATGGCTCAGTTATCTCCTCAGTCAGCTCCTTGAGTATTCTAGGATGTATTTCACTACGCCATGGTGACTTGAAGACACCTAACTTGTCTAAGTAACTTTTAACTTGTTCTTTCCCATCTCATTTTCACTGGCATTTACTATGTTAGGTGTCCAATTGTTACTAATCTTCTTGGTGAAAACTGAAACAAAAAAGTTATTTTCTGTTGTTGTTTTTTGTTTTTTTTTACCTCTCATTGAGTAATGGGCCTACTCTGTTATTGGTCTTCCTCTTGCTTCTAATAGATTTGTAGAATATTTTCTTATTACACTTTGTCTCTAGCTTGTTTAATCTTGGTTTGTGCCTTGGCCTTTCTAATTTTTTCCCTACATCTTCGTATTATTTGTTTATCTTCATCCTTTGTAATTTGATCTAGTTTCCATTTTTGTAGAACTCTTTTTCGAAATTCAGATAATTGAAAATCTGATTAAGCCAGAGTGGTCTTTTGCCATACCTACTGTTTTTCCTATACAGTGGGCTATTTTGCTCTTTGAAAAACTGCCAACTCTCTTGAACTGTTTTTCCCCTTAAACTTGCTTCCCATGGGATCTTACCTACCAACTCCCTTAGTTTGCTAAAGTCTGTCTTCTTGAAATCCATTATCTTTATTGTAATGTGTTCTCTTCTACCATTCCTTAGAATCATGAACTCTACCATTTCATGATCCCTTTCACTTAAGCAGCCTTCAGTTTTCAAATTCTCAACCAGATCCTCCCTATTTGTCAAAAATCAGATCTAGAACAGCCACTCCCCCAGTAGCTTTCTCCACCTTCTAAAATAAAAAATTGTCTCCAATACATTCCAAGGATTTATTGGATAATTTGTGTTCTGCTGTATTTTTCCAATAGATGTCTGAGTAGTTGAAGTCCCCCATTACCACCAAGTGCTGTGCTTTGGATGATTTTGTTTGTGGTTTAAAAAAAGCCTCAACCAACTCTTCTTTCTGGTTAGATAGATGGTCTATAATAGACTCCTACCAAGACATCACCCCCCCTTATGTACCCCTTTTTTCCCTACCAAGAGGCTTTAAAGAAGTCTGTCTCCTATTTCCATTTCAACCTCAGTCCAAGTGTATACATTTTTAATATATAAGACAGCACTTCCTCCCTTTTTTCCCTGCCTGTCCTTCCTGAGCAAGCTGTACCCTTTCATACCAATATTCCAGTTATGTGTATCTGTGATGCCAACTATGTCATAGTTGTATTTATTAACAAGCATTTCAAGTTCTTCCTGGTTATTCCCCATACTTCTTGCATTGGGATACAGACATCTAAGATACTGATTTGTTTCCTCCCCTATGTTCTCGTCTCTCCCTTATTGCTGCAATAATGGCCCATTCTCCCTCTTCCCCACCCCACCCCAGATTCTGACTCTTCCCCCCAGATCCCCATGTTTTTTACTTGCCTGTGGGCTTTTGTCACCTTCCCCTTTCGAACCTAGTTTAAAGCCCTCCTCACTAGGTTAGCCAGTCTGTATCCAAATATGCTCTTCCCCTCCCTCAGTATGTGAACTGGTGGATCCCATCTCTGGGTGGATCCCACCTCTGCTTAGCCGCCCTTATTCCTGGAACAGCATCCTGTGATCAGGTAAGCCGAAGCTCTCCTGGAGACATCTTTGCAGCCAGGCATTCATCTCCAGGATGGTCTGTCTCTCTCACGTACACAAAAAGACTTGTCAAGATTTAAAAAGGTCTGTTGCCCCTTCATCCTTCAGTCTTTGTCTGATCCAAGAAGATTCAAAAAGTGGGGGGAGGAGGGAAGGTAAATATGAATCTATTAATGAAATATCAACTCTTAGGCTTTGTCTATATGAGGCTTGAAAGTGTGGTAAACTGCTGTTGCTTATAGTGAAAGCCTGTTGTGTGATATACACTGCCTAAATCCATGCACTTCACCCATTTTAACACATGGATTACATCTGTTGCTTGTATAGTTAGCTTGTTGGCGGTTCCTGGGACAAGAGTTCTTTTTTCGCTCCAACTGTGATCCAGTTCAATCTGCCACACCACTTACTCAGCATGTATGGAAAGCTGGAGATAATGAGCAATAGTAATCCATCTGAGGAAGAAGGCCTTGTCTTAAATTTAAGAAAGGATTATAAGCAAATTCTTCTAAATTTGGTCGTAGTTTCAAGAGAGTAATGGTGAGTAAAAATATGTATCAATCTCCATGTGCCCACTGTAAATCTCAGGAATGCAAATATTTATCTGGGCAGGCTGTGGAAGTTGCCATAGCTGTAGGTGTGAACTGGCTTTAAGGCTCTTTGATACTGGAAAAGCTGCCTGCAAATTATAGGTCTGAATTCAAAGGACAGTGTGTTTGGTCAGACCCTACAGATACTGTCTTTGATGGCTTCTAGAAAGACTAGTCTTATCAAAACCCCATCAAACTCATGTCTTCAACCTTTTCCCAAAACCCTGTAAATAGATTATTTTTTGGTATGCTCTAAAAGTCAATGTATTTGGTCTGCTTCAGACTAAGGAGAGGAGCA
Source organism: Gopherus evgoodei (assembly GCF_007399415.2). Classification (NCBI taxonomy): domain Eukaryota; kingdom Metazoa; phylum Chordata; order Testudines; family Testudinidae; genus Gopherus; species Gopherus evgoodei. The sequence continues at coordinate 116,541,279 of NC_044327.1, read as the reverse complement.
AGTTCCAGAGTCAAGGGACCCATTTGGAAAACACTCTACCAGCAACTTCCTTTCTTCTATACTGAATGAGCTTCAGTTTACAGTTATCTCTTAAGTTGGCATGTATCAGGTCATTCAGGGCTTTATATGCTAAAAAAAATCACTTAAACTTCACCTAGAAAATGACAGGCAGCCAACATAGAGCATGTAACATTGATATTGTGTGCTCTGATGGAATACACCAGTTGCTAAGGAAGATGCTGCATTCTGTACCACCTTTTGTTTTTTTAATGGATTTAAGATGGTGTAGCTCCATGTCGAGCACACTGCACTAGGTTGATTTTGAGGTGACAAAAGCATGGATTGCAGTAGCTGCATCTGAAAGAAAAGGTGGCATCCTCCTGGCTATTTTCAGATGGGGAGGGGGAAACCATCCTGGATATTTCTATAATATTGGTTAAAAGTAACAGGGCGTCCAAACATTACTTCTAAGTTGCAACACAGTGCCAGTGACAAACTTCATAAATCAAGAGAGTAGATAGTATCTCCTTCGCGTCCTTCCTTCACTATTACAATAATTTTGACTCAATGTCTTACGGGAAATAACTGTCCTGAGAGAGTCATTTTAAAAAAAAAATGGTAACAGCATGGAATAGCCATGTCATTGGGAGCTCCTCTGCAAAGTAGTTAAAAAGGGAAGTAGGGACTCTTGGTTATTCCCTTTCATGTTGAAATACAAAGTACCACCTTTCTTAGCCAGGGTTATCAACAAACAAAACTCTGAGTAATGTGCTGGTGGCATGAGTCCAAGAATGTGACAATTACAGCTTATACCTTTAGTAAAGAATTGCAGGTAGGTAATTGGGCCAATATTATCTAACTGAGGAGCCTATACTTAGGCATCTGAAACCAAATTTAGGCATTTAAATAAGTGATCTAATTTTCAGAACTATTGAGCGCTTTCAGCTCTCTTCACTTGAGTGGGATTTGTGAGTTGTCAGTGCTTCTGAAAATGAGGCTGCTTTTATTAATTACTTAAATATGGCTTTAGGAGTGGAATTGTAGGCAACTAGACTTGAAAATGTGATGTTTAACTTTTTCCCCTTAGCGTGTAAACCTAGCATCCTGATTTAATTTACAAGTCAAGGTTTGCTACTACTAATATTATGAATACCTCAAAGTATTACAAAGAATGAATTCTGTTTAGTTTTAGAAAAGTGTAATGCTATTTTTAGAATACCAATACTGTCACTATACCAACATGAAATATGGTAAGTGCCATTTTTATTGCAGTGCTGATAACTGTAATATCAAAATGCCACCTCTCTTGGTTTCTTCTGTATTCCTTCAGCTGTGCAACCCAGCATGCTGCAGCTGCACATTGGTGTGATGCACTTAGGGACTCTTCTGCAGTAACTTCCCAATCACTTTATGGTCAGCATGTTTACAGTCTTTCAATCTAGTAGATAATTATTTGTATTTCATTTTCCTCTTGTTTTTCTGTCTTGCTTTGAGGCTTGGAATAGTAAATTAATATACCTTAAGATGCTTTATTAATCCAAATATTTCTGTAATTTTTTAAAGTCCTTTCTGCATGTTTGCACTGATCTGTATTAGTTTACTTCTCATGGTTTACTAAACTCTGCATTTTTTATTTTTTACTATCCTAAGATTCTTTATAAAAATAACAGTATCCTCAAGATACCGTACTTAATCTCCTTGATGACATGGTAAATGAAAACTAAATACATTCAAATGCTATAGGAACATTTTGGGTTTGCCCTACAAATCTGTCCCTCTTTTATTTGAACTCAGAAGTGCACTGCAGTGATATACAGCATTAAACTTAACTTAGTCATCTTCTTTCTGCAATTTAGTGGCAATAAATACAACATAAAAATAAACCTTTACTAGTTTGAGCGAACCAATATGCATGAGTATCACAAAAAGCACCTTTGTTCTCTGACACTCAAAAACCCAAGTTACCTTACTGAATTGATCATATTAGACTCCCTCAGAGTTCCTAATATCTCACCATCCAGAATATGAAGGTAAAATAACTCAGAACTTACACACAGTAGTAAAAGAGAGAGAATTGTACCTGTAGTAAATACTAAGGACTTGTGTGCAATTTATCAACAGAATTGTAGCAGCGTAATTATACCATTGTATTTGTGCTGGTATAACTCCCTATGTGGAAACACTCGTATTCCAAAATAATGATTTTTTTTTCTGGTATAACTTAGACTGCTGTTGATTTCTGGAATAAGAGCATCCACATGGAGACTTATATCAGCATGGCTATAACATTATAATTAGACCAGCATAGTTCTATAGGTAAATTTCCCTGTGTAAAGAGGAAAAAACCTTTAGATAAAAAAAAGATGCTCTTTACACCACACTACAGACTGTGATCAGTGATAGCACAGCAGAGTATATTACGTTGATTTTAAACTCACGTATGTATAATAAGAGTGTATAACAGACATTTCATTGACAAAAATTTGTTAGCATGCATTTGGGATAACCATATTATTCATTAGTTCCAAAAACTATTTATTAATGGTGGGCAGGTTCACCACATATTCATGATGTATTCAGTACATGCTGCTTTTTACAGAGGGCTAATTTTCATGGAGTTGAAAAACATTCTGTCTGGATGCTTTTTTTATTATTCCTCCACCTGTGCTTAGTTCCTATGAATTCAGTAGCGTAGGCCTCAAAAGGAAAAAAATCAATTAGACATAAAATGCCATTTCAACACATAACTGTATGTCGTAAGGTCTGTTGTATCCAAAATTCTAGAAATCTGGGACTCACCTTTACTGTTACTATACATTTCTATACATCTTGTATTGTAAAAAAATCTGACTATAGGACCCTAGGCTTGTCACTGGGCCAAAACTGAATATTGCCTGTCTTGTACAATAAACCAGTATAATTATGGATGAGGGGGGGATTCCAAATTTAGGAAGAAAAGAGTCTGTTTCTCTTGAAGGATGTTTTTCTGCCCAAATAAATACATAAAATAGAACAGGCGTTTGGAATGTTGATATAACTGCAAGACAGGATAACTAAAAGCATGATCCAAAACTTATTAAAGAAATAGGAATCTTTACATTGACTTCAATGGACTCTGAGTCAGGCCCTGAATTGGCAGAATTTAGGTTAGGTAGCCAAACATGCCATTTAACATATGTCACTATCCTTTATCATACTGCATTTGTGGCCTATATGTATATTGAGATACAAATATATAATTATGATATTATGGAGGTGTGTAGATGGAAAAAGAGAGGCTAGGCTTAAGCCTGAATCCAAACCCTGGGCTTACATTGCCATATAGACATACCCAGAGACACTGGGACTTGGAAACTGAGCTCTTCTTTCTCCTGCTTCCCAAAATGTTGGTCTCACTAACTCAATATTTAAAATAACTAAGCAATTGCAAATTAAGAGCTAGATCGGGGTAGACAACCTATGGCACGGGTGCCAAAGGCGGCACACGAGCTGATTTTCAGTGGCACTCACACTACCCGAGTCCTGGCCACCAGTCCAGGGGGCTCTGCAATTTAATTTAATTTTAAATGAAGCATCTTAAACATTCTGAAACCTTATTTACTTTACATACAACTATAGTTTAGTTATATATTATAGACTTATAGAAAGAGACCTTCTAAAAGATTAAAATGTATTATTGGCACACAAAACCTTAAATCAGAGTGAATAAATGAAGACTTGGCACACCACTTCTGAAACGTTGCCGACCCCTGATCTAGATTCTTAAGGTAAGACATGGTTAGTTAAAGCACATGAACAACCTTAACTCTACCCTATAGGTGTCACAGGGAGAAAAAATGTGACCTCTTTAAAAAACCTGTAAAAACTAATATGGGGTTACAAATACTAAAATGCCTGAATCATCATCATACAGTTATTCCATTACATCACTTGTGGTTAAAGTGAAAGTTGTTTGGGTATCTTATCATAAACTTACTTCTGAATTTCCTGGATTTTATGTTTGGTTTGGTTATAATTGCAGCATCCATGTAACATTTTTTATCTCTCTGTTACTAGTACTTAGTCTCAACTTTAATTTCATTTAATTGTAGGTTTTTGTCTGGGAATTTATAATATTTTTTAGGTTTTTCTAGGTAACTTGGAGTCTGGGTTTTGTAAATGTTTCCCTTATTAACCCATAGAAAAAGTTCTGTGTTCAGATATTGATATACAAGGGCTTATAAATTGAGCAGCCTACAAACCAATTTTAAAAGTGACCTATTAAATTTGATCTTTTCTTTTCTATATTAATTTTCAGATATTTTACTTAGTTGAACAAAAGTGATATTTGGAACGAAAACAGTGAATATTTGTTTCCATTGCCTTGAAGCCACTTTCATTTTAAAGAGTAGTAGAAAACTAAAGATTTAGAATTTACAGTAATATAGTAGTTTTGAATCCATTTAATAAGATAGCTTATGTAAGCTTATCTTTGAGGAAACTGAGTCAGGGCTTCAGGTGGATTCCTGGGAGGTGAACATTGAAGAGTCATTCAGATTCTAGTAATTTTTTGACACGTGCCAGGAGAGGTCAAGCTGCTTAAAGCAAGGATGCCTGCCTATGCCTTTGTGGTAGGGATGAATTCCTCTGGGATTGGCTGGTGATGACTACTGCAAGAGCAACCTGAAGCACTTTCAAAAATATTTCCAATTTTTATTGAACTAACCTTCACCACAGCACCTCAGTTTAGCTGTGTGTGTTCTGATGTGCATTTCATTCCGAGGCTGCCATCTTGCATAGGTTGGCACAGGCTGCAATTCAGACCTCCTTGGATTTCATTGTATATTAGCAGTAGTTTCTGCAAGATGGAGAAGTGATGCCAATGAGTGCAAAGGGAAATTCATGAAACAGAATCGCCAACCCTTGTCTCATAATAATGCCTTCAGAATTATTTTGTGTGTGTATATGTGTTATGTTGTGGGTTGATTTTCTTTGTTGGAAAGAGGAAAAAGAGGGGTTGAAGGAATAATTAATACAGTAAAAGCTGTGTTATCCAGCCCTGTACCACCTGGAAAGCTCTATAAACTGGCTTTTCTAATCTTCATAGAAAGTCTGTTTTATAGTCCGGTTGGTGCGGAGCATGCAGGCTCCCTGCCTGGCTCCACGTGGCTCCCAGGAAGCAATGACTTGTCTCTGCTGCTCCTAGGTGGAGGAACAGACATGAGGGTTTGGAGTGTGGGAGGGGTTATGGGGCTGGGGGCGTGGGAGGGAGTGTGGATCATGGGCTCTGGAAGGGAGTTTGCGTGTGGGAGGAGGCTGGGGGCAGGAGGTTGGGGTGTGGGAGAGGTTTGAGGGTGCTGGATCCGGGGGGTACTCACCTTGTGCAGCTCTCCACAAGCGGTGACCTGTCCTGGCTGCTCCTTGGCGGAGGCTCAGCAGGCAGCTCTGTGCGCTGGCACTGCCCACGCAACTCCTATTGACCACGGTTCCTGGCCAGTGGGACCTGCAAAGCCAGTGCTCAGGGCAGGGCAGGGGCAACATGCAGAGCCGCCTGGCATTCCTCAACATAAAAGCAGCTGGGACGGGTCGCAGCTTGCGTGGAGCTGCGCAAGGTGAGCACCCCCGGATCTAACCTCTTCCGCACTCCAACCCCCTGCCCCAAGCCTCCAGCATCCAAACTCCCTCCCAGAGTCCACGCCCTGCACCCCAACCCCACACCTCCTCCCACACCCAAACTCTTACTTAACTGGCATTTTTCACTTACCGCCCCTCCCCATTCCCTCAGATAACAAAGCCTTTACTGTACTTTTATCAGGTGAGTGTTTTTCCTCCATTATTCCTTTGAGGCCCGTATGATAGGTAATATGCCTATGTGTGCTGTGATGGATTAGTAGTTGTTGTAATCCCATTTGTGAATATATGACCAGTTCTCCTACAGATTGCATTGGCTCTGTCTGTGTATCCGTAGTTCATTTTCATGTGCAACTGTTCGTTTAAAAATTGTTTGAATCCCACATAGAAATCTCTCTGTTTACTGTCATGTAAACATCCTTGACAAAATCAAGGGAAACATATGTACTATGAAGCTTCACTTTTTTTATTGAGCCTGGAAGGCTTTTTATATAATTTCTATGGTTTTCATAGGATGTCTTCTATCTCTTTAAGCTTAAGCTAGGGCACATGTATCACTCAACTCATTCATGTAAAATGGACCCAAGCTGGCTATTTTATGGTCCTTGAAGGTCAGAGTTCGCTGCTGCTGTCAGAAACCTCAGACTTTTCCTTTCATCGGCATTTCTGTTGTGTGTGACAGCTTGTATTGCTGTATAAAAGGAGTTGCAAAAATGGAAAACTAAATGAGATATTAAATAATTAAAGATATTTACAGTATTAAAGGGAAATTGCAATTTATTCTTTTTTTAAAAAACTATAAATATTAAAAATTAAAGAAACCAAAATCTGTCATCTTCCCTGTGTGCTGATGTAGCCGAAAACAAGAGAAATATAGCCGACAACAAGAGAAATATTGGGTAACATTTTAATGCATGAAAGAGGCTGGAGACCTGTGAGTCATTTGCAGATAAATTTTATTATGTTTTCAACACATTTTTCTAATGCTGTGTTTGCATTAAAGCAATGCTAAATTAATAAAATATATTTTCTACACAATTACTGGTTTATAGTAGAACATACTGTAAAATAGTGCACTCAAATACTTAGTAACAATTATGGACTTTAACATCAGGCATTACTTACATAAGTGCTCCTTACTCAAAGAAGTAGCTATGTTGAAGTGGATAAAACTTGCATTATTGCCCCCAATCTCAGTAGACTTCCTTCCCGGAAGACAAGTAATAGTAAAATGGCAGCAGTGGAGGTATCTTAGAATTTTTTAGTTATGGAAATAGCCACAACATTCTGAGAGACAAGGTGGGTGAGGTAATATCTTTTATTGCACCAGCTTCTGTTAGTGGTCGATTTTTTTCCTGTTGGTGGTTGATGAGAGCCAAGTGTTGGTGTTCTCCATTTGAGAAGATTCATGTTTTCCATGTGGATCAGGAGGAAGAGCCAGGTAGTAAAGGATCAGCATAGAATGGCTACACGAGCAATCTTACAGCAGCATAGCTGCATTGGTACAGCTGTGCCGCAGTAAGATGACTAGTGTATATAAGGCCTTTGTAATAGTGTGAGGACTCACCCCTGCAGCGCCTCCTGCTGGTCATCCAGGGAATTAGCATTTTGCAGCCTATGGAGTACCCTTTGCGGGCCAGTGTTTCGCCTGGCCACTGGCCCCCATGTCCCTCCTGGACCCAGTGCCCCTTGTCTTTGGGTGCTGCTGCCCCCTGGCAGTACACCTGCTCTCTGGGTCTCCCCACCCAGGGGAACCGCTGCCCACTATCCCCACCTCGTCTCAGTCTTGGGCCACTGCTAGTCACAATCTAGCCCGCGCTCACTGGGACAGACTGCAGTATGATTTCCACTCATCACAGGCAAGGGCGGTTTGGACTGGCTGCCTCTGCCTACCCTGGGCTGCAGCCTTGCACCCTAGTTCCTTTCTGGCCTTTGACAAAGCCACAGCCTGGGACTTTTCAGGGCAAGAGCTCCCTTGCCCTATTCCCCAGCTCTGCTCCCCTCAGGTACTCTGTTCAGCTTCCCAGCAGCCATACCCTTCTCCCTCTAGAGACAGAGCGAGACTGACTCTGCTCCTGGCCCACTGCCCTCTTATAAGGGCCAGCTGAGCCCTGACTGGGGCATGGCCACAGCTGAGCCTGCTTCCCCAATCAGCCTGGGAACTGCTTGCTCCCAGCCTCAGCCCTCTCCTGGGCTGTTTTAAGCCCTTTAAGGCCAAAGCGAGTGACCACCCAGCTACAGCCTTCTATTACCTCACCCACCTTATCTTTGTCTTTTATTGGGTGAACTTCTGTTGGTGAGAGAGACAAGCTTTCAAACCACACAGAGCTCTTCTTCAGTTCTAGGAAAGGTACTCCAAGCATCACAGCTAAATGCAAGATGGAACAGACTGTTTAGAATAAGTAGTTAGCATATATTGTAAGGGACCATTCATGGTAGAGTGGCCCATTAACACCTCTGCAGTCATAGGAGAAAAAAAAGGGGGGGCAGGGTTAGTGGGATAAAAACATGTTAGAGCAGGCAGCGGGGTTTCCCTTTCCGAAAAGCCTAGACTGCTTTTGGAGGTGAGAGAGAACTCACAGAAGTGATTATTTCTATGTTCCTTGATAGCTCTCAGTCTAGACAAGAGGTAGGACAATGGAGCTAGTATTGGGAGATGGCGTTGGCATCATACCCATGACAGAAGATGCTATGGTCACTACATTTAAAATAATAAGAGTATTGACTACAAGTTACGTAGTATAGAAAGTAAATGTGTTATAACTGAATGATAACTCTTGCCGAGGGCTTGTCTACACTGGCAATTTACAGCGCTGCAACTTTCTCGCTCAGGGGCATGAACCCCCCTCTACCCCCCCGAGCGCAGCAAGTTGCAGTGCTGTAAAGTGCCAGTGTAAACAGCGCACCGTGCCTCTTGTGAAGATGGTTTTTCTAGAGCACTGGGAAAGCTCTCTCCCAGCGCTCTGCCATGACTACACAAGTCATGTTAAAATGCTTTAGTGTTGTCAGTGTAGACTAGCCCTTAATGTTAACTTTTGGTGATACTGTATTAAGCCAAACCCCAGCAGAAACTGAATGTGTTTTAGAGGATGAGATTTTTGGTTTAAAAAAAATATTGGCTACAAACTGTCTGTTAGAACAAAATTTTAAAAAGAGAGGAGTGAATAGGAGAAGTGTAAAGATAAATATTTAATCTTGTTCTTACATAATGTGTCCTGCAGTTCACTGCTAATGTGTTTTAGAGATTCTGGACCCAGGTTATCATTGCAGTATTCTCATGTTTAGTTAACAATTTATTGTTGTAATATTTTTAGATTATGATAGCTCTGTATGCAATTAATGATATAGAATGAAAGAAAATAACTGTTAAACTTGTATGTGGACTTTATTGAAGGAAATGGCACTACAAACTAGGATTTTATATACTACAACTACAAATGACTGAGAGTACACTGGAGATAAATAATGGAAGAATCTTCTGTGCCTTATTTTTGGGGATTCCTCTATATATCATGAGTGTAGTTTTGGATTTACTGTTAGCTTGCATTGTGTATTGCATTATGGGACATATTCTGCCCACAGATGCTCTTAATACATGGCTTCTGTTTAAGTCTCTGGACATAGTTTGGCCCTGGGACAGCAGTCTTTTCTGCTTATTGATCTATAAATGATCCTCAGTTGTATATAAATGGAATTTACTGTTCTTATGCACATAATTGCATTAAAAATTATTTTGCAAATTCAAGCACTCAAAAATAGGAGATTCCAGATTTATAATTGCTTGCACAGCATTAATTCTGTATCCTTATACATCCATCCTGTGCACTGAATTAGGTCAGGATTTTGTGGTAAAAAAATATTATGAGATCATGTAATTAAAGAATGTATCCTAACGCATTTGCACAAGGGACAAAATTAAGGTTGCACAAGCAATTATAAATCTGGAATTTTCTAATTTTTGCATGCTTGACTTTTCAAAATAACTTTAAAAAACTTTTTAATATGTAAATTTAGAATTTAATTCATAATCGATCAATTTTGAAGCCTGACCCTTCATCACTGCAGCACAGACCACTAGCACTTGAGGACTGTTAGTCAACAGCAGGACAAGGCTGCTATCCCAGAGAGAGGTTGGACCAATGGTTCCAGTGATTGGGAAGCAGCTCAGCCTGGCCCTGCATGTTTTTTTTTCCCCTCATCTTCTCCCCATAGGATTCAGGAGGTGGATTTCCTTGCCCCCTACCAAACCCCTAAAGGTATGGGTGGGCTGTTAGGTCCAGGCTTAGTTAGGGAGAGTCTGGCTCCTCTCTCTCCCCTTCTCACCCCACTCTTTGAGAGCTGAAGGAGCTCCAGCCCCACGTGCCCCGGGGGAATTGGGCTGCTGAGGCCTGGCACTGGGTCCAGGAGATATTTATTGGTGTGAATTGGCCCAGTTCCTGCCTCGAGTGACTCCTCCAGAGTGGGTCATAGACTATTGGGATTTTGTGCTGGGTCTGGAGTGGGAGTCCTCAGCTCCCTTTCCCTTTATGCACACCTCTCTCATTATAGCTGCTCTGGCAGCTCCCAGACATTGTGAGTATAGCTTAGTGCTGTGATGGCAGCCAGCATGAGCCCAGCCTTAGAATATCCGTCTATTAATTGCCATGCTCCCAAAAATTTGCTGAGGAATGCAAACAAAAGAAAGGAAATGGTGAATTTTAACAATTTATACCTCAGCAAAGCTGAGTGGAATTACATGGGACCAAAAAAAAAAGGCACTTCTGTAGCCTGAAAGTATTTCCCCTGCTGAATATCAAAAGCCTACTTCAAACAATGGAGATGTGAGACCTTCTCAAAGAAAAGGCTGCAATAATACTATATAATGGAAATTGTTAGGCCACCTAAATCTAGCAACCTATTCTGCCTGCAATACGTTTCTGTATCCATATGGTTAGTGTTTGGGTGGTGGAGTTTTAAAAGACCTTGGCTTAGGTTGTGTGGGAAATAAATTCCATCTGTTTCTACCAAATGGAAATGGAATGAGGCAATTAATGGGAAAACTTCAATTGCTGAACACTACTTGCATGCCCTATGTGGTTTTGTGAAGGAAGCTCATCCACAAGTGAGTAGTACCAAGTAAACAAGTTCTCTTCCCAATAAGACACATTAATGATCTATCTGGGTGCATGACGATATACCAACTCCCCATGGGCAAAATAAGGGTTAAAGAACCATTTTTGGACCAGGAAGCCATGCCCCTTCACTCCTGCTGAGCATGCTCCTGGTGGAGGGAGCATTCAAAAGGAAGCAGTTCAGCTCAGTCTGGGCTGACTGAGGAGGAGAGCAGTTGAGTGTGACAGCCTCCTGCCAGGAAGCTGCTGAGACTCTAAACTGCCAGGATTGAGCCTGAAGCCAGCCAACCACTGGAGCCAAGAGGGATGACTTAGGGAAGCCAACAGAGGAGCCGCTAGAGACTAAACTGAAAGGACACAAGAGACACTCTACGTCCAACCCTGGAGACATCACCAGAGTGACTGAGATAAGGGTAGGAAGCAACCCAGAGAACACGCTTGTGGGTATTGGGACTTGAACGTGTCCATGTCAGGGTAACTTGTTTTGAAGGGCCCTGGGTCAGAACCCAGTGGAGTAGGGCAGGTTTGGGTCCCCAACTCTCCCCACTCTTGCCACTGGGTGACCCTTTCCCTGATATTGTTGCTAGTGAAACATCCCCTTTGAACTCTCACAACTAGGCATTATGCTCTGGAGTATCACCATTAGACAATACTGCTGGCCCAGGGCACCCAGCCAACTCCCAAAGGGTGAGCAGTTGGAAAAACAGAAATGTATGCAATCTACAGATTCTGAGTTCTTATACTTGACATAGCACCAATGGATAAATATTTTACTAAAGAGACAAGAAAAAAAATAATGCTAACTTAACATCAGAAGCCTGAGGACACTTTAAAAAAAAGAAGAAGAATAAACACAGAATATGCTAGATTAAAGGTTCACATACAGGTTTGAATTTGTTTTCCAAACCACACTTGGCTTTTGAATCATGTTCAGTATTAGGCCTTAGAGGCATAGTCTCCTGATTGCTTAGTTTTAATCTTTGAACACGTTTCATATTGAAATTCAGTTTAAACAGAAACAATGTGGAAATAAAGTATCATTATTTAGAAAATAGTTGAAATTGATAAAAAAGGAAAATTGAACAATGGTATAAAATAAACCTACATGAAGGAATAACCTTCAGAATGAACTTTCAAAATTTGGCCTCTGGTGAGCTGTGTGATATTACTTCAGTGATGGAAATAAATTACATATACTGTGGCATACTATTATATATATTCTGTATTACATGGATTGCCCTTATAATTGATCACAACCTGTATGAAAAAAGGTGTAATTCACAAGAGTAATGACAGCAATGTCTCATATTTCAGAGGTTTTTACATCACACTTGTGAATTATGGCTTCTAGTGTGCACACCCAGATAAAGGGGGAAAAAGGGATTTTAAAAAAACAGGCTGTTGGCCAGCTGCGGCTTTCTTTAGGCCTTGCGCAACATGCCCAGCATTCAGAATACACCATGTATTCTGAAATACTATGCATAGCATGTTGTGCGCGGTGTGGTGTGTGGACATATATGTATAAATATAAAGAGAGCTAATTCTTTAGTACTCCTCTTAGCTTTTTTTATAACAACTCAGTAATCACCACCACCATAGCTAAGTGCTTTTGGAGAGAAAGTTGACTGTTCTTAGGGTTTTTTGTTTTATTTTTATAAGGTTGTAAAGAGAAACAGCAGCTGATATCTAAAGGTGAGGAAGGGAGAGGTAAAGGCCCTTAGAATAAAATTTGAGAATAGAAACTAAGGACGTATTGCCAAAGGTGTAGTCAACTGATGCTGACTATACATGTGGTTCGATATTAAAAATGTTCAAGAGCCAAATAACTAAACTTAGCCAATTATTGTCCAAAGACACATAGTACAATATGAAAAGGAGCTACACATATCATTTCCTCTGGGAAACTGTTTCGCAACATTCAGTTCATCTTATACAGAAGGTGTGCTCTGAAGTATGCATTCAAATTAGCCATATTTATAGTCAGTTTATATGTCAGTTAAGATCCAACCCACCAGTTCATACCATTTCCTTAACTTGTTCTGAACCTTTCCTTATCTCTTGTTTTGGATACCACATTCCAAGTGCTAGGGACAGGGGTGAAAGTAACTTAAAGGACTTACCAGTACACCGGAGTCTTGAGCAGGGGCATGGCCTCAACCGGAAGAGGCCATGCCCCTTTTTAAAGGGCCAGGGGCTTTGGCCACTGCTGGGAGACCTGGGCCCTTTAGAGCGCTGCCCGAGCCCAGCTTCCGGAGCTCCAGTGGTGATTTAAAGGGCCGGGGGCTCCCTGCTGAAGCCCTGGGCCCTTTAAATCACCACCGGGGAAGCCAGTCCAGTTCGGCATGGCGTACCGGACCATACCAGCTTACTTTTACCCCTGGCTAGGGACCATAAAGATGGTAGAACATTCAGGTGTCTTCATTCTGACAAGTTTCATATTTGCGTATGCCAAGTGCTAAGCTGTGTTGTGCAGGGTATTGTGGGATATATACAGGCCCCTACCGAATTCATGGCCCATCGTGGTCAATTTCATGGTCATAGGATTTTAAAAATAGTAAATTCATGATTTCAGCTATTTAAATCTGAAATTTCAAGGTGTTGTAATTTTAAGGGTCCTGACCCATAAAGGAGTTGTGGGGGGTGAGGGTCACAAGGTTACTGCAGGGGGGGGTTGTGGTACTGTTACCCTTACTTCTGCACTGCTGCAGGTGGCGACACTGCCTTCAGAGCTGGGCGGCTGGAGAGTGGCGGCTGCTGACTGAAGACCCTGTTCTTCAGGCAGCAGCACAGAATTAAGAGTAGCAATGCTATACCATGCCATCCTTACTGCTGCAGGCAACAATGCCACCTTCAAAGCTGGATAGCTGGAGAGTGGCGGCTGCTCGTTGGGAGCCCAGCTCTGAAGGCAGAGCTGCCACAAGCAGCAGCACAGTACTAAGAATGGCATGGTGTGGTATTGCCACCCTTACTTCTGCACTGTTGCTACCAGGTTGCTGCCTTCAGAGCTGGGCACCCTGCCAACAGACACTGCTATCCAGCTGCCCAGCTCTAAGGCAGTGCAGAAGTAAGGGTGGAAATATCACAATCGTCTCTAAAATAATCTTGTGGACCCCCCCCTTGCAACTCTCTTTTGGGTCAGGACCCCCAATTTAAGAAACTCTGGTCTCCCCCCATGAAATCTGTATAGCATAGCATAAGATACAAAAGACCAGATTTCACAGTCCGTGGCGTGTTTTTCATGGCTGTGAATTTGATAGCACTCTATATATACCTAGACATGAATGAACAGAGCATTGTGGGAAGAGCTTAATACATTCAGTTAACCTCTCACATGCTGGATAGTATAACGTGGTGTGCATTACACCTAACATATATGTATTGGCTAACAGAAGGGATGGCGCACAGGTAGATATGGAGAAAAATTGTACTACGTTTGTAATGTCATTTACAGTCAGTTAACAGTGTTATTTGAAAACACAAAACCCTGTACTGGATCTCGGTTGAAAAAAGCCTCTTCATTCACCTGTTAGTATTTTAATTTCAGAAGAGCCTATTCGTGATCTCTCCATAGGATATGCAGTCAGATCAGCAGCAAAGTCTGTAGAAACAATAGACTGTCCACTAGCAAAAGAACGAGGAACACAAAAGCTTGAGGCCAAGGTTTTCAGAAACCTTTCAGAGCCTACATTTAGTTTTCCAAAATTATATTTGGACATAACTAATCTGCTTTTCAAAAGAACCCAGCATCTCATTTGGCCTAAATTTTCAGGACTGCATCTGATAATAAGCTTAAAATCAACATAGCTTTAGAATACTTTTATAGGAAAGATCTGTTTATTGTACATCTCATCTGACATAATTTGAATCTTGTATCTCTGTTTGCCGTTATTTGTTAATAGTGGTAGTGGTGGGGAGTAGGAGGACCAGAACTGAGATTTAAGAATTGTGCTTGATTTAGAAATTTTATTCAACCCATTTACATGTGCTTTTGAGAGAGATTTCAACTTTTTCTGAAGATGCTAGCATTGTCATGTACTGAAAACTGTTAGAATTGCAAGCTATCACTTTCAACTTGAAAGGGGTTTCCTCCTCTGCGTGCAGGCTCTGTGGGGAAGTACAGTGTGGGTTTTCAGGGTTTGTCTACAAAAAGTCAGTCTAGAACAAAGTGGAATGAGTTGTGCTTCTATGCCTCCAACATTAGCCTGCTTTGTGTCTCTGTTGTTGGTTCTTGTCTGTTAAGGTTCAATATTCTAATAAATTACGTACTGTTGCGTTGCAGCTTTCCAGTACTTCAGACTCTGGATTCTCAGATTACAATAAAACATGTCTAGAAAAGAATCGTGTCTTTGGGATTTCTGTGTTCGCAGAGGAAAGTTGCTCTCATTGAGGTCCTCGTACTGTGCCCATCACTGTGGTCTCTGAGCTCCTGTTATCTCTGCCAGACACATTATAGGAATATAATTAGCTTCCATAAAGGTCTGTCAAGTTGCGCCAACATCTCTGTTCCATTTATAGGTTTCTTCTGATCACACTTCCAACTTTACAAAACTGAGCAGTAGTTTAACTGATTCTGCAGATTAATATGTTAAGACCCACCAAAAAAATTTTGTTTGTGATGTGTATTCTCAACCAGGGGTACACCTATTCCTGGGGGTATACCAAGATCTTCCAGGGGCTACATCAACTCATCTAGATATTTGCCTAGTTTTACAACAGGCTACATAAAAAGCACTAGCCAAGTCAGTACACACATAAATTTCATGCAGACAACGACTTGTTTATAGTGCTCTCTATATTGTACATTGAAATCTAAGTACAATATTTATATTCCAGTTGATTTATTTTATGATGATATGGTAAAAATGAGGAAAGTAAGTAATTTTTCAGTAATAGTGTGCTGTCACATTTTGTCCACAAATAGATTTTAAGTGAGGTGAAACTTGGAGGTACAGTAGTCTGGAAAGGTTGAGAGCCACTCTACTGGTAAAAGGTTGAACCTGTGACTCAAGAAATATTAGAGTCAGCCATTAACACTTGCCACCCCTTTAATCATGTGTACTGCATTTTGTGACGTTAAGTTTTGTTTTTAGTTTGTTTAAATTGGTTTTGATCATAGTTTAAGAAATTAGCTATTGTTCATCTAATAATCGTGTACCTTACGTTTTAAACTCAAGTAAAATTGCATCACAGGATACAATCAGACTTGTACTAATTCACAGTATCATTTCAACTTCTTTAAACTAAACACGCTTAAGTTTCAGTTGTGAAAATGCTTCTCTTTCTTCTGAAAAAAAGAGAAACATAATTTCAGACCATTCAAAATAATTTTTCCAGATTGCTTTTCACCCCCTGAGGTCAGTAGAGAATCTTAAAATGTGAATATTTCTATCTGCGAGAGGAAACGGGAACCCAGACAACACAAAAATTGGAAGTGGAACTTCTATAGAAGAGGGTTTTCAAAAAAAAAAAGGTATCCTTGTTTATTGCCTTTTTTAAACTATAGGTGTAACCCTCTTCCTACCTTCCCGTTCTCTTTTCATTCAGTTAAGGAACAGTAGGGCATGAGGGAGTAACACCAGTGACATATGGGGCCAGGTTTAAGCTACATCTTCTAAGATGTCTGCTTTTGCCAGTTCTGGATTTAAGGTTGCCTTTTTGCAAACAGGAGTTTGTTTTTGAAAAATCAAGAATCTGGCACCAAATTATCTGTTAAATGCAGGCTTTATGTGCAGTTTTTAGAGGCTGGTTTGGGGCCAGCTAGAAATTTGGCCTTTACCCAGATATTCAAGATCTGAATGTATATCTGGAATACATTGTGCAGGATATATTGCAGTAGCAAGTGGAAGCTGAGAAGTGGAAAAGAAATATATGGTCTTCCAGGAAGGATAATCAAAGTCAAAACATTTTTTTTTTGAAAGAGTGATGGATCCTGAGATAATATAAATTTGTTTGTAGAGGCAAGAAAACACTGACCATAGAAAAAGCTTTCATACCTAAATAATATAATCTATGCATTTGGGCAAGAAAGATACCAAAAACTAACGTGGTAGCACTCGTCTATTTAAAAT
Source organism: Gopherus evgoodei (assembly GCF_007399415.2). NCBI lineage: Eukaryota > Metazoa > Chordata > Testudines > Testudinidae > Gopherus > Gopherus evgoodei. Next base: position 116,524,490 of record NC_044327.1, on the reverse strand, counting down.
CTCCCTTTCTTAAGTGTAAAGAGCTAATCAAAAAGCACTCAAGTCAGAAATAAAGAAATTTATAATCCTTAGATTTATTCGGAGGCTACCTCAGCATACAAAACAGTGTCAAAGGGCATGTATTCCTTTAAACAGCAGCAGCAACAAAAAGGAAGCGGGGAAACAAGAGGTAAAACAGTATGGCTAAATGGCAAGGTTCAAGAGGTTATTTGAGTCAAACAGATACCCTTCAGAGAATGGAAACCCAATCTTAATAAAGCTATTAAAAAAGAGCATAAGCTACAGCTGACAACTTGTAAAACGAAATAAGAAAGGGTAGGTTAGAATTTGAAGAGCAAATATCCAGACATGTAAAAACAAGTAAGAAATTCTGAAATACATCAGAAGTAAGAAGCCTGTAAAATATTGATGAGTTTGCTGGACTACCATGGGATAAAGGGAACAATTAAGGAGGATGAAAAGCTAAATGTTTTATCTCTGTTATTTTTCAATAAAGACGAGTTACTCCCGGAATGAGGTGACATTGTTGATATTGGAACAAACGGATAAGCTTAAAATTCAGCAAGTCACTAGGACCATGTGAGTAAGTTAAAAATGATGTGGCTGAACTGCTATCAATCCTATGTAATTACTCGATATAATCAGCTACCATACCAGGGGATTTGAGGGTAGAAAATTTTGTGCTATCTTTTTAATAAAGGAGATCTAGGGAATTACAAACCAGGAAATCTTGCTTCCATACCTGGTAAATTGGCTTAAACAATTTTTAAAATACATTTATAAAACATCTTATTGATCATTAGATAAGATCTAACCCACATAGTTTTTCCAACAGAAAATTTTGCATCATAGATAAATCAGAAATCTTTGAATTTCTTAATAAAGTAGTGGATAAAGAACTAATTAATAAAATTCCTGGTATTAGTACTAAAAAGTACTTGTCTGTCTATCTCAGAAATGATATAGCAAATATAGAGTTGCTTTCAGAGATGGGCCATGAGAATGACTGGAGAATGGGAAAAATCCCATAGGAAGGGAGATTGAAAAGACTGGTATTGTTTGCTTTTAGAAAGAGATGAATAAGTGGAGACATGAAAAGGTTTACAAAATAATAAATGATGCAGAGAAGTTAGATTAGGAATTTCTGTTCACCATATCTCTTATTACAAGAACAGGTGACATTAAATGGATTTGAAAGGTGGCAAATTCAAAACTGTTAAAGAAAACACTTTTTCGCATAATGCAATTAATCTGTGAAACTAATTGCAACAAAATACTATCGAGGCCAACAACATAGCAGATTTAAACAGATTGAACACTTCTGTGGACAATAAGAATATTCAGTGCTAAGCAAGCATTAGTAAAAGCAGTCCACAGTTTTGGAAACAATATAGACCCTCATGTTTCAGGGCATAAGCCAGACTCTAACGCATGTTAGGAAGGAAACTTTCCTGGCAGGAAGATTATTCCATAACTGCCTTCTGCAGAATTTCTTGAACTTTCTTTTGAAGTAGCTGGTACTAACTACAGTTAGAGACAGAAACATAGGAATTGCGTACTGAATAAGACCATTGGTCCGAGTAGTTCGGTATCTGATATGAAAAGACAAGTTGGAAACCACTTGTCAGGAGCTGAGAGGACCATAACATTGATTCATGTTGGAAATAATGGCATTTGATAGAGTAGACTAGATATCTTGGAAATTGGCTTTGAGGAATTGGGTAAGCTAAAGAACTGAATCACCAAGATAAATACTACTGGCAACACTCAAAAGTAGGCACAGTACAGAGGATAATATAGTTCTTTGTGCGTTTTCTCATGTCCATTCCATGTTTGGTGTATGTGTGCCATGTGCACCATTGCCAGATATTTTTCCCTCAGTGGTATCCTTTGGGCCGGTTCTAACGCCCTCTGGAGCTGCGCACTTATGCACTGGTAGAAGGAGCACCAATGGCAATGAACCCTCTCGGTTCCTTCTTAATACCCGTCACCATTGTTGGAACGACCCTTCTTGCTCTGGCAAGGCTTTCTTCCCAGATGTTCGTAGTTATCTTAGTTTAGTGTATATAGTGTTTTTTAATTAGTGTTGGTGTATATAGTAAGTGTAAATAGATAGTTCCTATTAACGAGGGACTTCTTTGCCCCAGGGGCCAGGCGTGCCTCAGTTCCTGGGCTTCAAGCTTTGTGCCTCCTGTGGCAAATCGATTCCAATGAGTGACCCGCACTCCAACTGCTCAAAAGTGCTTGGGGGGAAAACTCACGTGAGAGACAAGTGCAAGATCTGTCGGGACTTTAGACCCTACACTAAAAAGAACAGAGACATGATGCTGAAGTCTATCCTCATGGGAGCCCCCTCAGATCAGTCTCAGAGCCGAGCTGCTCCAATTCGGCGCCGAGTACTTCGGTGTCAGTGTGAAGTGCTGCCCAGGCACCATTCTGAGATGGTGCATGGCCAGCGGCGCCTCTTATACCAGTGCATGTGCACGGGCTCCAGAGAGCGCTAGAGCCAGCCCGAAGGATACCACTGAGGGAAAAATCTCCAGCAACAGTGTATGCGGCGTGCACACACCTAACGTGGAATGGACTCGAGGAACACATCTCAAAGAACAACAATTACAAAAGATAGTAACCGTTTTAGTTTAATTTTATATGGCATGGGAACATGTGAAGACTAATTGGGTGATGATTTGATGTGTGAATTGGTTCCCATAAAAGTAATGCCAGAGCCATGCATTAATGCATTGTACTGGGTAACTTTTCCCACCTAGCTTTGTCAGTGTGTTTCAGTTTTCACTTACAGTACACTGGCAATTCAGTGTCTCAATCCTGGCTTTGTTTATGAACCCCAAGTAAGAGGCAGTGCTTTGTAGGTTCTGCCCTAGGAGCAGACTACAAGGCAGATTGTGAACAATCTGGTTCCCCCTTCTTCCAAGAGAAAGTACCCCTTATCACGTTTTTAGATGGTGTCTTGTATTTCCTCCATTATGTTGGTATAATGTGCTAGCTAGTGCATGAGGGGTGGCAGGATAGAGCCAATAATCTGCTCACTTCCATCCCCATCTCACCCTTTTAGAGTGGGAGATAACAGCCCCATGGAGGCTATACTACTACCTGCAATCTGGGTAGCTGGTTAAGGGGGTCCTCTAAGCATATTCCTTGTGCAGTCACGCAAGCCAATGTAAAGTCTAGCCCAAGTGATTATCTTTAATTATAGATCGCCAAGTGCACAGAAGTTGTGATGCTACGATGTGAACAAGCTCTCAGCTCATTACAGCAGCATATGCAGTATATAATATAAACACATATATATAACCATATTATATATACATGTATAAACATATAAGTTTATATGTATATGATGTTTACATGTATAAATATATCAAGAAAATATAGTCTGATATCTTTAAAGTATTGAAAATTAAAATTATGTTTAAATAAAAAACTTGTCATCTTTTTCTTCAATATTTAATACATTTGTATGAGTATGGGTACAGTAAATGATATTTCTGTCATAAATACATACCAAATGCTGCAAATTCTTAACCTTCTAACTCAGTTACTAAGCATGCTTAGTCTTTATTCAGAAGAATTCTGTGGCATGAATAAAGACCTCACACGTGCTCCACATTGCAGATATTTTTTCTTTTGATAACAGTGGAAAATGTAGTGTGCCTGCATTACCTTCAGTGCTACTTAGATTGTAAGCGTGTACGGGTAGGGACTGTATCTTGTATGTTCAGTACCATGCCTTACAAAATGGGGTTGCAATTGTGATTAGGGGTTTCAGGCACTGAATCTGTACAAACATTATCAATAGAGCATTAACACTTTTCATGAGGTAGATATCGGGCTTCAGATTCAATTCTGATTATATTTTTTGAGCTATTTTCTTTATTTCGTTGTGTAATTTCCCCTTCGCTTCTACCTACTGTTAAAAATTAACATTTAGTTTCTTATGACTCAATATCTCTCCCTAAAGTATGACAAGTATTTGAAACTTATCATAAAAGAAAACATTTAAAAGAACCAGAAAGAACTACTAATTAAACGCTGTAGATAGTGTTAAGGCCACCTACTTGTTTGATTTATTGAGCTTCTCAAGCCAGTCTTAACCGTTTTTCCCTACTGTCTTTTACTATTGGAGCTGGACTTTTTTTGAAGTGAAAGCGACAGGTGCAACCACGCATTACTTCTCTCCCATCACTGGCCAGGCTACTACCTAAAATTTGGTGATGAGTGGAAGTACACAACAAATGAAACCATCTGCCATCCCCAACAAACAAGCCAATGACCCACTGTTCAGGACAATAAGGGTGCCAAAAGAGTCAGGCTCTTGACAAAGTTCCTGCTGGGTTTCATTTAAGTAGGTTAGACCAAACCTGAGAACCTTCTACAGACGCTGTCAACACACATTTTGGTATGTGGTCTCTCACAAGCCTGTCATACAGAGATCAAAGAAGCTTTTAATTTGTGTTTAATCACTCCTTGAAAAACCATACACCATATCCTGCACTGGGTATTGTATAGAACACCAGATAAGCGAGGTTTTCTCATCTGAAGCAAATTTCAACTCCTTTCAGATGCTAAATAAGAAAACGTATATTGTTTCTTGTATGTCATTTTTATCTTTTAAGTATTACAATTAAGAATAGAATGATAACTAAGATTTCAGGTTATTTAGAAATTAAACATTTGGGTTTTTTTCTTGTGTTGATTTCATTTGCAGTAGCGTGGGTTTAAAAGGTGTTTTGACAAATGTTTTGCTAAAATGTATTTAGTCTAATTATCCATTTGATCTAAAATCCAGTATTTCACAATTAGCAGTAGTTTCAAAAGAACAATGATATGTTAAGGATAAGAAGTCTAGGGTTTTTTGTTTTTTTTGTAAGAAAAGTGTCCCAAAAAGGTGGTTTGGGTCAGCTGCTTAGTTAATATATAAATGCACATATCAGAAAAGATATGGGCATCTGTCACTCAAACAGATGTCACCCAATAAACTTGAATTAACAGTTTTGAGGTTTATAGGCCGACATCTGTTTGAATGACAGATGTCAGTGCAGGAATGGTGCTACGTATATTTATTTCTAAAGTGCTAATATAAGAATGTTAATTTTTTCAAAATTTCTTTTCAAAAGTATACAGTATAGAACACTTTGGAAGAATTCCAAGATTTTAAAATTCCCATTTGTAATAAATTAGGTTAATGAAGAAACATTTTGGCAGTCTTGGCAATGTGACCAGATTAGAGGATTATAAAATTGCCGCTCTGACCAGTTTGTGAGCCACTGTGTCTAGTCATAACATATTCCTATTGATTAGCAATGGCTGACATTTTAAAATGGCTGCATAGAAAAACGATGTTTTTTTTTTTCCAGTTTGGAATTGCTAGCAAATTTTTGTTAAAATGTCAAAACAAGATCTATTTAGCTATTGGTGATGTACCTTTTATATGATACACCAATCACAATTACAGCCTTTAAAAAGGCATTCTAAAATGTCTGTATATTATCAGTGGATAGCAGTGCTTGCGGTGCTTCAGCATGTAAGCTACAAAAATGAAAAGAGATTAACTAAAGATGAGGTATGCCCTCAGACATGCATATACCAACTTTACTGTTTTCAGCAGCTGCCTGACTGAGAGCAGAATTTGTTCCCCTGGCACTGCTGCTGCAAACCCTTGAGCCATGTCTACAACTTCACTCAACTAAAATTATACATATCTTTAAGTGTTTGCAAGATTGGAGATTAGATATTGTGTGTATTTTACATTTGGAGCAGAACAGAAGCAACATCAGCCCTCCAGAGCTGTAAATCATGCTGTCACATGCCAAGGATAAAATCCATCTTGGTATTCAACTAAAACATCTACATTAAGTTGCATTATTGTATTTTCTAGATTCTAGAGTGTAGACAATATTATAATCCAACTTTAGCAAGGCGTTATAAATATGTAAGTTATCAATCACAAACTTCTGTACAGTGTGTGTATTAATCTCAAGGTGCTGACTAAGGGTACAAAAGCAGGAAATTAAAGTTTAAAACTATTGCTCCCTACTTTATTATATACCTCAATAATGTTACACACACTGAAAGTCTCATATTATTACTCCAATGCAGTAGCTAAAAAAGAATGCAGAATTAAATCTGAATTACTTTAATTTTGATAGTTTAGATCCTCTTCTTTAACATGTATACATATTTAACTTTTAAAAAAATGTTAAATCTGTGCATGTGTTTTACATTTTTCTTGCTCATATTTTCTTGATGGCACTCAGTGTAATGTGTAGCTGACGAGTACCATACTTAAAACTTTTTTATTTTGTGTGCAGGCAGGCCAGCTCTAGGTTTTTTGCTGCTCCAAGCAAAAAAAATTTTTGCTGCCACCTCACCCCCCAGGGCTTTTTGGGGGGGCTTTTACACATGTTTGCACTTTGCAGTTTTGATTTGACTGTTTAAATTTTTTTTAAAAATGAAAACAGAGAATTTGTAGTTAGTGAAATAAAACAATTTCCTACTAGTAAAAAAGAACAGGAGTCCTTGTGGCACCTTAGAGACTAACAAAGTTATTTCAGCATAAGCTTTTGTGGGCTACAGCCCACTTCATCAGATGAGCTGTAGCCCACGAAAGCTTATGCTGAAATAAATGTGTTAGTCTCTAAGGTGCCACAAGGACTCCTGTTCTTTTTGCGGGTATAGACTAATATGGCTGCTACTCTGAAACCTTTCCTACTAGTGTAATTTTAACATTTAATTTTAACAAAATCCGCCTGGCCCAACTCTTACCTTGCTGCAGATCTGGCCTGAGGTGGATTCATCTCCCAACACTGCCGCTTCCAGGGCCACGGGTTGGAGGGGCCAGCCCCTGGATCCCAGCCCCGCTCATCCTTCGTCTTCGTCTTGGCCCTGGCACATGCTGGGCTCAGCCTGGGCTGTCACTCTGCTCCCCTCTGGCAGGAGGTGGCGCAGAGGGGATGAGGAGGAGGACGCAGAGGCGGAGACAAGCCGAGTAGGAGTGGCCCGCCCGGGCACCATGTTTCCCCCATCCTCTACAGCCGGAGCAGGGCTGCGCTACCGGCTCCCACCTGGGGGGGTGGGAGGTGGCCACTGAGCATGTAAGAGCAGCGGGGACAAGCCAAGGAGGAGTGGCCTGTCCTCTGCAGCTGGGGAAGGGCCATGCTACCGGTTCCCGCCGCTCTTCTGCGATCAGCAGCCAACTCTCCCCACCCCACCCGCCAAGCAGAGCTAGTAGCGCGGCCCTGCCCTGGCTGCAGAGGACGGGCCACTCACTCCTCCTCGGATTGTCTCTGCTGATGCAAGCCAAGGAGCAGCCCATCCTCTGCAGCCAGGCAAGGCCGCGCCACTGGCTCCCACCGCTGTTCCATGGTCAGCAGCCACCCCCACCCCCAGTTGGGAGCCAGTAGCGCGGCCCTGCCCCGACTGCAGAGAACGGGCTGCTCCTCGACTTGCAGCAGCCTGTCCTCTGCAGCCGGGCAGGGCTGCACTACCGGCTCCCGCCTGAGGGTGGGGGTGGCTGCTGCCTGCGGACGAACAGCGGGGACAGGTTCCCCACTCAGTGGCAGAACAACAGGCTGGTTACCGCCCCCCAGGGCGGTCAGGATCCAGCCGGGATGCTGCTTCTGGTATGAGCTGGGGCCCCGGTATTATGCTGCCCCATATATTTTGCCGCCCTAGGCACCTGCTTGTTTAGCTGGTGCCTAGAGCTGCCCCTGTTTGTGTGTTAAAGTAATATGTCAGTACTACTTATTCTGCTGGTTATTGCAAGAATGTCGGTGTTTGAGGAAAGCTTTTAGAATTAGTAAGGTGATTGGTCTTTAATTCTTTGTCTTTTTGGTGAGAGGTGCATTGTTCCAACTTTATGCAACATTCCTTTGTTCCATGACTACTCTGAATAATTTTATTAACTTGGCAAAAGGTTGTCCTCTTTCCTTTAGAAAAGCATTATAGCTTTATTGCTTTCTGATGGTTCCCCATCTTTCCTCATTGACATCAGGTAGATGTTTTTCAGAATGTCTCTTTCATTAATTCAGTTAAAGGTTTTTCTTTTTATTAATTTATCTTTCTAAACTGATATTTAGAATGACTTTGTTCACTGTAGAAGTCTTTGGGGTTTTTACATTTTTCTTTTTAAAGGAACATTGTCAGGTTAATAATAAATACCAGTACTTCACTCTTATATAGCACTTTTTCGTGAGTAGATCTCAAAGTGCTTTACAAAGGAGATCAGTATCATTACCCTGCTGTATAAAAATCATGTATTTTAAAAATCAAACTTTCAGTGATTGTGTTACTGAGAACACTGGAGCTCATTGGCTTTGAAGTAATTTATTTTTCTTCATTTATGCTGTTTAAATTTTCTTTTGGGGTTGTTCTCCAGGAGAAAAATAAAAGCTGACTTAATTTTCAAATTTGTTTCTAGTAATTTCAGTCTGGGTCTCTTTTAACTGTTCAGTGTTGTATGTTTGGGTTGCAAATGCTGCAGGAAGATGTTTAAATCTACCCAGACTTTTATTTGAGAAAACAGAAAAAATCATGAAACTATTTCTGTTTGTTTAGATGTTTAACAGATCCTAAATATTGCATCTAAGTTACATGAAATTGACTATGAGGCATCTATATTCATTATAAAGAAGCAGTAAAGAGCACAAAAACTTTTTTTGTCTTCATAGTTCATTTCTAAAAGCACCAGGGGAACACTGTAAATTACATTGTCTTAGTCTGATCCAGTGCTTATTGAATTCCATGGAAAGAGTCTTGTTGACTTCAGTGGGTTTTGGATCAGGCCCATAAAGCATGGAGTTGAGATTACAAAATTTGGCTTGGTAAACAGCCATTAATTTTTTAGAGACAAGGTGAATGAGGTAATATCTGTTATTGTACCAACTTCTGTTTGTGAGAGAGTCAAGTTTTTGAGCTATACAGAGCTCTTTTTCAGGTCTGGGAAAGGTAGTAAAGTGGTACTTTTTCCAGAGCTGAAGAAGACTTTAGTGTACCTCAAAAACGTGTGTCTGACCAACAGACGTTGACCCAATGAAAAAATATTACCTCACCCACCTCGTCTCTCTAATATCTTGATACCAATATGGCTATAACTATACTGCAAACTTTAAATTTTCACTTAAAAAGCCAGATTGTCCAGAGATGCTTTATCACCTCAGGTAGAAGGATAAAACATGTAGTTTGTATTATCAAAAATGCTATATCAGTAAATCTTTTATGACATATCCTAGGATTTGCCTCTGCTATTCTAGAAGTAGAGTGCAAAATTTGCTAATGCTAAGACATCATCGGTAACACTGGGACCAAACATAGAGTCACCCTTGTATGTGAAAATAGCAATCACTGAGTGAGGTTTCATCAGTGAAACAGTATTATTTAGTATATCTTAATCAGCTTAATACTTGTAAATAAGCTGTTGAGTTAGTGACTTTAAATTGAAAAGGAGAATGTTTGATTAAAAATGATAAATTGATTCTCAGTAAGATCTGTTCTGTTCTATATATTCTTATACCACCTGTACTACGATAAAAACAGCAAAGAATCGTGTGGCACCTTGTAGACTAACAGACATTTTGGAGCATGAGCTTTCGTGGGTGAATACCCACTTCGTCGGATTCCATCACCCATGAAAGCTCATGCTCCAAAACGTCTGTTAGTCTATAAGGTGCCACAGGATTCTTTGCTGCATTTACAGATCCAGACTAACACGGCTACCCCTCTGATACTTACTACTGTAGTTTTTGAGAAACTTCCTGCAGTGAATTAAGCAATGTGATTAATGTCTGTCAGGTGGTTTGTTCTCTCATCCTCTCGCCTGGGGGAGAAAAGTCTGTTCAGTGTAGAGCTTAGTTTTGGCACGTTTTTGGTTTTATTTGTAAATGTACATGCCACTGTCTCTTTGTATTGGTAAAGTCAGGGTCTAAGGAGGGTGGTAAGGTTTGTGATGTTTCTTTAGTTCCTTTTGGAGTTAAGTCCACAGTCTTTGTCTGGTCTCTCAGAATTCTCTTTCTCTTTAACAAATAAGCTTTACCACTGTGGAGCAGAATGGCTATCTACAGTCTTCATTCCAGATCTTAGTTTAGGCAATCTTTTGGACATGCTGGGCTCAGGCCATTGAGCACTTCGAAGATAAGGGCAGAGAACTCAACTTGATATTCTGTGGGAAGCTGGTGTAAAGAGCAGAAGACAAGTTTGATGTGATCACAGTAACCCATGTTGCTGAGGAGATGTGATGTAGCATTCTATACTAGTTCATTTCCTAGGAGTTGATGGATTCATGCCTCGCAATATTATAGTGAGGTAGTCCAGACAGTGACAAAGACTTTCACCACCACAACAAAAATTCTTTTTTTTTATGACATCTGATTTTCTTGCTCCTTAGAAATAAACAGTGGTTAAAAATTGGTTTGTACGTTAACCTCATTTTGCCTGGTCATTATGCATCTGACAAAACTCTTCTAAAACAATGTTAGGAAACTGGATCTGGAAAATGATTTTCCAACACAGTTTTTAAAATAATTGCTTGGCCCACAGTGAAAGGCAAATAATGTTTAATTTTCAGAGGGGTAGCCGTGTTAGTCTGGATCTGTAAAAACAGCAAAGAAGCCTGTGGCACCTTATAGACTAACAGACGTTTTGGAGCATGAGCTTTCATGGGTGAATACATCCGACGAAGTGGGTATTCACCCACAAAAGCTCATGCTCCAAAACGTCTGTTAGTCTATAAGGTGCCACAGGCTTCTTTGCTGTTTTTACAATGTTTAATTTGTATTCCCCCAAACTGTTTTTATGTTAGTGTTTGGGTAAAACTTCAGGTTGGATTGTCATCTGCAGTGAAATACCTGCACTGCTGGCATACTTCATTTTATACAAAAATTGTGTCTGTGTACAGTATTTCTCAGCAGTTGTGGTTATAACATGATTTGGCCACTCTGTCCTAACATCCACTGTTGTGATCTTTGATGTAGGGGACTGGAAGGTTAATCACAAGGGTCTAAAAGTCCGTGCCTCTATTTTGTGCAGCTACTGCTCCATTTGAGAGAGAAAAAAAAATGTTGTTTAGTAGGTTGAATGGGTTTTGCTTTTGGTATTTGATTAGCATTGCTTTCTGCTGTCTCTTTAAACTGAGTTGGTTCAATTCAAAGCTGATTTGGTGCTTTGGATCATGAGGTTTTGCACAATAGATTGAGTTGCTCACTACTTTCACATAATAAAACATCAGGTAGTTTCAGTAACACTTTTAAAGAACAAATTAAGTGTGTGGGGGGTGTGTGTGTGTAGATTACCTTCATTGAAGTAGAGTAAGGAAGCTATTTAAGAATATATAGAGTAGACAGTTTCCAACTGAAACTATGTTGGAAATTTAAATATGCAAAATGTAATTATGTAGATTGGAATTTGGCAAGGAGACAAGGGTTAAATGCCCTTACTAATGGAAAAACATTCCTATCTATTTTTTACTGCTGTAGTTCCAGAGTAGCTTAATATTTGATTGACTCTGTAGTTTAGTTTAATTAGCGTTGATACTTTGGGACTCGTCTCCTTTTTTCCTGTCAGATGGCAGAGGGAAGGTTGTATAGACATTTTTAAAAATACTTGTTTTTAACATAATTATTGTGAGAGAGCTTTGAAGAGCTGATTCTTGTATTTTGTCCAGAAGGCAGAGAGTTCCAAAGCTGGGAGACAGCTGCAGGAAAAGCTGTCTCCTCTTGCAAGTCTCATCATTGTTGTTGATAAATCCATTGTTCCTGAGGAGTGCATCTGCCATGGAAGGTCCTGGCTGCCGAGGGAAATAGTCCCCGAGGTAGCCTCATCCTCAGCCTGTTAAAAGCCTTGAAAATCAGGATCTGAACTTAAAATTTGATCTGATGTTCATTGGAAAGCCAATGTAGTATCCAGAAGATGGGGGTGATGTGCTCATGTGGGCATATCACCCCATCATGGTAGGCAGGCTGATGCATTTTGCAACAGCTGGAGCTCTTTCAGGGCTATTTCATTCTCTGGTATGCAGTAGATTGACCTGAGCAGATTTTCATGACACACTTGAGTGTGTTCTATACTGCCATTTATGCTGTTGCTGGTGCATATGTGCTGTTGCTAGAAAACCAGGTGCAGGTTTTAAAGGTTTAAAATTATCCATGAACAGTCAATTGTTCAGAACTGTAGATTAATTTAGGCTTTGCTATTAGATGGAATGTATTAATCCCTGATTAGAGAGGACACTCAGAACTCAGTATGTGTATTGAAAGGAGATGGTGAAGGTCGGTATCAGTGAAGTGAGTTAAGTAGCTGCTATTGCCTCCTCACCTTTTTCAGCCAGTACCAGGACCCTGTTGCCATTAGGGGTTATCGTGTTAAATTTGTATATAATAAAGTTCCGGCCTTTTGGCCACATTTTAAATAAATGTGTTTGCCTGTTCTCATTGATTCCTGCTTCAGCAACTGTTGTGAAATCTTAAAAAATGCTATGAGTTTTAAAGGGTGAAAAACAAAAGATTTTATTTATTTTAATCTTAGTAATAAAGTTTTTATTTTTTTAACTCAAATTTTAAAGCAAAATCAGCAATTACTGATTTTAGGATTGGCTTACTAGGTCGTCCCTAGGGAACAGGATTTTCAGGACACAAAAGTTGTTCTCTTAATACTTACATTTTTTTAAAGCATACATGGTGATGATTAAGGCTATGTTTTAGTCATAGGTATCTTTAGTAAAAGTCATGGACAGGTCACAGCCATGGATTTTTGTTTACTGCCCAAGACCTCTCCATGACATTTACTAAAAATACCAGTGAATAAAACTTGGGAGGGAGGGCTGGCCAGGAGCCCGGTGGGTGCTGGGGGCGGCCCAGCCGCTTGGAGGTGGGGTGACCAGCAGCGTGTGGCCCGAGACACCCGCTGGTGCTGGGGAGAGAATTGGCAGGGCCAGCAGCCTCCCTACCTGGCTCCGCTCCTCCCACCCTCAGCAGCAGCAGAGTTTGGGTATGGGAGGGGCAAGAGGTTGGAGCATGAGGCGCCATGAGACAGGCTCTGAGCAGCACTTACCTGGGGGGCTCCCTGGAAGCGGCAACATCCCCCTCACTCAGCTGTTAGGCGGAGGCATGACCAGGCAGCTCTGCGTGCTGCCTGCAGTCATTGCCCCCACAGCTTCCTTTGGCTATGGTTCCCTTAATAAATACTGATTTAAACACCCTATGCATTCTGTACTTAGAAGTAGAAATACATGTGTGTTTGAACTAGCTTTTAAGAAATCAAATGCTAAACACAGCATCTATTAACCATGCCTTTTTTTGTTTGGTTTAGAAATGATGCTTATTCTAAATGTGGAATTTATATTTTCTTCTTTTTGGGTGGGAAAACCCCTTTTCGTTTCAGTGTAGGGAAATAGTATTTTAAATAGATAAGTATTCAGTGTAATGGGTTTAGTGGCAGTCCTGACCTAATCAATTCTAAAATCCATTTTGTGGGTGCAGAAAAGACTTGAAGAGAGGTACTAGAGTTGACTTTCTTTTAAAAATGCGCAGTGAGATCTTAAACCTATTTACATAATTTTCATAGATGTTTAGAGGAATTCTCTTTCCCCCAAATTGTGTAACTTAGTTTGTCTATTTGTAAATAAGCACATTTATAATCATGCACCACAATTCCATGATGATTGATTAAATAGAATCAGATCCCCCTCATTTACTACAGTAAACCTCATGGAATTCAGGGCTAACTGCAAAACTAAGTTTAAAATTTAACAGGATTGTTTAGCCACTTCTCTCCTCTCTGCCATATGTTGTTGTTGTGATTGTGGTTAATTTCTGTTAACGGGTGGTAACTAATATCCAAGCATGAGGGGGAACTGGATGAGGGCAAGAGGAGTTGAAGTTTTACAGCCTTTTCACGTCTAACATAAAATGTCTTTTTGATTGCTTAATTTTACAATTAGGCCTTTTTAAAAGTAAAGGGTATTGTGTATCCCTCTGACTGCAGCCACAGCTGAACCTGCAAAAGTTCCAACTCCTCTACTGGACGCTGCTGTTTCCATGGAAATGGATGTCAGAGCAGCAAAAATAGGGAAGGGGGCAGAAAAATCACCATCTCCCAAAATGGTGATTTTTAAAGATCCTTTTCCCCAATATTTCTCCCTTTTCGTAGATGTTGTGGATTTAGGGAGGGTAATGTGACCTGACAAATTCTCACTGTATATTAGATACCTGTACAATTAAGCCTTTGTCAGCTAATTAGATTAATCTTTCTAATGCCTATTTAATTTATAGGCATACACACAGAATGCATAATTGTGAAATTTCAGGTTTTGCACACGGTAAGATCTATCAGAATCAAAGCATATAAGAGGTTTCCTATACCATTAGAATGCAGAAATATATCATATGTATCATATCGGTTTCCCTATGTATTTGTAAAATATCACACCTTTTTCAGAAATTTTTTTTAAAACAAATACTCTAAACAAAATGTTTGTCTGCCCTTCTTAGTGAGTTAGTATTTTTAACGGGAATTTTGTGCTTGAAAGCTGAAGGATTGTTTACCCACATCTTACTTACCACACAGGCAACAGTATCAGTACTGTTTTACTCCCAAAGCCATGAAAATAGTTTTTAAGGCTGGTATGGAGAGATCCATTTCAAGAGGTGATAGGCTAGTAAAGTGTGTATTCTCACTGCCTTCCTAGCCTCTCTGCTGAGACTGCCAAGGGCCAACTGTGATTGATGATTTTTGTAATAGGAAATCCTGTCCATAAGAACTAGAACTGGACTTTCACCTCACTTAACAAGGTCAATAAGCAGCTATCAGACAAGCTCTGACTTGTACGTTTTTAGCAGATGAGGAAAGGCAAGATTATTTTTCTTGTTTGGAAAGGACATTTTTAAAGTTTGGTTTGATTTCAAGATCATCATGAACAAATCACTGTTGGAAGGTGGGTTTGTGATGTGATAATGCCTCTAATCACAGTACATTAGGTTAGTTAATTTACATATTGCAACACTACTGGTTAAAATATGGTACAAATTGTCTGAGCTTTTTCTCACATTTTAAGGAAAGACCATATTTCACAGCTGTAGTGCTCACACACTGAAATATTGCACTCAGACAACACAGCATGAAATAAGAGTTTCACTATTTGGCGATGGGAGATCTGTTTTTTTCTTTTCCGTGTGGCAGTCCCAGTAGAATCTATTAACATGTACTACATAAATTGGCAGTGAAGTGCAGAAGGATTCCAGAGGCAGTTCTTATAACACAAGGTTAAAATTAGATACATGTGCAGTAGATGTGGCATTAAGATACTCTCTGATGTACAGCAGCCTTCTTTGTAGCTATGAGCTATCTGGACCAAATCCCGTTAAAGACCGTTGAAAGATTCACATTGACTTCACTGGAGGTTGGATCAGAGCCTGTATAAACAAATGACAAATGAACAAAATTACTGATTTAAAATACAGATTATATAATTCTCACAACCATTTTGCTTCTATTCCTGCTAGTGCAGCTGTGGAATTGTTATATGCAGGTATTGCAATGAAACAGGTGTGGTCTTCTGCCAGATTTTTCATCTATGGAAATTCACATTTTTAGGTCACAACAAGAGTGGGTTAATCATTCAGGATTTTCTGCAATTTCACACCAAGTGTAAAATTGATAGTAGGAGTAGGATATCACAGGTTAAATCTGAGTCAGTCAGATCACCTTAGGGTTGCCAAAAACGAACACCCTTGCTTTGCTCCCTGCCCTGCCTTTCCTCTGAGGCCCCGCCCCCACTCATTCCATTCCCCTTCCCTCTATCTCTCGCTCTCATCACCCTCGCTCACTCGCTCATTTTCACTGGGCTGGCTCGGGGTTGGGGCACAGAGGAGGGTGAGGTCTCCAGCTGGGAGTGTGGGCTCTGGAGTGGGGCTGGAGATGAGGGATTTGGGGTGCATTAGGGTGCGCCGGGCTGGAACTGAGGGGTTTGGAGGGCAGGATGGGAATTAGGGATGTGGCAGGGGGTTAAGGGTGTGGGGTGGAGCATGCAGGCTCCAGGCAACGCTTACCTCAGGCAGCTCCTGGAAGCAGCAGCAGGAAGCCCCCACCTCCCCCCCGGCTCCTACGCGGAGGCATGGCCAGGTGACTCTGTGCAGTGTGTCCTGCCTCATCCGCAGGTTCCGCTCCCGCAGCTCTCATTGACCATGGTTCTTTGCCAATGGGAGCTGAGGAGCTGGCACTTGGGGCACAGAGCACCTTGCAGAGCACATGTAGGAGCCAGAGGGGGGACATGCCGCTGTTTCCGGGAGCCACGTAGATAGAGAGCCTTGCCTTAGCCCTGCTTCGCCGCTGACTGGACTTCTGGCGCCAGGGTCCCTTTTGAACTGGGTGTTCCATTTGAAAACAGGACACCCTAGATCACCTGTGCTGGCTAGAATTGGAGCACTAGGGCAGAATCTCTTGGGACAAGTAAATGTAAGGGTAGGCCAAAGACTCTGAGAAACTGTTTTCCCATTATGCACAATATCCACTATCTTAATGGTATTAACTTACATAAAGTGCCTACGGGTCTGAGACAAACACTGTCACTAAATCTTTAAAATCTACAAATTTGCATTTGGAAATGCCTCCTGTCCTGAATGCTTCTAAAAGTTCAGACAGAACTTTTGGATCATCAGTTGTTTTATCACATATCAAATCAGTTACATGGACCTGATGCTCAGCATATTATATGATACACCATTTTGTTGAGTGAAATGTGTGTGATTCTACTCTGAAAAGTGACTACGATTTCTTTATTTCAAAGCATTCTGGGATTTTGTATACCAGTGAATGTCAGGTCAGAGTTACACAGTTTACAAGTAAGATTTTTTCCTTCACCTTGCAATGCTGCAAACCCATTGTGGAATATGAAATTAAGCCATGTTCTTTTTAGGTCACATATCACCAATTATAAAAATTCTGCAATCAGATTTTGGTTGTTAATAATATTTTCTGTAGCAAAAAAGATAGCATGATGCTGTGTAATACAGATGGAATTTGATTCCTTCCCTACAGAGTTTACAATCTAAGTCCCAATCCTTGCCAAAGATACCTGCTGTGGAATTTAGCTTGTTTAAATGCAGATTTAAAATTAGTGATTTAGGTCTTGAGACATTATTTGGGGTTTTCTGTTGCCCAGACTCCAAATGAGCAACCTCAAAAGCCCATCCAGAGCCCATCCAAATATGTTCTAACTCTGTGAGAATATAGCAGGTGTTCATGCAACACTGAGCTTCCCAATAATATAGTATCTAGTCAACTCCTTGCACCATCCTGCAATAGAGGAATTGGTTGTACCAACTGCATCTTTTAAAAAACCCACCTGATGTTTATAGATAAAATGTTCATTTTTCTCTTTGCAAAATAGTTTGTGTGCTTGAATTTTCCAGTCTAAATATTTCAATGATCTTTCTATTTAAAAAAAAAAAAGTTTGCATAAACAGCCTAGTACTTATGTAACCGTCAAATAATAGAGCATTATGTATGTATAATGCAAAAGGAAAAAATTAGGCTCTGATCCAGGAAAGCATTTAGTTGTATACATAACTTTAAGCATATGATTACTCCAGTGAAGTCAATGGGAGTACCTTAGTGCTTAAAGTTCTGCACATTATGAAGTTCTTTGAAATAAAAATCTGTTTCCTTATAAAGTCTAATATCTAGCAAACTCCCAAGAAGCTACTATACAGAGTGAAAAGAATTTACAAAATTACAAAAAAAATTCATAATGGTGATTCCTATGACATAAATTTAAACTAATCAATCTTCTTACTCTTTGGCATCAAGAAAAATAAAGTTCTCACACAGTTTATAGCTGTAACTTCAGAAGTCTAATCTTAGATTTTTCATAGTTGTACTTTTCCTATTTTCTTATTCTATAAAGTTAAATACATTCTGTTTTCAAAGTTATGGTGATTTAAAACAACCACCTACTTATACAAAGTCCATTTGACTCAAGTTGAGAAAAAGATATTAACTGTAATTGAAATAATTGTATTGGAAAATTATTTTTCTACATTTCAGATATCTAGTTTAAGTTTACAATAATTTCTTTTAAATAAGCAATGTCACTTAATGTAAGTTAAATAAAACATGTTGAACATAAAACAATCTAATATTTTGATCTGTTATATTGTACACAGAAGCGTGTAATTTTACCTACTTATACTGAATTTTAAAAGCTTAGCTCATAAATTTAATTCTTTTACTAGTCTTTGGTTGCACTTTGATAAATAAATAGATCATCTAAGATTCAGTAGGCCAATTGCAGCATAATAATAGCTATTCAGAGGCAATTAAACTGCTTTTTTCATGCCAGCATGTGAGCGCGCCCTTTCACAACCTTCAACTTGATTCGTGGTGATTCAAAATTAACTTAAAAGTCTTGTTTGCTGACAGCTTAAAGCTTAATTGACTGAAAGCCAAATAGAGTGTGTTCTGTATTCAGCACTAGAGCTATTGATAAAGCCATGTGTAAATTGCGCATGTTGAAAGACACCGATTGGGCCCCCTGTTCTCGTATTAGCCCACAACTTAGCATTGCTGCACAGTCAGAATTGCTTTGTCAAGCCTTTTATCACATCAGGTTAACTCTCTCTGGAGTTCCTCCAGCAGCTACACTCTAGTATTGAGCTTCTGCAATACAGTAGGGCCTGTTATAATTTTGATGCTGATTTATGCTTTCCTTGTTGATGGCGTTCTTTTGCTTTTACTTCTAAATAAATTGGTAAATATTGGTAACGTCTAAAATGATACGTTCTGCATTTTTCTGAGTAAGATGTATATAGTAGTTTCTCATAATTAATACGAATATACAGATTTAAACCAGAAAGTGAAAAGCATATCCTATTGATTATACCGTTTGGAAGTGAAACCTAATTGGAGAATCAGTGCTCTGTAATCATAATAAAATATACATGCATGTTAAACCATATTGGGTTAAAGAATCAAGAAATTGCTAAAAATGTACCTATTACTATTTGTGAATCTTAAAATATTTGTGCTGACATACTAGCCAATAATATTTAACTTTACATGTAAACCTCTGACTCAGTCTGTGTTTCCCTATAAAAGATTCCATGCTTTAATATAACAGGTTAAATAATACAGAACTGTATAATTGCATGTAATAGTCATATGTTTATGTTAATAAAATATGTATGCATAATAGACCACAAAATTTGCTTGGGTTTTTACATTACACCTTTGCACAGGGAAAATAAATTCCAGGCCCTTTCCTCTATTTGTTACATATCCAGTTTATTCCCATTGATATCACTGGGAATTTTGGTGCTCAAGGAATATAGAATCAGCTTTAAGAAAAGACTGAGAATCTATCACTAAATATAATTGCTGTTTATTACTTTTGAGAAACTAGGTAGGTTGAACTGTAGCTACTTGTGTAATTCTGAATTTCCCTTTCTTTTATTAATTTGCCAATTCATACTGTTAAATGATTCTAAATATATTTCTGCTATGCTTCCCCGTAGTGGTATTCACCTTTCCCTTTTCACAACTTTGGCACCCAATTTTTACTTTATAATTTTACCTTTTAAGTTTTCATTTGCGTAGAGGTAAACATTTTCTTAAAATTAATTTACAGATACTATGATGAGACCCACCATAAAAATAAATACATCCTATTGTTTGTGTGTAGTTATAGTTGGATCATTTCACTGTCAAATTGATTTAATTAAGCATTTGAAGATATTTAATGGAAATAGAGTAAAACAAGCCATGGAGAAATGTATTTTAATCATACTAAAATTGGGATTTAAAAAAAATATATATTTTAAAAAGTGTTTTTCTGAAGCTGGATGTGTCAAAATTATATGATGATTGCAATGTTGTTGTAGCTGTCTTGATCCCAGGATAGTAAAGAGACACCCACCTTGTCTCTAAAATTGTATAATGACATTTGAAAGTATCCATTCTGCTGATAACTTTTAACAATTTTGCTTACAGGAAAAAATAAATTTTAATTTCTATAAAAACAACTTAGAATCTGATATTGTTGTATCTCTTATTGATTTCCCTGCAAATCATGGCTATCTAATTTTACCTGTCTTCTCAATGATTTCTAGTAAGAACCTGGTCTATTCATAAAGAATCTGGATAGGTTGCAACTCATTTTCAAAACAACTATAATTTAAAATAGTTTTACTCTTACATTTCTTTTCAAGAAAATAGTAATCATGTTTCAGTAAAACCACTGTGAATCTGAATTTTATATCTGAATGTTTTACCTGTGTCCAGAGAGATTTGATATTCAAGAATGAATTGTTTTTATTGATCAAGTGATGAAGTTTTGGGTTTTTTTGTTTGTTTTGCTTTGGTTTGGTTTTGGTTTGGGGTTTTTAAAATTATTTTTAACAGTTAATCTAACATATCTTTTAAAGCATTTAGGAAAGCATTTTTATTTTTTGTTGTCTAGCTATTAACTACATGCAAACTAACGACTCTCTTTTCATACACGTACTTGCTGACAAGTGACTTTTAACTATTATTTTGTAATATTTTGTTTCCTTGTTAGAGTTGTAGGTATTGATATTTCTAGCTGTGTTTTTAAAGTAGCCAGAACTGATGCATTGGCAAGAAAAAAATATTATTGAGAAATTCTAGTATCAATGTACATTTACCTCATGATTCATTTTTCAATAGTCATATCAATTTAAATACTGTCACACTGTAAGAATATAATTTCATTAATCTGCTAATTCAAAAAGAAAACAGGACAAGGTATTCTAGGTGTGGTTACTCAAATATTTAACTCTGCCATTTCTTGTTTAATGTATGCTTAAATATACTATTAACTCTGACACAAGATATTGTTAAATTATTGCTGTTTGTTAATCTTATAATTTATAGAAAATGCATTTTTATATATATAGGTAGATATTTTTATTTACTGTATTTTCTGTAGTATTTTGCTGTTCACTGGACTATTTTTCTGTACTGTAGCATTCTTTTTATGTCTGAATATTTCACTCTATTGAATTTCAAGGAGCATAAAATGGATGAAGACTATTCTTTGTCACAGAGCGTAGACCAGTGAAAAATTGTCCTAGACAAAATGGATTCTTTACAGTTTACACTGGGAAAGTAGGCCAAATTTCTTTTTTACTTTAATAGAAACAAAATAGAATTTTCCTTTTATTTACAGTAGAACCTCATACTCAAAATATCCCAGTTCTGTGAGGCATATATTTTATGTATGTTATTCTATTTCTAATATTATTTTTATTGTTATGCAATTCTGTGAGGCTTAAGATTTTATGTATGTTATTTGTACATTTGTGCAGATGATATTGATGAAATAAGGTATAGATTTCTAACATATTACAGCACAATACTGAGAAATCTATGGAATTTTAAATGCTGCATACAGATGCACAATTTTATCTAGTAACTGAAATGACAAGATCATCATACAGTAAATATTTGTATAATTTATGAATTTTTATAATTTGTAAATGTATGGTAAAATAAACAAATGTCAGCATAATAAATACAATACACTGGCACACTTAAATTAATTCTCAACTCATTAAATAAACATTACATTATACAGCTTTTAACAGAATTATATTAAACTAATGTAATGATCACTTAGTCAGACTTACCAATGAGAGATACGCATTGCAAGGCATAATAATTAATCTGTGGTCTTGGATTTTAAAAGTGAATAGGGAATTTCCAACACACATACTTTCTAAATAAATTGTTGGTGAGCAAAAAAAGGGTTCATTTAACTGGAAAGAAGACAATCAACTGTATGCGTACATACCAAAAAGGAAACATTATGGCTTAACGTGCTATTCTGAATTAAATAAACATTTAATTTTTGTTCCTTGTTTTCTGTAGCTTGTTAGGGATAGCCAGTGCCCGGCAGTAACAAACTCAGTATTTCGCAGTTAAAGGTGAAATTAGTTTGTTGTGATTAGTATAGTACATTCTCATTCTAATTCAACAATTAAAGTCCAAGTCCGTGTTACCTGTAACAAAACAGGCAACAGAGTGAATCTCAATAGAAATCCATGGCTAGATTAGTACAGTTTTTAAAATCTCATCTGTCACTGGTCTAAATCTGAAGTTTAAGGCAAACTGAGATTAGGAAATGCCGAGAATGACTGACAATGTGCAATAAGATATGAAACAGTTTCAGCAAACCGTAAATATATAACTGAATATAAGATTACAAATAGTATTATATTTTGACAAGACAGCATACAAGTCATTTAATCTTCATGGATACCTGGAAGCTATGTGCATTCAGTGAAACCATGCTATTCCAAGGTATGTTGTAACAAGGCCATAAGCTGTTAAAGAGAATGGTATAAACATCACTAAGTGCTAATGAGTACTTGGTAGTCTATAGTAATACTTTAGTGAATGCTGAACAAGTTTAGATGTTAAGCTTTTTAGGAAGAATGAATGATGGCTAATGATTATTTAATGACAGATCCCTGGGCTGAAAGGCACTTAGGGCTCAAAGTGTACTGCAAAGCCAATTTCTCAAAGCTTCAGACAGGTTTATTTGGTCTCACCTTGAATAAAACTCTGTTGTATTGGTTTCATTGGTGTGGATTTAAACACATTATCAGCTTAGAATAGCAGCAGCTACACCGCAGAAAATCAGTGTCTTAATCCTGATGGTTGCTGTTAGCTACTCTTAAATGTTTTGGTTACAGACTTATGAAATTGCTAACAGATTTAAACTTGAATATTTCAATATTAACTCATTAATAAAGACATTGAATTTTGCAATCACATATTTCAAGGAGTCCATAATGAATAAGATTAAATGAGCTCACTAGAATCATAAGGATTTACAGATGGGTTCTAATCTCATACTAAATTTTCCGATCATACTTTTTATTAGTGAATGTCTATGCTGTTAGAGACAAAGCCCTTCAAATTAGAACTTTAAACTAAGGTACCTTCTGCTCATTTCTGGGGCTTTCTTGGTGGATGTAAATGATTGCATGATTGTTTTTGGAAAGAATACACTCCAGTATTCTGGTCAGTTTTTTGTTTTACCATAAGATGTTTTAACATTCTGTGCTATGTTTGAGATGCTTCATTATGTAGTCACTATATTACTGGTGTCCAAATCATGGGCACCTCAAAAAGGCAAGTCATGCTGTTTAAAAAAATTCTGTTGTAAGTGTTACAAAAAAATTCTTCTTTGTATTACTAATATAAATGGTTATTCTTGTTAACCATAGAATGTTTCCTGCAAATGAAAGATACTGCAATTTTCTGTACGTTTTAAATGTTTAAATATAAAAGAACTGTACATGGTTTGAAATGAAAATTAAATAGAAAAAATCTTGACTTTTACAATATTATAGTATATTGGTAATTTATTATAATATTGCCACTCTATTACTTTTCTTTTTGGGGAAAAATGTGCCACTGCCCTGATCTCATAACTAATGTTTCATAAACTGAATTTTTAAGTCATGTTTTGAGTGCTCTCAAGCTATCTAAATACACAAATCTCCTTTCTAGAAATTGTACACTCTATCAACTGCAGAAAAGTTTGGTAAAATCAGTGAGATATTTTTTTTTAAAAACATGAAATTTTGCTTTCTTATTTCTGCATTGCCCAATGTGTAATATTTTAGTAGCCTCTATCTGTATATGAACAGAGAATCATTAAAAACACTAATTAGATTTTTAAATTGAAGTGCTTATACTTCTGCTGAGCAAGTTTTATATGAAACGCACAGAATTCTAGAACGTGTGCCACAGGAGTCCAACACTTTTTATAAATGACTACATGGTAAACTACTCTTTCACTCTTATTACCTACTGACCTTAATTATTATTTCAATTATATAGATAATTAAAAGACTGTTTAATAGCTAGACTGGTAGCCGTGTAGTTAGTGCGTTAAACTGTTGCATGAGACCCATGTTTAATGCACAGTCTTAATTCCAAGCCAGCCTAATATGGGGGGCCTATGAAAGTATCAGATCAAGGTGTTTCTGAGCAGGGAGCACCTCATATTTACCACAGTTTTACAAGGATTGACACTGATTTTTCTCCAGTGAGAATCCAGTCCAGTCTCTTACTATTGGGGAAAGAAAGAATAAAGAAGTCCATTGATTGGCAGTAGAGGAGAAGAGTTCTCCATTGAGGGTCAAGGAAAAAAAATAGTAGTTTACCCATTTAAACTTTTAACCTTTTATCATGCAGCATAAGCTTTTGAATGTGCTGTCACGACATGATAGATAGGTGCACCCACATAAGATGTATGTTTACTACAGGTAGCCATTAAATGCTTAACAGTGCTAGTATATATTATCATTGTTGGGCTTCAGAGTTAACAGTCACTGAGAAGTTCCTCCCTCTTTTGTTGTTTGTTGTCAGGCTTCTAGATTCAAGATAGCACTGAAGTGGTTTGCATTCAAAAGGTTATGGTGACAGTCAAGCTACAAACTAATTTAAAACAAAATTAGAAATCAAAAAAGTAATCACCATAATAAGTTGTATAGAAAACCAGTTCTGGAGATATCTCTGCAGATGCACTAATGGTCTCATTCTTTTCTCACTTGCACTGGTGTAAATATCAGTAAATCCATGGAAGTCTGCGTAATTACCCCAAGCTAAAATAATTATAGGTAAGAGGAGATTCCTAACTCATCAGGCATATGTTGAAATTTCCATCTCCATAGAGGGTTTTGCCGTATTTAACAGGTATTTGTTGTGTGCTCAGCCAAATAGAAAGCTGAAAGAAGAGAGGAATTGGTTGAAAGGAGCAAACTATACATATTTGTTTGTTCCTCCACCCCCTTCCTCTATGCCGTCCCCCTCAAAAGTTGGATGCATAAGTTAAAGTTGCATGAAGGCAGCTTAACTTTCATATCCAGCACTTACTCAGCAAATCAACACACTGTGTTTCACGGACCTTGGCAGCATTACAAGGATGACATTTTCACATGACTATTCTTTTACTATTTTTCCAACATTCAGTATTTGAGGTTTCTTGTTGAGAGATTTTTGTTTAACATTAAGCATGTACATCTTCTGTTTGCGTCTATCCCTTCTTCTAGAAACCTTGTTCTGTTCTCAATGACACTGCAAGTAGTATATAAATGTGGTAAGGGAATTTTTAGAACTTGTTCCATACGTGTGTTTGGGGGTAAAAGTTGTAAGTGGGAAGAAGTCACTAAATATCCTTGCCCCATTTCCTTGGAATGACCTTTTGCAAAATATGTGACGTGACACTTCTCAAGCATTTAAAGAGCCAGAACCTGAATTAATATGCATAGAAACTCATTTCTCAATTGTAGCAGTTCTCTGGTGTCAGAATTCCATCTCACGGTGAAGCTGTACTGTAAATTAATATTGCACCACGTTATTAATTATAATTCCACTGTGAGGTTGGTGCACAACTGGAAAGAGTCATTGAAATGGGAGGCTTAAACAGATTTTATGGGACCAAATTTATCCCTGATGAAACTCCATTGAGGCTCTACAACTAAGATCAATAGACAATTATAATATAAATGTAAAGAACTTCAAAAAGTAGAAGTTTATCTCCATAATTAGGATAATCGTGGTGTAGAATCCGTAACTACTCTTACGAGAAAGTGACACCTAAGAAAATGTGACAACGTATTTATTCTGACAGCCATATGTAAGTGACCCATATTACTTAGGACTTATGTAAGTATTGAGAGAATGATGTAAAATCTTGTGACAGCGATGGTGTTGATTCTTTTAAAGTTTGAGCTTGTTTGGATTTCTAATTGGGCAATCTGGATATGATTAGTTTAGAAAAGAAATACACAGGATATTCAGGCCCCGCATTAGAAAACTTGATCTGGTTAACTAGGGCAGCTCACTTTTATTATGTACAATTACTAAACATGGGCAGGACATTTATAGTCCAGCAGGGGTCATGATGCACATCTATAATCTTCTCCAGTTCAAAAATAAACAACACTCCAAAATATCACAGAGTGGGTTTGTGGAGGAATTTTGTTTGTTCTGTCAGTGGAAGGAAACTACCAACATAATGAATAGCTAAATTTTCAGGCCCTCCGAATATTTGTACATAGTAGCAAGGGCTACTTTATTCATTTCATCAGTGAAAGAAGGAACCATAACTCTCTGGAGGCTAAATCAAGTGAATTATATTGTCTCTCTTCCCACTTTTGGCAAATATTCTGCTACCTCCCATTCTGAGTATTGCTTTATACTATTATTTTTCAGTTCTGGTTTATTTGAGACATTATTAACTCTTTATAATGTTTGAAAAGCATTGAAATATTGTAGACATTATTATTTTCTTCTATTGTGTATTGTCTTAGGAGCTAATTACCTGGGAAAAGTTGTAAGTTGGCGTTTGGCTTTCTGTTAAATGTTCTAATCAATTTCAAATGCTAGTTGTGTGCATATGATTTGCAAATTTTTAAAATACATTTAACTTTAATTTATTTGCAGTATAAATAGGACACTAAAGGTTATCTGCAGTGAGTTAGACTTTTAACAGCTTATTACAAATGTATTGGGTTAATGTGTGTCATAAACAGATAGCTAAGGGTTAATGTTTCTTTCACTTGGAAAAAAAGTAACCTGAAGCACCTGACCAGAGGACCAATCAGGAAACCGGATTTTTTCAACTCTGGGTGGAGGAAAGTTTGTGTGTGAGTCTTTTGTTCTGGGTTGTCTGCCTGAGTCCCTCTCAGCTATGAGGAGGATTTTTCTTTTTCCTTTCTAATCTTCTGTTTCCAAGTTGCAAGTACAAAGTTGGTTTTTTGTTTTGTATTTACATGTCTATAGTTGCTGGAGTGCTTTGATTTGTATTCTTTTTGAATAAGGCTGTTTATTCATATTTCTTTTAAGCAATTGACCCTGTATTTGTCACTTTAATACAAAGAGACCATTTGTATGTATTTTTCTTTCTTTTTATATAAAGCTTTCTTTTAAGACCTGTTGAAGTTTTTCTTTGGTGGGGAACTTCAGGGAATTGGGTCTGCAGCTCACCAGGGAATTGGTGGGAGGAAGAAGTCAGGGGGAGGTCTGTGTGTGTTAGATTTACTAGCCTAATTTTGCATTCCCTCTGGGTGAAGAGGAAAGTGCTTTTGTTTCCAGGACTGGAATTACAGAGGGTGGACTCCCTCTGCTTAGAGTCACGAAGGTTGCTTCTGTGTATCTCTCCAGAAGCACCTGGAGGGGGGGAGGAAAAAGATTTATTTCCCTTGGTTGTGAGACTCAAGGGTTTGGGTCTTGGGGTCCCCAGGGAAGGGTTTTGGGGGGACCAGAGTGCCCCAAAACACTCTAATTTTTTGGGTGGTGGTAGCAGTACCAGGTCCAAGCTGGTAACTAAGCTTGAAGGTTTTCATGCTAACCCCCATATTTTGGACGCTAAGGTCCAAATCTGGGACCAGGTTATATGACACCTGGGAAAAGTTGTAAGTTGGCGTTTGGCTTTCTGTTAAATGTTCTGATCAATTTCAAATGCTAGTTGTGTGCATATGATTTGCAAATTTTTAAAATACATTTAACTTTAATTTATTTGCAGTATAAATAGGACACTAAAGGTTATCTGCAGTGAGTTACACTTTTAACAGCTTATTACGAATGTATTGGGTTAATGTATATGTTGTGAGAAAATTGTTTTGCTTTGTCTGAGGAAGCATTATTTAAATTACCCAGCTTTAATTTTTGTGTAAATGTTATGTGTGGGGGCTTGAAAATAGCCTTTTTGTATGTTTAGATTTTGCAGTAGTTGTCAACGTTAAACTGCAATTATAGAATTTATTTTCATCTCACATGAATGTAAACAAATCCCATACTTCATTGTAGTTATTAGGTATTCGGTTTATAAAACTTCCTATCTTTTGAAAACTATCTCCAAAATTTCAAGTCCACAAAATGTGTCATTGGTTGTTGCTATTAATCTCTGCTTTTGCCACATTGTTTTCTATATGCTTTTCTTTACAGAAAAGAGGGTGAAAGATGGAGAGAGCATGATAATGGCAAACAAGGAGGATATTTTTATTTGTTTTGGGTGAAATACTCTTGAATGAAAGATACGTGCCCTGAGAATATTCTCATTGAAAGTCGTTCTCTGTGGGTAGTGCTTTCCAAATCTAAATTACTGTGTTCAGTGTTTAATGGTAGGTGCTAGAGAAGTTGCTGAGATAGATACAAGAATTGAAAGTAGCGTTTGTTTTTTGGGTAAGGTGCTGGATTGAGATTTGGGTTCTAGGCATGGTTCTCCCCTTACTACTATGATCTTGGGCAAGTCACTTAATCATGCTGTGCCTCAAATCTCCATCTGCAATGAATTTGCGTGTCATCCTTGCACAGGGACCATTATAATCTTCTCTGTATCATTCCAATTATAGTATGTGTGCTGCCAAAGCATGAGTAATATAGTCCTTTTCTCCCACCCTTTGTCTTTCCTTTTTATTTAAACATTGATCATGTAATGGGTTCTCCACTGGCAGACTCCCTGCACCCACACAGGGCCCCATTTGTTTAATTAATTTGCTGTGTTGACCAAACTTGTTAAAACTTTTATTTCTTGTTTTGTTTGGTAGAAAGTATTGTATATGTGCATTATACATAATCATGCCCAAAAAGTCTCTCAAAAATGACAAGGTATGCTGTGGAAAGCAGAGGCTGAAAGCTTGATATTTGTTAGTTTTCTCCACTGAGGAATATTATGATGTTTATTGATAATGATTAAATCTTATTAATTACATTCACATGTGTAGCATTCTACATAAATGGCTAAAACATGCAAGCTTATAGTCCACTGTAGCTTTATATAACAGCTTTATATAATCTCATAGCACTTGATGGGGGCACAGTTGGATAACATCCTGGGTGAACTCAAACCAGAAAAGGTATCCACTCTGTGATCAGAAGCCACTACATTAGCAACATATGTTCTTATGGTTTATCCTTACAGTAATACGTTGTCCTGGCATCTACTTCTCTGAGATTTTAATACATAATACAATAACAGAGTACCATCAATATGTTCCTAATAGCAGATATAAAGCATCTGGTAGTAGTCCATCTCTCATAAAACTGCCTTTAGCATTAATTCAAATTCATTGATTCCTATTCCAGTTAAACCTGAAGAACTTAATGTGTCTTTTAATCCTTTTATTGTAAGCTAAGATAAAATTAATTTTAACCTAGAACTCTGCAGAGCCAATTAACATGATCTTTAGAGTTATTTAGTAAAGTGCTTCAAACTGTTAAATTTATCTTGACCTCGTGGTTGCACTCTGACTGCTTTTTAAATGAAGTAATCAATATCTCACAGCCCTTTAAACAGTTTAAACTTCTCAAATATTTTACTCATATTTTTATTTAAACAGCTTAGAAAAATATTTACTCATATTAAGGTATCTGTAGAGAAAATTGTTAACTACTGGCTTCATTTTAGATTGAAATATATTTTAATATATGTGTTCATTTTGCTATGAGAAAATGATGAAATCTCACTTCTATTTGTGTGTAATACAGAAAATGTGTTATCTATATGGTTTAAAATGTAGAACGTTTTCTCCTTTCACCGTTGTAGCTTCTTTTTTCCACATAGAGCTATTTGAGGTTATTAATTTTCTTACTGTGATAGGGTGATCAACCGTCCTGTCAAGAAAATGGATCTCTGTGTCACCCTTTAGCATGATTAAATGGAGGCACGTCGCTGTGAGAAAATACCAAATTTTCATGAGACAAATGCAACTGTAGAAAGGACTGTTTTTATAGACATTTCATTTTAAAATCTCCCATTTGGCTGTCAGTTTATTTGTAGGAAATCATTCCAATTAATTGTATATTCCTACTAATAATTCAAAGAAAGTAAGGGCAAAAACAAGTGCTCACTCAGAGATTTTTTTTTTTTCCTTTGAAGGAGGGAAAAAAATACAGTGGTGAGAGAGAAGGAGCAATTTATGTTGGTACAATGAGTTGCTAATGAGACTGTCAGAACTATATTACCTTCATCCTGTTTTTGTCAAAGCATTTACTGCTTTATTAACAAAGAGTCAGATTCTTACAATCTAGAGACTCTTGAGAAGTACAGTTGTAAGCATTGCTGAGATTTAAACTCCTATATGCTTAGTATAGGCCATGAGTGGCCATGTCAGCCAGTGAATTTTCATCTATAAATTGTAAGATAAATGCATAATAGCCTACTTTTTAGAATATAATTAAAATATCTGGCAATAGGGCGATTGATACTTTAACTTCAGAATTCTGGCATTATGGGACACGCACCTGTTAATGGGTTACTTGTTAGTTTAGGGGTGAAATTTGACAGGATTATTGGACATGGCTTATGATTTTGAGGATATTGTTTTAAAATACATCCTTCACGATACAATAAAGAGTTAATTCAATATTATTGTAATCAAACAGAAGGAAGAACAACAAGGTGGGGGCAAGAATTCACCAAGTGCCTCTGTTGTTTAATTTCCTACTGGAAGCAGCACATGTGTTTTTTCTTTCTTTCTTTTCTTTTCTTTAAGCAGTGGCCATTGCAGAGGCTGAGCGGCTGAGGTCAATGCCTTGCCTATTGATCAGTATCCCTGCAGTCCCCTGCTCCAGCATCTGCTTCATTGGCTTCTTTCAGTGCCTGCTTCAGTACATTAGAATAGAAATCCATAACCAGAGCTGTGCTCATCCAAGCAGAGGAAGAAACTAAATTAAATGGTATAAAACAATCTTGGATCAGGAGTTTGTGCCAATTCATCTTGATCTAAGATGTCACACCGGGCTCTCTGTCTGAGCACCTGGGCTAGAGGCGGCCATAGTGAAAATAGATGAAGCCGCGATCATTCATTTGTCAGCTAAGGAGCTCGGCAGTGGTTAGCAATTCCCTTCTGCAGAGGTCAGCTGACAGAACAATCAGTGCAACTGCAGAATAGAGCTTTCCTTTGAACTATTGTTATGGAGCATGCTTCTTGCTGGGGCTGGGGGAGGGGAGCATGGTTTGCTTCATGTTCCAAGTATGCTATATAAAACACATAAAAGGATAATATATTTATATATCAAAATATCAGTACCATTTCTGTGTTGTATATCTTAATTATGTATATATGAAATAAGTTATATAAAAATTAAAATGTTTAAGTATCACTTTGTTTATAGTCGATTTTCATCCTTCTTTCTGGGAAGGCAGTGGCTATTGATTTTTTTTTTCCCCTTAGCATTGTTAAGGTTTTAGATTCTTATCCACCCCAACCCACCTCACCCCTTTGGTTGGCATATCATGGTCGTAGCCACAGCATCGTTACCAGAATTTGGACTACATTCTAATGGGGATTCTTATACTTGTTTTTTTTTTTAAAGTAATATTTACTTTTCTATCAGTACAGTAGTATGAAATTCACTAGAAAAGCTAGACATATAGTAGACACTCACTAATTCACACTTCATTATTCAAACCCAGTATTTTCTCACAGTATACCAGGTGGTCTCTTCCAACTTCTCCACAAAGATTTAATTGCAGAGTGCTGTGGGAGCTAAGACATCATTACTTTTGCAAGATATATGCCAGTGAATTTGCTGGTGTAGTGTGAGTTATTGTTATAAGTGTATCTGAACTATAGTTGTCAAACTATATGAAGAAGGTACATTTTATGATGAAGTATCTTTTTTTGGTGGGGGGGTTAACTGTGGTTGTGCGGTTACTCACTAAATTACTTATTAATAACTATATTTGAAAATTTGCAGTGAGACTTTTCCGCTTGTTTTAGCAAGCCCATTAGTTAGTATACTGTAATTACTGTGATGAAATTGATAATTATTTGCCAGGTACTGTTGCTGTAGGTTAAAAGTAATCATCAAAAAAGAAGGGGATGGTCGCTTAAATAACAGGCTGCTTTTTATAACATGAAAAATATATGTATTTTAAAAAGTCTATATCCTAGGCTATTTCTGTGAAAAAAACCTGTTTGTCTTCAATCAGATTAATGCTGATGTAAATAAGAATCACAATCATAATTTGCCTTTCAGAGAATACTGATTTAATAACTACAGAATCCTAGAAGTCTTTCACTCTTTTTCAATGAACAAACTTGGAGGTACTATGAAATTAAAACTTCTTTTCCTAAAAGAACATGCTACTTTTCTGTAGGTGGCACTGAAAACTGAGAAAGGGACAAGTCATGCTTAAATTTTTAGCCTGGACTGGGGATTCTGGAAGACAAAATTGAACCAGGACCAATCACCTAAAAATTGTCTGGCTCTACGTTTTCCTGTAGGGAGAAGGAAGCATAGCAAACAAGTGCCTTGAGATTGAAAAGAGAACAGTTTTGTCCTCCTGTTTGACCTTTGATGTGTATTTGATGTTCATAACCACTCTCAATAACATTTTCCCAGCAGTATATGTTCAAGTAGCTGAAAAGGACGGTTTTGTTATAAATACGAAAAACTCTCATAAATGTGTACAATTTGATTGGGATGGCCTTCCACTTCTAGTATTACTGACCAGTCATCCTAATGCTCTTTATTTTACATTTCAGGTTGTTTGTCTGGTCTCCCACAAATGAAAAAAATATCTACATCTTATGAAGAGAGACGGAAGCAAGCCACTGCTATTGTCTTGCTAGGAGTGATTGGAGCAGAATTTGGAGCTGAAATTGAACCTCCAAAACTGTTGACGAGGCCACGCAGTTCCAGTCAAATTCCTGAGGGATTTGGTTTAACTAGTGGTGGATCAAACTATTCCTTGGCAAGACATACTTGTAAGTATTCTATGTTGTGTCCTCCATTGCTCTTTTAACCACATCATAACTATTCAGTAGGTTTTATTTCAAAACTCCTTGTTCACTAATAATCTCATTTTCCTAGAGTAAGGAAAAGGAACCAATTTTGAGCACTTAGCTTCATATTAGTATGTTGACTATCAGGACATTATTTCTGAAATATGTAGCTGAGCAATATATGAAGTTTATGAATATATGGTGGGATTTTCAAAAGCACCTGAGGGTTCCCCTCCCATTAAAGTCAGTTGAATTATTTCAAAGTTGGACTTGTAATGGGAATTGGTTGCCTAACTCCCTTACATGCTTTTGAAAATTCCAACTAGATAGTGTAGATTTATAAGCACCCAAGAGTGCATGTGTGCATACCACTGCTGCTGCTTTCCTCTCAAAAATACCTTTATGGCCTAATGGAAAAAGTACTAGATTAGGAACTAGGAGACTGAGTTCTGGTCCCATCTCTTTCACTGAATGGCCTTAATTTTCAGTACTTCACAACTCTTTTTGAGCAAAGGCTGGCAAGTATAATTTACTTCCTTCCCTTATACTTTATGAACGAGGATCAGTTAAGTCACCCAGGATCCTATCTGGCAGAACTGAAATAGGACTTGCATGTCTGATACGACAGAACAAAGAGTTTGGCAAGGTTACTGAAAATGTGATGGCTTCTGAGGTCCAATAAGATCTGTGCTGTCACAGCAGGGGGTCTCAAACTTTTGTACTGGTGACTCTTTTCACACAGCAAGCTGAGTGCAACCCCCCCCCCGTATAAATAAAAAACATGTTTTAATATATTTAACATTTTAAATGCTGGAGGCAAAGCAGGGTTTGGGGTGGAGGCTGATAACTCGCGATCCCCCCATGTAATAACCTTGCTACCCCCTGAGGGGTCCTGACCCCCAGTTTGAGAACCCCTGTGTTAGAGCATATTGAACCCTTCATAGTTGGGTTCAGAACAGGACATGGCCCTGCTGGTGCTGATGGATCTATCCTGACTGTGGACAGGAAACAAGCTTCTATGTTTATATTGCTGTCTGCCACAGTCAGTGCCAGTGAATGATCATTTGATGCTAACACTCATGAGAACCTAATAGGAGCAAATGTACATTGGGTGCATTCATTTATCTTGGACAGGTTTTGAGGGCTGTGGTACCTCTGACAGAAACCTTATTATGTGAAGTGCAGGACCACTTAATATTCTCGCTCCTCTTCAACATCTTCATTGGACTACTCATATAGATCTTGGGGCACCATGGTACCACCAGCATGTGGATAATAAGAATAATTTATAGTAATTATAATTAATAGAGCATGAAAATATATCTCTTCACTGCACAAGTGCAACATCTATATGATGATGACCCAGTACTTGGAAAGAGTAAGCAAATGGATTGAAAGCATTCTAGTGCTTTGACTCAAACACAGTCCAGGAGAGAGATAAGTGGTTATGGTAGGGAAAGGTGAAAACATTATACTGAGCTTACCAGTGCTCTAGCCTACCATTGGTTCAGGCCTCAAACTCATGCTAGATTCTTCATTTCTTCTGGATGTATGGTACAGTTACAGTGGTGAGTAATGCTTTTTTTTGGTGTTCACCTATCTAGGAAATTGTCCTCACAGTGGAATTCTAGTTGCAATGATCCATGCATTTGTGACCTTCAGGCTTCACTTCTGCAGTGCTTTGCACCTAAAAATGAAAATGCTGACCCTGGACAAGCTCCAGTCAGTTCATAATGCAATGTTCTGCCTACTTAAGATCAGAGGTCACCAAGACTTTGTCTACTGTAGCGTGTCTGAAGATATGCTGTTTTCTCTTCATTTCTTACCTTCTTAGTTTTTCCCCTTTACAGGGTAAAGTATCAGGTGCATACATGAGGTTAAACAAAGAAATCCTCTTTGTTTAAAAAAAAAATGTTTTTTTTTCTCCTCTAAAACTTACTTCTAATTTCTGCGTAGGTAGTTTTGCATCAAGGTTGTTTTCAAGGATGAGGTATAAATGAGTCACTTTGTTGAGTACTGTGAATTCTCCTAAGATCCAGGAAAATTATTATCTTATTTTAATATCCAAAAGCACGTTGTTGTAGGAGCTCTACAAGTCAAAGGTACACAAGGAAAAGCCACCTAGCTGGCTCCTGAAAAGGAAGGGGAATGCCTATTGAGAGAACACATGCACTCAGCAAAGTATAGTTAGTTACACCTCTGGTGTTTAGGGCAGAGACGAAGCTCCTTCACTCCTGTCTGTTTTTGGCAAATCTTTCAATGGTTTCCCAGCTGTTTTTTTTCAGCTCAGCTTCCACAGCTCTTCACCATGTTGTTTTTCCGCAGCCTCTTTTTCACTTGCCTTCCGGTGTCCATCTTAGTGCTATTCTGATGATGGAATCAGTTTCTATCCGAAGCACATGGCCAATCCATTTCCAGTGCCCCCTGCTAATGATGGTGCTCATATCTTCTTGGCTGCACTGTATGAATAGGTCTTGGTTCGAGATTGTTCTGAGCCAAAAGATGCAAAGGATTTTTCTGAGACAGGTTGTATGAAATGAAGAAAATTTGGACATATCATGTTTTTTCGTTCCCCAGCATTCTGTACAATGACGTAGTGTTGAAAGTACCGCTCTAAAACTTAAGTTTGGTTTTGGTGTTGTATTTTGATGATTTCCAGACTGTATTTAAGCTCCTGAAGGTGTTCTGGGCTTTATCGATTCTGTTCTGGATATCCTGGCTTCTTTCACCATCCTGACTGATGGTGGTGCCCAAATATGTGAATGTATTTACATTGGTGAGAACGTGATAAATGTATTGGTGATGGTGAGGCAATATTAAGGGTCATGAAATCTGTCGTATTGCAGCAGATTTTTCAGTCTGAGTTGCTGCCTGTATGCGTTGAGTTGGGTTGTTTTTTCTTGTATATGGTGTTGAGTTGCAGAAATAAAGTATCTTGATAACTAAATGACTGTTTCTTGGAGCAGCTAGCCCTGGACCCACAAGAGGACAGCAATTATTGATGTAGTACTAAGTGGTGAATATAGTTGGACCGCTTGATAATAGTGACCATAATATAATTAAATTTAACATCTCTGTGGTGGGGAAAACACCATAGCAACCCAACATTGTAGCGTTTAATTTCAGAAAGTGGGAAATGAGGAAGGTAGTTAAACAGAGTATAAAAAAGATAGTGCCAAAAGTGAAATCCTTGCAAGCGGCATGGAAACTTTTTAAAGATACCATAATAGAGGCTCAGATTAAATGTATACCCCAAATTAAAAACACAGTGAGAGAACCAAAAAAGTGCCACCATGGCTAAACAACAAAGTAAAAGAAGCAATGAGAGACAAGAAGGCATCCTTTAAAAAGTGGAAATTAATCCTAGTGAGGAAAATAGAAAGGAG
This sequence comes from Gopherus evgoodei, assembly GCF_007399415.2. Taxonomy (NCBI): domain Eukaryota; kingdom Metazoa; phylum Chordata; order Testudines; family Testudinidae; genus Gopherus; species Gopherus evgoodei. Next base: position 116,488,330 of record NC_044327.1, on the reverse strand, counting down.
CATAAACACTGGCAAATGAAGTGTAAACATATAATTAGGAGGACCAAAAAAGAATTTGAAGAAGAGCTAGCCAAAGACTCAAAAAGTAATAGCAATTTTTGTAAGTACATCAGAAGCAGAAAGCCTGCTAAACAACCAGTGGTGCCACTGGGCAATTGAGATGCTAAAGGAGCACTAAAAGACGATAAAGCCACGGCTGAATCCCACCTGAGCCATTCTTTTTAGGTGACAAATCTGAAGAATTGTCCCATATTGAGCTGTCATCAGAGGAAGTTTTGGAACAAATTGATAAAATAAACAGTAATAATTCACCAGGACCAGATGGTATTCACCCAAGAGTTCTGAAGGAATTCAAATGTGAAATTGCAGAACTACTAACTGTAGTTTCTAACCTATGATTTGAATCAGCTTCTGTACCAAATGACTGGAAGATAGCTAATGTGATGCCATTTTTTAAAAAGGGCTCCAAAGGTGATCCTGGCAATTATAGGCTGGTAAACCTAACTTCAGTTAGGTCTTCAACTGGTTGAAAGTATATTAAAGAACAAAATTGTCAGACACATACATGAACATAATTTGTTGGGAAAGAGTCAACGTGGTTTTTGGTGAGGCATGATATCCCTCTACAATTACTAGAATTCTTTGAGGAGGTCAGTAAGCATGTGGACAAAGGTGATCCAGTTCATATAGTGTACTTAAGTTTTCAGACAGCCTTTGACAAGGTCCTTCACCAAAAGCTCTTAAACAAAGTAAGCTGTCATGGGATAAGAGGGAATGTCCTCTCACGGATTGGTAACTGGTTAAAAGACAGGAAACAAAGAGTAGGAATAAATGGTCAGTTTTCAGAATGGAGAGAGGTAAATAGTGGTGTCCCTCAAGAGTCTGTCCTGGGAACAGTTCAATTCAACATTTTCATGAATAAAGGAGGAAACAGTGAGGTGGCAAAATTTGCAGATGACACAAAACTACACAAGACAGCTAAGTCCCAAGCAGACTGCAAAGAGCTACAAAAGGATCTCACAAAACTGAGTAACTGGGCAACAAAATGACAGATGAAATTCCATGTTGATAAATGCAAAGTAATGCGCATTGGAAAACATAATCCCAACTATACATATAAAATGATGGGGTCTAAATTAGCTGTTACCACTCAAAGAGATCTTGGCATCATTGTGGATAGTTCTCTGAAAATATCCACTCAATTTGCAATGGCAGTCAAAAATCTATATAAATCCCTGGTAAGTGCACATCTTGAACACTGTGTGCAGATGTGGTCATCCCATCTCAGAAAAGATATATTAGAATCAGGGCTGGCTTTAGGCTGATTCCCAGGAATTGGGCCCCGCGCCTAAGAGGGCCCCATGCCTTAGGTGCCTTTTTAATTTTTTTTTTTTTTTTTTTTTACTCACCTGGCATGCGCGGAGGAGGGGTCCAGGTCTTCAGCCGCATTTCAGTGGCGGGAGGTGGGGGTCTACTCCGGGTCTTCAACAGCATTTTGGCGGCGGGGGGCAGTCTGCTCCAGGTCTTCAACGGCATTTTGGCAGCGGGGGGGGAGTTCCTTGGTGCTGCGGAAGACCTGGATCGGACCCCCCGCCGCTGAAGTGCTGCCAAAGACCCGGAGCACGCGTGCGCGCACGCACACACACACACACACACACACACCCCGCTGCTGAAGCCTCGGATCACCACCAGGTATTCGAATCAGGCCCTGCAGTTTGTAAAGCCAGCCCTGATTAGAATTGGAGAAGATTCAGAAAGGAGCTTCTTGAGGTCTGGGTGTGTGTGACTTTATTTTTCAAGCAATTTGGTAATACTGGTTTTCCTGAAGAAGGCATTAAGTATTAGCAGGAGGCATAATTGTTCTTTGCTGGGTTTCAAGAGCCAGGATCACCATGGCTCCATTTCACAGGTTGTAGCTCTAATATTTTCGAGGGCTTCTCTACCTTCATCCTGTTTGATAGAGTCAAACCCTGGCAGAGATGTTAGATTTGACAAGATGGCCTGGTCAGAAATGGAATTTTCTTTCCTAAGATCAACCATGTATATATAAAACTATCAGCAAAATACTCTGAGCATTCTTCATAGTAATCAGTGGTTGCATGATGCAATCAGGGTTGGTTAGCCAGTTCACTATGCAGAATGTGATTCTCCTGTCTTAAGTGTAGACGAGCAGAAATTTCCTTTTACTTCATTTACTGCACTGGTGTGGTCTTATAAGAATTGTTTGATCTTGGTGAATGGATTTGAAATGTGTTTTGCTCCTTTGGGATTCTACCTTTCTGCCTGTAAGCTTCATCTGTGAATCATGGTGATCTTATTGGTTGGTGTGAGTGAGCAGATTGTGGCCAAGACACTAGTGGTAGAGGACATCAGGTGATTTTCTAAGCTACACAGTCTTCTGCATCTCCTCTTGTGGTGAACTTAGGCAGTTTCAGGAACTGGGATGACAGAGTTCTTGGAGACTATCACTAAGAATAGATTCATAATCTAAATGATACGTTGGAGATAAAGGAGAAGGGGAAGGTGACCCATCAATGAAGTATTTGGCTGATGCCATCCACTACACTTGCTGCCCTTAAAAGGGCAAATTGTTAGTACCTGTTCTGACAAAGTTTTCAATATGTTTTCACACTTAACTCCCATTTTGGTGGTTGTATTTGTCCCAAGTGACACATCTAAGGGCTCCAGAGTTGATTTTTCTGCTCTTTGCAACAAAGAAGCTAAAAAGACTGACTTTGATCTAGGTAAGAAAAATGATCTTGGGTACATTGAGAATCTGTGTAAACAATTAATGCCATCATAGCCTAATATCAATTCCAGTTTCAGAATCCGTGACTTCCTTTTCTTGATTGTTTCCTGGGCTAGCAGAAGAAGATGCCAAAAATATTGCCGTTGAGGATTTCTAGGCATGTCCTCATGCTCTACATGATTCATCGGAGAAGTTGGCAAGAGTTGTGGTATTTGGCATCATTCTAGGCAACTGGTGTTGGTTTATGTTTACAACCTCTTCCGATCCTTTTGATATCAAGGGTTTATGAGCAGCAAAATGAAAGCTTAGGAGATGATGAAATGGTCGGTCCTTGATCCTAGGGTCTGTCTGGTTGAGTTTGATTTTGTACAGGACCTCAGTTTGGAGAGATAAGATGGCCCTGTTTAATTATTAGACTCAGCTTGGAAGGTGTCCTGGGATGCCTACAAAGGGCTGTGAGAACTTAACTGGGAGAGGGTGTGTTACAAGAAAGTAGTTTTTCTTTGGCAGGCCCGGAGAAGCGTAACTTCCAAACAGATAACCTGGAGGATGATTGAGGAGGGTTGCAGGAGCAAGACTGGCTCCTGTGACTAGTCCTGGAAGAATGAAGACTCCCAGAGAGGAAAAGCTTTGAAGTGATCTGTAGGAGAGCGGGAAAGAACTGACGGGTGAAAGACCCTTTTGTTTGGATTGCACTTGGGACTGTTTTCTAAGTTTGTTCCCAGTGCTAAGCAGGTGCTCCCTCTCTAGAGATTACTACCTAGGAGATTTTCCCCATGAGTTGGGTGAGGGAAGCAGGAACTGAGGCAGGGTGAATAGTGCCATAGAGGGCCAGAAGGAGGAGCTGCAGAGGCCATGCCTATCACAGCTTGGCTAATCTATATATTTTTTATATCATGGTGTATTTCTAGAGAAGTTATATACTGTGAATTTTTCAAAGATAAAGGAATGAAAAAAACAATATGTAGCCAAAATATACAATATTTCACACACACCCTTAAATTGAGACTAGCACGTTAAAAGTAATAAATTTATTTTGGCAACCTGTTAACTTAATATTGTAGGTTCTTTTAAAATTATATAAAATGCATATATCATGTTATACTATATTTTAGAAAATATCTATTAATTGTGATATTTCCAGTCTGTGAGAATGGAATTCTTTAGAAATTCACACAGTGACTTTGCCTGACATCTCACATTAATCTGTGTTGACCTTACAAATGGTTCATGAGATATTTAATTATAAAATGCCACCCAAAGAATTTCTCATTACAGATTCACCACATCACACCTAAACTGCAGCTAATGCTATGTTTATAAAGTTAATGGGCTGATAAATCTGGATGACTGTTCAGTCCTGAATATGAAAATACTCTGCTCCATTGTTAATGTAGCATATTTTTCAAAGCACTGCTAGCAATATAGTTATTAATTATAAGTGTTTTGCACTTTAACTCAGTCAGTGTCATGAATGACAATGTATTTGAGGTTTTTGAGGTTTTTTTGTTTCATTTTTGCAGATTATCTACTATCTTTCAAAGGATAACTTTGGGTTTCTCTTGCTACACTATACAACCTGACAATCATTCCAACTATTGTTCCGTGCTGACTCCCAACACTTCTAAGCTACTCCTGAGTGGGGGTCCTAGTCTGTAAACATCTTGAGGCTACCGTTTTCCTTTTTACACTTCTCAACCTCTAACAGCAGCTGACTTCCTGACTGTTTTCTGGCCAGGAAACTAAGCAAGCGAAAATTTTGACAGGACACATGTGCAATAAAAAAAAAACACGTTAAAAGAATGTTAAGCATACAGAGTCAAACACTCCAAACCTTAGGAAAGGCCAGTATTAGGTTGCCCATGAAACTTTAATTTAGTTCCCTTCTGCATTTACATAATGGTAGTCTTTAATTACAAAATCATATACTATGTAGTTTGTTTGGTAAAGTTATAAACAACTGAAAACAGGGTTTTAAAATGGGAAGTGTTAGGCAACCTGAACTGTGGGCATCGCTATCATCTTTGCCTATAGTAAACATAAACTAACAGACTTAAAAAGGGATAGAGGATGAAATTATATTCTGTTTTGGTCACATGCAATCCTAGTGAACCTTTTACTGGCATTGTAATTGCAATTTTAACTGCTGCATTTGTTTGAGAAATAACAGGAATGATTAGAGGTGGTTCTGTTAGTGATAACTGTACTTAAGATTGCCTAACATTTTCCATTATAGGACCCTGATGAGGGGAAAATACATTGTTTTGTCCATGTTTGAAAAAAAAAACCAAAATCTTACAATAGTTTACTGGAGAGTTGTATCACTCGTGCTTTGAAGCAGGGAGTTGATGTTGACAGGGATGTCTGAGATGAACCTTTTGCTGTCCCTTTGAAATAATCATAGTTTGCTTATGCTCAGTAGAGACTTGTTAGAGTTTGGTAGCTAAATTCTCCAAAAATTCCATCTGCACTGGGCTGACTCCAATCCAAGTCTCCAGGGCTGAACAGGACTGTACCTTCAGTTGCTCTTCCTGACTGCTGGAGGCCACTGTGGCACCAGATAAAGGAACTGAGAGAAGAAAGGTTCTCTCCTGTGCTCCCAGTGCTCCCTCTGCGGGCACCCCAGACAACATGGAGGAGGAGGAGGAAGAAGGCACCTGACGGACAAGACATGGGAGGGAAGACTGGTACTGGGTGGTGGGGAAAAGAGGAGGACAGGAGACTGGGACAGCGGGGTGAATTGAGAGTCAATGTGGAGAATTTGGAGGGAAGAGATTGGGACTGGATCTGGATAAAGAGTCTCACAAGAGAAACTGATTCTAGTTTAGTGAGGGGACTGGGATGAGGAGGTAGGATAGTATGGGGAAAAATTGGATGAGGAGCTTTGGATGGAGGAAGCGAGAGAGCTGGCATAAGGACAAACTGGAGGGTACAAGGTAGACAGAAGGGATAGGGCTTGTGGGGAACAGGGACAGAAAAGTCTGTGGCCGCTAGCGCACACTCCTCTCCAGTTGGTGGAATGGAACACAAGATTCCTGAGTGTCATTTTTCTGCTGTCTGAAAATGTCTGTGAAATCCACTGACAAGATGAAGGACTAATGCCAACATAATGGCTTGTGCACATGAAGGGTGGCCATCTACTACTGCTGTCAGTTACTGTGTTAACTCAGATGGCAGAGGTCTATTGTATGGATTTGAAGAGTCCAACTGCTGGTGATCCACATGGGCATCAGTACAATCGTACATGATGGAATTTAGGGGGCGTTCAGTTTACTTTATTAAAATCCTAGGAAATTACATACACACACTCTCCATTAAAAGAACTTTAAGGTTGCGAAGTCAAGCACTCAAAATGCCAGAATTAAAGTTGCCTCTACAACCTTAATTTGGCCCCCTTGTGCAGGTTAATAATAATAATAATAATAATAATAAATATATAACAAATGGAAGAAAGGAGAAGTAGATAGTAATTAATACAAATCAGAAATTAGGAATAGTAGAACATTTATAAGGAAAGCCAAGGGCACAAGGAGAAATCCATAGCCAGAAGAGTTAAGCAATATAAGGAGGAGATAATTTTAATGTATTAGGAACAAAAAAAAATCCTAACAGTATTTGTCCATTACGAGATCCAAATGGTAGAATTATCAATAATAATGAAGAAAAGACAGAAGCATTCAATAAATATTTCTCTTCTGTATTTTGGGGAAAACAGATGATGCAGTCTCATCTTATGGTAATACACTTTCCTTTGTACTAGTATCACTGGAGAATGTTAAACAGAAGCTACTAAGGTTAGACATTTTTAAATCAGTAGGTCCATATAACTTGCCTCCAAGAGTTTTAAAAGAGCTGGCTAAGGAACTTGCTGGTCAATAAGTCTTGGAGCACTGGAGACATTCCAGAACACTGGAAGAAAGCTAGTGTGTCAACTTTTTAAAAGGGTAAACAGGGTGACCTGGGCAATATATGCCTGTGAGCCTGACATCGATCCCAGGGGAAACAATGGAGTCGCTGATGCGGGATTTGATTGATAAAGAATTAAAGTTTGCAGATGGCAGAAAGACTGGGGGAGCGGTAAATAAGGAGGAGGACAGGTCACTGATTCAGAGCACTCTAGGTGCTCGGTAAACTGGGAACAAGCAAACAATGTGTTTTAATACAGTTAAATGTCAGAGTGTACATCCGTAAACAAATAATGTAGGCCATACTTATAGGATGGAGAACTTTATCTTGGGAAGCAGTGATTCCAAAAAAGATTTGAAGGTCATAGTGGATAATCAGCTGAAAATGAGCCCGCTCTGTGATTGTGTCCAAAAGAGCTAATGCGATCCTGGGATACATAAACAGGGAAATTTCTAGTAGGAGTAGAAATGTTATTTTACTTCGGTATTTGGCACTGGTGCAACTGCTGCAAGAATACTATCTCTCATTCTGGTGCCCACAATTCACGGAGAATGGTGATAAATTGGAGAGGGTTCAGAGAAGAGCATTGAGAATGATTAAAGGATTAGAAAACATGCCTTCTAGTGAGGAACTCAGGGAGCTCAATCTGTTTACCTTAACAAAGGGAAGTTTTAAGGAGTGACTTAATTACAAGCTGTAGGTACTTACATGAGGAACAAATATTTAATGATGAGCTCCTCTGTCTAACAGAGAAAGTTATAGCATGATTCAATGGCAGGAAGTTGAAAGTAGAAAAATTCAGATTATAAATAAGGCATAAATTTTTAATGGTGAGAGTAATTAACCACTGGAAAAATTTACCAAGGGTTGTGGTGGATTCTCCATCACTGACAATTTTTATATCAAGACTGGATGTTTTTTCCTAAAAGATCTGCTCTAGGAATTATTTGGGGGGAGTTTTATGGCCTGTGCTATACAGGAGGTCAGACTAGATGATCACAATGTCCCTTCTGGCCTTAGATTCTATGAAATTATGAATATGTATTAAAATAGTCTTTAATTACATGGTCATGGGATTCCTGCCTTATTCTGTGCACAGGATGGACCATACTCACTGAATAAGCAGCTGTTCAGTATTTTGTTTTCTCCTCATTTTCAGTGTATGGCCCTAGGCCTTATTTACTGCACACACTTCAAACCTGCTCCGAATACAGAGTTATTAATTTCCTCATGGGCTTTTTTATGGTGCTTATGACTAGAATGAGGAGCTGAGTGCTTCACAAATGTTTTTGAATTTATTTCCACATCAACTCTGTGAGATGGTATCATTATTGGTAATATATGTATATGTGTTTATATATAAAATAAAAAATAATGCTTTTACTTGTGTGCACTGCGGTCCTGATTCAGCAGCGGACTTAAGTGTGTGCTTAATTTGATCCCATTTCTATCCAGCAAAGCACTTACACTCACACTTAACTTTAAACATGTGAGTAGTCCCAGTGAAGTATATAGGAATGCGATTATTCATCCTTTAAAATGTCTTGCACATAGTTAAGTGTTTTGTTGAATTGTACACCATTATACATTTTTACACGGAGCATATCCAATTGCTTTTTTTTTTTTTAAACGAAGTAATGTAACCTCAGGCCAAACTTGAGATCCATAGTGAGCATAAGAAAGACTATATGCTACATTTGTCAGGTGGCGGAAACCTTTCCTAATGTGTTTTGGATTCATTAGCTCTGCTGTGCAGTGCCAGTAGTTTAATCACCATTAAAAACAATTAATATCTAGAAAAATAATCTTTCTAAGGAGAATGTCTGTCCCCACTAACAGTATACAGCTATTACATATAAAGATATCTGCTGGCCAATATTCTGAACTACACCAAAGCAATTAATACAAAGGAGGCAGCTCAAGATCACGAGTTACAAAGGCAATAAATCAGTTGTTGAGCACCTGAATAGCAGCCTTTCACAGCAAATTTAGCAAACTGGCTGAATAACATAGTAAAAAACCTGGGCATATTTATCACAGATAAGTTGATTATATTATTTGGGCATAATTAAGAGATTGCTAATAGTGCTATTATTTACACTTTTAGTGGCTTAGTGGATACCATGTATGGAAGAAATTTTGCAGAATCTCATGGATTTTCTGCCTGGCTATTGTCGTACTGGTTCTTTTGGATCGGTGGATTTTAATTTTCAACTTGCTCTGAAATTCAGTATACTGGTAGATCAGCAGCATTTTTTTTTTATCCTAGCTGCTATGATTAGATAAGTGTCTCAAAGCAGAATTTTGTCCCTGAAGAAAAAATCCAAAAGTGCTTTATAAAAATCTATATCTTGGCCTTAGAGATAATATTTAGAAAAAATAGTCAATCTGTATGGCAGAAATCAGTCAATCTTTACAGCATATATCCACCCTGATTTAAGACTGTGTCCTGCTTAGTGACGTCAGCAGTAAAATCTGAGAATAAATTCCACCTTCTTCCCCAAACATACGAGGAATAGAGAAGTATGTGATGTATATTTTTAGTCCTCAGGTATTTCGTTTTAGCAACTTCTATTATTAGATTATTGTAGTGAGTTGTTAAAAATAGCGAACTAAAAGTGTAGCATTCTGAATATGAAACAACTCAGTAAGTGATTTTAGATTGATACATCAAGTTTATTACTTATCTGTAAACTCAATAAAATAAATAACCCTAAATCCTCATATTGCCAATGGCACGTTACTTTTGAAGATAATAAAATTTCAAGACATGGTTCTTTAGTGTAAACTTTTCCAGGCCCAACTGTATTTAAACCCAAAAAACTTCAGGCCCAGCCTATCTTTTCCGCATGGTGGACAGTCAGGCTTACCTATTGTGAGGTCTCTTTGTGCCAATGATCCTCAGTAAGTCTGCCGCTATGCAGGAAGTCAAAATTACCTGCTGGTTCCAAAACCTCTCTAGCTTGGGTTCTCTCATAAAACACCGGATAAGACGTAAATACTCCTATTAAAATGGACTCTGACTCACATGTTTGACATGAAATCTCAGACAAAATACCTTTTGGTGTGCTACTGTACCTGTGCTACTGTAGCTATGTCTTGTGCAAACTCCTCATGTGCACACAGCACATTATGAAAGTTTTGCCAGTCAGGGAGAGGGCAAAACTAATGTAAAGCCAAGTAAGCCTTGTAAGATGTTCCAGGTAAAGGTGAATAGGGATCTAAACCTGGGCCTGGCCATGGTATAACCCTGTGCATGTGAGCAAGGACTGACACTACCTTTCAAAACCACTCAATATATTTAATATCTATTTACATTGTTTTTTTAAACCATGTTAAAAGAACATTACTAAGGTTCAAGAACTTGAAAGTTAGGAAATGTCAGAATTTAAGGTTGCCTGTGCAACCTTAATTCAGTTTCCTTGTGCATATGTTATGATATAGTTTTTAATTGCATGATCCCATGCTATTTTTTCCATAGGACCTCTGCCTCATTCAGTGCACAAGATGAGCCATTGCCTCATTTTCTGCAGAAGTTGGAGGGTACATAATGAATGATGCAGGGTATTGCGGGAAGAGAAGGGGTGGTCTCCTGGTTAAGGCAGTCAAATGTTGTCCTGGTGCACTGAATTCTGCTCCTGCCTCTGCCACAGAGTTCTTACATACTTTTCACAGGTGATCACTCTTTGCATATTCCTCATTTTCTGGGTGCCTGACTTGAGACCCTGGGATCTGATATAGTGTTGGACACTCACAGCTGCATCCTAAGCCAAAGAGAGCTGTATTTTTAATGTATAAAGTGGTATCTAAAATATAATGTTAATTACTGATGCCTCAGGTGTCTGAAATAGGCACCAAGAATTAGTGGATACTTAAGCTTCAGTTCCTCATCTGTAAAATGGGAATAATACCACCCCCTTATATTATAGAGTTGTTATGAAAATAAATTGTTTCTGAAACACTTGAATATTATAGTTAGGAGCAGCATAGAAGAGCTCATGAGGAAATTAGTATTTCTGTCTTCAGAGCAGGGTTTGAATAGTGTACAGTAAATAATGAATGGGGTAATCATCTACAGGTTCTTTGTCTGAACTCGTTTTAGATTCAAGGGGTCTCTGAGGACACTGCTTTTCCCATCATTGCCTTTCATTTTGGATCCATCAGAGTCATGGTTCACTACGGGACCCAGAAAGGAATGACTGAATCCCAGCAGTTACCTCTCTGGGGATCATTTTCTAGCATGACTGCCCAACATGGGGGTTTAGTTTTTCATGCCAGGCTCCTTCCTCTGAATAACACTGTCTATGGTGTTGCCATCCAGCCTCCTATTATTTAGAGAAACAGGAAACCTGGCTCTTTTTAACAGTCAGCATCCTACCTCAGCCTTGTCTAGACTTAAAATGTTTGCCAGTGCCCAATCTTGAGGTCCTTGAGAGAGCCCAGATGACAAGCATCGAAATGATGATCATGAAGTCACAGCTATGTTGGACTGGTCATGTCAGCTGCATGGATGCCAACAGAATCCCCCGCCAGCTTCTGTATGGTGAGCTCTCCCAGGGCATCTGGCATATAGGTCGTCCACAGAAACGTTACAGGGACACCATCAAATCCAATCTGCAGTACAGCAGTATCAAACCTAGGGACCTTAAGGACGCTGCCAGCGACAGAACACAGTGGTGTGCAACAGTCAGAAATACCTGCATCACCTTTGAAGACCGCTGCCGACGTCTACAAGAGGCACGCGAACGACATCACAGAGCACCAGCAGCGCACAACCCACTGACCGCGAACTTCCCATGCACCATCTGCAACAAAATGTGCACCTCCAGAATTGGCTTGTATAGTCATCAGAGGGCATACTATGAGACCAAGAATAGATGATCTGCACAGATTTGTCATCATCAGATTGATAGGCTACCAAGGAGTATAACTAAACCCTCTTAGTGTGGATGTAGCTTATACCAGCAAGGGATGCTGTTATAAGAATATGATTTTAAAAATCACAACAAGCAACATTAATATACCAGGAAATGTTTCTAATGTAGAGTGGCCTTAGGTTCTTTGATAGTGTCAGCATCTTCTTAAAGGCCCACTTAAAAGGAAGATACGCTATGTATGTTCCTTATTTTAAGGAATCTTGATCATAGGCTGTATGAGGGTACGTCTACACTACGGGATTATTCCGATTCTACATAAACCGGTTTTGTAAAACAGATTGTATAAAGTCGAGTGCACGCAGCCACACTAGCCACATTAATTCGATGGTGTGCATCCATGGTCCGAGGCTAGCGTCGATTTCTGGAGCGTTGCACTGTGGGTAGCTATCCCATAGTTCCCGCAGTCTCCCCCGCCCCTTGGAATTCTGGGTTGAGATTCCACTGCCTGATGCGGCAAAAAACATTGTCGCAGGTGGTTCTGGGTACAGCCTCACCCCTCCCTTCGTGAAAGCAGCAGACAACCATTTTGCGCCTTTTTTCCTGGGTGAACTGTGCAAATGCCATAGCACAGCAAGCATGGACCCTGCTCAGATCAATACCGCAATCTTGGACATTGTAAACACCTCGCGCATTCTCGTGCAGTCTATGCTGAACCGGGACCTGCAAAGCTAGGCGAGGAGGAGGCGGCAGCTACGGCAGCGTGGTGACGAGAGTGATGAGGACATGGACATAGAATTATCTCTAACCGCGGGCCCCTGCGCTTTGGAGATCCTGCTGGTAATGGGGTAGGTTCTAGCCATTGAATGCTGATTTTGGGCCCGGGAAACAAGCACAGACTGGTGGGACCGCATAGTTTTGCAGGTGTGGGACGAGCCGCAGTGGCTGCGACTCTTTCGCATGCATAAGGGCACTTTCATGGCTGTAGAGCAGTGTTACGCGCAGCCAGACACCAGGGCGATTAGAAGAGCACACCACGAAGCGGTGCGCATCACAGAAGCTTTGAAAACGAGTTTCATCATGAGCCAGGGTACGGTGTGACTGCTATGTTTGTTTCCCCTTCATGAACCCCCCCTTTTATTGACTCCTTCTCTGTAAGCAACCCACCCTCCCCATTCGATTACAGCTTGCTTAAGGAAATAAAGTCACTATTGTTTAAAAATCATGTATTCATTATTAAAAAGTCATTATAAAAAGAGGCAAAGAACTGAGAAGGTATCCCGAGTGTGGTTTGGGAGAAGGATAGGAGGGAAGGAAAAGGCCATTAAACACATTTCAATGTAATGACAGCCTTTTGGTTGGACTGTCCAAGGGGGTGGAGTGGGCGGGTGCACGAAGCCTTCCCCCACGCGTTCTTACACGTCTCGGTGAGGAAGATATGGAACATAGTGAGGGGTGAGGGTGGTTACACAGGGGCTGCAGCGGCACTCTGTGACCCCGCTGCTCTTCCTGAAGCTCCACCAGACCTCAGAGGATATCAGTTTGATCACGCAGCAGCTCCAGCGTTGCATCCCGCCACCGCTGATCTTCCTGCCTACACCTCTGATCTTCCTGCTGCCACCTCTCATCTCGAGTGTCCCTCCTATTCTCATGTTGGTCCCTCCTGTCCTCACGTTCACTGGCATCTTTCCTGTACTTTGCTACCACGTCCTTCCACTCATTCAGATGAGCTCTTTCATTGCAGGTTACTTCCATGATTTCCGAGAACATTTCGTCTCGCGTCTTTTTTTTCCTCTGCCTTATCTGAGATAGCCTTCGGGATGGAGTAAGAAGACTTGAAAAATGTGCAGCTGCATGAGGGAGGGAAAAAAGGGAGAGAAGTATTTAAAAAGATACATTTTACAGAACAATGGTTATACTCTTTCACAGTGAACAACACTATTCACCTTACATAGCACATGTGATTTCACTACATGGTCGCGTTTTGCATCTTAATATTGAGTACCTGCGGCTCTGGTGTTACAGATCTCACAGACGCAGGTCCAGACGCAGGTTGCAAAACTGTATTCACCCACAAAAGCTCATGCTCCAAAACGTCTGTTAGTCTATAAGGTGCCACAGGATTCTTTGCTGAATTTAAACCAGGTTACCATGAACCATATCACTCTGCTGAGGATAACACAGCAAGATAAAGAACGGATGTTTCTTGAATGCCGGCAATCACCGGGATCATACGCAGCTATGCTTTGTCATGCAATGATACCCGATTACTTGCTAGATGCATGGCGTGGTCAAGTGTTCTACCATGGTGGACGGAACAAGGCTGCCTTGCCCAGAAACCTTCTGCAAAGGCTTTTGGAGTACCTCCAGGAGCGCTTCATGGAGATGTCCCTGGAGGATTTCCGCTCCATCCCCAGACATGTTAACAAACTTTTCCAGTAACTTTACTGGCCACGAATGCATCCCAAGCCCTCATGGCAAATAAATCATTAAAAAACTCTTGCTTTTAAACCATGTTTTATATTTACAAAGGTACACTCACCAGAGGTCGCTTCCATGGCTTCACTGTCTGGGCTAGTGGCATAGCTTGGGAGAGCTGGGAGGGTAATTCCATCTGGGTGAGAAAAAGCTCCTGGCTGTTGGGGCTAACGGAGTGCTGTGTGCTCTCTGCAAGCTCATCCTCCTCTTTCTCCTCCTCTTCCTCCTCATCTTCCCCCTCCACAGAATCCTCAGCCATCGTTGAGATTACAACCCCACGTCGGAATCCATGGACAGGGGTGGGGTAGTGGTGGCGCAGCCCCCTAAAATTGTATGCAGCTCAGCGTAGAAGCGGCATGTTTTCGGCCCTGCCCTGGACCTTCCGTTTGCTTCTTTGGTTTTCTGGTAGGCTTGTCTGAGCTCCTTAACTTTCACTCTGCACTGCACTGAGTCCCTGGTGTGGCCTTTTTCCATCATAGCCTTGGAAATTTTTTCAAATATTTTTTCATTTTGTCTTTTGGGCCTGGGGCATGGTAACCCATATTGTAAGGAACTAGTTGTATATTTAAAAAATGTGGTTTTGTTTCATGCCTTAAGACAGTCGCATATTTCATATGTTTTATTATCTGGATTTTCTTCCAATTAAAAAGTGATTTTATTTACACATGTGCCTTTTTTGGAATGCTGCTGGATATCTATTATTATTATTATTTTAGAAAATGGAAGTTATGAAGTCAGGAGGCTTGAAGATATCTTCTTGGGTTTTTTTAATACCTTCATTATGGAACAACAGGAACATACAATTCTCATTGAATGGTCAACTGATATTCATATTCTGGAAGCTGAAATTTAAAAGTAGATTTCATAATATATTTTTTCCTTTTATTTTTTTGAGGTGATTCAGAAACTGATATCTGTAGTTGATATAGTTCTTTACTTATTGCATCTTCTTACTCAAATAATAATATGAAACTTATCTGGGTATTTCAGTAGTGCTTGGAGACCATAAACAGACACCATTATGCCAGCGCTATACATATGTATATGAAAAGGGTAACTCTGGCCCCAAAAATAATATAAGAATCAATTCATGAATTTTTTAACCACTGTTATGTAAAACAAAAAACAGCAGTGCTTCAAGGCTTGTTAAGCTATATAACTGTTGTTTTACTTTACTACTGATGTGTCATAACTGCTATAGATGTGTCTTGTGTACAAATTGTTATCTAGGTATCAAGGATTTTCTTGGATTCATTGCATGTTTTCTGATGAGCATAGTGAACGGTCTTCTCTGTTGGAATTTAATTACTGAGTTGTGTGGAATGGAAATTTTAACCAATTGTGAAGTTGAAATAAACTGTAAGTTTTGCTGCCATAATCAACTGTCACCGTTGTTATTAAGACAGACCATGTGTGTAGGAACAAAAAGTTGTGGGGAAAATGATAATTTACATGCATTTTTAAAACAAGAGAAGATTTTCCAGTACTGATTTGCACTTCTAGATTGTAATCACATTTCAACAAAAAGGTAATATTTGAATGTTGTATAAAGGTAAGAAGACCAGCAAACAAAAAGTAATTTGGGGTTTTATTTACATTATTTACATATGTTTATTCATATAACAAATTTAGAAATTAGAAATTCTTTTTAATATTGCTCAGTGTGTATGTCTAAGGAGTAGGTTTGTACATCTAATTAGTTGTGCATAGTTAGGCAACCAATAGCTTACATATTTTTAAAATAATGTTTTTAAAGAATTTTAATTCTTTAATGAAGGCCGCTGCTTAATATGAAGCAAATGAAAAAAAATGAAATGATGTTAGGTTGCATAAAGAATGAAATGAAAGACAATACCAGAACTATTAAAATGCCATTTATATAAATCAGTGTTATACCTTCACCAAGAATGTGGTGTTGAGCGCTCGTCTCTCTATCTCAGAAAGGAATTGGAGAGAATTCAGAACTCTAGTCCATAGAGCTGAATGATAAGAATCATTAGGTGCATGACAAAACATTCAAATGAAAAGAGATTCAAAGATTCTGATCCTCTTAGAGAGGAGATAAATAAGAGGAGGCATGATAAAAGTATATAAAAAATTAATAGTATTTTAGAGAGGGAGCTAGTAGTGATCCCTCTTTTTAGACTAACATTTTCCGTTATAAAAGATTTTTGTGACCTTTTTTTTTTTTTCCGAAGCTCCAGCATCTCCATCCATTGCAGCATGCCTTTAAAATCCATCAGTGAGCAAAAGCACATTGCATTGGGAATCCTGGGAGCAGACAGCCTCTCCGTGGGGAGAGCGAGCTGGGTTGATCCAGGATTCCCCTGATCAACCCTTTTCCACAGACTCAGCATGTGGCCTCAGATGTTTATTAGCCTGTGGAACTCATTGCTTCAATAGATCATTTCAGGCAAAGAGAAAAGCAGGATTCAAAAGGAATTAACAAGAATATCAAGAGTTCCAATAGTAAATACCAAACAAAAAATTTGGAAGAGCGGGAAACCTTCATTCTCCATGCTATGAGACAGCATCTAAATATTGAGGGTTTGAAGGACACATTTCTTGGGGACAGATTATCCCGCTACTGCTTACAGCAGAGATTCTTGCAGCTTCCTTTGAAGCATCTGGTACTGTTTGCTGTCAATGAGAAGATACTGGAATAGATGGACTATCGGTCTGATCCAGAATATCTATTTCTATGTTACTATATATGTATCTGTAGTATTGAATTATATATATGTTGTTCCAACTGTAGTCCCCTATTCTTCTTCTTATGCTCCCTTTGAATGTGGCCAACTAATGAAACCCAGAGCGCAACTACACAGACATCATTTGTTCCTATCATCTTGTACTGTAAAAATTCTGTTAAACCCACAGCCTCCTGGCATATGTTTAACTTTAAATGCTATGAACATCCCATTGGCCTCTTTTCTAGATCGGAACCTAGGAGTATATTTCACCCAAGTGTGTAAGGCCAACAGACACCCTCTGCATGACTCAAGTACTGTGCTAGGGCTGTGGTCTGAGACTCATAGACTCATAGGTCAGAAGGGACCAATATGATCATCTAGTCTGACCTCCTGCACAAGGCAGGCCACAGAACCCTACCCATCCACTTTTATACAACCCCTAATCCAGGACTGAGTTATTGAAATCCTCAAAACTGGTTTGAAGACCTCAAACTGCAGAGAATCCACCAGCAAGTGACCCATGCCCCACGCTGCAGAGGAAGGCGAAAAACCTCCAGGGCCTCTGCCAATCCGCCCTGGAGGAAAATTCCTTCCCGACCCCAAATATGGCGATCAGCTAAACCCTGAGCATGTGGGCAAGACTCACCAGCCAGCACCCAAGAAGGAATTCTCTGCAGTAACTCGGTTCCCATCCCATCCAACATCCCCCCGCAGACCATTGAGCAGACTTATCTGGTGATAATCCAAGATCAATTGCCCAAATTAAACTATCCTATCATAACATCCCCTCCATATACTTATCCAGCTTAGTCTTGAAGCCAGAGACCTGAGAAGGGGGGCCCCTTCATCATGTGATGAGATTGCCATGCAAAATAAGCTGGTGCAGGAGGGCAGCTGTGAGGGAAGTGAGCCAGGGCAGAGATCACAAGGTCTGGTGGCACTGACACATTGTCTAAATGGCATTGATCCACTTCAGTCCTACAAGTGGAGTAGCAACAGGAGTCAATGAGTGCGGGAGTGTTCTACAGCCCTGCATCCTAATCCTAGTTTGGGGCTTAATTTCACTGCCCAAATGTTTTTATCTGTATACATACACCCCTCTGAATCCTAGTAATACCATGTTCTTTCTTGAGTAGATGCAGCCATGTATTCCACTTAGATGCATGCACACCCAGCATGCCAGAACTGGAGAATTTTGCCTAGCAGAAACCATAGAACCTCTATGGTTCTTCTTCGAGTGATTGCTCACATCCATTCCAGTTAGGTGTGCGCGCCGTGCGTGCACGTTCGTCGGAAACTTTTTACCCTAGCAACTCCAGTGGGCCGGCAGGTCGCCCCCTGGAGTGGCGCCGCCATGGCGCCCAATATATATCCCTGCCGGCCCGCCCGCTCCTCAGTTCCTTCTTACCGCCGTGTCGGTCGTTGGAACTGTGGAGCGCGGCATAGCTGTCCTCCACGTCCCTAGCTCTCCTAGTTTCTATCGCTTGTTTATCGCTTATCTCTAGTTCTATATAGTTGTTAATTAGTATTGTTAAGTAGATAGTTTAGTAAATAGCTGTTAAGTAGTTTCTTGCCGGGGGCTTAGCCCTTCCCGGCACCGGGCGCCAGGCTCATGCCTGTTTCGCCAGGCTTCAAGCAGTGTGCGGCCTGCAAGAAGCCCATGCCTACCAGCGATCCCCACGAAGCGTGCCTGAAGTGCCTCGGGGAATCGCACAGATCTGACAAGTGCCGCATCTGTAAGGCTTTTAAGCCGAGGACAAAAAAGGAGAGGGATCAGAGGCTCCGAACTCTCCTAATGGAGGCGGCACTTGACCCGTCGACTTCGCAGACCGTGGTTTCGGCACCGGCACCGGATCGCTCCGGCACCGAGAAGACTCCTCGGCACCGACCTTCTCCGGCACCGGAATCAGAGCCTAGGCCGTCGAAGTCTAATACTCCGGCCAGGCAGACCCGGCTTGAACGCCCGGCCTCGACATCGGCCGCGGCGCCGCCGGCACCGTCAGCACCGTTGACTCCGGGCCCGGCGGGTCTGTTGAGTCCGGTGCCGCCGAGCTCCCCCATGAGATCTGGGGTTGAGATAATGGTCCCATCCACACCGGAGACCTTCGCCTCGGCTCGGGACCTTATTGCCCTGACGGAGCCTACTCGGCTGCCACCCCCGGTTCCTCCGGTGCGGGTCACGTCCAGAGGCAAGCCCATGATGTCGGCACCACCCACGGACAGTCGTTCGCCATCCAGGCCCCGACGTCTTGGGCGCTCCAGATCCCGACACCGCTCGCAGTCCCGGCACCGCTCCCCTCAGCGGTTCCGGTCGCACTCGCGGCACCGGTCGGCATCGAGACGGTCGCGGTCAGGCTCCAGTCGACACCGGCACCGCGACTCCAGGAGCAGGTCCCGACGCTACTCGCCGCACCGGTCGACCTCCCGGCACCGAGCTGGTGGCAGGTCCCGGTCCCGATCTCGCTCGACCTCCCGGCACCGAGCTGGTGGCAGGTCCCGGTCCCGGTCGATCTCCCGGCACCGAGCTGGTAGTAGGTCCCGGCACCAAAGCGGCGCCCGGCACCGTGACAGATCCCGGTCCCGAAGCGGCGCCCGGCACCGTGACAGATCCCGGTCCCGAAGCGGCGCCCGGCACCGTGACAGATCCCGGTCCCGAAGCAGCGCCCGGCACCATGACAGATCCCGGTCCCGATCCCGGCACCGTTATGACTCCCGGCACCGGTCCCCGGCACCGAGACGATCCTCCGTGCCGGCCCGCGCAGACCCGTACCATCCAGGGTCGGCCCCGCCGTGGCCCTCCAGGCAGCCGTCCGTGTCCTCCCAGACGGACAGCGGCTATGCGCTGGGCACCGACCGGCAGGTGGCGCTGTTTGCTGATCCGCCGCTGCAGGACCAAGGCCCCCCACAGTGGGGATTCTGGACACCCTGGGCGTACCATCAGGCCCAGGGCCCCCAGCAGCTCCCTGCTAGGCCGGCGACTGCGGAGCGTAGGGCCCCTGAAGCCTCTTTGTCTCGCCCCCCTCCCTCCCCGGAAGGGGACGAAGGGTCCAAACAGCAGGACTCCGCTGCGGCTCGGAGACAGAGGCGAGGGCTGAGGAAGACCCTCAGTTGGACACTATTGTGCCTGGGGTCTCATCATCCTCCTCCCCGGATGAGGCGGTGGCGGGTACCTCCTCCAACAGTCCCCCCCCGCTGGATCTCAGGGCGCACCAGGACCTCCTCAGGCGATTGGCTCAAAACCTGAGTCTGCAGGCAGAGGAGGTCTCGGAGATAGAGGACCCAATTGTCACCATCCTCTCTTCCGATGCTCCCACCAGGGTCGCCCTGCCGTTTTATACGGACCATTCAGGCCAATGCCAATACTATCTGGCAGTCCCCGGCCTCCATCCCTCCGACAGCGAAAGGAGTCGAGAGGAAGTACATGGCCCCTTCTAAGGGGTACGAATATTTACATGTTCACCCGACTCCCGGTTCACTGGTAGTGCAATCGGTGAACGATAGGGAGCGTCACTACCAGGAGGCTCGGCCCCCAAATCCAGAGAAGCCAGGCGGATGGACCTCCTTGGCCGTAAGGTGTATTCGGCTGGGGCGCTGCAGCTCAGGGTCTCTAACCAACAGGCCCTGCTGAGCAGATACGCCTTTAACTCCTGGGTGGCAGTGGACAAATTTAAGGAGCTGCTGCCACAGGATGCTCGCCAAGAGTTCACGGCCATCTTGGACGAAGGCAAGAAGGTCGCGCGCACGGCCTTGCAAGCCTCCTTGGACGCTGCGGACCTCGGCTGCCCGTACCCTCGCGTCAGGGAGTTACGATGCGTCGCATCTCCTGGCTGCAGGTTTCCGGCCTTCCGCCAGAGCTCCAGCACACGATACAGGACCTTCCTTTCGAAGGCCAGGGCCTGTTTCCGATAAGACAGACCCCAGACTTAAGAGTTTAAAGGACAACCGGGTCATTGCGCGGTCCCTCGGGATGCACACCCCCGTGACACAGCGTAGACCCTTTAGGCCGCAACAACAGCAGCACCGTCGGCCGTTTTCCCAGTTCCGCCAGCGGCAGGACCCTTACAGGCGCCGCGGCAGGAACGGGAGGCGCAGGCAGTCGGGGAACCAAGGGGGGCAGAACCAAGGCTCCTCAAAACCCCCGCCTGGTCCTAAGCCTTCATTTTGAAGGTGCGCTCGAGGGGCGCAGTAACAGTTTCCCCTACGGATCCTTCCCCTCCGTTTTCCAACCGCCTTCGTTTTTCCTCCCGGCGTGGTCCCAATAACATCGGACCGCTGGGTCTTGAGCGTGGTGCAGACGGGGTACCGCCTGCAGTTTGTTTCGTTCCCTCCTTCCCGCCCTCCTTCCCTCGTCCCTCTTCAGGGACCCCTCTCACGAGCAATTCCTTCGGCAGGAGGTGCAGACGCTCCTCAGCAAAGGAGCTATAGAGGCGGTTCCCGAAAACGAGAAAGGCAAGGGGTTTTATTCCGCTATTTTCTGATCCCCAAGGCCAAGGGGGGCCTCAGGCCTATCCTCGACCTGCGAGAACTCAACAAATACCTCGTGAAGTTGAAGTTCCGCATGGTATCCCTGGGGACCATTATTCCATCCTTGGATCCGGGAGACTGGTACGCCGCCCTCGACATGCAGGACGCGTATTTCCACGTTGCCATTTGGCCACGCCACAGACGCTTCCTCCGCTTCGTTGTGGGGGCTCGTCATTATCAATTTGCGGGTCCTCCGTTTGGCCTGTCCACGGCCCCGAGGGTGTTTACAAAATGCATGGCAGTTGTCGTGGCGCAATCTTCGGCGCAACCGTGTCCACGTGTTCCCTTATCTGGACGATTGGTTGATTCGGGGCACGTCGGAACAGCAGGTGTACAGCCATGTCCGCGTGATCACCGGCATGTTTGCGAGTCTGGGCCTCTGATAACACAGACAAGTCCACCCTGAGGCCCACTCAGAAGGTGGAATTTATCGGGGCCGTCCTGGACGCCACTGTGGGCAGGGCCTCGCTGCCTCGGCAGCGGTTCCAGACCATGGCGGCGATCGTTCAACGCTTGCGGTCAGCCCCGTTGACGTCAGTGAGGACATGTCTAACCCTGTTAGGCCACATGGCGGCGTGCACTTTTGTGACCGACTACGCTCGGCTCCGCATGAGGCCTCTCCAGCTGTGGCTTATCAGTCATTACAGACCAGGCAACCGCTAGACATGTTAATCACAGTCCCCCAGAAGGTCTTAGATTCCCTCGGCTGGTGGGTGGACCAGTCCGTATTGTGTGCGGGTCTTCCCTTTCACCCGTCTCAGCCCTCGGTATCCCTGACAACGGATGCCTCAGATCTAGGCTGGGGGGCCCACCTAGGGACCCTGCGGACGCAGGGCCTATGGTCCCAGGAGGAGGTGGGGCTACATATCAACATGAGGGAGTTGAGAGCGGTCCGCCTTGCTTGCCAAACGTTTTGTCATCAGCTTCAGGGTCGTTGTGTAGCCGTGTTCACGGACAACACGACGACCATGTATTATATCAACAAGCAGGGCGGCACCAGGTCCTCCTCCCTGTGCCTCGAGGCGATACGACTCTGGGACTTTTGCGTAGCCCACTCCATTCACCTCAAGGCTTCCTTCTTCCCGGAGTACGGAACACGCTGGCGGATCGATTGAGCAGATCCTTCCTGTCACACGAGTGGTCCCTTCGACCGGACGTCGCTCTCCTTCCATTTTCCGGAGGTGGGGTTATCCCCGGGTGGACCTCTTTGCGTCCAAGGGGAACAGGAAGTGCAAGCGTTCTGCTCCTTTCAGGGCAGGGAGCCGGGTCGATAGCGATGCCTTCCTCATCCAGTGGTCGACCCACCTGTACTATGCGTTTCCTCCGTTCCCTCTGGTTCACAAGGTCCTCCTGAAGGTGCGCAGAGACAGGGCTCGTGTGATCATGGTGGCCCCGGCATGGCCCAGACAGCACTGGTACACCATGCTGCTAGACTTGGCCGTAGCCGACCCAGTTCCCCTGCCCCTTCATCCGGACCTGATTACCCAGGACCACGGGTCCCTCTGTCACCCAGACCTGCAGTCGCTGCACCTAGCGGCGTGGCTCCTGCGTGGCTAACTGGTTCCGAGCTGCGCTGCTCCACGCCTGTGAGAGAGGTGCTCTTGAGCAGCAGGAAACCATCCACAAGAGCCACATATTCGGCAAAATGGAAACGCTTCTCCTGTTGGTGCGTAGAGAGAAATCTCCGCCCTATGGAAGTTTCGGTATCCGAAATCTTAGATTATGTTTGGTCCCTCAAAGAACATGGTCTGGCCTTATCGTCGTTGCGAGTCCATCTGGCAGCTATCTCCACCTTTCACCCGGGTGCGGACGGTCGCTCCGTTTTTTCTCACCCGACGGTGTCGAGATTCCTTAAGGGGCTGGAACGGTTATTCCCTAACGTCCGTCCCCCTGCTCCAACCTGGGATCTTAACCTGGTGTTGTCCCGGCTCATGGGGCCCCCCCTTTGAGCCGTTAGCTACTTGCTCCCTGCTTTACCTCTCTTGGAAGGCTGCCTTTCTAGTAGCTATCACCTCAGCTAGACGGGTGTCGGAACTCCGAGCCCTTGTGGTGGACCCCCCATACACGGTCTTCCACAAAGACAAGGTGCAGCTTAGACCACACCCTGCCTTTCTACCCAAGGTGGTCTCAGCCTTCCACGTCAACCAAGAGATTTTCCTCCCGGTTTTTTTCCCAAAACCTCACTCCTCAGGCAGGGAGCAGCAGCTCCACTCGCTGGATGTCCGTAGAGCTCTCGCGTTCTACATAGAGAGGACCAAACCCTTCCGCAAATCCCCCCAGCTTTTCGTGGCGGTAGCGGACCGTATGAAAGGGCTTCCTATCTCCTCCCAGAGGTTATCCTCGTGGGTTACGTCCTGTATCAGGACCTGTTATGACTTGGCCCATGTCCCTACGGGCCGTGTGACTGCGCATTCTACCAGGGCGCAGGCGTCGTCGCTGGCTTTCCTGGCCCGTGTGCCCATCCAGGAAATCTGTCGGGCAGCGACCTGGTCATCGGTCCACCACCTTTGCTTCCCACTACGCCCTGGTACAGCAGTCGAGAGAGGATGCGGCCTTCGGAACTGCAGTGCTCCATGCCGCGACTTCTCACTCCGACCCCACCGCCTAGGTATGGCTTGGGAGTCACCTAACTGGAATGGATGTGAGCAATCACTCGAAGAAGAAAAGACGGTTACTCACCTTTGTAACTGTTGTTCTTCGAGAGTGATTGCTCACATCCATTCCACACCCGCCCTCCTTCCCCACTGTCGGAGTAGCCGGCAAGAAGGAACTGAGGAGCGGGCGGGCCGGCAGGGATATATTTGGGCGCCATGGCGGCGCCACTCCAGGGGGCGACCTGCCGGCCCACTGGTGTTGCTAGGGTAAAAGTTTCCGACGAACGTGCACGCGCGGCGCGCACACCTAACTGGAATGGATGTGAGCAACACATCTCGAAGAACAACAGTTACAAAGGTGAGTAACCGTCTTTTCTAGGAAAGAGGCCAATGGGATGTTTCGATCTAGGAAAGAGGCCAATGGGATGTTCATAGTACATAAAGTTAAACATATGCCAAGAGGCTGTGGTTTAACAGAATTTTTTCAGTACAAGTCTCATGGGCTTCTGTCTCATGCCCATAGCCTCTTCCCTGGCTGCCTGAGGCAGTGCTGCCCTGCCCACCCCCGTACCCTCCCCCTATTTCCTGCTTACTGTCGATGGCTAGAGTTGGTGTTCTGTGTGGTTCCTAACCTCACAACTACTCTATTTCTTCATGATTTTTTCTAGTAGTATATAGTCAGTTAGTACTTTATAGTGTTAGATTTAGTGTTTGCTTTAGTTCAAGTATTTCCTTGGTGATGCCCTTACCAGGGTTTAAACGCTGTCTCTCGTGTGGGGGAGCAATCCCCAACAATGATCGCTACACGCAGTACTTGCTGTGCTTAGTAGAAGCCCTCTTCAAGGAGCAGTGTTCAATTTGCAAATCATTCACGAAACAGACTCAGGGATCTTCATATAGAACAGCATCTGCTCAAACAAGAGATGAGGCCTGCTTCAGCACTGAGGCTTGTGTTGGATCGGAGGTCGCCCTCACGTTCCAAGAGTGCTGCTACTTTACAGTCTGGAACTGGCGCCTCTGAAAAGACAGAGGTCCTGGTCAAATGTACTGAGGAAAAGGTCACGTGAGACTGATCAAGGTTGCTCTAGGTTACGTGTGGACTCATCTGCATCCTCCAGAAGGCATGTGGGCTGGCACAGTGTGAATGCCAGCATGCGGGATGGAGCAAGTCCCATCAGTTTCTCCCAAGTACTGCACAGGGAGGTCAGAGAATACATACCGCTGAGTCCTGTTTTGGTCTTGCAGCATCTGTTGATTCTGGTCAAGAGCAAAGGGTGATGCCAGCACCCACTGTTTCCATTCTGGTGGTGCATCATGAAGCAATGGACCTCCTCTCCTTTTCTGTCCCAACCCCACCATTGGTCCAGAAGTTTGCCAGGGCTACATCACGATAGCCTCGTTGGCTGGGCAGGCCACTGAACCTGAAAGTATGTCAACACCACACCCCAATGATTCTCTTCCACAGTTAATTGGAGTGGAGCTGGTACAGGGCTTGGCACAAGAGACTTCTTTGGCCCCCCTGCTGTCGGCACCACTGATAGTGGCACTCACTGCCCTCCACTTCAGCACCAACAGTCACCTTAGTACCGCCGCCAACTTTGGGGACAACATTATTTCTGGCACTGGAAACAACCGAGGCATACTCGGTGCCAGTGGTACTGATTCCAGTGTTGGCACCAGTTCCATCATCATTCTGGGCATCGGCCAAGTCAGACTAGTTAGTCGCTCCTTCTAGGCTGACTCCACCTTTATCCCATGAAGCCCAGGACTGCTCAATGTCCAGGTTGGGATCTTCCTCCTCTCCTTCTCCACTGTCTGACCCACACTGGAGGATAGCAGAATTGGTGGTCGTCTCATGGTCAGGATGAGGGTTCCTGGCCCAACACATACTGGCCACTGGTGCCCTATCCATACCAGTGGCCTCTATGAAATCCATGGGATGCTCCATGTGAACTGGCCATAGAAGATATGTCCTTCAGTGGCCGACAATGTCTTGGACAAGATGGACACGTCTCTGTACTCCAAGAACTCTAGGGCTACCCTGCATATATGCTGGCAGTGTGGAGGTACCACCAGTATCATCTGCCGCACACATTGGGCAACCTCTCCCTCCCCCGAAACAGTAGAACTACCCTAGAAAGGGGCATAGGTCCCAGAAAGGAGGCATTCAGGTCTGGTTTTGTCCAGTCAACATGCCTTCCCCTGGCACTCCTCAGGAGCCCATTTTGACTCATTGGTCCAGAGCAGTGTTCCAGTCATTGCTCCCTTCTCCCCATCCCCTCGGATTGGGGACGGTTTGGCTTGCTTTCACAATGGTTGGGGCTCAATCACCATTGACAGCTGGGTCTTAAGTACTGTCAGATAAGGCTATTCCATCCAGTTCCTTTACATCCCTTCCCTCCCTCCTGCCCTCCCCGTCCCTCTTCAGGGACCCCTCTCATGAGATACTGCTCCTCAAGCAGGTTCACTCGCTGCTAACTTTGGGAGCAGTGGAGGAGGTTCCACTAGAACTCCAGGGTCAGGGCTTCTTTTCTCAATATATGCTGGTACCCATATCCAAGGGAGGGGTAAGACCCATACTTGACCTTCACAGCCTCAACAAACATTATCAGATACATGAGATTCCAGTGGTCACTCCTATCAACTGTCATCCCCAATTTGTCTCAGAATGACTGGCTTCCTGCTCTGGACTTTCAGGACACTTTATGTGGTGATTTTGCCAAGCCACAGAAAATTCCTTCGATTCGTCATAGCAAAGCATCACTTTCAGTATATGGTGCTTCCCTTCTGCCCCTCAGGTTTTTCCCAAATGCATGGTTATGCTGACAGCACACCTCAAGAAGAAAGATTCCACATCTGCCCATGCCTCGACAACTGGTTACTGAGAGTCAGGTCCAAAGAGAAAATCCTTTCATACATTGACAGTACACTGTCTGCATCTCATCCTAAACACCTGAAGGTCAACTTTGGTTCCGACTCAGAAAATCGAGATCATTGGGGCCATAATAGACTCTACAAATTGGAGAATATTTTTGCTGACCATTTTCAGACGATTTGCCGCCTTTCCCTCAATCTGCAGTCTCAGCCTTTCACAACAGTTGGGATGTGCCTGAGGCTCTTGGGCCACATGTCTGCTTGCATGGATGTGGTTAAGTTTGCAAGGTTGTGTCTTTGGCCCCCATAAATATGTTTCAGGACAGTTTACTGTCCAATTCTTCACTCCTTGGACAGATTGTTCCATCTCCTTCCAGTGGTCCTGAACTCCTTGCAGTGATAAAGCTTCTGGAGAATTTTTGTGAGGGCATTCCCTTCATCCAGCCTTTACTAGCCAGATCTGTTGACACTGATGCCTCCCTGATGGGTTGGGCAGCACATCTGGGGATGTTGAAAATTCAAGGACTGTGGTCAGAGCAGGAGTCCTCACATCATATGAACGTACTAGAGCTTCAGATCATCTACAATGCATGTCATGCTTTTCCGGACCATAGCAGGGCTCAATGATTCATATACTTACCAACAATACCACCACAATGTATTATGTGAACAGGCAATGGGGAACACACTGCAGGATGTTATGCCAATAGGCAATCAAGTTGTGGCAGTTCTGCATCAAGGAGACTACCAATCCAATAACCGACCACTTGCCTGGGGTTAATCAGGAATTGTTCCTTGAGTCACAAGTGATCTCTGAAGATGAGTGTCCTCGGGGTCTTCTTCACAGCTTTGGACATTCTGATAAGACCTGTTTGCTATGAAGGACAAGAAATGTCAGCTGTTCTGCTCTTTAGGGGGCTTCAGTCCAGGCTATCGGTCCAGTGCTTTCCATCTCAGGCGGCAGTTGGCTCTGCTGTGCACTCCTACCCCCCAATCCTGATCATCCCACAGGTCATCTTTAAACTTGAAGGCAGATTGGACCAAACCCATTCTCATTGCCCTGGTGTGACCAAGGCAGTGCTGGTTCTCAAACTTACTCAAGCTGTGAACTGAGCATTTCATACCTCTTTCCTCCATCCTGACCTACTCACGTAGAATCACAGTTGTATCTTACATCCCAAGCTCAGCTCCATGCATCTCACAGGTGATTGCTTCGTGGCTGAATGAGGAGGAAGAGCGGTGTTCGGCAGCTGTTCAACAGATTCCACTCAGATTAGAAGGCTCTCTATCAGAATGGCCTATTCAGTGAAATGGAAGCAGTTTTTGCTGTGGTTGTTGGCCCATAGAATTCAATTAATGCTGACATCTATTCAGGACATCTTGGAGTACTTTCTGCACCTTCACTCATTGGGCCATGCACTTAGCTCATGAAGAGTACATCTGGTGACGATAGTGGTGTTTCATCCCCATAGTCAGGGAAAATCAGTCTTCTCCAAGGCCACAGTAGCAAGATTCTTAAAAGGGTTTCTTTGTCTCCATCCCATAGGCAGAATGTGAACCGCCAGATGGGGGAGGCTAGCCCCCAGCCCTGCCCCTTCCACCCAGCCCCCACCTTTGTGCCCTCTTCTAGAGCCAGGAGCCCCCCCTTGAAGCTACTGGCCCCTGCCCCAGGCTAGCGCCCCCAGCCCAGAGTGCCCCCAGCCTCCCCTCCCATCCCCGGAGCAACAGGAGAGCAGGCGGCACGGCCACAGCGCCCCCAGCCACAGAGCTCCAGGAGGGCAGGCAGCATGGCCCCAGCCTCCCCAGCACCAGGAGGGCAGGTGGCACAGACCGAGCTGGAGCCATCCCACAGGTAGACTGGAGCTGCACCAAGCGGAAGCAGGAGGGTGAGTCTGGAGGCAGAGCTTGGACGTGGCCATGCCTGGCTGTTTTGGGAGGCACAGCCTCCCGCAGCCTATGATACCTGCTGTCCATGCTCCATCCTCTGGTCCAAGAGCCAGTTCCACTGTAGGACATTAGCACGGTCCTAGCTGTTTTAATGGGACTTCCATCTGAGCCCCTGACATCTTGTTCCTTTCTGATTTTATGTCAGAAGACTGCATTCCTAGTAGCAATAACATCCACAAGGAGAGTCAGTTTGTTGCAGGCTCTAATGGCAGAGTCTCCTTATACACAATTCTCTAAGGACAAAGTAACTTTACAACGACACCCAAAATTTTTGTCTAAACTAGTTTCTCGGTTTCATTAGAAGCGGGTGGTATATTTACCTGTTTTCTTTTAGAAGTTGCATTCATCTCCTGAGGACTAGCATCACCAGCGTTAGATGTCAGGCGATGTCTAGTCTTCTAACTGGACAAAACGAAACCATTCTGTGCTTCACCTCACCTGTTTGTGTCATATGCAGATTGTAAGAAGGGGTAAATGGTCTCTTTACAGATGATCTCTAAATAGATAACACCCTATATCGAGACTGCATATGAAATAGCTGGAGCTGTGCCTCCTCAGTGGGTGTGAGCGTGTTCTACGAGAACACAAGCAATGTCAATACCGTTCCTCAATGATGTCTCAATATTGGATATTTACAGGACTGCTACATGTCCCTACATACATTTTCAAACCATTATGCCATTACTGCATCTTCCAGGGTGAATGCAAGCTTTGGTATGGCCATCCTGCGATCCTTTTTTAGGTAGTCTGAGTCCCACCTCCTAGGGGGTACTGCTTGTGAGTCACCAAAATGAAATACACGGCTGCATCAACTCAACAAAGAGGAAATGGTTACTGACTGTAACTGTGGTTCTTCGAGATGTGAAGCAGACATGTATTCCACAACCCACCCTCCATCCCTTCTGCATCTGAGGTTAGTCTTTGGGCAATCGGTGCAAAGGAACTGAGGGGGTTCGGGCGGTGCTGCCTTATATAGCCATGGGAGGGGCTATGGCCACAAGGCACGAGTGCTGCCCTTCCAAGGGTACTGCTAAGCAAAATTCTCCAGCTCACATCTAAGTGGAAAATACATCTCCATCACATCTCAATTACAGTAAGTAACCATTTCTTTCTTCGGTTTATGCAGCTAAAGCAACTGCTAGTGTTCAATAATAACTTAAGAGTTCCCTGTTCAATATTATTGCTTTTAAATGTCAGACATACACACACTTTAGAGAGTTCCAAGTTGTAAACTAGTACTCTCATTAGTTTTAATGGGTCTACTCATGTGAGTAACCCCCACTAATATGAATAGGGGGATTGTGAGATAGACCCATTGAAGCAGCTTGATCAAATATTTAATATAAAGAACAGCCAGATTCCATGAAATAAACTGTATATATGTTTATTCTTACAAAAACTATCGAGTTTACAGTATGACATTGAAGTACTACTTTAAACGTTAAAGTAAATGACATAGTTTAATAGTGTTCTAAAATTAATTTTAACAATTGGAAATGAAAGTGTAAAATTTGAAGCACAGTTGAGAACAGGCATATTGATTTTTCTCCTCCTTGCTAGATTATAAACAAATTTGAGAAAAAAATAATGATTGTTTACTGTTTCCATAGCCGTATAATATAGTTTCAGTACTCAGAGTAAGAATGCACTAAAGCTGCTATATTTGGGTTCTCTCCATAAATTGAAACAAGTCTGATCTAAAGCTAATTTACTGTCTTGGAATAGAATTGATCTTGCTTTCACATTTGATTCACCCACTGCAGATTTTGAGAGGAAGAAAAATAGCATTGTTAGGTCAGTTTAACTAGGCCAGAGTTAGAAAAGACTGGCAAACCAACTGTTTTAAATATTTTTTCTTATTTCTCTCTTTGTCTTTCTCTCTGTGGATTTTTTAAAATAACATCTTGGCTGATTTTAATATAATATGTGGAGTCATTCATATAGACCCTCATCGGTCATGGATCTACTTTACAAAGCGGTACATCAGTTTATTACTTCATAGAAAATACTGTCAATTTGTTACCCCTAGGATTAGCTGTTTTGCACTGAGACACTTCTGTTTAACCTGCGGGGTTTGATATAACATTAATAGGAGGGAAGTTCTTACTTTGCTGAGATCAATATATTTCTCTCTGTCTTTACTCTTCAAAATGGATTGTCACACTTTATAGTCAAATACATATGTTCGGCTAAGACACATGTTGAAAACATAGATGTGCATTTTGATAACAGATAAACTAAAGATTAAATTTTGGGCTTTCCATGTTCAAATAGTTACAACTTCTAGCAGTCCTACAATAAAAGACTGTAAATCTCATAGGGGAAAGTATTTAATAAAGAAACATTTAATTTTCAAGCTCATGAGAGGTTGCTATAAACTGCAAGGCAAATTCAGTGTTCACTTGCACTCCGGGAAAGCCAGCTGAAACCAGTAATATTGTATAGGATATGAAGGCAGAATAGGTTTAATAGGATGCTATCAATATATTTTTCATAATAGTTAATCTTCGTTGCTCTGAAATCATCAGAGTATTAAGATTTTGACAGTTTTAAAAACAACCTTTGTCCTTAAAATTGCACAGAAATAAAAAAAGTGAATTGTGAAAGCCTTCCTTAACATACACATTTTGACAATTTTTAATTGTACTCTTATGCATCTAAACTAGATACACCAACAACTACTAAATTAATTTAAAATACTTTTTAATCAGTCATTAATCAAATAATAAGAAGTGTGTGTATGTGTATATGTAGAGATAGATATAGATATATTATTTGTGTTAATTTCACTAAGAAAATAAGAGTCTACATTTTTTCTCAGTGCTGTTATATGAGCATTTTTTCTCAATTCAAGGTTATATTTGCATTTAAAATATTAGGTAATAATGACAAAATAAGCAAAGATTGTTTTATATAGATAGTTTTCTAGAGATGCATTAAACCTTCTCTGCCATCTATGATAGAAAGGGCTATATATATTCATAAGTGAAAGAAGAGCAGGAGTCAAAAATATTACAACTGTGGTCTGACCAATAAGACACGAGACTGCTAATTGCTTCCTGTCTCTTTTGAAATTACTCAGACTGAGCTAGATAGTAGTTATGATTACTGTACAGTAAATGTCTATTGTTCCCCACACCTCAGTGTGGCAGGTAGATGCGGATTTGGCCCTGACTGAAACCAAATTTAGTTTATCTAAAACATTAAGAGGAATTAATTTTAAATCACTGTATAATGTATGAAACATGGCACAAAATGATTAAGCAGATATATGAGAATGCAGTATAATTCTTTGCACACTTTGCGTATGCAGTGCTCAGATAAACACAGCTGATACAGATAGTAGTGCACAGTAATTCAGGCTTTTTGAAGTTATTTATTCATCTAATTTTCCACCTGAGGATCTTCCAAGCGAGAGTCTGTTAATGACACAGCATTTAATAAAAGCATCCAAAATATACAATGTGTCTACAGACCAGCATTGGTGATGGGTTTTGTCATTTGACGTGGAGTTTGAGTATAGGCATTGTAGATCATTTTAAAACATGTTGTTTTTCTGTTCCTATTTAGGAGCAGCTCCCATTTTAATTCCATACTGCATTTTATTCCGAACAAAAAGTACCCTTAATTGTTGTGTCGGTCACAGGAATTTTTTGAACACGCATAACACACATCATGGCTTCTAAAGGTATATCTGGACAGCCAAAGTTGTGCCTGGGCTAGCCTGAAACCGTCTAGTGTGAGTAACAGTAGCTGTGAAGACAGCACAGCAATGCGCTCAGCGTGGGCTACTGAGCCGAGTATGTACCCAGGGTCTGTGCCAGACCTGTACTACACCCACTGAGGTCGACGTTGTGCTGTATTTTCTGCTGCTGTAACTCATACCAGCTGGATTTGAGCTAGCTCATGTAGACGAGCCTATGCACAGCTTTTGCTATGCTGACTACCCTTAATGTAAAGTACAAGCATGTTTGTAAAAAAAGAAAAGAAAATCTCACACACACAATTTTGAAATCCTGTCACTGCCATTTGTGAGTCCCTAAAAGTTGCTGCCTTCCCATCTTTTCATGAGAATGATGCATAACACACGTTGGCTTAGGTCAAAAGAGAAGAGTCTAGATGATCACAAAATTAGTTGTGGAAAATCAGTGTCAATGTCTGAAATAAATTACTTCTAGACTTGAAGGAAGTTCCAGGAAAACAGAGATAAGTTGTCAGTAAACAGTTACAATGATTATACTTAGTATAATTATTTCATTGGAGGATCTTCAATCCATTAATTTAGGCCTAACAAATCCCTCCCCCAAAAGAGAGAAAAGTCATCTTATACCCACCTAATAGATGAGTAGACTGATGCACATAGCTGAAATTCTCTGCATTGAGATTATATAGAGGGTGGCCTTGCACCCCTTTTCTTCTTGGGATAGGTCTTGCATCTCGTTAATTGTCTAAGAATTTGATTCCCTCATCATCATAATTTCATCCAGGGAAATTAAGTGATTTGCTCTAACTGCTGTTCATCATTCTCCCAGAAAGCTACACAAAATATAAAGAGGGGAGGATAGAGGAGGGGAGTTGTCACTATAAATACTGAAAAAAAAATGAAACAAGTTAATATGCATGGCTGATGTCTTTCATATTTGTTTAGTGAGAGCTTGGTCTAGTGGCTAAGCACAAGACTGAAAACTTGTCTATACTTGTTTAAATCAACACTTTGGCAATCAATGAAGCAATGATGATTTAGCAGGTCTGGTGAAGACAAGTTAAGTCAATGGCAGAGCGCTCTCCCATCAACATCTGTACTCCACTTCCCCGAAAGGCAAGTCATCGGGAGAGCATCTCCCCTCGACACTACACAGTGTAGACACTGCGTTAAGTCTACCTAAGGCCTGGTCTACACTGGGGGGCGGGAGTTGATGTAAGATACACAATTTCAGCTACGTATCTTATTTTGACTTACCTCCCGTCCTCACGGCATCGTATCAAT
Source organism: Gopherus evgoodei (assembly GCF_007399415.2). NCBI lineage: Eukaryota > Metazoa > Chordata > Testudines > Testudinidae > Gopherus > Gopherus evgoodei. Next base: position 116,454,704 of record NC_044327.1, on the reverse strand, counting down.
GGCCACGGCTCGCCCGTTGAGTCTGCTTCCGCCTCTCACCCTGGTGGAGTTCTGGAGTCGACGGGAGCACGTTTGAGGATCAATATATCACGTCTAGACGAGATTGCGATATCAGTCCCCGATAGATCAATTGCTACCTGCTGATTCGACAGGTAATCTGGACGTACCCTAAGTTACGTCAACTTGAGTTATGTAACTGAAGTAGCGTAACTTAGGTCAATTTACAGATTTAGTTTAGACCAGGCTTAAGAAACAAAGATCAGTGTTCTATTCATGTCTTTGTCACTGATTTTCTGCCTAACGTTGGGCACGTCATTTAACCTGTTTCCCTATCTGTAACATGGAAATAATAATACTTATCATCCAAAGTTGTTTGTAAAGCACACACAGGTCCTAAAAATGAAAGGCACTATTGAAGTGCAAAGTATTATTAACAATAACGTGGAATTATTTGTGTATATTCTAGTGATGCAAGTTACAGTTACCCAGTCACAAATTCAACTTAAGTTTTAAAGAGGTAAAGATTTAATTTACTGTTAAAATTTGTTTACTTACTCATAGTCCCTCTCTGTTTGGCTTGGAGCCAACTGTTCTGATTTCTTTCTCATTTTTAGCTTCTCTTTTCCTTCATTACCCATCACTCCCTGTGACGTTCCCAGTGTGCATGTAGAGAAATAATTGTGCAAGATCTGAAAAAGGGTACAAAACCATCAAGACTGGAACTTTTTGCTTACAACTTTACTGTACCTATCCAATGTATTTTAAAACACTCTTAAATGTTAAGTTCAACCATCCTGTCTGCCTGCCCGCTGCTCCTCTCTCCTCCCCTCCCCCACCCAGTGTCCCCTCCACCCCACTAGACATTTCCATGCAGGGGAGAGCAAATCCCAATTGAAGATGGAGAAACATGATCAATGAAAAACTTTCTTCTAAGCTAAAAAGGATGGTCAGCTACTTCCAGTCACAAAATTGCTGTTACCCACTTAATGTACTGGTTTCTATATCACCATCTATTTGCAGCTTTTAAATAAAATATCAGGCATAAAACCACATTTTTATGTAAATGATATAGGAGAGTCATTTACTAAATCACATTCTACTTTTTATGTTGCACATTTGTCTGTACAGCGAGGTTTGTATCATTTTCGGAGTTAGCATATTTGTTAATAGACATCTTATGAATAGCAACACACCAGCATCAGCACAGAGTTGCTAATGCAGTCTTTGGCTACTGTAGCAAGGCTGATGTGTATTGGCGAATTCACATTAGCATAGCCACTACTTGTCCTGCACTAGATAATGGACTCAAAGGTTAAGAGCAAAGGATCTCAACAGATCCAATCAGCGGAGCTTTTCCAGGGCTAATTACCTCTTTACTGCGCTGACTCTAATGTGACATGTTTATTGCCTTAACTAACAACTCATTAGCTTAGTTGATGTTTTTGTCAATATTAATTCGTTCATTTAAGCCAAGTCAAACCTTAAACAAAGATGTCCAGACTGAGAAACTGGCAGCAGAGTGACTTTTCTTTAGTTCATCTTTTTTTTCTGTAGCTCAATTTAAACAAAATAAATGTTGACAAGAGAAATATATAGAGTATTTTTCTAAAGGAAGCATGTATTTAATCAATGTGCTACTGTTTGTTGCATATGGCACTTTTTTATAGGACTCAATGTCTAGGAAATAAAATTAAAGTAAACTAAAGCACATGATTCATAGCTTAATGTGTGTATCAAGAAGCAACAGTTACTACTCTTTGACTGCATATTTACAGATTAACATAAGAAGGCAAGTCAGTTGTTAGCTACTGTAAACTGCTAAATGTGGTGAGCAGTTTGTTCAATAAAAAAAAACAAGCAACTTGGAGAAGTCTCGTTTTAAGAACTGCCTGGAGAAAAACCCATAAAAATCAATATTTTATCTCTACCACTATAACTATCTACAGTAATGTTATTAAAAGGGGTAATGTATAATTACACAGCAATAATGATAAATTACATTTACCTAGGAATTTTACTCTTTTTAGCTGTCATTCACATTTTATAAACAGTTACTAGTTAATTGTTTTTATTTTAATAGAGACTGTTTAAAGTAAAATTCATAATTATAATTATTGAGCATGCAGAATCTGGACTTGGCTTTTAATATGCTGAGTTCTTGGCTGGATCATTCTCTTTTCTAATTATTGTCATTTTAAAAAGGCAGAAAAGAAAGGTGAAAAATTTACTTTACATTAAACAGTAGAAACTGATGATGGTGTAGTGTTATTCTTTGATCAAAAGACTCTATAGTCAGGCAGTCACTATTAGTAGTTGCATTTAGCTGTTAACTGCAATACAGCAAATCTCAAACAAAATCTGAAGTTATTGTGTTATCTGAAGAGTCTTACATGTACTCGGTGCTTCACAAAACATAAAATTGCAGGGATTCTGCTCCAAATAGCCAACAGTCAAAATCAGATAAATGCAATACATTGAGGTCTGAATGATGTGTGGAAATGTGTGAAGAGATTGCCAGTGAAGAGATCAATTTAGGATGGGTTCACAAAAGTGGGGCTAAGTAAAACTGCACAACTTTCTTTTTGTACATGGATTCTCAGTTTAAAATGTCTTTCATTTATGTGCCATAATCAAATAATCAGTTTCTGAGAGGCACCAGTAGGGGTGTGAAATTTTATAACAAAGTCTCTTCTTGCTAACTTTCAGGCAACACCTTAAGTGCACAGCTTGCGTTTGGGCTGTGCACTGAAGGGTATCTTGGGACCCAAGAATGCTCTTCCTAGGGAAACTTGCGGCTTGCCCCAGTCAGCTGACTTGTGCTTGCAGGGTTTGAGCTAACAGGTAGACACACCTCTACCCCAATATAACACGAATTCAGATATAATGCGGTAAATCAGTGCTCCAGGGAGGCAGGGCTGCACACTCCGGCGGATCAAAGCAAGTTCGATATAACGCGGTTTCACTTATAACATAAGATTTTTTGGCTCCCGAGGACAGCGTTATATCGGGGTAGAGGTGTATTTGGGCTTGGGCTGGTGCCTAAGCTCTGGGCTCCTCCCCCGTTGCAGTGTCTCAGAGCCCAGGTTTCAGCCTGAATCTGAACTTCTACAACACTGCAATTAAACAGCCCCCCGCCTGAGTCCAATGAGTCCAAGTCAGCTGGCACGGGCCAGATGTGGATGTTTAAATGCAGTGTAGACATACTCTCTGCGTTTGCTGCTAAATCCCTGTGGCTATGGTGTGTCCAGTAGCTCTAACATCCATGTTTTGTAGGGGCAGTGACCTCTGCCCCACAGCTCTACCCTTTCTTCACCTTCCTGCTCCTGTTCCACTCCAAATTTTCCCTGTGCAATCACACACTGGAGTCTTGCATGGTCGAACTCCATAACCTGCAGGGTATTTACACCCTTTGGGCAAACTCTCCAGCGTAGTTACTATGGCTGAGTCAGGTGACTGATTCACTCGAATAGATAGAGGACACCACCTAATACCAAGGCCCTATCCTCAAGATGCCTTCTGCACAGCTGCTATCATATACGGCCCTGCGAATGGTGTGTTGGTGGGTTTTATGGTGACCCAGAATTGGGGTGGAAAACTTTTGCCCAGCTTTCCTTTACCTTAGGCTTTTCTGACAGGCACCCATGTTCATTTGGCAGCCAGAATTTGGCCCTTAATGTAACCTTTTTGGCTTCTTCACTTGGTAATCAAATGTGACACAAGGTAGAAATTAAAAAAAAAACAAAACCCAAAACTACAGGTATAGATTTGTATTAACGTTGAGTGACAGCCATTGCAAATAGTTATTTTCCCTGCCTTACAAGTAAAATATTTTGTTATACTTGAATTCCTTTTTATTAAAGTCAATCACTTGAAGCAGAGAGAGAAGGATACAATATGGCACCATGCCACCTGTACTCTGTGACCTGCACTTCTGGGGGAAGGACTTCATTCACTTGGTAACACATTATTAATTCATTTGGCATTCATTGTAATAACATAAATCATCAGAAATTCATTTGGTTTTAAAGTGCATATAATATGTAATCTCAAAGGGTTGTCATTGTAATTGAGCTATTAATTAATGTAGCATTATTTTTAATGTGACCTTCTTTTCCTCGGTCTACTGTTCAGCCTCTGACATTGGTAGGTAATTGGTAGCTGTTTCTTCATGTATATTCAGGACATTCCTGCTTTGTGAAATATTTGTAATATTTTAAGATAAACCAATATTAACAATATATCCAAGGGTTCATCAGTCTCTATTTGGTACTTTAATTTGGTACAGTACACTGGTGCAGTTAGCAAGATTTTGGAAGTGAGTGTTACGCACTGCCAGATGGCAAGCAGAAAAAGAATGTTATGGATGGATCACAAGTAATTTTCCTTTGTTGGCTATTCAGCGTGTTGTTTATTGTCATGCTTATTGCATGATAGGGGAAGTTTCAGTATGAGAAATTTTCATGGGGCTTCTGGCCATTCCTGAAAGGGAGAAAAGAGGCTACTCTGATGCCCAGATCTACCTTTGCTGTAGAGCTATTCCTTGTGTATACGGTTCCTAAATCACTCCTTTATAGCAGCAGCTGCCTTCTGTGCAGCTCAGTGCAGACAAAGAATTTTCATTTGACTATTGCTGATTCTTCCTTTTCTGTCATTTCACTTTCTAACACGCTGCTGTGACGTATTTAAGACAAGTGAGCATGTTTCCTGAGCTCGCTGCCTCCATGTATCAGACTGTCAAGAAATTTCCCACTGGCAAGTTTCTCTTTTTGCTTCATGTGAGGAAGCTGCCTACAGAAGTCTCAGTATGGAGAGAAGGCCAATGTGGCTTTCTGACATCATCTGAGGAGCTGACAGCAGCAGCTTTTAATCGAAGTAAATCAAGCGTTGCCCATGAGTAATTGTCATGATGGGATTAAGTTTAAGGGAAATGCTGGTGAAATACACCTTTACACTTAGGAAACTACTCCATTTTTGCAATATTATTCAGCAAAGTTACATCCCCAGACAGCACTGTTCACTTAGATTGAAAGCCTGATTCTTCAGATGATGTCATAAGGGATCTTTTAAGTAAAGGATAGAACGTATATCCTGATGAGACAGACACAATTAAAGCTGGTTGGAAAATGGTCACTTTTTTCCCCAAAAAACACTTCAGCCACCTCTGTCAGCTGGTTGAAAAACAGTAAAAATAAGTCTGAAAAAGTCATAAAAAATGCTACCAACTCTAGCCACAATTCTGACCAAAAATCAATATGACTTACAGTAGATTGTGGTTAAGCTGCTAAAAGTGTTTGCAGTGGAATGTTGAAAGCTACATCATGTGCGTGGCTAGAGCATAATGTGCTTTACATAATGTTGTGATCATTTAAAAAGATGCTGTCAATTTTAATTTTTTTAATTGTCTAATTAAAAATCTTGCTTCTAAAACATTATTTACAGGTTTTATAAATCTTTTTCTTCTTCCTATTAATGTCTATAAGAGCTTTTCAGTTATCTCTCCCTTGCTTACTGACTACACGGGAAAATGAAATAATTGACTATGCACAAAGTGCTGTGAAATGCAGCCTGTTAAAAATACCCTGTAATCTCTTTTAGTCCTAGTAATTTTAAGGGCTTTTTAAAAAAACAGTAGTTACAAATTTGTCACACAGAAATAGAATTTTTAATTGGTGATCTTGTAGCCCAGTAAAATCATATTTTCAGGACTGTTTGGTTTGAAAATTAATGAAATATAACGCTGTCCTTGGAAGCCAAAAAATCTTACCGTATTATAGGTGAAACCGCGTTATATCAAATATGCTTTAATCCTCTGGAGTGCGTAACCCCGCCCCCCGGACGCTGCTTTACTGCGTTATAGCTGAATTCATGTTATATCGGGTTGTGTTATATCAGGGTAGAGGTGTACTATATGAGATTTAAAGGAACGATATACATGCAGTCCATGCTATACATTTGAAACTTGTTTACAATATATTTTTGGCTGAATGCCACCTGTCTTTAGGTGTTCAACTTCTTACCATAAAATGGCTGCAGTTTCTGACCTAGGTACATATTTCCCCAAGTTCAAGAAGGATAATAAGCAACTGCAAAGATGCTGACTCCCTTAACATGGTTAAACTTACAGTGGTTTTGCTGTCAAGTTTGCATGAAATCAAATTAATGCAAATTAACTCACTGTTTTAATCTGATTTTAGGTTGGACTTTGTTATGCACTATTTTGCACTAGCTTATAATAATAAACCAGCTCCAAGGAGAGGTATTATTGAGAGAAGAGAGCTTGCATGAAGTTATTTGGTTATCAGAGACAGGAAACTGAGGCTGGGTACTGCAGCATGACCCCAGGTCACAAGGGGACATGCAGGAGGTAGCTGGCCCTGCTACGAATAGTCCTACCGAAATAATACAATATGGATGGAATCAATAGTCTATAAATATTAGTATAGACTCTAATAGAAAATTATTGCCTTCCTATAGTTTATCTATCCTAAAGAGTTTTATATTAGGCACATAATTCTTTATTACATTTTACAGGCAAAAATCCTATAGAAGGGTTATCACTTTTTGTCTGGGTTCCTAGTCTGACATGTGTTGGTGGAAAAACCTTCCCCACTGCCATTTCCTTTTAGCTAGAAAAACTTTCCTGCATCTTTCTGCCTCATTTTAGAGCATATTTTTCCTTGGTACACTTTTTCCTCTCATTCTCTCACCGCCTACTTATTTTAAATCTGTGATTGGACTATTTAATTCGCTAGAGGGTTGACATACCATTTACTGGAAAGATCTTATATTAAATAGGGCCCTGATCCAGCAAACGATTTGATATAATATTTTGTATTTGTAATAATTATTTTTATTGCAGCAACACCTAGCTATCATGGTATGATTGTGCTAGGCTCTATACAAACACACAACAGAAAAATGGTTATGCACCATAGAGGTTATGGTCAATTAATATAATTGATATAGGCAGCACTATGCATCTCTCCTTTCACTGACTTCACTGGACTTGTCCACTGAAAGCTTTTACAGCATATGGATCTAATATTGTATTGTATTCTATGAGTAGATTTCCATACTATTATTCATGGTAACTTCTTAAAAATAACAAAGCAGAATCAATTCACTAGTTTTCTTTTTATTATACTAGATTTTATCCTGTTTTGTATGGTAGGTAAAGCTTTGACATTCCTTCTGCTACAACCACCAAGCCCCAAACTTCCTCCACACAGCACCATCCGCAGAACTGCCATTGATCTGATTGGGCGAGGTTTTACAGTATGGGAGCCTTACATGGATGTCTCCGCTGTATTAATGGGCCTTTTGGAGCTCTGTGCTGATGCTGAGAAGCAACTTTCAAAGTATGTATTTAATCCATAATTTTGTGTGTGTGTGTTCTGTTCTGTTCTGTTCTGCTTTATTGCACAAGTTAACACACATGAAAATACAGACATAACCATTGTATTTAACTGGGGAGGAAGCCCCCTTGAGTTTGAGTAATTTGAAATCTGGCATTTGTACCAACAACACCAAAATTAAAATTACTGATATACGACAGTTGACTTGTTTTTGTTGTCTCCGCTGGCTCTGATGTGTAATCTCAGGCCTTAAAATTTAGATTGACATAGTTACAGCACTAATGGGTGTGAAAAAAGATATCCCTGAGCCCCAGAGCTAAGTCTACCTAACACCTACTGTGGATGCAGCCAGGGCGACAGAAAAATGCTTCTGTTGATCTAGCTACTATCGCTCAAGGGAGTTCCTACTGCAAAGGGTAATCCCCTTCCATTGCTGTCATCTGCTCCATACTGTGGGTTTATTGAAGGAGAGCTACAGTGCCATAGCGATGGTGCTGTCATGCCTCTAGTGTAGATACAGCCTCAGAAGGGGAAAGGCCTAGTCACATAGGGTATGTTCTTGTACTTGAAAAGCTAGTATTTTCCAAAAGCTTTTTTTTTTTTTTTGCTCCTATTTTCAAAAGCATATTTTTGTTGTGCAGCATTAAATGTATACTGTGAGCTAATATCTTTTGGGTATTTTAGAAAATACATTTTAGAAAAAGCTGTTTGTTTTATTTAGAAATACTGCTTATTACATGTAGACACAATTATTTTCTGTGACCATTTAGACTTTTATACTTTCCTCAACTAAACTTGGTGTGCATGGTTAGCATCTCAGTAAATTGTGGATTTAAACATCCCTAAGAGATTATGAACTCAATAGACCACAAACTGTCTCCTGGGTCAAAAAACCAGCTTGTTAAGCTAACCTAAATAGGGATTTATACTTTAGACTGTCTTATAGTATGCATCTTTTGTTCTGTGTGGCACATAATCCACCTTCTAAATTGGTATTTGCAATTCATCAGATCAAAAAGAGATTTCTCTTGTAAAACTGCCAATTTGAGGTAAAATTCAAAATAAATATTTTTCACAATAATATTTTTTTCAAAATAATAGTGTATGGTATGTCCCATTGTAAAAAACCACTAAATTTATATCTACACAACAACCCATGTTTAAAACTTTCTCAAAATATGTCTTCAAAACTGGTTTGTAAAATGCTGCAAGAATTTCTTTTTAAAACTTATATTAGTTTTTCTTTATTATAAGTAATTTCTCCTGAAAATACTTTAGTTCAATCCAATCCTGTAACTTTATTTGAAACTCACAAAACCAATGAAATAGAGCCAGGTTCCTCCATCCTTCTCTAATCCTCTGGTGTTTGTTTGTCCTCAGGTACTGTGATGTATGGTGAATTAAATAACTAAATTTTGTTTCCATAACTTGAAATCCTGTGATTATGTTGATATCGGATAGTTTTTGTTTGTTTGTTGTTTAAGATTTCATAGGAATTCAGCTGTAACTGGTATAGTGGTGGCAATTTGTTATCTGGGTCCCTCTATTTCTGGTTTATTCTGGTCAGGACACCTCTCAGGATCAGGCTGATGAAGGCTTGAGGTCCCAGGAAACAGTGGGGTTGACAGCCATGATGGTGAAGCTTACTCTAGTAGCATCCATCTGTCCTTTCGTTCTGTTCTTTTTGTGGTTGTTTTTCTTTTGTACTTTCCCAGAAAATCTTTCTTGTAAGGACCCAAAAATGGAGTGGTGGATGGAACAGCCATCCTCTCATTATTTTGTCCACCAGTTAGGACTAATAGCCAACATACCGATTTTGGCTTATTAACTTCTGGCTCCCCACCTCCTGGTTTTTAACCAGCATAATTTCAATGCAGTCCTTGAATTATATCAACTCGGCTTTTTTGTCTAGCCTAATTCAGTTATTCTGTATCCCTTTGGACCTTTTCCCATCAACATTTGTTATTGTAGGTTACTGTAACATCTTATGAACTTTTACCTAATTTTTACAGTTGAGCTTCATGGTTCAGGTAATTTTATAGGCCCGATTGTCATGACAGGGCCCCCAGTGAAGAACTAAAAGACCACTATGACCAGAAGCCAAGGAGGTGGACCTCTCACAGGAAAGACATGGGAATGGTGTGGGAAGCAGACCAATCCTTTGTATTTGAGATCCCAGCTGCTGTTCTGCCTCATCTATGCTTGAAGCCTACAGAGAGGAGGTTTTGGCTGGGCAGATTATGGGAAAAGGGGCGCTTAAAATCATTGGGCAGGATCTGTGGCAGCTGCCACTGCATTTAAATGACCCAAAGTACTGCCTATCATTGTCTAATCAAAGGATAAGGGGAAGAGTCGTGTCATTGCTTAGACTCTGGTGCAGCAGATTCTACTCAGTGGTCCCAATATTTCTACCACCCAGACGGATGCAGCCTATTTACTTCCAGGGTGCATATGCTAATGAGTGAAAGGTTAGTAGAAGAGAGTATAAGGAGACAAGGTCTATGTGGTAAGCTAGAACAAGCCCTGGGAGAGCGTTTATCAACAAGGAGGCAATTTTGAACTGAATCCTGAATGAATGATAAGCCAGTTGAGCTGTTTGAGGATGGAGGTGTGCGATTGGGAATGTTTGTTCGTATGAGAATGCAGGCAGCAGCATTGTGTTAGATCTAGGGGACTGGGGCTTAGGGAAGCCATATAAAAAGTAATTGAAAGAAGAATGAGGATGTCAGTGGAGGTGGTTGTGATGGTTCTCAGGGTACAAAGGGCTGTAACTCACATCCTTACCCCTCTGCCTCCAATGTGAGGTAGTCTTGCTTGTGGTGACTGGGTGCTAGCTCCCTAACACCACCAGCCTGTCAGCCACTCAAGCCACTCTACTCCAGACTATGCCAGCCCTGTGTTTGCCTTGCAGGTTAGCAAGAGGTGCACCTCAGTCCCTGAGTCCCCTTGAAGCATTCCCCTGTGATATCCAACCGCAGACACTGGTTTCTCACAGAAATCCCAGGTCCTCGTACCAGTTTTACTTTAACTGCCGCCCCTGTATAATACACAGCACTTATAATGAAACAAAAGAAGGTTTATTTAATAAAGAATAGAGATTACATGAGAAGCAAGAGAGAGTGATGGAAACAAATGGTTACAATACAAAATAAAATAATAAAATGTGAATGAGGGTCTACAATTTATTATGTGACCCCATTATCTTATAAGTAGGTTCTCCCCCCTGACCTCCATCTCCCCAAAGTTCAGTCTGTTACAGAGCTGACTGGCTTCACAGGAAGCAAGATCTAATCATTCATGAAAAACACCTCTGCTCAGTAAGGTGTCTTTGTGAATGGTTCCAGAGTGCTTCTCCTCACTCTAGTTATACTGAAACAGTCTTTTGTCTTTATTCATATCCAGGGCGATCCCCATCTGTTATAATGCTTCTTTTTTACCACCAACTGGTTTTGATTATTTGCGGTTGTCTTTGGTAGTTTTCCATTGAGTCTTCTGTAATGGGGCAATTATAGGCAGTTGAACCTTGCATTTCATCACTGGCTAACCAGCAGAGGTGAAAGTAAGCCGGTATGGCTTACCGGCAAGAGCCAGTATACCATGCCAGACTGCACTGGCTTCAATGGCAGGGATTTAAAGGGCTCTGGACTCCCTGCCGCAGCAGGCAGCCCAGAGCCCTTTGAATCCTACCCGCGGCTCGGGCGGCTGGGCTGAGGCCGGGATTTAAAGGGCTCAGCGCTCCCGCGGCTGCGGGAAGCCCAGAGCTCTTTAAATCCCTTCCGCAGCTCTGGCGACCAGACTGGGGCCGGGATTTAGAGGGCTCGGAGCTCCTGCGGCTGTGAGGAGCCCAGAGCCCTTTAAATCCCGCTCGCGGCTCCGGCGGCCGAGCTGGGGCTGAGATTTAAAGGGCTTAGAGGTCCCACGGCTGCGGGCAGCCCACAGCCCTTTGAATCCCGCCCGCAGCTCTGGCAGCTGGGCTGCAGACAGATTTAAAGGGCTCAGAGCTCCCAGCAGCGGCAGGGGTTCCGGGCCCTTTAAATCCTGGCCCCAGCCCGGCAAGGCTCGGGGTTAACCGCAGCCGCGGGAGCTCTGGACCCTTTAAATCCCGCCCGCAGCTCCGGCAGCCAGTATAAGATGAATGTAGCAATGTGGGGAATGCATGAGGAGGTGAGAGGTTCTGAGTCTAAGATAAAGACAAAGTTATGCAAGGTGAAGGCAAATCGAAGGTTTGTATCAAGGAAGGAATTTTGAGATAGAGCTATGATTTATTTGTTTGCAGTAGTGCTCACATTGTGTTGGGTGCTATAAAAAAGATAAAATAATGCATGCTGAAAAGACAAAGCAGTGAGAATGGGTAGAGGAAAGAGTTACAACCAACAGAGAAGATAGTTAGTGGTTGCTCAAACCCTGATACTATGAAGTTTTAATAACTGTGTGTGTGTGTGTGTGTGTGTGAGTTATGAAAAATACAAAGATTATCCCAAGTCACCCTACTGCCTTTCATCCAGCTAATCTTCTGTAGCAATCACATCAGAAGTGGGTCACGCACAGGAATTTAAAGGAGGGAGAGGGTCATCTCAGGAGTATGGACCAAATATATGGATGCAACAGTGGAGATCATGGAGATGTTTGTGAGAGAAGAAAGCATAATGTATAACAAGGCTAGAGTAAGTGGCAGAGCAGAGGGGACAAAATTGCTATAAAAAGAGAAAAGGGCAAAAATTGGGGAGGGGAAGAAATATTCAGGGCCTTGAAGTCAAAGATAAAAATCTTGATGCAATGGGAGAAGTAAAGAGGGTGAAGGCATTCAGAGAGGGAGTGGGGCCTTGGTCTTATTGACTGGCAAGGAAGATGAGTTATATGGCATCATTTTATGGACTGGTAGGGTGCTAGTTCATATAATCAATTGTCTTCTCTCATACGACTAAAATTTCAATTCCTTGAAATAGACATAAACACATAAATATACTATTATGGGAAAATATATTCTAATATTTCACAGCTTAAACTATAGTTTATAGAATTTATCTGTGTCCTGCATCTCCTGCTTATTATCCAGTAAGTGCATCTCCAGGTCTTATTAGCATGTAGGGATTTAAATACTACAGAATTTGTCGATTTGATGTGCCACCTTTTGCCTTATGTCCTCTTGGAGCAACTGCAATTACCTAGAATCAGAATTCCTGACTACTTCAGGTTAACACATAGGATCCAATCCTGCCAAATGCATTTAAGTAACATTAGTCACACGAGTAGGAGCATTCATCTGTATTTGCAGGTTTCTCTGGCTTAGACAAAATGCCTGAATTCCATGTTGATGAGTGCTGTATATAAACCTAGATAGATGACAGGAAAAAAAGCTTGTGGCATCTGCTCACACATAATGTATCTCCTCTCTCCGCCCTCTCCTCCCCCTTACTCTACACACCATTGCAGTGTACATATACAGCATCCGTTCATTTGATATTCTGAGTTGCTCAGTTTCTCTTTTAATACACTGCTACCCTGCTATAACATGGTCGTGGGGAGCCAAAAATCCTTACTGCGTTATAGCTGAAACCCCATTATATCAGGGAAGGGGCGGCAGGGATCCAGTGGTGATTTAAAAAGCTCCGGGCTCCAGCCGCTGCGGGGAGCCCCAGGCCCTTTAAATCGCTGATGGAGCCCCGCCGCCACAGCCCCAGGGTAGGGGCAGCAGGGCTCCAGCAGGATTTAAAGGGCCCGGGGCTCCCCGCAGCAGCCGGAGCCCCGGACCCTTTAAAGTACCGCCTAAGCCCTTCTGCCGCAGTCCCGGGGTAGTGGTGGCAGGACTCCAGCAGTGATTTAAAGGGCCCAGGACTCCCTGCAGCAGCCAGAGTCCTGGACCCTTTAAAGCGCTGCCTTAGCCCAGCTGCTACCATGCTATACGTGAACCCATGTTATATCGGGTCATGTTATAGCGAGGTAGAGGTGTACTTGTGGTTTGTGCAGGGTTGTTTAAATGATCACAGGCCAGATTCTACCATTTTTACGTGCACTGAGTAGTCCCTTACTCTTTAATCATCCCATTTGAAATAATTATGATAAAATATATAACTGTGAAATGACTCATGCAATAAGGGTGGCCGAATCTGGACCTTTATGCTGGAGGGATGGGAAATTAGGTTCTTGTAATTTGATGTGCCTTTGTGTGTGTGTAATTATATTTTATTAAGGCATTATATATATATATATATAATGGAGTGGTCTGTTTGTGTATTAGATATAACTGAATTGTTACATTTCATATTGTCTGTGCTCTTTCCTGTCTAAAAAATAATAATAATAATAATTAATAACTAATACTGGATAATATTAGTGGCTATACCTCAGGTGTCTATTGAGAAAAGATTAGTTTCCATTCATAACTACATGAATCCTGTGAAATAAATAAATAAACCTCTAATTGTGACAAAATATCAGCTTCCTACTCTGGGAGAAATATGTAAATATTCATTTTATCTTCTAGAATATTTTCAGAAGTGTCTGCATTGTAGTTTTTTTGCAACTACAAATTAAGGTTTTTAGTATTTGATTTTTGAATTAAATAACGTTAAAAGAAATATAACTGCAAATGTCAGTTAAATATCATTGACTCAAAAAATAAGATATAATTACTGGTATATCACTTGGAATAAAAACAAACATTTTTTCTTTGTTTATTTTATATTTTTAATGTATTGAAAGTTAAACTTCAACTGTTCAGTATTTTAAATTTCTACTTATAAGGTGTGTTTCAGTATTGTGACAGATTTGTTTATAATTTAATTTTTTTGTTAACAGATGTGATCTGAAGATATATATATATATATAATATTATTTATGATGATCAAAAATGTATAAGCTCACAATATAATATAAATACCAATTTATAAGTTAAACAGTATACTGCAATTTCAAGGCAATGTGCAGACAATGCATGCATTAAATCATTTATTAATCTTTTTTCAGTACTCATCTCTCACCTGCTTTAATATATATTTTAAATATTTTAAAATGATTGGTTGATTTAACATTTACTTTTAATAAGTCCATTATTTGCAAAAATCTTAATGAGAGTTGTTCATCTAGCTGTATAGTCCACTATATCTTAGTAGTGTACCAGAAGAGAAAAAAGATTAAAAAAAAAATCATGATGATAATATAAACTCTATAAAATAAAAAATGCACAGTATTTCAATTAGATATTTTAAAGGTACTCTTAATCTGTTTTTGTTAAATAATTGATTGAAATAACATTCCTAGAATATTAAACCATCACTGTATACTTTCACAATCTGTGTTCTTTAGTATCAAAATGGAATTCATTTTTGTGTTACATTTTATATTTCACTTGCAGTTCTGCAAGACTGCTGCACTATCCGTGGTTTAGAATCATTGTGAACTATTTAAGAAAATGTGGACAATAATGAACTCTGCAGGTTGCCTTGCTTCTATAAATGCATCTAATTTTCATTCTGTGTCTGTCTTCAGATGACTAACTTCCTTCTGCACTGTTTATAGATAAATATTGATAGGTTACTGTATAGCATATTTTTAGACATCGGCCAAACAAATTTTAAAGAATGAGTGGGTTTGTACCATTTAACATGGAAAAATATGTGAATAAGATGAATAATTCTTGTCTGAACTTAGTTTGATTTTTAGAAGATAAAATGTAAAATATTTTATACCCTTTGGTCTGGTTTTAAAAATATTCAGGTAAGATATACTGTATTTAAATGTAAACTTTTATATAAACTGAGCAAGTACAGTTATTCAGAAAGTAATTTTAGTCTTGCTATTACATCCTTAGCTGTCATAAAGATTAGTATGGCTCTCTATACACAGAGCACAGAATAAATGAATGTATCAGCATGTAGCCTTGAGGAGCCCAATGCAATTTTCATCATGATAAATTGCATAATAAGCGAGAAAGTGTTTGCTTATTAATCTATAACAAGATTTAGATTGAAAATGGCCTGTTACATCCATGACAGGTACAGTACTGACTTCAGAAGGACTATGGAAAGAAATGGAGCAACAGTGTGTACAGGGGGTTAAGTATGCATCTTACCCTCCTGGTACCCTGCTGAGCTGCCCCTTTTTGTGCCTGATTTACCGTGTACACAATAACAGTGCACAGCTGCCTTACTTCTGTCTGGGATGTTAAGCACACTTTTTGAAGGAGCTTTTATGTCAAGCTTGTGCTTTTAAAAAAAATTCACTTCACATTTATTGACAAAGAAAAAAACACATGCAGTGTTTATCTTCTTTGTTGCGCTGAATAAAATACATTTCTGAGCTGAGATGTGCTGCAGAATTTTGGATAACTCCTCCACCCTTCTAGTCCAGCCCCCTCCCCCCCCCAACCACATACGCACACTAAAGATTACACTATTTTAGCCATGCTGAGTGGAACTGCTCACTCATGAGGATTAAGAGTATTTTTCTAGAATTAATTAGGCTTTGGTTTCTAGGCATAGAGGACTGTAGGGATTGTTGCTGTCCATAATTTTTCTTCTTTGAATTAAAAAACGCAGTTTGATATGGATCACTTTGTAATGCTTTATCAACATTTAAGAACATTGTATTCTTTTCAATGTGTGTATGAATAAACGGTACAAATAATTAAGTACTCCCTTTTTAGTTTGCAAATATAGGGCATTAGTTTTAGAATGTAACCTTTGCAGTTGATAGTTGTGGATTTAGAAAAAAAAGGAAGAACATGAGCTGGAGAACAGAGCTTCTAAAGAGGCTTAGATGACTTTCCATCTGTTTGGGCTACAAAAATCCCTTTTAAACCTGGAAGTAGCAAGGGATCTGTCACCATTTCAGTTATAAGCTCAGTTTTTTAAACCTTTAAATTCGCATTAAGCTGAAATTCAGACTAAAGATAGAGACAGAATTATAAAATAAGAAGGACTGAGCTCCATCAATACTCGTGTATCGGGGTAGCAGGGTTAGTCTGTATCCACAAAAACAACAAGGAGTCCGGTTGCACCCTAAAGACTAACAGATTTATTTGGGCATAAGTTTTTGTGGGTAAAAATCCTCACTTCTTCAGATCCAAGAGACTGCTTTTAAAAAGAGTAAATTAAATTAGACTTTTCTTTACAATGTTGCAGAAATATAGGTGCCCCGGTTTCCTCCCATTCTGTTGCTTCATGGTGTCAGTCTGGTTGTGTAAGCCACAGTGACAGAAAATTGCTGGGTGTTGGCTTTTCCCTCAATCCCTTTTGTACAGCAGCATTTCATCCTCTGAAAAGTATCTGTCTGACCTAACGGCCACAGGAGGAAAGGGACACAAAAGCAGCCACATTTTTCATCCTTACAACAAGGAAAGACCCAAAGGAAAATCACATCCTTGTGATTTCTCTTGCAGAAGGTTACTAGCCTGGTCATGGTTTCATAGCTGATAAAGGGTTGGAGGAGAACATGGCTTGGTGTTCCTCTGTGTTACTGATTGTCTAAGTGGAATCTGTGAGTTTAGGGGTTTGGTTTCCCTCTTGGTCACTCTTTTTATACAGAAATATGGAACAAAATAAACACTGTTTTTATACTGAAATTTCATGTATTGAATCTTGTGCAGTTAACTAGGCTGCTTTAGAAATAATAATGGTAAACTACTGCACTGTTGAAGTTTGGCTGGCTATTAGATAGAGGCCTAGAGTAGTCTTCAATAGGCTTGCATCAATCTCAAAGAACTTGAGCAAATGGCTCAGAATAGGACTCTCTGATGGTGTCTGATAAGATGAGCATGTGACAGTTTTGAGGGGGATCAACAAAATCATCTCCAGTCTGCATGACAGGGGCCACAGAGCTGTATAATCAAATATCATAGATACAGATTTCCTGTGCCCTCAGTGCGTCTGGCACTGTGCATCAGGGTTCGGACTTCAGAGTCGTATGCGTAGCCATAGATGAGAATTGCAACAATATCATCTTCATCATCAGCAATGGACTACCAACATTAGATAGCAACCAAACCAATTATTCATGCTGATGTAAAAACGCAGTAATCAAACTTTGCGTCTAACTTCACCTTACAAAAGCCAAGAAATTGAGAGTTATGGGTCTCTTCTGCTAATTCCCTTTTCCCTAACCCATCTGCCTCTTTTGTGTTACCCTAAAGTGTCTCTCTCTCTCTCGTTCTGTTCTTCATGTTACCTTCAAGTGCACTGTAGTTCTGAACATTCTTCTTTGCTTCTTTTTCTTTTGCAGAGCTGAGCTCCCCAAAGCTTCAAAAAGTTAACTAGAAATTAAAGTAAATTAAAGCTCCCAATGGCTGGATATTTGTTCATTTTTTTAATGTAAATCTCATCCTCTCAGATGGAGGAAATGCACATGTAAAATCTGTGTGTGTTCAAGAAGGCTCCATGTTCCTATGGGGAAGCATCTTCACTTTTAGTTTTAAAAAGCCTTCTCCTCCTGTGACCCAAAAGGTAGATGCTTCTTTCCCACCTCCTGCCCCTGGATTTCACATCCTAAAAATCCTATCTGGTAGCTCTGAGTAGGTGATTTTCCTCTCCCTCCTGTGAGGTGAGGGCTCCACTTTCTCTTTGCCTCCCTCTTAGCTACTAATGTGTGTTGAGCCGATAAAACTCCATCCTCCATCATAGTGCTTTCCCTTACACGCAGCGTTTTCACCTGCCTTCCCAGGTTCCTCAGGAGCTGGAGGGACCCCTTCAGTGTTCTTTCTCATCCTTGGGAGAGGGAGTGTTGTATTCTTGAGTTCCTCTCAAGTGCAAGTCTCCCTAGTTGATACCAGCACATTTCTATGATCAGTATTCCACTCGCTCATGCTTCAGACAAGGCAAAGTTCTGACCTGTGGCATCTGACCAGCAGGAAAAAAGGACCAGCCTTACAGTCCTACAGAAACCTGCCAGCAACAACCTTCAGGGTTGCAACCCACAGGTTAAGATCTGCTGTTGTCCAGGAACCCAACAGAGCGTTTGTTATGCTCCCAGCAGTGCTACTTAATTATTGCAACTAGCTAAGGACTTGTATTCTTGCAGTGTTGCTTGATAAGAGCTTGCATTTGTGTCCTAAATCCCTACTGAAATAAATCTTGGCCTGATTTTTTGAAAATATGCATTTTTATTAGTATGCATCTGTGTATGAGGGATGAGTAGTAGCCTTAGTCTGAATGCAGGATTATAACCCATGGACTCTGGCACATCTCTGATACAGGCTTCCTCTGTGGCCTTGACAGAATTACTTAACTGCTCTGCCTCTGTTTCCTCATCTATAAAGTAAGAATAATGAAGTCCCTCGGTTACTGGAGTGTGTGAAGAACTCGTAATGTCTGTAAAGACCCTGGACAATGCAAGTGCCATATAAAGGCACTTATATATTTGCATCCAATCACTCTGCATGATTGCATTGCCAAGATGAACAGGAAAAACAAGTATTGCAGCTACAGTCATGCAATTAGTCCTCCCATAATGCTCCTGCCCATTCTTCAGTGACAGATATGACATCTCAGGGCGCTGCCTCTGTCATCTGCCAAGCCTCCCTTCTCCCAGAAGCATGAAGGCCAGAGATTAGCTGAAGTAGTATCAGCTAGTCTCAGATCTACCTAGTTTCCACTACCACCACCACTGTGTCAGTGCAGGCCCAAGAGCATCCCAGACAAAACTGCTCTGCTATCCTTCATGCCTTTGTTCAGAACAGATCTTTTGTATGGCACTATGGTATTGGAGTAAGTTCAATAAAAAAATACTCATTGATACACCTTTAAAATGTAGTCTGCGCTCCTGCAGAGCTGTCCTGCTTGGGCTTGCTGTAGCCAAGCATGGTTATTCTGGGGCAGAGTGCTGGTCCCTTACATTCCCTAAAGCTTGCAACAAATTTATAGTGGTCTCCTGCCTAGGAACATGAGGCCAAGGGAATCTAATCGCTCCCTTCCCCTCCAGCATACCCACAATGAGCAGTCTCAACTTCAGCCACATGTACTGCTGTTATGTTTATTTTGGAGTACGGTGTAAATTTTTTTACAAGTTTGGGCTTCATTAGTTCCCACTGTATTCACCAGCTGTGTCCGTAGAGGCAGTTTCCCACAAGTTGGGAAGCCTCCCCATGGGAAAGCAGCTTTAAACTCCAGCCAGAGCTCCACAAGTCCCATCAGTGGAGGCTGTGAGGGAGATGTGCCTCCCATCCGCTTGTGGGCTGTGTCAGCCATCATCTGGCCACTGGCATAGCAGCTCAAGTCTGCAGCTAAACCTCAACTCCAGGCAGACTTTCTGCCTGTGGGACCCAGGCAATAAATCTTGACCCACTATATTAATGTATAGGTATTTTCTATTTGGCTGTATGTTTCCCAGTTTAGGGGAGGCAATTGGATTTATTCCTGTTTGTACCAGTTTGACTGACTTTTTAACATATGCCACACTTGCTGGCAGCCCTGAATAGGCGGCTTTTTTATTCATTGTGTAAATTTAAATAAATAATATAAACAACATATTTGTACTCTGAATCAAATTTACTGAGGGGTGGGGGGGAGTGTAAAAATAGAGTAGTTGAGCTCCGTTAGTGCCATTGGCAATATATAGGCATGTGTTGTGGTAGGATGAGTCGGTTTTGTAGAACTCCATCAATAGCTTGTCTGCACTAGGGTTTACACAAATGACTGTTTAAGGTGTGATCGAAATCCATATCTGGGTGGGACAGTACACATGTTGTACTAATCTTAAGGATGTGGAAAGAATGAAATTCCCCTATAAAAGAATAAATCTGTATATAAGAGACAAGGTGCTTCCTTGTGAATGCTAGGTTTGAATCTGCCTTTGTTTTGATCTGTGGTCTTGGTGCAGTGTGCCCGTTCTATCACGCACAGCTTTAGCTCTGAAAGAAGACATACAGACCAGCCGCGGGAGAGGGTTAATCTTTGGCCACATACTACCACAGCTGAGTGTTGTAAATGAATTAACAAAAAACCTGTTGCTTTTCAGGAAAATGCATGCCTTACCGAACACTGAGAGGAAAAATATTCCTGACAGAAAGATGTGAATCCTTGCTGAACTATGCTTCTGAAGTTTTCAATGAATACACATAGGGACCAGACCAGGGTTACTAGATAACAACATTAGGATTAGATTGTTGATCTAGTTTTTATATGCTTTCATCACTCAGTAGTCTGCAAAAATGCCAAAATGATTTTTAGTTTTATTCAAAGAGCTATAACAAGTAAAAGGGACATCTATACAGTGCTATTTTGAGAAGTACGTTAATGTTATATTCATTATTTTATTGTGTATATTGATGAAATAAGAGAAGATGAGGTGAATAAAAATGATAAGCAAGATCTTATGTATTTTTGTTGAATCTAATGCTTATCCTTTATCCATGTATTGCTGCTACATAGTTTGACAGTGGCTCAAATAGCTCACTTGTCAGAGAAAGCTTTAATCTATGCTTGGCTGGTCTTTCATACTTTTTCATATGTAAGTTACAAGAATATGCAATCCTGTTATATCATAGATTTACCATACACAAAAATCTAAAATAAAAAAACTTCATTGTTACCATCAAAGTTGTTAAGTGCAGTTCAAGAGGAGCTTTGTACCACTGAACATTTTTTCTGGAAAATGAAAAACAAATGGAAATAACTAAGAATATGAAACAATTTTGACACCAGTCTTGGCACTCACTTCCTGCACAAAACGTGAGAGAGAATGCTCAGTAACTAAAGCACCTACTTTTACAGATGAAAAAATAGTTCCAATAATTTTTTTAAACCCACTAAAATATTCCTAAAGTTAGGGCATATACTTAATGGTGTGGAATAAAGGTTTAAATGGCACTCATGTATTTGTGGCCTTGTCACTTATAAGTAATTGGCCATCCCAAACTCATGCCAACTGCTTTTATACCACAGTTCATAGTTTATATTCCATATAAAACATGAGCAGAAGAGAGAATTAAATAGTATAGATATTTTTTAATTTTATTTTTATTGGAAATATTTGACCTAAGCATAGTTCAAAAAGAGAGATCTTCTCTTCATTGAGAAAATAACATTTCACATTGTTTGTATCCTTTTTTTCCCCTTTTGATCACACATTCTCTTGTTAGGCTGTTGAGAGGTATACTTCATCCCTTCCCTCCCTGTCTCTCAAAATGTACATTTACTCCAACCCCCCTTCCCGGTTATACTTATTTAAAGACCAGACTTAAGAAACATGTTATCTGGTCCAGGAACGTTTTTAACTATGCTATAAATACCCCTTTGAAGAATTAGAAATCATTCCTTCTTTTAGCCTGGTGTATCAGAAGATATCAGACATTAACATCATGACTCAGCCATTATTGGGATGGGGCCAAACAAGTTGATGGACTAAGTTACATGTTTTTTGGAGCTTGAGCAAAGGTATTGATGCTTTCTTTCCTGTCATTTTGAGGCTAGTGAAGTTGGACTCTACCTAGGCTTTGTATGTTATGTACAAACATATAACATGTTATATATAACTGTTCTTTTAAAAAACAAGTCTTAAAATTCTTAACATTTCTAAATGTGTCTCTTTAGTAAGATGTGACATGAATAAAATATAAATAATGTGAGAGTTAATGGAATTGTTTGGGATGATCTTCGGCATTCTCTCATTTGCAGTGAGAGCGAACAGCAATAATGAGCCATATCCTGCCTGCTAATAAGGGAGCTTTGTGCCACTCCAGCAGGATGTAGGGGATGAAAGGGACATGGCCAGGATGTGACTGTACTGAGAGGTTCTCTGCTATGAAACAGCTCCACAGAAGACAATTGTGGCTGTATATAGTTTAGAGTAGTCTTGAGGCTGCTCTAACTTACACTAAAGGCTGAACCAGCCCCAGCAACCCCAGAGATCAGAAGAGCTCAGTGGTGGATGACAGCTACCTTTACCACCTCATCAATCAGCTTCACTGAGTGGAGTTCTGGCACAGTTACAGTCCGACCCAGAGTCTCTAAATGCGTGTATATTATGTTAAGGATTTAGAAAAGAGTTTTTTGTTAATCAGTTATAATGACATTAGTTGTGTAAAATGATTGCAATCATAACTCAATTGCAGCCCTTACTCATGTGAGTAATCTGATTGAAAGCAGTGTGACTGCTCACATGAGTACAGGCTGCAGGCTTGGGCCTCTGCTTGTATTTCCAAAGAGACACTGTGAAATTTTGTATTGCTTTATAATAAGTTAATTGAATATTTAAATTACGGATGAAGCTTGATAAAATTATTTAATTGGGCCTGGACAGACTTAAATTAATATATTTTTATCTCCTGTGCATCTCTTAAAGTACTAACGCATCTGAAATCACATTGCTAGAGGAGAAGGCTGTAGATTTCACCACTTCCTATGTAACAAAAATCATCTCTTGTTCTCAATGTGCCTTTAAATGACACTTACATTAATGAAAAATCATAGTTTTATTAACACTTGGCATTCATATATGTATAATACAAATTAGGAACAACAGCTAAGATGTAAATTTTTAAGGCGGAGGAGTTGTTCTAAAAATCAGTCACCAGCCAGTCAGTGCTGCTCATTTACATATGATCTGAAAAAGCAATCTTGCCTTAATGTGTGTTGAACTTCTGCCACGCGTGTGATGTTCATAAATAGGGATTGCCGATAGGTGAGTCTAGCTTTCTCTTAATAGCACTTGCAGTATTTTAAAACAAAGTGATTCATTCAACACAGGAAACCAACTTGAATGAATTCAGTATTTTCAGTGCCTCTAGAAGCTCCTCCTTCCCCTCCTCCCAACTAGTTAAAAGTGCTTAGCCGAACTGAATAGTAATACTACAAAAGCTGTATTTTCAAACGGCTTCTAAACTTTTGCTAAACAATAAAATATAAAAATACTTTGTATGACATTCTTTATTTGCCTTGTCCCAGGTTTTGTGATACGTATTCAGTACTACAGCTAGATAATTTGTTAACAAGGCCTTTTTACCACTTCGGACAGATGCACATACTGTTTTCAATCTTCATGGTTAATTATTCGATTTTGTATTTGATGCCAGAACACCCTGACTCCTAATCACTGCTCATTGTTGGAAGTCCATTATATTCTAACTGTTTGACTGCTCCCGTTGACCTTGAACTGACATTATAAGCTGTGTCTAATCTTTTCACTCTATATTTCTAATGCCTCTTTTCTTTTTTCCCCTCTTTGTCTGATCCCTGTTTAGCATCACAATGGGGCTGCCTCTGAGTCCAGCAGCTGACTCCGCCCGCTCTGCACGACATGCTCTCTCACTCATTGCCACTGCCAGACCACCCGCCTTCATAACAACTATCGCCAAGGAGGTGAGAAAAACTTCAATGTTCACTGAACTGCACTTTCAAAAGAATAATGATCTCAGCGTGCAACAGACTTTTTGGTTGGTTTTTATATTAATGCTTTTCAGCTCCAGTATTAGCAGACAGAAATAAAAAGTAGTCAAATCTCCTTTACCACCGCCCTACAATTTAGCTTTTTTGGGGAAACAAAATGGATTATCATTTTTAAATATTTGGTGGTATGCAACACACACATTATGCAGCAATATCTTGATAACTGATACACCAAGACACTTGATGAGTTGAAAATGGCTTAACCTGTTGTGTCCTGATGTAGTGGGTGTATAACCTTTCAATTCATATATAAAGCGGTGGGCAAAATCTCAAAGGACTTACTAGATTTTTTTCTTAGCCTTTACCTCGGCAATGCAAATATTGCATAATTCAGGACCGAATGAAAACTGAGCATTGCTTTTGGGATTTGGTCCAGCAGACATACATTATTGGATGAAAGAATTTGGTGTTTAAAGGAGCAAATTCTGCTCTCATTTTTCTCCATCTGTCACCCAAGCTACTCAGGTTCAGGGATTTTTCCTTTTCTCATTTTTCTTTTGTGGAAGGGAATCTAACAAGTGTTCCTTCAAGGGAAATAGGAAGGTGTTCTTGGGAAGGGCATCACAGGTCTCTTTCATCATCTCACCCGTCTTTGGTGATGAGTGTTTCTTCTGGGTCCTCTCCAATCTAGTCCTAGGTTCTTTGGGCATAGCATAGAAGCTAGGATCCCCTTTCTACTGCAGTCATCCTCCCATCTCCTTAGTGCATCTGATTTTAGAAGCTGCTGCAGCCTCTACAAGTCCTACATCATGCTGATTATGTGCGATTGCACCTAAACATTGGGTTGACAAAAGAAGGCTGGCCAGGAGGTACACATTGAAGGGCCTTTAAATGTCCAAAAGTAACATTTGGTATTATATATTATTTTTAAGTCCAAGACAGGCCATTTATTCATCCTGACCCTCCCTTTTTGTGAAAGTGAGGATCAGTAAAGAAAGTGGACAAACATTTTAAAGAATGTATGCAGAATAATAATTAAAACACATTCAAAGGCTATATTCAAAAGCCACGGTCAAGCTGGAAGGGCATAGCAAGTGGGGTCCCGCAGGGATCAGTTTTGGGTCCAATTCAGTTCAGTATCTTCATCAGTGATTTAGATAATGGCATAGAGAGTACACTTATAATGTTTGTAGATAATACCAAGCTGGGGTGGTGTTGCAAGTGCTTTGGAGGATAGGATTAACATTCAAAATGAGCTGGACAAACTGGAGAAATGGTCTGAAGTAAATAGGATGACATTCAAGAAGGACAAATGCAAAGTACACCACTTAGGAAGGAACGATCAGTTTCACACATACAAAATGGGAAATGCCTGTCTAGGAAGGAGTACTGCGAACAGGGATCGGGGGGTCAAAGTGGATCACAAGCTAAATCTGAGTCAATAGTGTAACGCTGTTGCAAGAAAAAGCAAACATCATTCTGGGATGTATTAGCAGGAGTGTTATAAGCAAGACACAGAAGTAATTCTTCCACTCTACTCCACTCTGATTAGGCCTCAATTGGAGTATTGTGTCCAGTTCTGGGCACCACATTTCAGGAAAGGTGTGGACAAATTGGAGAGAGTCCAGAGAAGAACGACAAAAATGATTAAAGGTCTAGAAAACATGACCTGTGAGGGAAGATTGAAAAAATTGGGTTTGTTTAGTCTGGAAAAGAGAAGACTGAGAGGAGACATAACAGTTTTCAAGTATGTAAAAGGTTGTTACAAGGAAGAGGGGGAAAATGTGTTTTTCTTAACCTCTGAAGATAGGACAAAATGTTTCCTACTGTCAGGGTTGTTAAACATTGGAATAAATGGTGTTGGTCTGCCAGTGTTCTGGTGCCTGTTGGGGGGTTGTTTTGGTTTGTGTTTCTTGGACTAACAGGTTTTAGGTGGGAAGGCTATGACCAATACAGAGGCAGCAGTGAAAGACACAATGAGGATGACTAGATGTGGAAGCTGCTGCATATACATGATCCTAGAGGGGGTACCTGAACAGACTTTTGTCTGCATGAAGTGCCGCCTGATAGAGCTGATGGAAGAAAAGATCCAAGGACTGGAGATGCAGGTGGAAACTCTGATTGAGTTTAGAAGGGGGTTCGAGCAGATGATGGAGCAAAAACATGAGGAGGCTGAAGGGACGAGCTCAGACTTGCAGATGGAAGCAGGACCAAAGAATTCTGAGGGGAGACTGCTGGGTGAGGAAAGTTGACGGTGAAAGCATGTGACTAAGAGAACCAGGCAGAGGAAAAGATGGGCCAGTGAAGGAGAAATAGAGCTCAGGAACAGGTTTACGGAGTTGGAAAATGAAGGGCCACAGCAGGTGGTCGCTGAAGGTGACAGGGCTCGGAAAAAGAGAAGAGCAGCTAGTCCTACAGGAAGAGGAGAAGAGTCAATGGAGACAACACCAAATATGAGCCCCAGGAGGATATGGGATGGGTTGCGGAGGATTGCAAGGGCGAATAAGAATCGAGAGGACTTGTAGCCAGTGGGAGCAGGGGATAGACCGGAGATCACACTGTCACTAGGAAAAGGCAGGTCTGTGTGATTGGGGACTCCTTAGTGAAAAGAATAGACAGGCCTATAACTAGAGCTGATCCGGAGAACAGAAGGGTGTGCTGTCTGCCGGGTGCTAAGATACGGGATGTGGACGTGAGGCTGAAAAGGATCATAATGGGAGCGAGAAAGAATCCGTTGATTGTCCTTCACGTGGGAACAAATGATATGGCTAGATTCTCACTGGAACGTATCAAGGGAGACTATGTCAGGCTGAGGAAGATGCTTAAGGAAATCGAGGCTCAGGTGATCTTCAGTGGAAATTTGCCTGTTCTTAGAGAAGAGCAACAAAGGTGTGACAAGATTATGGCGATCAACAGATGGCTCAGGCAGTGGTGCTATAAGGAGGGATTTGGTATGTACAGCCACTGGGAAGCATTCATGGACAGAGGACTGTTCTCTCAGGATGGACTTCACCTGAGTAAGGAGGGAAATAGGCTTCTAGGATGGAGGCTGGCACAACTGATGAAGAGAGCTTTAAACTAGGAACTGGGGCGAGATGGTTGGGAGATGTCCAGGTAATCTCCATGCCAGAATTCAACATTGAGAGGGAAGAAAACAAAGTAAGAGAGGATACAGCCGTGGGCAAAAGAATGGACGTAAGGAGGAAGGATGGTGTAGATACCAGTCTAATAGGTGATACTGGTGGTAGAATGTCTGTGCCTAACCGGGTAAAGAATGTCACTGAAGCCAAACGGCAAAAATTAAGATGTCTGTACACTAATGAGAGGAGCCTAGGTAACAAAATGGAGGAACTAGAGCTACTAGTGCAGGAAGTGAAACCAGATATTATGGGGATAACAGAAATATGGTGGAATAGTAGTCATGACTGGAGTACAGGTATTGAAGGCTATGTGCTGTTTAGGAAAGACAGAAATAAAGGCAAAGGTGGTGGAGTAGCATTGTATGTCAATGATGAGGTTAACTGTAAAGAAATAAGAAGTGATGGAAGGGATAAAACAGAGTCTGTCTGGGCAAAAATCACATTGGGAAAGAAAGCTACTAGAACCTCCCCTGAGATAGTGCTTGGGGTGTGCTACAAACCGCCAGGATCTGATTTGGATATGAATAGAGATCTTTTTAATGTTTTTAATGAAGTAAACACTAATGGGAATTGTGTGATCATGGGAGACTTTAACTTCCCAGATATAGACTGGAGGACAAGTGCTAGTAACAATAATAGGGCTCAGATTTTTCTGGATGTGATAGCTGATGGATTTCTTCATCAAGTAGTTGAAGAACCAACAAGATGGGATGCCATTTTAGATTTGGTTTTGGTGAGTAGTGAGGGCCTCATAGAAGAAATGGTTGTAGGGGACAACCTTGGTTCAAGTGATCATGAGCTAATTCAGTTCGAACTTGATGGAAGAATAATCAAAAACAGATCTGGGACTAGAGTTTTTTATTTCAAAAGGGCTAACTTTAAAGAATTAAGGAAATTAGTTAGGGAAGTTGCTTGGACTGAAGAGCTCATGGCTCTAAAGGCAGAGGAAGCCTGGAATTACTTCAAGTCAAAGCTGCAGAAACTTTCAGAAGCCTGCATCCCAAGAAAGGGGGAAAAAATCATAGGCAGGAGTTGTAGACCAAGCTGGATGAGCAAGCATCTCAGAGAGGTTATTAAGAAAAAGCAGAAAGCCTACAAGGAGTGGAAGATCGGTGGAATTAGCAAGGAAAGCTACCTTATTGAGGTCAGAACGTATAGGGATGAAGTGAGAAAGGCTAAAAGCCATGTAGAGTTGGACCTTGCAAAGGGAATTAAAACCAGTAGTAAAAGGTTCTATAGCCATATAAATAAGAAGAAAACAAAGAAAGAAGAAGTAGGACCGCTAAACACTGAGGATGGAATAGAGGTTAAGGATAATTTAGGCATGGCCCAATATCTAAATAAATACTTTGCCTCAGTCTTTAATAAGGCTAATGAGGAGCTTAGGGATAATGGTAGGATGACAAATGGAAATGAAGATATAGAGGTAGATATTACCACATCCAAGGTAGAAGCCAAACTCGAACAGCTTAACGGAACAAAATCGGAGGATAATCTTCATCCAAGAATATTAAAAGAATTGGCACATGAAATTGCAAGCCCATTAGCAAGAATTTTTAATGAATCAGTAAACTCAGGGGTTGTACCATACGACTGGAGAATTGCTAACATAGTTCCTATTTTTAAGAAAGGTAAAAAATGTAATCCGAGTAACTATAGGCCTGTTAGTTTGACATCTGTAGTATGTAAGGTCTTGGAAAAAATTTTGAAGGAGAAAGTAGTTAAGGACGTTGAGGTCAATGGTAATTGGGACAAAATACAACATGGTTTTACAAAAGGTAGATCGTGCCAAACCAACCTGATCTCCTTCTTTGAGAAGGTAACAGCTTCTCTAGACAAAGGAAACGCAGTGGATCTAATTTACCTCGATTTCGGTAAGGCATTTGACACGGTTCCACATGGGGAATTATTAGTTAAATTGGAAAAGATGGGGATCAATATGAAAATTGAAAGGTGGATAAGGAACTGGTTAAAAGGGAGACTACAGTTTTGGGGGCAATCTTATTTAACCTTTTTATTACTGACCTTGGCATAAAAACCAGGAATGTGCTAATAAAGTTTGCGGATGATACAAAGCTGGGAGGTATTACTAACACAGAGCAGGACCAGGATATCATACAGGAAGATCTGGATGACCTTGTAAACTGGAGTAATAGTAATAGGATGAAATTTAATAGTGAAAAGTACAAGGTCACGCATTTAGGGATTAATAACAAGAATTTTAGTTATAAATTGGGGACACATCAGTTGGAAGTAACAGAGGAGGAGAAGGACCTCAGAGTATTGGTTGATCACAGTATGACTATGAGCCGTCAATGTGATATGGCCATTAAAAAAGCTAATACAGTTTTAGTATGCATCAGACGAGGTATTTCCAGCAAAGATAAGGAGGTGTTAGTACCATTATACAAGGCACTGGTGACACCTCATCTGGAATACTGTGTGCAGTTCTGGTCTCCCATGTTTAAGAAGGATGAATTCAAATTGGAACAGGTTCAGAGACGGGCTACTAGGATGATCCGAGGAATGGAAAACCTGTCTTATGAAAGGAGAGTCAAAGAGCGTGGCTTGTTTAGCCTAACCAAAAGAAGGCTGAGGGGGGATATGATAGCTCTTTATAAATGTATCAGAGGGATTAATATTAGGGAGGGAGAGGAATTATTTAAGCTTGGTACCAATATGGACACAAGAACAAATGGATATAAACTGGACACTAGGAAGTTTAGACTTGAAATTAGATGAAGGTTTCTAACCATCAGAGGGGTGAAGTTCTGGAACAGCCTTCCAAGGGGAGTAGTGGGGGCAAAAGACTAAGCTTGATAAGTTTATGGAGGGGATGGTATGATGGGATAGCCTAATTTTGATCAAAGATCAATTGCCAAATTATCAGCAGGTAAGTATGCCCAGTAGTCTGTGATTGGATGTTAGATGGGATGGGATATGAGTTACTACAGAGAATTCTTTTCTGGGTGCTGGCTGGTGAGTCTTGCCCACATGTTCAGGGTTTAACTGATTGCCATATTTGCAGTTGGAAAGGAATTTTCCTTCAGGGCAGATTGGCAGAGGCCCTGGAGGTTTTTCACCTTCCTCTGCAGCATGGGACACATGTCACTTGCTGGAAGATTCTCTGCAGCTTGAGGTCTTCAAACCATAATTTGAGGACTTCAATAACTCAGACATAGGTTAGGGGTTTGTTATAGAAGTGGATGGGTGAGATTCTGTTGCCTGCATTGTGCAGGAGGTCAGACTAGATGATCATAATGGTCCCTTCTGACCTTAAAGTCTATGAGTCTATAAATGTTGTGGAATCTCCATCATTGCAGATTTTTAAGAGCAAGTTAGACAAACACCTGTCAGGGATGGTCTAGATAATACTTAGTCTTTCCACGAGTGCAAGGGACTAGAGTAGATGACCTCTCGAGGTCCCTTGCAGTTCTATGATTCTATGGTTCAAATGAGTTCTGCAAAATACAAATGTTCTTAATGTAATATTTTAGTCCAAATGTTGAACATTTGTCCTTAAATCTCAAACAAAAACTGTTTCTTTTCTGTATATTGCACAAATTATATTTTTGGATTGGTCATCGGATGTCTTCATTCCTAGTGAATGATGTGGAAAAATGTAATTTTGCATAATTAATATGTAATTTGTAATTCCTCTGTTTTTTTCCCTCAGACTAGTGACAGTACCTCAGTCTTCATCCATGCCTCAGTCTTAGACAGTGGGCTAATTATTTCACTCTGCCTGCCAAGTCAAAGGTACAGGCACAGAGTGAGGTGTGATTAGCAAACAGAAATAATCACCATCCCTGCCTCTTTACTTACCCTCCTTAATTGGCTTTATGTACTGTCATAGCATTCTTTCTCAGATCTGAACCTTAGAGTTCAGAAAATGAGATACTAGCATGAATTTCCCTAAGCTTAATTACCAGCTTAGATCTGATAGGCTGCCACCACCCAAAAATATAGTGTTTTGGGGCACTCTGACCTCCCCAACCTTCCCTGGGGACCCCAAGAACCCAGACCTCTTGGGTTCTTAAAACAAGGAGAAATAAACCATTTCCCCACCTTCCCCCTCTCAGAACTTCCCTCCCTGGGCTATCCTGAGATACTGATCTAACCTCTTAAATCACCATACAGAGAAGCATCTCCCTTCCCTTCCACAAAGAGGCAAACAGATTTAAGGAAAACAGAGAGAGATTTTATCTCTCCCCCTCCCATCTCCCCACCCATCCTGGTGACTTATCTCAATCCCCTGGGATAAAACAAGGGAAACAGAGAAAAAAACAATCAATCAGGTTCTCTAAAAAGAAATCTTTTAATAAAAGAAAGGAAAAAGTAAAGAATTATCTCTGTAACTTCAAGATGTCAATATACAGGGTCCTGTAGCTTACAGATACCAGAAAAGACTTCCCCCCAGTACCAATACAAATCAAAATATTACCAGCAACTACACATATAAAAGTTAACCAGCCAGATCCACAAATGCAAATAGTGTAAAACAATGAAAAAGCCTAAACCGCCTGGTTTTTACCTTCTATTTGAAAAGAAACTTAGAGAGCCTATAGTAATGTCTGGTCTCTCTCAGACCCTCCGAGAGAAGAACAAAGAACTCACACCCAAACTTCCCACAACCCGAATTTAAAAGTATCTTGTCTTCTGATTGGTCTTCTGGTCAGGTGTCCAGTTTCCTGCTTGTAACCCTTTACAGGTATAAAAGACATTAACCCTTAACACTCTGTTTATGACATCTACACATTGAAGAAGAGATGTGACAGTGTAGAACTGCAGTAACCCATATGAACACTTGGACGCCTCTCACTGCTGCTAGAGACCGTAGACATGTTGGAACCTGATCTGGTATTAAGAAACTAACATGCAAAGCTCGTGCTAAGTATAATTGAAATATATGTGGACAACAGTAGTTAAATATCTAATCCTATTCCTTTTGTAGGTGCATAGACACACTGCGCTGGCAGCAAACACTCAGTCTCAACAGAATATTCACACCACAGCTCTTGCTCGGGCTAAAGGAGAGATCCTAAGAGTCATCGAAATACTAATAGATAAAATGCCCACAGATGTTGTGGATCTTCTTGTAGAGGTAAGAATATGCTATAATATCTGTATATCATAGTTTTTAATAAATCAATGAATAATACATTGCACATAAACTCAGTTGTAAATTGTAAAGTGCCATCTACCTTTACAGCACCATGGAGCATATGTTATTTTTTTAAATAACACATTTGAGGCCATAAGACTCTGTCTCTGTCTCAAAGGGCTTAAAAAAGGAGCAGAAAACAAATATACAAATGACTGAGTATGGTACAACAAAAGCAAGATCAGTGAGCAGTGATGTTGAGCACACCTTGTTCAAATTTTTTCCTTTATCTGTCTTTAGATAAACTCTTTTTAAGGGGAGGACTTGGGCTGGGATGTAATGTATTTTCAGGAGGCCCTTGAAAATGGTTATGTGGATGCATTGAAGACTGGGTTGCAGAGAGCATTTCTGACATGAAAGCTACTTAAGAGGATGTATGGAGATGGATAAAATGGAATAGTTAATCCTGGGCAAAGCTTGGGCAAAGTGAAAGTGCCAAAGGTTGGAGACCAGAGCAGAGAATTGGGTAGGACTTAATTGGTAAGGACAAGCTAGTAAAAGAATTTGTTGGCAATTTGGACATGGTTTTAACAGCAGCATTTTGAATGGACTGAAGAGGGATGTTGAAAGTTTTGTCTTTTGGATGCATATTCATTAAGGCTGAAGGACATCGTTAAAGAATCCACCATACAATGTGATTTCCTTAAATTTGGTGTTCCTGTTCACATTCCCTCTTAATATAGCTAGCGCAAAATGTGGTTTTCCTTCTAAGGCCTTCGATAGCAGACACTTGCCTATAGTTTGTAGCTTTGTAAAATGTGTACTGTTACTGTGAATGGGTATTTGCAGCAATTCCCAGTAGCCTTGCCATTGCAAATTCCAATATGTTGCAATGCAGTCAGATTTGTTTGTGCGGATAACACGTTATACTTAGGTACCAAAAATATAATTAAACACAAGAGCTAGAAAATTCTATAACTGTTCAGAATTTAAATGTTGTTATGAACAATAAAATCAAACATTGTTAAACAATTGTAACTTTTGTTTCCAAGGTTATGGACATCCTCATGTACTGCCTTGAAGGATCCTTAGTCAAAAAAAAGGGACTTCAGGAATGCTTTCCAGCCATCTGCAGGTAAAAGCACTGAAGGAAATGATTTGTGATGAATATATTCTCTTGCGATAGCTCACTTATAGCCATAATGTTTACACCTTAAAACTTCAGATGTAGAGTATTTTAAGTACAGTAGAACCTCAAGGTTATGAACACCAGTGTTGTGAACTGACCAGTTAACCACACACATCATTTGGAACTGGAAGTACACAATCAGGCAGCAGCAGAGACAAAAAAGGCAAGTATGGTATAATACTGTGTTAAACATAAACTACTAAAAAAAAAAAAAGAGCAGCATTTTTCTTCTGCCTTGTAAAGTTTCAGAGCTGCATTAAGTCAATGTTCATTTGTAAACTTTTTAAAGAACAACCATAAGGTTTTTTTCAGAGTTATGAGCATCCTCCATTCCCGAGGTGTTTGTAACTCTGAGGTTCTATTGTAGTGTACAGTTTTTCTAATCCCTATTACATCTGAAAAAGAGAAGGTAAGTCAGAAAATAGCAGTTATTGAAAATGCTTCTGTATAAAAGTCCACATGGTAAAATACTGTTCATTTTTATGTTGGCAGTATCTCTTAAAACTTTGCCCTACAACTCCAATGTTGTGTTGTTTTCTCTATCATAAACAACAGAAAATGGTAAGGTTCTTTTCTTTCATTATACTTGTAACCACCACAGTTCGTTTCTTTTGTTTGGTAATAATAACTCTGTACTTTTATAGCATCTTGCAACCCTGGATTTTAAAGTGCTTTATAAACTTTAGTTAATTAGTTATTATCCTCATTATACACATGGGTAAACTGAAACACAGTGAAGTGATTCGTGAAAGGAATTCTGGCAATGATGGGAATACAACACATATCTTCCGAGGTTTAATCCAACTCCTGTGGTTTAATCTGTTGTTTGTATTATCATAACACCTAAGAACCCAGTCATAGACCCAGGATCCCATTGTGCTAGGTGCTGTACAAACACAGAACAAAAACAGTTCCAGCCCCAAAGCGTTTTCAATCCAAGTGTAAGACAGGAGACAACAGATGGATACAGACAGACCAACGGGGGAGGGCAAGGAAGCAGTGGGGAAATACTGGTCAGCATGATAGGCGATGTTCTCAGAGCACCAGCAGCCTAACTGTTGTTAAGATTTTTGTGGGCATCATCACAAAGGAGAGTTTTACATGCTTCCTTTCCAATCTAAGACTGTACAATACTCCATAAAAGAGGTGATTTATCAGCACATCTATTTATCCTTTCCAGAAGGGGGAAAATATCTGTAATACTTTTTCCTCAAAGTATTGGTGGATAATTGTATACTCACATTTAAAAACAAAGGACATATTTTAATGTAATAGTGCTTCTGCACAAACTTGATAGGTGCTTATACAATTAAAAATAAAGCATGTTGCCTCAGGCACGCCAGGAAGAGAGAGAGCTATTTTTGGTGTAAAATTAAGGCTGCAACTATTTCAAAATAAGCAGTTAAAAATAACACAGTGGTCTATATTGGGCGAGATTTAGTCACAGTCTGTAGGAATGCTCAGGCCAGACTGCAGGCAGCACTGTCACAATTGAGGTCTTTGACCTATGACAGAAAAAGTCTTCCAAGGGTACTGAGGAGCCAGCACTCATCTAAACACCTGCTTTCCTACTTCCCTTTTGTGTTATAACCATGTTCAGCAACACAGCGATGTCCATAGCAAAGTGTACTCTCAGAACAGAATTTGACTATATCACAGTACTTCTCCTTTATGTGGATGTTTGAGCCTTACTCTTTGAGTGCTGTTGGACTATAAAGCCATCCTTACCAAGTACATGATTTTGAAAGCAAGTATCCATTCTTTTCTTGGTAAGAACTAGTTGCTTTGATAAAGCTAATAATTGGAAAATAAAGTGTAATTACAAAGAACCCAACATGGAAGTGCGTCAGTTTTATAAATACATATGATATCTGTAGACCAAGCTGAAGAGAGCATAGAGCAGAGTAATGTTCTACAGAATATGCGTTTTCAAGAACTTCCATCCTAATCTCTCGGGGCATAATACAGCTGTCCAGTTGGAACAAGCAAAATAACTGAGATAACAAGAAACAGTCACTGAAAAACAACTGGGTTTGATAAATCCTGAGTTTGTGGCAATTACCACTCACTCTTCATACCTTTGAGGACAGATGAGTGGATGAAAAGGGATCTCTTCCTGCCATGTAGCTACTTTACACTCTTCTGTCAGGTGACCAGGATCTGTACCTCTCTCTTGACCTGCCAAATCGCTACCATCCTCATGATTGTGTTCTTGCTGGAGAAGGAGACTTTGATCACCTGGCTCTTAAATGCCTGTCCTCTACTGTGTCTCCCCATCTGACCAGTTCCCCACAGATGCCAGTAAATTGTGCTATAAAGTGCCAGTTTCATCCTTCTCCTCAGTTGTTTTTAACAACTCTGAAGATGCAGTCAGACTCCTTGATAGCTCTCTGATACATTTGCAGAGGTTTTACTGCTCCACCACTGGCATCTTTGGAAGAAGAACAGAATTTGGAAACGGAGAACAAAAACTGACTTCAGAGGATACTTACTGTGTGACAGACCTGCACTTCTCTTGTTGCTAATTCATGTGTCAAGTAGTGGAGCACATGTTCTCACCTGACTGGTTTTTTAAAAATATTTTTGAGACTCTCTCTCAGATCAGTCAAACCTGCTCTGGGCCAATGGGGGTTGTGGGAAGTGGCGCAGACTGGGGGATGTGCTGGCCGCGGCTTCCCGCAGCCCCCATTGTCCCAGAGTGGCAAACCACGGACAATGGGAGCTGCGATCGGCCTAACCTGCTGAGGCGGCAGGTAAACAAACTGGCCTGTCCCACCAAGGTGCTTTCCCTGGCAAGTTACACGCTAGAAGTTTCTGACCCCTGCACTAGGAGTATAGGATTCAATTGAAATTAAATTCTCAGATGTCATTAGAACCCTGTTGCTGGTTTTAAAGCTATCTCGTGGTCTGTTGTGTATAAACTGCTGAGAGAGTGTTAATATTTTACTGACATCAGAGATTGTTTTTCTGTTCCTTTGGTTTTTATAGAATTATCATATTATTTTAGCTAGTCAGGAACATGGTGGTTTGGCATTTGGGGAGTTTTGAAAGGCACAAAGCATAGGTAGGCTTCTAACTCCCACTGACATTCAGTTCAAGATAAATGCCTGCCATTTGTGTTTTTGAAAATCTCCCCTTTTGTTCTTAAAGTTTAATACTCACAGATAATAAAATGTGATTTATAATATGTATTTATAATATTCTTAGGTTATTATAAATATTCATATTATAACATATTAACCATGTAAATTACAATATTTAATATGTCAGGGGGTTGTATTTTAATGTAACAGGCTATAACAAAGAACAGCAGTTGCAAGAAAGGAGCTATTATACCCTTGACAGGTATGTCATGAATAAAGATAATCTTCCTTCCTTCAGATATTTTTAAAACTTTAGCTTGAAATGTAAATGCAAGGACAAGTGGGAATTAATGCAAGAAATCTCCCCATCCTTTTTTCATTTTTATAGTGGCACATTGTCTTTACATTTGGCTAAATTGCTAGCAATATCTCCTACTGTACATAGTTATGGCTATTGTAAAAATGATACAGCACTCTACCGAAGTCATCTTTCAGACCAATGGAAAATTTCATATGATTTTAGCAAATCATTGAATCTCTGGAGAGATTCCAAGTGGTAGCACTTTGGCTTAATCCTATTACTAATTCTTTTAATCTCCTAATGATCTCCCTGCGATACTGTATTAACCGTGCACACCTGTTGTGACTGACTCTGTTACTTCAGCAGACAAACAATATTATCAGGCATTTTTGTCTTTCCCTTCTCATACAGTAGTCTTTAAATACCATATCATGGCTATAACAACCAATCTCTGTTTGCTGTTTTCAAGCAAAGTCCTAGCTTGTGTAGTTTTGTAAAACCCATAGCTTTAAAAAATAGTGTGCTTGTTCAAATACTGGATTATTAACTTTCCTTTAGTTTTCCTTCTGTCTTAGTGGCATACAGATTCGGTAGTCATCTTATTAATGACTGTGATCCTGAATCCACCCAATCTGGCTGTGATGAGATGAATCTCTCACTAAACAACATATTTTACAATATTTGATTAGGGTTGATATCTAGTTTTCCCCTTGCTTCTGTCATGTTTTATGTAGACTGATTTTTACCAATGCTCAATAAAATGCTAGACAGAAATCATAAAATTAAATACAGAAGTGCAATGGGTTGACAGTAAAGTATGTCTGAAATGTTGAAAATGATAAAGATAAAGTTGAAGTCAGAAACATTTTGTATGGCTGAGAAGATTTCCTAAGAGTCACGTAGCCCTGATTCAGCATCCTGATGCATGTGAATAGTCCTATTGAGGTCAGTGGGACTGGGCATGTGTTTAGGTACCTTGCTGAATCGAGACCTTAAGATGGAATTAACTGATGTTCAAATGTTGCTGTGTATTTGAAAACAGGAAGTTACTCTGAATTTGAAACAACAAATGTTCCTTATTTTGCTTTTTACAGTGGAAGACTGTCACGGGAAGCAAATTTATTAGAGCTAGAACTTTATTTCAAAGACTAAACAAAACAAGAACTTGAAACAAAATTTTAAAAAGAGAAAGTTTCTGAGTTTCTTGTAGAATGCCAAGGAATTACAGCTTAGTAGGTAAAGGTGCTGTCACCCATGTTAATTCTTAGTCATTGGATTTCAGTGGAGGCCTGATTCTGTAGAAGGGAAGGAACAAAACTTTAAAATATGACTGAAGAATATCTGAAGTAAAGCCAGACCCGTTGTGGCTAATTGCAAGACCCTAAAATTCTAAATTAAGGTCTCCAAGATATCCAGTGAATGTATGATAATAGAGGAAAATGTATTACCTACAAATTAATATTTTTATGAATATTTAAGCATCCACATTTTGCACTATTTGTTACCCGCTGAGTCCAAAGAAAGATCTTAAAGTAAAAGCATTTCATTAGCCAAATAGTGTCTTCAGCTCCATCAGATGCAGACAATATCTTATTCTATGTTTCCTGAAGAATGTGATGAGCTGTTACAGTCACACACCCACACCTATTTCTTACATCACTCTTCAGTGGCTTCGGTATATAGGAAAGTAATTTAGAACCCAATGGATGGTTATGATAGACCTCCCTTCCCTCTATAGTGAATAGGTACTTTAGATTTATACAGGACTTACTGTTAATTCTTCCTTCCTTCATATTGTTCCTCAAGGTCCCTCTCTACCCTGCTAACTTCTTCCTCACCTCTCTCCTGGTTTTTTGTTTATTTGTTTGTTTTTATTTGTAACTCACTCATTGTACCTTGCCTTAAATTAGCTTTCAGAGTGAAATACCATGTTTGCCTGAGTGACTGTGTAGTACCTAGGACAATAGGGGACCTTAGAACACTACCACATTAAAAATGATAATAACAAAAATAGTTGTCAGATACTTGGACAGTATTTTCCTGTTATTACTTACACAAAGCTATAGATAGATATGGAATGTAATGACAAATACATGAAGATAAAAAATGGGCCCTAATTCTTAGTCTAAATTGTTACAATTTAATAAAGTTTATCACATATTTTCAATATTCAGCCTGCACTCACTATAATATTTGGTTTAGATGCCACAACATATTTAGTAAATAACATACTGACCACACCAGTAATTGGATGGTGGTTTACAGTAATGTACACTAGTACATAACATCTTTTTACAGCAATTGAAACCATCTGACACATAAGTGCATGTATATTAAACATTTTCTGAGAAATAAGGAAGCAAAATATTTAGGATTTTTTCACTTGCCAGGAAATGCTTATTGTTTAGAGAAAAGATGGTGTTTATTCCACTGCTATAAAACTACAGGCCATATTCAGTCCTGTTGTAAATGGGTACAGTATCTCTGAATCCTGTTTATGCCAGGGTTTAATATGGCCCCTGGCAAGTACATTGTGAAAGTTACTGCACATTTCAAGAAACATACACCACAGTCTTCCATTCTATGGAGCTGCTGGTCATTATGGCATGTTAGGGCTAAACTCCACCAATAACATTACAGCTGTGTAATGTGACTGATGTAGTGCAGGGTGCAGTACCACCTGCTGTCCCTGGGGCACTCTTGGTAGGGCTGAACCCCAGTTCTAGTGGCAACTCCTGGCTTCCAGGGGGGGGAATTCTGTGTCAGTGGCACACAGACTGCAGGCAGCAGAGGAAGGTGGCACAGAGCAGGGAATACAAGCTTCTACAGGAGTAGGCCAACAGAGGCAGACTCTGCACATGTTCCTTTGCCGCTTCTGCTCCTTCTTTTCCACTCCACGGAGATGGGGTGTTAGGTTAGGAGGAGGAAGTGTTCTGAGCCTGAGAACATTTTCTAAGCCCTGGCAGGTTGTAAATCTGAGAAGTGGCTGGACTGTTTTGTGATCCTGGAAGAGTTTGGTGAGAAAGGATTCTGTGCCGTGGAGCAGCAAAGAGTCCTGTGGCACCTTCTAGACTAACAGACATCTGCTAGAAGGTGCCACAGGACTCTTTGCTGCTTTTACAGATCCAGACTAACACGGCTACCCCTCTGATATTTGTGCCATGGAGAAAGTAAGTAGATAGAAAGAAGAAGAGTTATTAGCCTGGAGGATAAGATACAATGAAGGGGTGTTTGGGGGCAGGTGGGGTTGCAGGTGGGGTCACAAACTCCCATGATATCTGGTGATTTTCATAAATCCTCAGCTTCAGGAATTACTTGACTTATGTAAAAATCTAAGATTTCATTTTTAAAAAAATTAAAAGCAAGTTTCTGAGCTTCGTGGTTGTGGAGGCTCCACAACCAAAGGGCAAATAAAAAATCCCAGCTTTATTATTTTTAAAATCTCATGTTTTTTAAGCCAATCTCATGAGTTGAGGAGAGGGAGTTTGTGGCCTTGACTCATAGTTTTTGCATGCTTCAGTTTGGCAACACTCTGGTTGGATTGGAGGGAGCTAAGGTAGCTTCAGGGTGTTCTGAGCTGGGCGGGGAAGAGTTTGGGTTGGCAGGGTTAAATGGAGTCAGATGGTGAATTAGGTTGTCGGTGAACTGACGATGTGCATGGATAGGGATTGGAATTGAAAAGTAGGTTGGATGGAGAGAGGTTGAGCCTAACAGAGAATAGTAAAGGGACCACATTGCCCATTAATGTCTGAATTTTTCATTCTGAAACAGAGAGAGAGAGTTGGTGGGGGGGGTGTGGAAGTGTGTGTGCAGATTGCTACCTTCAGCCCCACCTTTAATTTGGGGTATGTCTGCCACTGCAACTATAATAGCATTATTTATTCAGTTTGACCCAAACTCCTCAGGTAATAAAATAAAGTGGATGCTGAGATGGAAGTTGTCCTTTTGCCCACCACAGCTTTTTCATGTACAATAATAGCCCAGTACTAAGAGCATAGAATCCACTAAGCTGCCAAGTGTGTGTATGGATACATCAGCTGGATTTGCAGGAGTGGAATTGCTGTCGAATCTAAATTTAGATGTACATTGGCTGCTTTGAAATCATTATATGTAGCTGAATTCCACTGTTTGGAAGCTTAGAAAGTGTCAGTCATAGGATTAAAAATATTTAACTGTGAATATATTTTTACAGAAAGAAATATTCATCACTTGCAAACTCTCTAAAAGGGGGTGGAGGCATGTTAAATAGATATTATGGCCAACAGATTAAACCATGATGCTATTAAGAAAAAATTTGAGAAGGATAATATAGTATTAAAAAACAAATGAAAAGTAAAGGAGACTAAAATAATCAAAACCAAAAATCTATTTTCCAAGGAAGTTTTTGTATTAAAAAAAAAATTGTTATGCAGACTGATCCTTCTTTTCAAGAAAAAAACTGACTCAGCTGTCTGTCTGAATGGGCACTTAAAATCCAATAAGGAAATGACTTCTGTCTGCTTTGGTCCAGCAGTTTGTGATGTTCTCATTTCTTAAAAAAATCTGCTTCTAACATGTGGATTGTACCCAGGCAGTGGAGCAGCAGAACTAATGAGGGATACCCCCCTCCCTGCCCCCACACGCACACACAAATGTTCAGATACCACTTGTTTGGTTGGTTGGTTGGTTTTAGTACATATTTTTCTGCGAGAATAAATATAAAGTCTTGAGTTTACTGATTGTATGAAATTCCTGTGACAAATTCCTGTGACAAATACTTTATTAAGTCTGACATGGCTGGTGTAAAATGTGGGTATGAATTTAGCTAAGTGGTCCCCAGCCATATTCACTGAATATCATTCAGCCTTACATAACTTATTTCAAGTTCATATTCTTTAGACCTTGAGAACATCTGTTTGCCCATAGCATTATCAGTTCTCACCCAAAATACTCATTCTTCCCTCTGCATGGCTCCTGGAATGCAGTCTTTACATGTGGCTGGGCCTGTGTTTCCAAAACCTTTTTTTACCCTTAATGAGGAGTGATAAGACAGAATAATTTCAGTGCTTGCTTTAACTGATGGATCTGAAACCCAGAAATCAAAGAGATTGATCAGGCTGATACCAGGGAAGGAGAATAAGAGGCTTGGTATTGAGGCTGGAAACATTCACACTTTCCAGTGCAGTCAAGCAGTCGGAGATCTTCCCACCCACCTGCTGATGGATCTTGGGGATGGAGTGTTCTGTATTGACAGAGAACAGGACATAAGTTAAGTCTTAGCAGCTTTTTATGCTCTAATGCGCTGTGTCCTTGACTGTGCAGGTCCTTTTAATAGCAATAACGCATGGATGGAGGAGCAGTGGTGAGCAGAAGTTGTGGGAAGATAGGGCCTCTGAATTTTATACTAAGTTACTGACCTCAGCATAGTGTCCCAAATTTAGTTTCCAAGTGGGTAATAGGAGAGGGCTGTGGTAGATGTCAGTGATATCACTGGTGGGAATAGGTGTGAAGAACCTTCCCCGTGGGTCATAGTTCCTGCCACAGGGAATGACCTGGTGAAGGCATTTGCTTTTGGGACACTGGGTCTCTGGGGAAATTAGATGATGGCTGTATCTGTAGGCAGTTGGAGCCTTGTGATTTGCATTTGGGAGTACAGGGACCTGGGATGCCAGGATATGTTTTATTTATCAAGTAAATTAGTTAATACATATGCAACTGCATGCTTTTAAATTTATACTGGCTTTATGTGCGTTTTTCTGGACTGACGACACGAGGATGGACAACTGTGTGGATGGTGCAGGCAGACAAGGCCAGACTGTGACCTTCTCTTTCCTGAGTTGCAGCAGATGCTGGGGGCCAATCTTGTGAATCTGGCCCTAAATTTATGCACTTACTCCTTCAAAACAGAGACCCAAAAGTATAATCTGGACTCTTCATTCCCTTCAAACTCTTTACCCTAGTGGTACCCCAGATAGCTTAGTGGTTTGAGCATTAGCCTGCTAAACCTAGGGTTGTGAGTTCAATCCTTGAGGGGGGCATTTAGGGAACTAGGGTAAAAATCTGTGTTGGGATTGGTCCTGGTTTGAGCAGGGGTTTGGTCTAGATGACCTTCTGAGGTCCCTTCCAACCCTAATCTTCTATGAATCTACTTTCTTACAGCCTGTTATGTGCTGTTTTTCTTCCATACTACCATTTTGCATCATAGAAATGAGTGCATGATTGTTGTATTTGTATAGTTGATGCAGCACTGTACGTCCTTCAAGAAGAAAGGTGATATATCAGTGTAAGATTTTGTTAGTGGTGGTATTTTCAGCCATATATATGGTCAGAGCCATATTTTTACAGGATGACTAGCAATCTCACATAGAACCTGCTAGAATGAGATTTAATTATCGAGAATATAATAATGGACACTTTTACTTTTTTAAGGTCTGATTTGTGTTTTATCAGAAAGGTATTCTGAAGTTCCAAAGAATTTGACTTTGGAATAAGGAGATTGACATTGTGTGTCATAATTGTTAGAAGTGTAATAATTGTCTGAACTTTGAAAGTGACTTTGTTTTAAAGTAATGCTGTGTTCATGCACTGCATAAAGTATCATGTGACATTAAGAAATATATCATAGTTCTCAATTCTTCCTCAGCTGGAAGAATATTATTGCCCTTAATACCTATTGTGATTCATAGCTTCTTATGTAAAGATACTGTCATTAGTTCGCCGGCTTTTTCCTTAGCTTTTTTAATAATCCTGTGTAACCGAGGGGCCCTCACAGGCACCTCTTGGTGATCCTTTGCCTCAGTTTCCGTTTTGAATTCCCAGAAACTCTATGGAAGCATGTTCTCAAGTCAATCAATATAACTTATTAACCAAACATAGTACAAAAGTCCCAAAGCATAGTCCATATTACCCCAGTGCACTACTCCCAGAGTCCTTAGAATCACACATCCTCTTGGCCATTTAGATAACACATACTTCGTTCCAGTATCTTCTGCCACACCCAGACTCATTGCAAATCCTCCTTCATCCATCTACTAGAACAGCCACTCTAGCCCTTCCTTCTGGGGTCAACCCCGCTCTTCCCAATGGGAACTCCCATGGCCTCTCAATTCAGACCCTCTCTTAGGCCTCAGCTCTGCAGCAAAGATACACCAGTGAGTAAACCCCTCTGCTGTTCCCCCCTCCTTCAGACCACTCTGACCCTTGGCTCAGGCTCTCCTGCCATCAACCCTCTCCAGCTCTTGGGGGCAGGGGAGAGGAGATCAACAAGAAAATCCCATGCTGCACATCTGCCTTCAACACTCTCCCAGGAACCGCTCTTTGGCAACTCGCATCTCCTGCTCTGTCTCCTGATTCACTCAGTCTGCTCTGACACACTGGATCTCACCTGGTCTCCTACAGCCCCCTAGGTGCTACCCTGCCTCTTAACTGGCCCATCTTGGAACTTGTGGACTGAAACAGGAGAACTGCACCCAGTTTCATTTAATGGGCAGCAACATCCCCCCTTCCCTCCCGTTACATCCTGTCTTTCCTTTTTGATGTCCAAGCAGAAATATTTTGGTACTGTTCAGTGCAGAAAGGTTCTTATTTAACCATTCTATATCTAAGGGTTGTCAGTCTTTGTTATTTTATTATAACAAAATTCTCGTTTATTCAAATATCTTATAACGCCTGTGCATGCTGTTACCTAACTTGAAAAACAAGTGTCATAAGTCCTGAGATATAAAATGTCTTCCTAGAGTGCTGCATTATTTTATT
Organism: Gopherus evgoodei; assembly: GCF_007399415.2. Classification (NCBI taxonomy): domain Eukaryota; kingdom Metazoa; phylum Chordata; order Testudines; family Testudinidae; genus Gopherus; species Gopherus evgoodei. The sequence continues at coordinate 116,410,482 of NC_044327.1, read as the reverse complement.
AGGAGTCAGTTGGGGTTTTTTTGCTAAATGAAAAGTATGTTGGAGGCTAGTAACCAAACGATAGCTTAATAAAATCTCTTCAAGTACTAATATTAATGATGAGTTAACTTTCACATCATGACAGCAGGTCAGATCTCACCTGTTCCTTGTTATAATGTTCAATGCAGGTTCTACATGGTCAGCTATTATGAGCGGAGTCACAGAATTGCAGTTGGAGCTCGCCATGGTTCAGTGGCCCTGTACGACATCCGGACTGGAAAATGTCAGGTAAATAAATCATTGTGACTTTCTCCCCACTGTGTGTGTGTGGAAATTATTGAAAGGAAAGAGAGACTAGCTCTGCTCCAGTTGACATGCTGAGCTGCTGGAACATTATGGAGAATGCTGAGGGGATCAATAGTTTAATGAAGGACTCAAAGTATATAGAGCCCTACTGTCTTCATTCACTGTGACTGAATGGCTGCCATAGATGGGTTAATAACAGAAACCCCAAATAAGGTGTTACTTGTGGCAAACTCCTCTGAAATAAATCTCTTGTATTTGAATTCTGATTTTATATTTGTCTGATTTTTCAGTATGAAGAAAATGTATTTTTTTCTACCATTCCCCTTTATAAAATATACTTGTATTTCAATTATATTAACTTTTCTGGTATTAAACAAAATGTGTAATTAGATGAGCATGATAACAAAACAATAGGTTGCACAGTCAGGTTATGGTTCAAGGTAAATTTTTCAGTCTTTATTTTGGAATGATTAGGACTTAGTTGAATATTATTTTGTAGTTGATAATTTTTCATAAAATAGAATTGTTCATATTCTCTTTTATTATTGGTAATATGTTAAAGCCCTGGTAGAATTCCAAAAGCTTTTAGATTAAATGTAAACTAATTATTTTAATTAGGACTGTCAACTAATTGTGGTTAACGCAAGCGATTAACGCAAAATTAGTTGACTATATTAAAAAAATAGTCATGATTAATCACAGTTTTAATCCTACTGTTAAACAATAATATAATATCAATTTAAATTTATTATAAATATTTTGGATGCTTTTCTACATTTTCAGACATATTGATTTCTGTTACAACAACGTAGGATACAAAATGAACAGTTCTCACTTTACACTATTATTTTTATTACAAATATTTTCACTATACAGAAGATAAAAGAAATAGTACTTTTCAGTTCACCTCATACAAGTACTGTGTTGCAATCTCTATCATGAAAGTACAGCTTACAAATGTAGATTTTTTTTTTAACATTGCTCTCAAAAACAAAACAATGTAAAACTGTAGCACCTACAAGTACACTCAGTCCTATTTCTTGTTCAGCCAATCGCTCAGACAAACAAGTTTGTTTACATTTACAGGAGATAATGCTGCCCGCTTCTTATTTACAATGTCCCCTGAAAGAGAGAACAGCATTTGCATGGCACTGGTGTAGCTGGCGTTGCAAAGTATTTATGTGCCAGATGTGCTAAACATTCATATGTCCCTTCATGCTTCGACTTGTAAATTTTTTTAAAATCTTCTTTATAGTGCAAATATTGATAATCAAAAATAATAATTAGGGCTGTCAATTAACCACAGTTAATGCACTCAATTAACTCAAAACAAATTAACGCATTATTTTTTTAACGAGCATTAATCACACACCAGGCTGCCGTGCTCAGAGGAGGCCCTGCTGCATGTTTCTGGGGCATAGGTGCCCCTTCTCCCACTGCTCTGCTCCACTGCTGCTCCCGCCTCCTCTCCCGCTTACCCATGGAGCCACCCTCTGGCCAAGCTGCTCCTGACTGGGAGCCTGCCTCCCATCTGCTGTGAAGAACGGGGATAGGGATTTGATGTTGAGATGTTTCCCCTCCCCTTGCCCATGTACTTGGTCACTGTTGAGCTGGCATTGGGGAACAGGGGGAGCCTGTCTGCTGCTGGCTCAGGAGTGAATGCTGCCAACAGCAGCGGCTGCTGGCTGAAAAAGCATTCAGGCTCCTGAGTGCGGTGCTTAAAGAGACAGCGTTCCCCCAACACACACACACACGCACACACACGCACACTTCCTCTGCAACACACGCTTCCCCCCAAACACCACGAATGGTATTCTGTTATTGTTTAACAGTGCAATTAAAACTACAATTAATCACAACTATTTTTTAAATCTCGCAATTAATTATGATTAATTTTTTAATAATTTGACAGCCCTAATTTTAACTACTTTTTGTTTTGTGGTTTTTATTTGCTCTTTCTAATTTTGTGTATAAATATAATGTTGTGTGTAGTTTCCAGACAGACAGCCTTGGAGACTGAAATCCTATGTTTATTTATAGAACAGGAAAACAGCAAAGAGAGTGGTACGTTTCCTCATGCTTCCTCACCTCTTACCTGGATGGACTATCTCTAGGAGTAAGAGGGTAGTTCAGTGTCCATTCCCAGCATCTGATCCTTGACTTCTCAGCTGAGATTACTAGCAAGGCTGTCATTTGTGGTAGTATGTGAACATCTGTCCATTGGGAATTGGTTTGAGTCTGAGATCACCAAATTTCTTTTACAAACAGCCATATGAGGGCAACAGACTTTATCAGCTGACAACCTAGAGGTGAAAGCCTCCACTTCCTATTTCTGATCCCCTCAGCCATCAGCTCCTTTACATATCCTGTTTGGCTTAAATATTGAATCAGTTCCATAAGACTTGCAAAGCTTTAGTAACATACAATCAGACTGACAGCTGACATTTTTAAAGTGATTTGTTTGTAATATCACCTGAAAGCTAAAGAAATCACTTGCTCTGATTATGTAAATCTCTTGGCCTTTATGGAAAGCTATCCTGGATTTTAATCATTGATTGTGTTCCATTACTACAAACTGTGAGTTATTTTCAACCCTGTTATCACATCAGCCTTGACGTATCAAACCATGGGAGGCTCTTTGATTTGGATAATGTTATTTCTTGCCTGTAGAAGCTATCCCATTCTGCAGTTTTCAGACCCTGGCTGCGGCCTACCTTCTCACTGCAAAGGCACAGTCATTCCTTCCTTTTCTCTCAAAATATGTTTTCTTGACCCTCTTTGCCAAGCGTGCCATGAACATTGCATCACTTTCCACTCCAACCGTTCAGCGTTCAAGGTCATAGTATGGCTTTGTATTGAGCATTTCTGACCATTCAAAAACTCGTCATCACATCTTTGCTATGTACTTGGTTTCACTGGAAGCTGGGAGCGAAAAACCCAAAATAACCTCTAAGTCGGGGTCTCTCTTGCCTGTGGGCTAGCCAAATATACTTTTTATGCTAATTTTTAAGTATTTAACCATCCACTTCACTATAGCTCTGTTGTGCCTGTATATTCCCATTTAAGGAGAATGACAACGTACCCAATTATTTAATTTAGCTATTACATATGTCCTTCACTTTGAATTTTTAAATTTTCAACTTTATATTCATTCACTAAAATGACTCTTGGATAAACATATAGGTATTTTTATTTCTGAAGTAACTCTAATTTTGGGAAATATGTCCCCACAATAGGATTTCCAAAATGTGCCATAAAATGTCTTAAATTATCTACTAGTCTAAAATAGTTAAAAAGCATCATAGGTGTTGATAGACAGGCTAGTTAAGTGCTTACAGCTACATGTATGCGTGTGGTTGCATCTGCAGTTAAAATCTTCCCTCTGGATTGGTTTGCCCTTGGTTTGGCAGACATGCTAAAGTATCTTATCTTGCTGATATACTGCCTTCTCTCCCCCCCTCCATTCTTTTAGAATGCATTCTGTATCATAACCGTTGGCTGTGTTGAAAGAGATTGTCTCTGGCTAATGTTTGCAAGTCATTTATCTATAAACACCCTGTTTTTATTTTTAGTTGGCATTTTAATTGTATTAAATTACTGGTTTGAAGAATACTGTAGTTAATTGGGCTTTTTAGTAGAATATTTAAGACCACCTGTTTCCTTACTGTCCTTCAAACTCTAAATAAATCATGTGACGCGGCAGATAATTTTGGTTGGCTGAGAAGGGCATCCAGAGTAATTAAATATTACCATTTGCAGTTTTGATTTTTTTTTTAAAAAATAATCATGTCATAATATCAGAAAAATTTTGTTTAGTGGGGAAAACAAAAGCCATCGGTTGACCTTAGGCTTCATGTTCGGAATCTGATCATTTGAGGTGCTCCTCACCCCATGTTGCATATGGGAAGGTGCTCAACATTCATGGAATCAGAACTCTCCAGTTCTTAATATAGATAATTTTACTACAGCTAGAAAGAGCCATCTTTGATGCGGAAGAAGAGGGGAAAAGAAGTGGGGCAACAGGAGAGAGGTTAGCTTACCGAAGAGCAGAGGAGATATTTATAGGCTTTGACTGGCTCTACAGCTGAATCCTGTAACATTTTTTAAAAGAGGAAAATGTCTACCATCAGACAGGAAGGATGGGAAATATTGAGAATGACAGTAAAAAACAGTCCCCTCCAGTTTCCTCTTTCACTTTGCTTATTTAACATATTTTAGTGACCCCAAGGGTAATTTGATCCTGAGATAAATATTAAAATGGTACCTGATTTACGAATTGAGGATGAACGGAATAGTCTTCCTAGCGATGAAGATAGGGAGCAGTCTAAGGACAAACTTATATTATTCCAATTTAAAGATTTAACAGTTACATATTTATAAGGGCTCTTCTATGGAATTATAAAGTACACACAGAAGGTGTTTGAACACTTACTTGAAGGATGCTTCAAGAATCCAGCAGACCAAAAAGTGTTTTTTAAGGTAGAGTTTTAAAACTTCAGAAACAGTTTTGAGAGTAGAAGGCTTAAAAGTACTTTTAGGCCCAGGCAACTTGTCTGGTTACTGCAATAGTTGCCGTGAGAGCTGACTACTTAAGTGGATAGTAACATTTCAGGTGCTTTTCCAGTACTCTATGTAGCGTTAGATCTTAATGCAGACGCTGCTTATTACATTCTATGAACAGTCATCGGAAATTTGGTATTAAAATGATTTAGACAAAGGCCAGCTGTTATTGTGTTGAAAAAAATGTATTAACCGTGTATCATTTCAAGGTGAAAACCTTCATAGCTACATTTTCTATAAAGCTAGAGTCTGAAAGGGAGAATTTGCCCTTGCTATGTGTGTCAATGTTGTTGAAAATATAAGGTTTTGTCAACACAGGAAAGTTTTACCAGTTACACCAGTATAATAGTACCAGTATAACACCCTCCCTTCAATATGGACACTCTTATTCTGATATTAAATAGTCTTTTTTAAGTTGAACTTAAGCCCCTTTCCAAGCAATATACACTAATTTATAGCAGATTAAGAGTGTCAAGGTGGGAGTAGGTTATACCAGTATATCTAGAATAGTTTAAATTCACACCTAGATTATACACAAAAAAAAACTTTATTATACAGACAGGGCCATTGTCAACTTCCTTTCTGTCAACTTAGACACTAGGTGAAATCCTGGCCCCAATGAAGTCAATGGATATTTTGCTATTGATTTATGCATTTGGGATTTCATCCATCTCCATCTTGTTCTATAGAAGCCAAGACAGAATAATCAGATAGTTGTATCTGCTTCTGTAATATAAGTATGGAAAGCAAAAGAAAGAAATCCATGTAAATAGCTAAGGCAACTTCAGTGGGCTTCAGAACAGGCCATTAAAGAGCTGCTACAATACCATTAACAAAACATCAAGAGGCCAATATTGATGAGATATGTAGAAAGTTCAGTACACTTTCTGAACCTCAGTGTTGTGAAATGTAGATGTGTAGCTCTAAAAAGACACTTCTCTTTTGCATGCAATGTATTTGTAGCCATGTCGGTCCCAGGATATTAGAGACAAGTTGGGCAAGGTGCTATATTTTATTGGACCAACTTCTGTTGGTAACAGAGAGCTAGCCTCTGTGTGGCTTAAAAGCTTGTCTCTCTCACCAACAGAAGTTGGTCCAACAAAATATAGTACCTTGCCCAACTTCTCTTTTGTTAAGTTTCACACAGAGCTGAAGTTAGAGCTAGCAGTAGTACTTTAGCAGTACTCACACCTCGCTTTGGCTATCTGGGTACAAACGACAGCTTTTCACTCTTGGGTCCTCAAAATCTAGCACTTAAATCCATGTCTACACATTTAAATAAGTAACGTAGTTTTCCCATTGAATTTAGTACGAGCTCTGAGTGCTCAGTACCTGTTAATTAGGCCACAAAACTATATGCACTCAGTTTGAAAATGTTAGTGTTGTTATTGTTATAGAGCTTCCTGGATTGCCATATGTGAAACTGCACAGAAAGGAAGCTATGTTCTTACTGTAAATTTCAGTTGATTTATATATATATGCTAAGACAGGCCCTTTCTATACATATTTCTGAGTTTCAAGAAAGAGATCTAGATTGTTGAGTTTAACAAACAATGTTTTCTAGTCATTATTTAATAACTTAGCATGTTGGGTAGCTTGCTAGCTGCTGTTCTTGAGGAAAACATATAAACAGATAACATGCCGTTCCACCTGTTCTTAAGGTTCCCATAGAAAATCTCAACCTCCATTTGGTGGGAGATGGATTAGCTGACTGTCTGGATTAGCATATATGTGTCCATAGAATTTGCATCTACAGCAAAGACGACATTTTAGTGTATTTCAAAATTGTTTGAAAAACATCCTCTTTATTACAGTCCAGAATGTATTTATAAACAGACCATATTTGTGTTGACTAAAATACACGGATGTGTTTCTGTACTAATATCATTTGGAGCACAGTTCCGATTATATGCTACATTTTCCAGCAGACCATAGTACATTTCAGCTAACAGCACTGGGGCGGACTTTTGAAGTCTCAAATGGCAGTAAGGAAACTCAGTGGTAGTTAGGCATCTAACTGCCATCTGTGCCTTTGAAAATCTTGTCAACTTTGTATATATCCGTACTTCGGTTAATATTCAGTATAGTATATCAGTTCCAAAGGAATAAGATACAAATATGGATAATAGGTCCATAATATATTTACATATCATAGCACACGCTATAAATTTCTGATGGCAGTGTTATGGTGCTTGCCGTGAATGTCTATTGCAGTTACGTAAAAATATTCTCATTACCATGAAGCCGTTGAAAAATTCACATTTTTGCTGGTATTGCAAACATCAATCTATTCTACTTTGGATTTCCACCTTTTTCACAGAATAAATTCCCTTTCTGACTGGATACAAATCTAAATCTGGTTTTGGTAAACCTTGTAAGAGCAAACTCAAAGAATATTTTGGGAAGAAAACTACCATTTTTGAGATCAAGTGACTAAAACAAAGCTCAGTTAAACTGTGATGGCCGCTGGGAGCTGCTTGCACAATAGGTATTTAATGTGCGTCTACAAATACTAAGCGGGGACCACCGTCTTCTGTGGAGACGTTGGCAGAGAGAGGCCAGAAAACTCTGTGAGGCTCACGACATCCTCTGTAGCAGGGGATAAGGTAGCTGTGGAGAGGATAAAAGGAAATATTCTCTAGTCTTCCAGGCCCAGTTAAAGAGAGTAATTCTTGATCTGCTGAGACAGTAGACGTCTTGCGTATGCCCCTTCTTGAGGCTCTTTCACTGGCTTCTGTTGCCTTGACAGTCTGGCTACTGAAGGAGCCATTTCATCATTGTCTTGTGTAAGAATGCCTGTGGAGGGGACTCTGCATGAGTTAATGTTGCTTCTTACTCCCAGATTTCCACATAGATACCTCATGGTTGAACAGTAGATGCTGATCTCTTGATTCATCCATTCCTGCCCTTAAAGTCCTGTGGAGGAAGACTCACCATGGTGTCCATGGGGTCCCAGGAGAGCTGGAGGGGATACTGGTGCAGAGATCACTCCTCCCTTTCCAGATTGTCTCAGAGAATTCCACTCACAATAGGTCCACTCATCCTATGTTAGCAGTGGGAGCAATTCCATCTGGATGATTTTAATAAGCAGTATAATTTACAAACATGGAAAAAAGCCTTTAATGATGCTGTAACAAGCTGTGTTCCAAAGAATACTGTTCAAAGTTGAGGACTCTGTTATAGCAGAGCTCCAAGTACAAGTTTCATTTGGTGTATTTGCTGTTGGTTTCCTGTAGTTAATTAAAAGAACCTTAGAGTGGAGACATTAGCTATTACAGTTCCTCTTTTTATCTCTCAGCAGCAGCATGCTAGGATACAGTATATCAGAGCAGAATTGATTTAGGAATTCTGGATCTTTATAAGAGAGAAATATATCAGAAATCCTCAAAAAATCTTTGCATGCATTTTCTTTTTTTATCTTTGTGGTGTTGGTAATGAAGGAGGCATAAAGAAAATGGTAGCACTTTACTCTGCACTTTAAAACATGTATCATCAATTAAAAAAAAACTGTAAAAGCGGTCATCCCTTCATATGCAGTTATACTAAAGCAAGCACCCGTCTAAAGCCCTGTTTGTAATAACATATGTATATTGTTTCTTTTTAATTTACTTAAATTGTATTTAAGATTTAGCACAAAAGAGTGAGGTATTTTTTCATACACTTCATAATATAGTTGGTAATCATGCTCAACAACAGAACAGCGTGCTGTCTGTTGTATATATTCTTCTAGATGTAGTTATTAGATTTCTGTGAAATAGGTTGGTGTTAATGGTCAGGATTTTATTGTCTGGTTGAAGGAAACAGGGAGGCACTTCAGCTTTGAAGTCAGAAACAATTATTTTGTATGTATTCATTTTTCCTTCCAGCATATTTTTATTCAGGTTTTGAGAAAGATGGTTGTACGCAGTGAAATTACATGTAATGATTAATACAATGATGGATGTGGAGAATCACCTTTTCCTTAAGAAATAATAAATCAACATTTATTTGCGATGGGTTTTTTACTTAAAATTTTGCAATATTAGTGTCACACATTTAACTAGGTGTCATTTATAAAAACTACCTGTAAAATATTGACTCATAGTACCAATAATCTGCATTACAATATTATACTTTTTCTTTCTAATAATTAGTTATTTTATATCATACATAAATTTATTAATTTAATAAAAATTTTCCTGTGCATTACTTTTTAAAACATTTGGTTACAACATTTAAAATACTAAATGTTAGACCCTAAATTTGTAAAACCTGATACATTTCAGCCATATACCTAGAATTTAGAACTGTTATGCATTTCAGGTGTCTAGCTATAAAATACTTATTGCTTTTAGAAAGCAGTCAGCATCCCTATTGTATTACATCATAAGTATTCCAAATAAACATCACTTTCTCTCTTCTAGTCATTGTTTATAATTTAGTGTAGAGAGGATCTGTTTAATCGTGTTTCTCTTTCGCCACATAGATTTTTAAGCATATTTTAGACAAAAAGTATAGATTCTTTATTTTAACTAAGTATTATTTTTACAGTCCTTTTGCTTAATGTCAGCTGTATATAAATTTTGAATTATTTTCTTATTTAGGATGCTTTCCTGCAGTGGTAATAGTGTATTGTGGGAAGTGGAACAGAGTAGTGTCCTTCCCATGGCTGTATTGATTTGCCCTTCAGCTGTTTGCAGTGCATAGAGAACCTAGGGCCTTGTTGTTGATTATCTACACAATGTCTCTGTGAACATTATTGACCCACTGCCGCTTACTGCCTGTGGCTCTTGATTTTTCACACCGTCTCCATGACACTCATAATAAAACACAATATCTTATTGCTGCTCAGCTCTGGAAGCCAACTGATCTAGCCTTAGAACAACTGCTACATTTCTGGAGAACATTTATTGTATGTGGAGTAAAATGTTGTAGCAATTTTAAGATTGTGTCTTGTGCTCTGTTTTAGCAGATCCTGTATACCAAGGTTCAACACCACACTATAAAATTTTATTTTGTTGAAAGGAAAAAGGGGCTTACAAGTCTTACACTGTATCTTTGAAAAAGAGAATGAAATTGTACATGTGGTTGTACCAGAACTACTTTTGAAACATTTCCCTAATGAAGGGCACTTCAGAAGAGTAAAAGATAAAGAGACCTGGTGAAGATGTTAATCTGAGACAATTTTCAAAATCGTAGAAACTTGAGTGATGGATACTATAATAACTGGGATAGATAGAAATGTCATACAAACACTTTGCCTTTCACTTAATTAGCTGTCAGCTTTTTAAAAAAATTACCAGTACTTTCTCTGTAACTTGATTTTGTAGTAATTTATGATAGTCCACCAGTGTATTAACACTATCATAAGCTGTACGTTGGGCCACTTCTGTAGAATACAATAGTATATTTTTCCATAAAAGGGATTATTTATTGTTTACCTGTAGTCAATTCTGTTATGTTTGGAATTTGTACAGTGTTTGAGGCTACACATTCTGAACCTAGTGCTGTTTAAACTGGAATAAATGAATAGATACCTTTTTGAAAAACATTTTGAAAAAGGATTGCATTTATTCAAGTTTTGCTATTGTCTTGACTTAATTTTTGCTTTGGTACAAAAAGAGTGTTTTGTCTGAATCAGAAAAAAGTAACAAAATTATTTTAAAAGAAATATTATGCTCAAACAGTCATTAGGAAATTTTAAAAGATGGACTTCTCTTTTAGTTAGTAAGGGCCTGCCCAGTCTCCCCAGGTGATTAGCAAGCCTTCTGTAGAGCACTAGCTCCCAGAAAGGACCATAGTACCTTGTAAGATTAAGTTTTCTATTCTATTTGTGCTCTTGCACCATGTGTTAACATGGGATCTGTGCACCATCCAGAGGTGCATTAAGTAATTTAACTGGCATTGGTTACATATGGTGCCTTTCCCAAGGGGGAAAATGGTCTATGGATTATTTTCATAGATTTGAAGGCGAATGGGACCATTATGAGCATTTAGTCTGACCTCCTTCATAACACAGACTGTAAGACTTCCTTGAATTAATTCCTGTGTAAATTCCAATAGCTGTGTTGAACTAAAACATATATTTTAGAAAAACATCCTATCTTCATTTTAAAATGTTCAGTGATGGAGAATCCACTGATACCTTTAGTAAATTGTTCCAATGGTTAATTACCCTCACAGTTAAAAATGTGTGTCTTTCTTCTAGTCTGAATTTGTCTAGCTTCAACTTCCAGCTATTGTACCTTTGACTGCTAGATTGAAGAATCTTCTAGAATCAAATTTCTGTTGCTTATGTAAGTACTTACAGACTGTGATCAAATCATCCCTTAACCTTCTCTTTGATAAACTAAACAGATTAGCTCCTGGAGGCTTTCCCTACAAAGCATGTTTTCCAATCCTTTATCATTCTCAACACACTTCTCTGAACCCTGTCCAATTTATCAACATCCTTCTTGAAGTGTGGACACCAGAATTGGACATAGTAGTCTAATATCAGTCACTGCTAAATCCAAAGGTAATATAAACATTTCTACTCCCACTTGATATTACTCTGTTTATGAATCCAAAATTGTCAGTAGCCCTTTTAGCCACAGTGTCACACTGGGAGCTCATGTTCTGCTGATTATTCAACATGACCCCCCAGGTCTCTTCCAGAGTTCCTATTTCCCAGGATAAAGTGCTTCATCCTGTAAGTATGGCTACCTTCTTTGTTCCTAGATATATAACCTTGCATTTGGCTATATTGAAACGCATATTTTTTGCTTGCTTTCTGCTTATCAAACAATCCAGATTGCTCTATAGCAGTGACCTGTTCTCATTGTTTACCACTCCCCAATCTTTGCGTTATCTGCAAACTTTATCAATAATGATTTTATATTTTCTTTTAGGTCTTTGATCAAAATATTAGAATAGAGCCAAGCACTAATCCCTACGGTATCCCACTAGAAACATATCCACTCGATGCTTCCCTGTTTTTAGTTGTCTTGAGATATATCAATTATCCAATTTTCAATCGTTTTAATGTCTGCCATGTTAATTTTGTATTTTCCAGTTTCTTAATCAAAACGTCATGTGGAACCAAGTCAAATGCTTTACACCACAGCTATTATTTTTATTGACTAAACTTGTAATCGCATCAAAAAATGAATTCATATTTGTTTGACAAGATCTATTTTCCCTATACCCTTGTTGACTGGCATTAATTAATTCGTTATTAATCAAGTTCTGTATCATCCATTATGTTGCCTGAGCTTTATGTCAAGCTTATAATTATTCAGGTCACCCTGTTTATCTTTTTAAATACTGGCCCAACCACCCATTTGTTCTAGTCCTCTTGAATTTCCCCAATTTTCCAAGACTTATTAAAAATCCACATTAACAATTTACAGAGCTCTTTGGCCAACTCTTTTAAAATTCTTGGATTTTGTTGTCATTGTGAAGCATTATGCATTTTTTTAAATTGTGGCTTTTGCATTTGGAGTGGCAAGGGTTGACATTTGAGGTTGTTCTTATTTCTAGAGTATATTCAACAGTTCAGAGCTAGCCCCTGAAAAAGTTCCATCTCCATCACAAACAGTCTTCACTCTTGCAGTAGCTCTTCTATTCTGCCAAAGGAGTAGAGTTAATTACAGTTTTAAATCCCAGATTATCAAGTAATCTGTTTGCATATTCTGAGCCCAAATTATTCAGAATTTTAGAGATGAGAATCTGCAAATCGAAAACAACTGAACACACACACACATGACCCCCTGTGGCCCAGATCCTGAGCATTAAGTAAGATGTGCTAACATGCCAAAGAACCCAATCCTGAGCTGCAGGTAAAGAGTGCTTGGTGCAGCTGAAGGGAGGACAGGAAACAAAGGTGGCTTTAGGCCATCTTTACGCTCCCCTGATGCTAGGGCAATTTGGGTGATTGTTCCCCCAGAACATATTAGGGTAGCCTAAAGGTTTACTTAATCTGTGCCGTTTACCCGCAGTTCCCAGGAGTCATTCCAGCAGTAAAGGGATGTCCTGACCATGGCCCAATGCCAGAAGATTTGGAAAGTAGTGGTGTAGGAGCTGTTGTCATAGCTCGGGCTGGCTAAACTTACAGACCCTCCAAGGTGCATACAACAATCTTCAGAAGTTCAAGAGCTGGAATTCTCTTGCCTGGGCTTGGGGCTGCAGCTGGGCCCTGTGGGACTGAAGCCCCATCAGGCACCTCCTGCCCTGCAGGGCTGAAGCCCCAAGACCCTCCTCCTGGCTGGGCAGAAGCCAGAGATGATGTGGGATCTGGGGCCACCCAGATTTTTGCCAGAGTTTGCTGCCCCGCTCGGTCAAATTGTGCCACCAGTGCCCCTCCCTGCATGGCATCTGCTGGATCGACAGACTGGGAGCTGTGCCTTGGGTAGAGGCAGCAGCAAACACCTGGGAGCTGCAAGGAGAACCACTGCTTTTGTTTGCTGTTTCTCCCCAAGGAGATAAAGCAGCGGCTCCTCCCTGCAGCTCCCACCTGTCTGCCCTTGCCTCTCCATGTGGAGCTAATGCCTAGGAGCTGAAGGGAGGGGCCACTGAGAGAAAGAGGGAGTGTGTGATTCAAGCTATGGGGGGGGCGAACCTTTAAATTTTGCTCCCTCCTCCAGTCTCAGCAGACACTAGTCATCTCTGGCAGAAGCCCCGAGCTTTCTGAGTCTGGTAGATGGAGAATAGGGGAGCATGGGGGTGCTTGGAGCCACACTTTAACTGTAAAAGAGCCACATGCAGCTCATGAGCAACATTTTGGCCATCCTCATATCTCTAAGTCACCAGAGGATTCCTTTTATGAGAGGGAATCTTTCTGGGGCAGAATTCTCATGTGTTAGGGCTGCATTTTTAATTAGCCCCAATATACTGCAGGATTGAGACAAGTCTGTTATTCACATTAACTTTGAAAAGCTTCTTTTTAGTCATACATGTGTGTCACTTCTACATAAATCAACAAGGAAAGATCTTAAATTTATAAGCACATTTTTTTAATTCTAGGAATTTTGTGATTAAATTCGTTCTTAATAAAATTCCATGAAAACAGTAGTTAAATAGTGTTTGTCGTTATTTTTTTATGGTTTTAGTAAGATAGTTATTAACAACTCTTCTAGGATTTCGTGATGATTTACAATGGCTTTCTATCTTATTTATGTAGGAAATGCTTAATAAAAGCAATTAAGAGATTGTGTGATCTGAGCAAATAACTCACAACAGCAAATTTTGGATTTTAATAACTTCCTTGAAGGCACTCATAACTTGGAATTATTTTTCTCATGTCTTTTTGAATGTATTGATTGTAAATATTTAAAATATGAGTTCTCTTCGTTGAGATTGCCCCAATAAATCACCTATTCTGTTTCCATTTCCTAACTACATGAGCGCACACAAACACTTCTAGTTCAGATAATTGCACGTGAGAATTCAGATTTTGCTAGTATTTGTGCATGTGACTTTGATAGTCACTTTCCCCAAACACTTTTTCCAGTGAAAGCAAACTTAAAAGGGGCAAAAACATGGCTGAAATGAATTCATCTAAATATTTAAATTAATATTTGCTGAAAATATTTTGCATTATTTCCCAAGTTCCACTCATTGTTATACATGCAGTTTCCCTTCTGAGTTGACCTTTAGGCTGTCTGTGCTAGGAGTGTGATTTCTTGGCTTATGTACACATTCTCGCGCTACATACAGTGGGTACCTGCCTTCTCCCTGGTTCTGGCCCATTCTCTTCCTCTCTCTGCACTGAGCTGAGGATGGGAGTGGACTGAGCACAGGGCTGGGGTGAAGGGTCTGGCCAGGAGCTATAATGAGGGAGGGGGCTCCGGGTTGGGGCAGTAGGTTTGGGTGTAGGGCACTTACCTGGGCAGCTCCCATTTGATGCGAGGGGTGCAGGTGGGAATGTGCGGGGTGGGGGGGTTGCAGGAGCTCCTGTTTGGTGCTCAGGGTGGGGTGGTGATGTGGGGGGTGCATTGGGTAGGGGGGCTGGGAAAGTGGGGGGGTACAAGAGTCAGGGCTGAGGGCATGTGAGGGATGTGCAGGTGTCAGGGCAGAGGGGGGGCTGGGTATGTGTGAGGGTGCCAGAGTCAGGGCTGGGGTCATGAGGGAGGGTGAAGGAGTCAAGCAGAGGGCTGGGTATGTATGAGGAAGATACAGGGCTCAGGGCAGGGACCTGGGGGGATGTGGGGGTGCAGGGCTCAGGGCAGAGGGCTGAGTGTGTCGGGGGGGAGGGTCAGAGCTCAGGGCAGAGGGCTGGGTGACTGCACCCCTCGGAACCTTGAACCCCCCCTCTCCTTGGCCCCTGAATACCCCTTCCACGGACCCCACCCGCTATCTGCCCCCCAGGATCCCATCCCATATTTAAGCCTCCCTGCTCCTTGTCCCCAGACTTCCCCCTAGGACCCTACCCCCTACCTGTTCCCTGACTGTCCTGACCCTTATCCACACTCCCGCCCCCAGACAGACCCCCAGAATTCCCATGCCTATCCAACTGCCCCCTGCTTCCCTGACAGGACCCCCAGAACTCCCAACCCATACAACCCCCCCTGCTCCCTGCCTGCCCCAACCCCTCTCCACATCCCTGCCTCCTAACAGGACCCCCAGAACTCCCGACTCATCCAACCCCCACAGCTCCTTGTCCCCTGATCACTCCCTCCAGAGACCCCTCCCACCCTAAGTGTCTCCTCAGGACCCTCCTTGCTCTCTGTCCCCTGACCACTATTCACCCCCACCTCCTGACAGACCCCAGGACTCCCATGCCCCATCCAACCCCTCCCACTCCATGACTGCCCCCTCCAGAGACCCCACCCCCACCCCTAACCACCCCACCCAGGATCCCACCCACTATCCAACCCACCCTGCCCTCTTTCCCCATATCCAACCCCCCCAACCCCAGACCCCTTACCATGAGGCTCCAAGCAGAGCTAGATACGCTGCTCCACGGGAGCGTGCAGCCCCGCCCCTCAGAGTGCTGCGCATGTGGCGGCAGGACTCTGAATGAGCGGGGAGCGTGTCTGCCTCCCCGTGGAGCCAAACACTTCCCCGCGGGAGCACGCAGTCCTGACCCCCAGCGTTCTGCGGGCACGGCGGCAGGGATCCAGGGAAGGGGCTGGCAGCCTGCTGCTCTCAGCCGGGTGCTCCGGCCTGGGAGCGCGGACTCTGCAGCTTGAGAGTGGAGCCATTTGCCCACCCCGTGCGCACACCTATGCTTCTGCTCCCTGCCCCCATGGGGGAAACAGAGGGCACAGGAGAGCGGGCTGGGCTGGGCAGGATTTTTAATGGCACGCTGGAGTCCCAGCAGGCAGCAGTGTGCTGTTAAAAATTGGCTCGCGTGCCATCTTTGGCACGCGTGTCATAGGTTGCTGACCCCTGGCTTAGCCGAATACAAACTTACCTGAAAGCCTATGTACATACTCGGCATGGCCAAGCTGTGCCTCCACTCCCAATACCTGTGCTATCACAGTTACACTACTAGTACAAGCACAAGTATATTTTATCTGAGCAGGGGACTCACACCCCTAGTTGATAGTGTAGATGTAGCCTTCACCAATGTGATGCTTTGAACTCTTGGAGTACAGTAGTATGTTTACCATGTACCGTAAAATATGTTCAGTGCAGTACTTTGTCCTCCCAGTTGTTCAGTGAGGAAAAGATGGTGTTTGATGATATGAAATTGGTATCCCACTTAAACCGGAGTATTTCAGTAGATTATGTTGTTGTTGTTGTTGTTGTTTTGGAACTGTGAAACCTCTTAAGTGTATACAGGGCTTCCTCTGACTGAATTATCAGGTACTGCAAAGGTTAAGCCTTATCATCCGCCCAAAAAAGGTTGAGGTTTCAACAAAAACTTCCATCCTCACAACCTGTCGACCACAATTTGATGATGATTATTGATTATTTCACAGCCTTTCACTCACTCTCTGCCACTGCGGCCAGCCTTGATATACAGATAGAGCTGCAGTCCAGCTAAAATAAGACTCCATCTTGATAATAGACTGAGATGAGATACTGTTATTTGATAAAGATAATTGATGTTTCACAGTGAATTGGAAAGCAGTTCTGAGTGTACCAGATCTGTGACTGTGTTCCATCTGCAAATATAGTAGCTGTTTACAAGACAGAACAAAAGAACTATAGTCAAACATTCCATGATAGCTTTTATAGAGCTTAGAGATCTTTATTTTTAAAGAACTCTTTTTAAAAACATTTTCCCATTTCTAAGCCATAATTGAAAATGAAATAAAGCAGCATACTATTACTACCTTTGAGGGAAAAGAGAAGTTTGTTAAAATCTTGGGTGCTATTGATCAGATAACTTGCATATTAGATACTTAAATTCTGTATTGGGATTATGATGGTTCATTCTCCTGTGAGCCTGGTATCTTAAGGTCAAAACTAAATTTCATATTGACTTCCAATTTTTTAACATTTTACATATGCTGTTATTTAGTCTAAATGCCCCATTTGAATTACCAATCATAAAATATTATGAAATCTGGCAAATGAAAGTCAGACACTAAATGTGTCTAGATTTCTCAGATATCTCTCTCAGCTTTTACCCCATTCCTCTAAAATATAGTGCATGCTCACTGTAACTGATTATATGCATTTGTTGATAGTGTATCTTTCAGCAGCTAGATTTAAGTTAATTAAGGTATCATTCATCTTATGTGCTGTTCATCCAATTTCTTTAAGTCTTGTTATCACCTTCGTAACCCCCTAATTAAGCAATAAGACTTGACAGGGAGTAGGGTTATCATGAGATAATGACACCCCAAGTGTGTTATGAGGCACAAGGTTCAGCTGAGTGCCTCTAATCCTCTAGGGCTGTGATTATCTAATGATAAACATACCACATTGCAGCTCATTGATATTATTGCAGTGTTTTCATGCTGCTGTAGTTGTGGTTGAATTGCAATTTCCATTCCAAATATCATTTTTCATTGATTTTATAAAATGACAGTTTGATGTACTCTGGACTTTGTGTAAAGTTTCAGCTCAGGAGAACATTTATATATTAATTTCTTAATTCATTTTATTATTGAAAGATATAAATGAGCAGAAAAAGTAGTATTTTATGACAAATAGAGGCTGTTTTAGCGAGTTGGATGCAACTGAACAAAGGGGGATTTTAAATTCACAATGAAAATGAAAACTAAAGTTAGCAACTGCTTCAGGCAGTAATCTGCAATAGAAAATGTGGCTTATCTTTCCTTTATAGGCGCACTTTATTTAAAAAAAAAAACAAACCTAAAAGTTTTCATATTGGAAATAATGTTGTTCCTAACTCTTTGTTTTCAACTTTGATCATCAGTTCTCTCCAAAGCAAGTGTAAAAGTAAATCTTTTCTAAGATATTTTTCTGTAATTATCAATAAATTAGTGTTATGAGGGGAATAGAGGTATTGCAAGCAATTAGCCACAACGTATGTGATCTTCAAAATTTAAAATAAACACTGTTCAAAGGACTGAAATTTTAAAGCCTAATAAATGGTTAGTGTATTTATTGTTCATTAGGCTCTTTCTTAAGTATTTCTAATGCATTTACTATATGCCTTAAACACACATCTGTTATATAGCCTGGGACTGATCTAAAACATACCCAGTTATTGTTAAATTATATCATTTTTTGAAAACTTGGAATGAAGAAATTGGAGATATTTCATACATTTAAATAATGTATAATAGAATATGAATGATTTTTTTTTTAAGGAAACTGAATTCTCCCAGAACTAGGTACAGAGTTGGGATTATGATACAACCCAATTCAGAGTTAATGCTGACTCATTGTCTGGCTATGCTGAAAGAAGGACAGGAGACATTTAACATGCGTTTAATCAGGCCACAACTTTATTATTAGAGGTCTGGGACTACCCAACAGATAAAAGTATAGAGTGCAGGTAATCCTGTGCTTATTCCATAATTGCCCGTGAGGCTTTTACCAGCTCCCCTTCTTTTTCCTTTCAGGTCCCTCCAACAAATTTATTGCCAGGACCCTACCATACTGGGGGGGCTTCCACCAGCTTCCCCTCTTTTTTCATCCAGGTCCCTCCAGCAAATCCATTGCTGGGACCTTACTATCCACTCCTCTCGTAGGAGGGTTAAAATGGGCTATAAGAATAGGGGGTTGGCTCCCTGCCGTACCAATCATAGTAGTCCCCAACCACCACCTGTTCGTTCCTTTAACAAACACCTCTTTTTAAGTCCTTTTACAAGCCATTTATCTGGTCACTGTATGCCTTTCCTATGGAGTATCTGCAGTGGACATCCACCCTACACTTAAATAATGAGTTGCGATATATGGCCTCCTGCCGTTCATGCCATGCATAAACAGAGCCCTTCTTGAACCTGCTGTGGGGAAGGTGAAAAAGTCCCTAATGCACCTAAGCCAATATGGTGGTAAGGGGAAAATTCCTTCCCAGCCCCCCTAACAAAAAGAGGCGGCTAGCATAATGCCCACAGCAGGTCTTGACCAAATCTGGTACTTTACCACACATAAAGGGGAGGGAGAGTGGGTCCCACTTCAGACTGCTCCCGCTTCAGACTGCTCCCTGTAAAAGGGAATCTGCAGCACAAGGCTGCCCCTTTTAAACCCTGCATTCCTAGGGGATGAGTCAGTGACCACGCTGTCCCCTTTTGCAAGAGTTTTCATCATCTCCCCCTACTCCCTCCAACCACAAAGCATTGTTCCCTTCATTTGGCCACACACGCGCGCACACACACACGTTTAAAGAAGCAGGGCAGTCATGTGCTTAGGTCTTTTTTTTACTCTCTGTTCAAGTAAATTCTAGACTTTGACTTCGTGTTAGTTCAACTTTATAGTCCTTTACTTTTGTCAGTTTAGCATTCTCTGTATATACATACAATAGGTTCAACACATGTTTGCCATATCAGACTCTTGAGTTTTCTGGTTAAACTGCCAAAGAGAAAAGTGTTTGAGTATAATAGCAATATTTAGTCACTAGAAACCACTCTGAGCTCACCAAATGCAGTCAGTGTCTCAAGCCACTGAATTGTTGTCTTTTCCTTTAATGGGACCTGGTTTGTTTGGGCAGCTGCTGAGGAACTGGATTTTAAAGAGTGATCACAAGAGCCTGGCTGAGCAAGATGGTTAGAATTGCCTGGTCTCTTATTGTTTCATCCATAACCACGTAGGCACCAGAAGGCTGAAGGCCTGGGTGGGAGGCCTCTTCTGCCTTTTTGCAGACCTCTCTCTCTCTCCCCCTTCCACTTGCATCTTATTCTGGAATAAGCTCCCTTTGCCCTGAAGATTTTCGGAGAATTTTTGTTAAGGAAAGTTTAAAGTGAATTGACGGGTGTTTTTTGAGAAATCTAATGTTTTTCCAAAAGAATATCTCAAGTAATTTGGTCTCAAAACTTCTGCTTTGTTTTGTACATTCTTTCTCAATAAGTATTCATGTGCTGCCAAGGTTGGGTAGGAAAACTTTTACTTATTTAATGTAAAAACATTGAAGCTGTGGGAGCTACATGAAGATGTCTATGATAATAAACACCAGGAGAGGTGTTCAGAAGTTCTAAGCACCATTAAAGTGTCGACTTTCAGTTTGGTTAGAAAAGATGTTGTTGGGATATGAAATTAGGGGAATGATATTTGGTTATACCCCAGGGAATTATGTGCCCACATACTTTTACACATAAAACGTATGACCATGCATTGTTCCATAATATTGCACAATATCCCGTAATAGAGAGAGACTGTAAAAAACATTGGCTCACACTGAGGGTCAAGGGAGCATTGATCAATTTTGCCAGAAAATGCCACAACAAAGATTGCACATTGCAAATATACCAGAAAAGGAGAGTAAAAGATTTTCCTGGACAGGTATTTGAAGATGACAGAAAACTCTTGCAAAATGTGCAATATTGTTCTGGACACTCAGAGGAAATCAGCAATTTCAAACCACCTCCCCAAATCACAGAAGTATTTAAAGAGAAAAGCTTAACTGTAGGTAGGATCACAAAAAATGCAACATACACTGTCAGCATGTTTCAACACAAGCACAATAGCACAATGTGATTGCCTGGATGTTGTCTGCAACTGCGTCTTAACTTGTGCTGCTGCAAACATACTGCTATCTAAAATGGACGGTTCATTCTTACATCTGTTTCTAAACACTCGAATCAAGAATGGTGGTGCAATTCCAGAAGGTTACCAGCTTCAGTATGCCTATCATACAGATGTCTACAATGCTGAGAGAAATAAAATTAAGGACAAGGTGAAGGATAACTACATGTTAGTTATATTAGATTAAATGACCGACAATGAGGGCCGCTATGTACTTAACATTTTACTCACACTACTGTTGAAAGGTGGTTCTGGGAAGATGTCTTCCTATTTTGCTGACATGTACTTCATGCAGAAAACAAATCAAAGCACCATATCTCAAGCAGTCATTCAAACTGTGCGAAGTTACGAAATTGCTTACAGCAATGTAGTTGTCTTTGACACAGATAATGCTGTACACATGAAAAAAGCTTACAAAACTCTACTGACTGGGCCTTATTCCAAAGACATCCACGTAACATGCCTTGCTCACACAATCAGTCTGGTGGGGGAAGGTTTGCATAAGCCATTCAAGGATGTTGATGCACTGGTAAAAGCTTTCTCACAAATGTTCTATATGCAGGGGGGCAGGAAGATGAAATACTTAAATTACATTAGGCAAAAAGTTCCCAGTCAACAGTGGCACACAACCCAGTAGCAACTAGGTGGAACAGAAAAACAATGAGTCTGGTGGCAGCTTAAAGACTAACAGATTTATTTGGGCATAGGCTTTCATGGGTAAAAAACCCACTTCTTCAGATGCATGGAGTGAAAATTACAGGTGGTTTACTACTGTTCAGTGTCATGAAAAGCACTTTCAATATTATTGCATTTTTGTTGAAGAAGAAATGGATGTGGGTGTGTGACAACTCAGCACCACATTCATGGGAACTTGGAAAAAGTGCTATCAGATTAAATCTAGTGTTTAATGGTGAAGATCAAGTTGCATTTTATCAATGAAATGTGCAAGCCAATCACTGACGTAATGGCTACATATGAAAGTCAGAGACCATGCGTTCTCTTTGCTTTTGAGAAAATGGAAGAACTGCTGTTTTTCCTTGAGACACATACTCAGTTTTCAGAGTAAACCACTTAAAGCTTTCTCGGTGCTGAAGATGTCAACTCATTAAAGTAGCAAGTTGGTGCACCTGTTCCATTCATCTGTTGACGATTCAGCTGAAAAACTGAAGAAGTACCTCAGTGATATTGAGAGTGGGCAGCCCACAATTAAGTTCCTGAAATGCATAAGGATTTTCAACCACAGAAGAGTTCCTGTAATGTCTCATGTCAAGGAGAATTACGTTTCAATTTCTGGCTTCAGTGACATTTCAGCAGAGGAGTTTGCTTTGTGTATCCGGGAGATGACACCTGATGTGATCAAGAGAGCTCTGCAATCAGGGGAAAATGACATCGCCATGTTTTGGTCATCAACAGCTGACCGTCTTCCGAATTTGAAAATATTAGCTTTCAGGTACTTAAATGCTGTAACAAACACACATGATGCTGAGCGTAGTAACTCACTGTATAATCTTATCCTCCCTGATCTGAGGCGCTCTCTTTCAGAAGACAATTGAAAGAGCTCATGTTCCTTTTTATTTCAGTCTTGGAATTTAAGAAGACTCTGTGTTAACAAAATATCCATTGGTTTAGTCGTATTGATGCTTTATTTTTTATTTTATTTTATTTACCTACTGTGCTAGTATTTTGATAAGCAGTATGAGAAGAAAGCAGTATTAACTACACAATTTTTTTTTTACTTTGCACAGTACTTGAGATACTGGAAGGACTCAAAGCATTCTTTTATTTAATTGCTTTTTGTTTTGCACTTAGACTTTGAAAAGATGTGAGCATCTTATTTACTTCAAAAAGGGAGGCTTTTTGCTGAAAATTATAAAAACTAATCTCAGTTTAACAAGTCCTTATTTAACATTATTTAGTTTTAAAAATCACACCTTCTGGGTCACTTTTTGTTGTTTGAGGAATGATAAAGCACTACAGTAGATTCTGTGATAAAATGTACTGTGTCTGCTTGATATAAATACAAAATATCTGTATATATTTCTAAAGAAGGTTCAAATAGTGTTATTTTTCATTAAATTTGCTTTTAAAAATATTTAATTTTGCATCACTTTGATTTTTTTCCTTGCATAATTCCCTGGAGTGTATTTGGTCATGACAAACCTAGACTCAATTCAGACTATTGGTTTCAAGTGAAGGGCTCTGTGTCCTCTTACATCTCCTAGTCTTCCATTGTGCCAGCATATTACTTCACTGGTTTTTTTTTATATCACTAAAAGAAAAACTACAATACTGCTAAGGTGGCACAAAAAAATAATTTGGGCATATTCTGCCATTGATTACATACATATGGCTTCCATTGGCTTCAGTGGAAATAGCTCTTATAACTTTTTTTCCAGAGGAATGGTGAAATATACTAAATAATTATCATTCAGTAGCCACAAAAGTAATCATAAAGGCAGTGGTTGTGTCATTGTTCATCCACCTGGAGGACGAATTTCTCTGTTATGCCATTTTCATATATTGGTAAACCCTATTGCCCTGTTGTGCTACTGAAAATTCGAAGATACTTAATACTTCACAGCAAAATTCTACAGTTCCTTTTACTGATTTGGTATCACGATCTTGACTTTTTTTAAAGACGAAGGGGTTTTTTTTCAGTTTGAAATAATTCACAGATCTATGGAGGTTACTTTTAGAACTGGAACTATAAAAAGCAACCAAGATAAAAATTTGGATCATAGATTAAAATACTTGAAAACAGCTTCTGTGTCTTAAAGGAGTTCCCTTCCTGAGCAGTTGAAATTTGCTGCCTGTTATTTTGGAGGTTTCTCAATATTTAAGAGTGCAACAAGCCTCTATTATAAAAACTGTTTTTAAGTCTCCCTGTAACTTTGACTTGAAAATTGGTTTGAATGGGGAATTACTCAATTTACACTGAAGGCAAAGAAATGTTTCTTGCCACAAAGTCTGAATATAATTAAACCATTTGGTGACAGGTTATTAAAAGATTACCTGGCTTTGATTTGTAACATACACGCTGTTCACTTCCAGTGAAGAGTTGATTGCAGGAGATATAGGAGGAACTGAATACTGTATATTCATATGAGCATAACTAGGCCTAAATATGAAAAATATTTATTCTAAAATGTTATATTTCTCTGATTTAAATCTAACAGCTTAATTTTCTTCCTTTCTATTTAGAATAGCTCTTCATATTGATTCATCAGTTTAGCCAATTAAAATTGAAGTCAAAATGAGACCTGGTTTATATAAAGCAACCTTAAAACTGTAGTATCTAAATCTAAAAAGAGCTCATAATGGAAATGAATAATTCATCTCACTGAATAACAGCTCATTTTCAGTTTCTTACCTATCTCTGTTAAGCCAATCAGTCCTCTGTAATCACTTCTTTAACCTACCAGTTGTACCTCACCATACATGTGTCGGTATAGAAGAGCATCCTAGTGAATTATATATAGCTAGGAGAGTAGAGTGAGCTGGTTTTATGGAAATAGCTGCAGTTCCTCTTTTTTTGTGAATTAGCAGATTCTGCAGTTGAGTCTTCGTACATAAAAATCTTACTGTGCCATACTAAAACAGGAGACTAAAAGAAGTCTGAGTTTGGTTCTGCATATTTCAAAGTAAAAATAGTGTTGAGCATATGCTGTGATAAATTCAGTCTGTGTCTGAATAATTTTCTTGCTCACTATAGAAATAAAGTCAGTGCTTCAGTGGTCAAGGAACTCATTGAACAGTGTGTGTGCTAATTTAATGCCTAGACAATCGCTTTAGTTTTTAAAAATTATTTTTGTAGAAGATCAGAAATTGATAAAAAGATATTAAATTTGGCATGAATAACGTGCTCAGATTGAATGGCTTTTTAAACTATGAAGTATGATCATTAAATGGAGTGAAAAATCACTATTAACAAATGCAATGTTTTATAGACAAAAAGAAAGAGAGCAACCTGTAGCTATCAATATGTTTACAGACACTGTTATAATGACAAGTTCAGATGAGCCAGGAAAACTTGTTAGCAGAAACACACAATCACACATTGTAGATAAAAGATCATCACTGAGCCTAGCTCTTTAATGTATAGGCCAAAAGCCTTGCCTTTTCTCCCGGAGAACATGCTGGGGAGGGAGTGAAAGCTGTAAGCCATGCAATGGATTCCATTATGCTGTTGTCTGAGAACAGGGTAGATGCAGGAGAATTCTTGGTATCACACCTTCACTTTACAGTATGCCACTGTGTATCCCCTCTGGGACCACCTGGAGTCCCTAATTTAGCTCATATAAGCAGCGGCCAAGTCCTCAAGGAGCAACTCAAACACTAGGTATAAATGTAGTTGCTGAAGGGAAGAGGGGCGTGGAAATGGGTGTTAAGGGGACATAGGCACTTCCTCCCACAACTTTTTATTCTTTTCTATTCTGTTCATGCATTTTCATTCCAGGGTCCCGTTCCTTAGCTTTTCCTAGGTGAGATTGCTCCTCTGATGCTAGGGTGTGCTGTGTAGGGAAACAAGGCTCTGCACCACCTAGCACACCCACAGACACTTTTTTCCCCAATAGGATGCAGTGGCATTACACCTGAACTAATCTTTCTAAATATTTTTTATGCTATAATTGAGGGAGGTTTGCTCATTTTTATTTAAACATATGACATGCCTAGCTCATCAGCAGCAAACCCCAGCCATGTCAAACAAGTCAGCAAGGAAAATACTGCAGAACAAATCATCCCCACTTTCTCAGCCCTCCCCAAACGCCTTTGGAAAACAGTGGATTTATTAATACCCATTTGGCTGGGGGTACTTCAGAAGTGAAGTGTGCTCCCATAAACATTGCTGAGAAAGGTTAGTCTTCAGGCATAATATTACATAGCACTTGTTTCAGATGATGGAGATCAGCAGTGGTGGTTCTGTAATGGATTGGTGCTGGACCTTTCTAGAAGCATGTTTTTTATCAGCTGATTTTGGGTGGCTTTGCTTAAAGGAGGCTGCGTATTCTGCTTTCACAGCTAGTGAGGGTAGGAGAAGGAGGAAGTGAGCAGGAATGGCCATTTGAGAGTAATTGACTGAGTGATCAGAAACACTGAAACAATCCAAGTTAGTAAAAATAAAATTTAAAAAAGGAAAATACATTCATCCACGCTTCCACACAAGTTCAATTTGTGTGCTTTAACTGTTGGATATCTAGGTGGGAAGATTAACACTACATTCAATTTTTCTAAAAGATTTTTCATTTGTGGAACAGTAAAACTCAGTGTACTAAGGATCAGGCTGCCTGGAAAAATATTAGACTTGCTGACCAGCCTCTGAGGTCACATCATGCACCTCTGGGACCTTACCATTTTATTATAGCATTGAGTTAGATGTAGTGGCTATAGAAGCAGCAGGAGAAAAGGGAGTCAGTAAGGTGGGGGTAGAGATTTTGTAGTGAGATTTGATTAGAAAGCTGAATTTGCACCACAAAACATGTAAGAATACATCTAATTTACCTGCTCTTTTCCAGGATAGGTCTTTCCAGCTTTTTCTTTTTGAAATGCTCCCATTTTAAGTGTTGCTAAAGCACTTTTGTTAGAGCTGTCAAAAGAAGATATCTGGAGAGGGGGAGAGGCATTTTTTCTTGTTCATCTGCGTTTATAGGAAGCAGTTTCTCAGGAAAGGGATTTTCCAGTAAAGAGATCAGATAGCTTCCAGCATAATCTACAGATTACTATATACAGATTTAACTGGGATCAGACAGATAATTCTTTTCAGTCCCTTATGTGTACAAGAGCTGTAGTTTTCTATAAGTTTAACTTCAAAGAAGCTAAAGAAAAAGTTTGAAAAATATACACATATATTTTTAAAGCAAGCTTTTGTGGAGAATATGTTTGTAGAATTTTTACTCTTAAAATAGCACTTTGATTATATTTTATTTTCAAAATAGGGTTGGAGCAGCAGCGAGCTTTCACAAGCTTAAAATTAGATATGTTTATAAATCCAGTCTTCATGGGCCTGCATGGGACTTTTTTTAATTGTTAACCTATTAATTTTATTATATTACGGTATAGTTTTAATGTGCCAGCCTCACAGTTTTGAATTATTTGGCTTAATTTGCTCTGTTTTTGGAATGCTGTGGGTTTTGTGGGTATTTTTAGTGGAAAGGATGAAAGCCTTTATATTTTGTAAACTTGGATCCTATTACACTGAGTGGCCCTATTCCAAAACAGAAGGTTTTCAGAAAGTTGGCAGTCCTCTTGCTCCTTTTCCCAACTTTCTGTGCAGGTCCCACAGGACTCCATTCTTGGCTGACTCCTCCAGCTACACCCTTTCTTTAGATGATTTTATTTGTTCACATGACTTCATTTGCCATCTTATGCTGATGACTCTCACATCTACCTTTTTATCCCTAATCCGGCTCCCTCCCACCAGTCCTGCATCTCTCCAACATCACCTGGATTTCTCATCAACCATTTAAATTTAACATGGCTAAAACTGAAGTCCCAGCCTCTTCTCTGAAAGTCTCCTCACTTCCCACTTTCTCTATCTTCTTCCTGTCACCCAGGCCATCAACCTAATGTCACTGACTCCTCCCTCTTTCTTGCCTCACACATCCAGGACACATCCAAATCTTTCTGCTTCTATCTCCATAACATCTCTGGGATATGGCTTTTTTTCTGTCTGTGTGTACAGCTAAAACTCATCCAGGCACCCCTCAACTTCTTTCTGGAATATTGCAACCACCTGTTCTCTGGCCTCCCTGACACCCACATTGTCTCTCCCTGCCATATTTAAAATGCCATTTATAATATTGTCTCCATTGCCTATTGTCCTCCCTGTGTCACCACACTCTTTGAATTCTTCCACATGATCCCTCTTTTCCACCACATCTTCAGTCGTGTCCTTGCTTTTAAAGCCTTTCACAACCTTCCCCTCCCTATTTACCTGTTCTTATTTCTTACCAAGTCCCTCACTGTGTCCCACAAAAGATGTCAGCATTGACTGCCCACTTTTCCCTCAATCTTCCACAGTGTGCAGGATACAAAATAAGCTTAATCTTTCTAACTAGGATGGTTCTGTGCAATCAAGACAGAAACACAGTGAACAAGTTTTCAGTATGTGGTTTTATATGTTTCTTTCTCTAGGAAAAGTTTATTTTGGGAGCGGGCAGGAGAGGCGTTTCGGAAGGTTAGTTTGAATGCATAGACTTTGCAGACTATTTGAAAGGTGCATCCACAGTAACAAAATACACGTACACAATTCAGACCTGCCAAATGTCATTCATGTGATGAGGCAGTCATATATTTAGCAGCTCTGTCACACCTGCCTACATATCAGGGAAAATGTTAGGGAGAAAGGACAAATGAGAGAATAAGCAAGGAAGAGATTTCCCTTTGGCCTAGGGAAAGGAGCACTTGGCTGGAAGCCAGGAGACGATGTGTTTGGTCACCTCTCTTGACTGGTGTTAATGTTTCTGTGCACAACACTTACTACTGTAGGAAATAGGCAGATATCATTCACCCAACCCTGCAATGTGTTAGAATCTGTCTTCCATATTGGTTTGAGCATACTTAATTACAGTTCTATACGTATATATCCTTAAACCATTTTCTTTCTCAAGCCACATCCGAGCTAGAAAAATAGGTAGTATTTAGGGCTATCAAGCAATTAAAAAAATTAATCGTGATTAATTGCGCTATTAAACAATAAGAGAATACTATTTATTTAAATATTTTGGTTGTTTTCTACATTTTCAAATATGTTGATTTCAATTATAGCACACAATACAAAGTATACAGTGCTCACTTTTTTTTTATTACGAATATTTGCACTATAAAAACAGAAGAAATAGTATTTTTCAGTTCACCTGATGCAAGTACTGTAGTGCAATCTATCATTAAAGTTGAACTTACAACCGTAGGATTATGTGCCAAAAAAAAAAAACTAAGTTCAAAAATAAAACAATGTGAAACTTTAGAGCATACAAGTCCACTCAGTCCTACTTCTTGTTCAGCCAATTGTTCAGACAAACAAGTTTGTTTACATTTGCAGGAGATAAAGCTGCCCACTTCTTGTTTACAATGTCACCTGGCAGTGAGAACAGGCATTCGCTTGGCACGATATTTACGTGCGATATACGCTGAAGATTCATATGTCCCGTCATGCATCAACCACCATTCCAGATGACATGCATCTGTGCTGATGAGTTCTGCTCGATACCCATACCGAAGCATGTTCATTTTCATCATGTGAGTCAGATACCACCAGCAGATGGATGATTTTCTATTTTGGGGGGTTGGGTTCTGTTGTTTCCACATTGGAGTGTTGCTCTTTTAAGACTTCTGAAAGCATGCTCCACATCTCCTTCCTCTCAGATTTTGGAAGACACTTCAGAGTCTTAAATCTTGGGTCGAGTGCTGTAGCTATCTTTGGAAATGTCATTGGTACCTTCTTGGGTTTTGTGAAATCTGCAGTGAAAGTGTTCTTAAAAACAAACAACATGTGCAGGGTCATCATCCAAGACTGGTATAGCATGAAATATATGGTAGAATGTGCGTAAAACAGAGCAGGAGACATACAATTCTCTCCCAACAAGTTCAGTCACAAATTTAGTTAATGCACTATTTTCTTAATGAGTGCCATCAGCATGGAAGCATGTCCTTTAGCATATCTGGCACATAAATACCTTGCAATTCCAACTACAAAAGTGCCATGCGAATGTCTGTTCTCACTTTCAGGTGAAATTGTAAATAAGAAGTGGGCAGCATTATCTCCTGTAAATATAAACAAACTTGTTTGTCTTAGCTGAACAAAAAGTAGGACTGAGTGGACTGGTAGGCTCCAAAGGTTTACATAGTTTTGATTTTGAGTGCAGTTATGTAACGAAAAAAATCTACATTTGTTAGTTGAACTTTCACTATAAAAAGATTGTACTACACTACTTTTATGAGGTGAAATCAATAATTTGAAAATGTAGAAAAGCATTCAAAAATTTATTAAATTTCAGTTGGTATTCTATTGTTTAACAATGTGATTAAAACTGTGATTAATTGCAATTAATTTTTTTAATCGCGATTACTTTTTTGAGTTAATCTTGTGAGTTAACTGATTTATCGACAGCCCTAGTAGTTTTGTTTCAAATGTATTAACACATTTTAACAAACTCAGTTTTAAACAGGACTTTGCAGTTAGTGTAGACAAAGCAAATCATGTATAAAAAAGCATTAGCTGGTCATAGTCTAACTTGGTTTCTCTCCTCAAGGGCTAACTATCACTAGCCAATGCACATTTAAACATGACTTGCTCGATTTATTTTAGGTGCAAAGACCTGGATAAAATCATGTCACTAATACATTTTTTAAAACATTACCTTTTCCCCTAATTTAAGGTGTGGCCTTTGTGAATGCATTTTTGCTTGAAGGTTTTGGTCTCTGTTAGGAAAAGGAGTGTCATGAATTCAAGTGACTACTGTGCTTTTCTGCAGCCTAGCATCTCCCATAGTGCTGGACATCTGCCCTGATTTCTTTTTTCTCTGCAGCTTCATGGAGGCAGATCAGCATTTTGGCATTGCCAGTGCTGGCCACGCCCCCTCTGCTCCCGCTTGCTGCCAGATTCTCTGCCTCTGTGGCAGAAGACAGTAGTGGTTTCTGTTGATCCCTTCTTTACTTTGCTCTGGTTGTGAGGTAGCCATCCCAGGTTTGACAGGTGGTGAGTGGTGCCCAGCCTGCACCCAGCCTTCTGACACTAACTCTGTTAGGTCCTGGGGCTACAAGTCAGACAAGGCAGGTGGAGTCCCCTTCCCACCAAGGCAGTCAAGACTACAACAGGGGAAAAGTGGGCCAGGAACCCTAGTGCAGAACAAGGAGAGGCTCTGAAAGTGAGGCAGAGCCTGACCACTCAACTCAGGTGGTAAGTCTCAGAGGATCCCTGTAGAACAAAGATGCTTATAGGACCACAAATCCGCCCCACCCCACCCCACAAATCTTAAGGTGGGGTCCTGAGCACAATGGGGAAAGAAGCAGGACTTCTAATCGTCTCCCATTCCCTTCAAGTCCACCAGGAGGGTTCTGACAATGAGTTCTTCCTTCCTGGAGGGAACCCAGTGGAGAGGATTGTGAGACAGACCTCTTGAGAGGGCACTAAGCCGTGAAAGGCCTCCTCAAAGCTGCAGCAGAGCTTCTGTGTTTCCAAAGTATGCAAAAAAGTTTTTTTTAAAAAATGGAAAAGAAAAAGCACCAGAAAATCCAGGAGGTATGAGTCCTCTGACTGCTCTTCATCCCTCCCCTCCTCCACCAAGGAAGGTGACCTGTCTGTCTCTGAATCCAAACAGAATACTGGAAAAATGGAGCAAAGGTTGTTTGTTTTTTTTCACCTTGAGAAAATGTAAAGCTATGTGCAACAGCATTGTTTCCACAATTCATCCAACCCTGAACAGGCTTCTGAGAGTAAGCCTCAGAGTAAATTTCTCTCCTCGAAATCCTCCCCTGAGGCTGCATTACCCCTTAGCTTCTCCTTTGAGGAAGTGATTAGGGATGAATGGAACAAGCCTGAGAAGGGCAAGCATATTAACAAGAGTGACCTCAGGGTCTATCATATTCAGGAACCAAAGGGCCCAATTACTGAAAGTTGATGCCACTGTAACATCCCTTGCCCAGGGTTATGGTTGTTTTCTCAGAGAAGGAGCTCTACCCTAAGAACCCCACAGATGGAAATATGAAGGCCACTCTCAAAAAGGACTTTGAAGCCTCTAGCACCGTATGAGTGTCCCTGTCAGCTACCTGCTTTGCAAGAGCATCCCTCTGTGGACTGGAAGATCTCAGAGCCCTTGAGGACAGAGCTCGCCCTAACTCTGGTTCTATCTTTAAAGAAAGTCTCCATAGCAATGGTGTTTGTAGCTGACACCTCAATGAGATGCAATGATGTTTTCAGTCCAAGCTGTGGCTTCCAGCTCAGTTGACAGGTGCCATCCATGGCTCCATCCCTGGAAGATGGACTCTCGCTCTAATCAGGCCATGTGCTTGGCCAAGTTTACAGGCTCCCTCCTTTTTAGAGAAGAGCTGGAGAAAATGGTGGCTGACAATGCAGCAAAATTCAAAGAGTCTCTCCCTGCCCCATTAAGGGCCCCCAGGAGAGAGTACAGACCAGTTTTCAGACACACTTCTTTTACTACTTATCTTCACAGAGGTACTAGTGAAGGGACAACAGATTCTCCAAGGGGAAAAAAGTGCAATCGAAGTCCGAGGGGGGAAATCTAGAGGGACCTCAGCCCCACCAAAATGCAGAGGAATGGTTTTCACTGACCACAGAAAATGGGTAAGGTCAATATGAGCTAGGATACTCCATCAAGCTGTGGGGTCCACCCAATTCGTTCTTCATCCAGTCACCCACCTTCCAAATCTTTCAGTCCTCACAACCAACTTGAGTCTAGAGGGCTGGGAAGGGTCACCTGGAGACCCAAACTACCTAGGTTCTCTGGAGCCAGAAGGAAAAGGCTCACAGCATAAAACTCCTAGGACTGAGAGTGGTCAAGTTAACTCTGCAAAGGTTCAAGCCAACCATAGCGGGGAACCACATCCTGGTTCAGTCAGACAATATAACAGCAATCACCTATTTAAACAGCCAGGGGGAACAAGGAGTCTGAAGCACTGGAAATAATGAGAGTGATCCACATCATTTTCAGAGTGATCCACATCAAAGGTGATCTGACCCAAGCCAGATTGGCTCAGCAGGTGCAGGATCAACAACTCCTGAGTGGTGCCTCAATGAAGAGGTTTTCAATCTGATTGTTCAGATGTTTGGGTTCCCTTCAGTTGACCCATTTGTGAATCATACAACTACAAAAATGCTGAAATACTTCAGACTCCAGAGCCCTGGGGACAGATGCCTTATCATACACTTGACCTCAGGACCTACTTTATACATTTCCATCCTTTCTTCTACTGGAGATGAGATGAGGCAACAGTATTTCTTATAACGCTTCGTTGTCCATAGACCTTAATTCTCAGACCTGATAGTGCTGAAACCAGAACCCCCACTCCAGCTTCCTTAGAGATTGGACATCCTCTTGCAAGGTGCCCTTCTACATCCAGACACAAAACAGCTTCAACTCCTCTTGCAAGGTGCCCTTCTACATCCAGACACAAAACAGCTTCAACTAACAGCCTGTCTATTGAGACTGAAATGCTAGAATTGATCTGTCCTCCAGACTCACGACATTGCTTTCATCTAGGAGGGTATTGACAATAAAAGCATACTCCTCTGTCTGCTCCAGATTCTACAACTGATGGCTAGAGCATAATGCAAATCCTAGAGATCTTAGAAGTCCAGCTATTCCGGTTTTTCTCCAAGAAGACACTGTCGGAGCCCTTCAGCCCAGCATCGTGTATCAGGTGTTGGCTCTTAGTAGCATGCTATTCACAGGATTCTCAGGCTCCCTCGCAGACATTTTATGGGTAGCCAGATTCCTTCAAGCCATCCAACTAGCCAGACCATTGATCAGGCCACTCCTTACAAAATGGGACCTTCCACTAGTTTTGAGGGCCTTGACAAGCCATCCCTTCAAGCCTTTGACTTCAGTGTTGGCTTTTTATTTATCCAGTGACTTGTTTCTTAGTAGTTGCCACATCTGTCAGACAAATGTTGGAGCTGGCAGCCTTATCTGCACAAGAGCCTCCACGAGGACAGTGTGGTACTCTGGATACCCAGAATCCTTTCTTCCTACGGTGAATTCCTCCTTTCCCAAGAAGTGATGCTTCTTTCCTGCAAAACAAAGAATTTCTTACCAATATTTTTTTTCTGATAGCAGCATCTTCCACAATTCTAGCCACACTAGATGGCTTATGAGGCAAGGGTAAGTATTAAGTAGAATCATTACCCTAGGACCTTTTTTCTTTGCTCTAATGTGCATAGTTATTTCCTTGCTTCTGGAATATCTTGCTAATAATGATGTTTTACAGCTTGGAAAGAACTCATCAGGCTAGAATCTTGATGAAGTATAGCCTTTTATGACACTTGTATGCTTCCACTGCTATGGAAAAGGAAAAATTCCCCCTTTGCATTCCCCAGGTGGCATTGGGACATCTGTTTGTGATTCACTGAGCATACTGCTGTGAGAAGTTAGAAATTGGCATGTCAGCAGAGGATATAGAAGTACTTAGAGAAGCTGCAATGAAACTAAACCTTTTAGTCTGGATATCAAGGTACAATTCAAAGGCAATTGAAATAGTAATTAACAATGAGCAAAGAAAATCTGTATCCAGAGCATTTTTAATAAAAGGGCTTAAAATCAGAAAAAGGTGTTTACCTATTGTTTCTTGCTACTTATTTTTTAACTATTGAATAATTATTGATCAGTTAATATTTGTTTGTTGCTCTGAAAATGTAAAGCCTTATATATAATGGACTTCAATAACTCAGACAAAGGTTAGGGGTTTGTTACAGGAGTGGGTGGGTGAGATTCTGTGGCCTGCATTGTGCAGGAGGACAGACTAGATGATCATAATGGTCCCTTTTGACCTTAAAGTCTATGAGTTTGAGTCTATAATGTGCCAAATATTTTTATTTATCATTATTAATTAGATTTCCTTATGTATTGCACAACAGTTGTATGAATAATTAGTACTGGTTTTGCTAGGGGAGAATAAGTATCGGAATACTTAGATGCATTTTTAAGGCTAGTCTCAAAATCCTTTCCCACACATACACTTCCCAGCCCCCCAGGGCTTATCTAGTTTATTTGAGGTTTTGCATTTTGGGTTATTTTTTTATAGATTGTAAAATGCCTTGGGATGCGTTAATGTATGTGAACTGTGCAATGTAAGAGCAGATTGTATGGTATTGACCATGAACTCAAGAATGTGTGTGCTCCTTATAACACCGCTGTTAGTGGATCTATTTCTATAAACAAGCTGCAGTTGTGATGTGTGGTCACATCAAAGTGGTAGAGAGTTTTCATTGATTTTGAAAAGTAGGAGCAACCAATGCTTTTAAAAAATGCAAAAATAAAATCTGCATCCAATTTGCTTTCACATTGAAATAGTATATTTAAGGTTAGGAAAGAGTTGCCAGAAGGAGTTGTCCTTTTTAGATATATCTGTGTAGAGCATTTCATATTTCTAACATGGCTGAGGACTGTACTGCTGTAAATATGTTCACATGCCTACCCCTTTAACCACAGAAGCACTATGTTATAGCAAGTGGACAAACACTTGTCCTCTTCATTTATTCTTACTGCCATCGTTCAGTAGTGACGAATGCTGGAGACAGACCTCAGACAAAAGAGAAATAAAGGAATATGTCACCTGAAAAGGAACAATGGGATTAAAAAAAAAGGGGAGGAGGGGTCATTATAAGTATGGTACAGTTCCAATGCCATGATTTAATACCACCTCCTGCAACAACATGGTGGCATGCTGTTCCAGTAGAGGTCATTAGATTCTGGGTAGCACTTCTTCCATTAGATCCTGAACACCCTGTCAGCTTCTGAGAATTTTTGCAGGTATTGTTCCTAATCACGCATTCTAGTAGCAATTCCAGGCCTGAATCCTGCAAAGAATTAGATATTTACATATGCTTATTCCCCCCACAGAGCCCCCTACTATTGCTGTTTTCATTCCGCTACACGTCTGTGTTCGACTTAAAACTTAGAATTTATAAATCAACACGAATACCTGCAAAAAGATCTAAAAACTTGGTTTACAATTTTCCACATAAAACACCAGTGAGATTATAAATGGAAGTATACAAAAGCGTGAAGTACTCTTTGCGGGATTGAGCTCCTAGGTTGAGATTTTCAAGGCTGCTTAAAGCTAATGGGAAGTCGGCTTCCAAATCTCTCTAGTGATTTTGAAAGTTTCAGCCCCCTAATGTCTAATTTTGTAACCTCTTGGAAGAGAATGGTCAAGGAAAGAAGAATGGTAAAGGATTAGAATTTAAGTACAAGATTGGTAAAGGCCTGGGAATCAAGCCAAAGGTTTTTAAAGGGGGAGCAGGGAGCAAAGTGTGAATCAGAACGCATAATTCCACAAACTGTGGCATCGCACGTTTTTTCCAGGGCCATAGGCAGAATGCATAGGGCACAAAAAGCCTCTGAGAGGATAATTAAGCCCCAAAACCCCAATATGCTGGTTAGGAAGGGTGATTTGATGGCTTTTTCCTACTTTGTGTGCATTAGTGAAAGCTTTTGTTTAAAGCTTGTACTTCTGTGAGCTGTTGATTTGTGCATGTTCCTTACGCATTGGTGTTCATGAAGTCAAAGGTTAAATACCATCCTCCAGTGTTCAAAGTACATAGATGATGCTGTTTTAGTTATGTACCCTACATTTTTTCTTCAAAGGGTTTTATTATTAAAGTTTGAGGGGAAATTTCATTTCAACAATAAAATAATATTTAGGGTCAATTTCTGCCTGCCTCATTCAAGTGACTAGTTACCGTGACCTCACAGTGGAATCTTAAGAACAAACTTTACCCAATCAGACTGCTCCCTGAGTCCAAATGGTGTCATAAGCAAATACACTTTGATTAAAAGAAATAGTCAATTCATTGGAACATTTCTTGGGAACCTGATTTACCCTTCAGAATTGATTGCACATTGCAATGACTGCTGCTTAAATAGGAGAGCGTTAGCAAAAATTTGGCTTTATAAGAAAGTTTGGTCAGTGCCAAAGGATTAAGTGTTCTTTAATGTTTAGGGCCAAATTCTTCTTCTTTTACCTCAGTGAGTAGTCTTGTTGTTAAATAGGTGTGAAATTATAAATGCCAGTCTTTGGTTACAGAGGTTAACCAGAGATTAAAAGAAATAAGGCAGGTGAAATGCAGGAAATTATTTTAAATTTTTATAATTATTTTTAAATGATTTTTATTTTAAAAAGAGGAAAAGAGGGTAAGTGTGTGTGTATTTATACACAAGACTGTATTTATAGCATGTGTTCTTCTGTACAGTATTTTTTCATATTAAATCTAATCAGACTTTATTTTGTAATAACTTTTTCTCTTAATCAGCACAGCTGCTCCTTTGGGATGCTAAACTCTCTGCAAGAGTGTCCCAATTAAGGAGATTCTACAATAATTCTGTGATGTTTGTCTTTGACCTCATAAGCCATATAATGTTACTTAAGCATAGAACTGTTTCTTTATATCACTGCTGCTCATTTTTAAAAGTTCATATCTTGAAAACTGGAAAATATGTAGAGTTCTTGAATAAATTATATGATTCTTCCATGTTGTCTCCATCAGAAGTCAGTTTAATAACAAAAGTTTTCTTCCCATGTTCTCCATTTTTATTTTAAGTATTTTATTGAATCTTTTCGTCACAATCCATTGTTTCGATCAGAGTAGATCAAAGGACTATAACTTTTCAATATGAGTGAGTTATGAGTTTCTTTTGCTGTTTTTGATTTTTTTTTTTCCTTTGGAGGGGAGGAGTTTGCTTGTGGTGTTCTTGTCAAAATTTGTATACTATTAGGGTACATGTACCTCTTCTTCGTTTTTTTGTTACTGAAAGTGGTTATCCTCTTACATTAGGAAATCACTAATATGACACTGTGTCACCACAATGCTGATGCAGTGCTACCCTAAATTTGTACCAAAATGATAGTAAAATTCAGTAGCCTCCCCCGGAAAAAATGCGTATTGCTTTCTTGAACTTTACCAAAGCTATTTTAAACAAAGAGAAACAGAATAGGGTTGGGAGAATTTTTACCCCCAAACTTCCTGTAAATTATTTAATTAACTACGATAGGTATGTTGCCATTCAAATTAGAATCAAATTAGATCTATTTCCAAAAAAGCTGTTAGTACTCTAGTTTGATAGCATACTATTGCCTTTTATTTGTGTTCTATGCTCCTTTGTAATGTAATCTCTTAATGAATCTGGAATGACATTATTTGAGTGAATTAATATTATTTAACGCTTCCTAATTTTATTTATTTCTAGCACTTCTGCAGCTATTCCCATTAAGAATATGATTTGCATGTTGAAAGTTGGTTAGATAAAGTCTTTCTAATAAATGATGATTCTGTTCTAAATTATGTTTTTGGAAAAATTTCAAAGTTTTTTCTTTGTGTAAAGTGCTCTCTAGAGCTAGGATATCAACCCAATCATCATCCCACCTATTGAACATCAATCTGATGGGATTTGTGGTTCAAGAACCAGCACTTTACAATGAATTATAGCAGTTAGCACGTGTAAATTCAAGAGTTTATAATTTTCCCTGTGATGTGGATTTTATGCATTTTCTGAATTAATCATCGTTTATATGCATATTTACGATACCCCTTTTATTACTTTATTACAATATGTATGTATGTTCATTATATTTTACTTTGCATATTACAAAAGAAGAATATTTTTTTAAAAAATTAAAATCATATAAATGTTTTATTTCCTCTTCTGTTTTTTCTGGACCATATATGTATGGCATATACTACACCTTTAAGAAAATAATTTAAAATAATAACTATAGCGTAACATTTAACCAATCAGCTGTTTGGAATTCTTTCAAATCAATAATTGCAGTGGGAAGATTAAACTTCAGTAGCAAGAATCCATTACATACTAGTGCTCAGATTATAAGATGATTGGTACGGTATTAAAAACATCTAGATAAACTAGTAACTGCATGCATGAAAAGATTAATATTGTCATCTGGGCATAACCATTCTATATGTGTAGGGGAAGTTAATTGCTATATGAATTTTGATGGTGTCATCTGAAGTATCTTAAACTGGGGGAAAAAACAGTATGTTTCTTAAAGCAGAATGTAAATCAAGTGTTTGTAAACATCTGGTTTGTTTGAAAAATAAGTGGGATTGATTTTTGCAGATCACCATGCATAACTTAATAAAATGTGATGGTTTTAGAGACAATAAGGCTGGTTCCTTGGCTATCCTATTTAATAGTTCGTAGCATTAAGGATATATAGCAGTACAATTTAGAAACATTGTGTAAAACACCCTGTAACACTTGGTTGGCTGCAGCTGTCATCTATTTTTTTCTGGATTAAGTTTGGTCAAGATAGAAGCTGCCTCATTTTCTGGTTGTCATTTGCCCAGGAAGTAAAAGCAAATTGTAATGAGGGAATCACAGCAGGAGAACCTCCTAACAAATGAGAGGCATATATTGACTGACAGCCAGCATGCCATTTCAGTGATAAATGTATTTTTATACACTGCTGTTCAAGGTCACTTTGTGCTCCCATTGAATGCTGGCTGTCAAATCATACAATTTGCATTTTAATACTAAGTAATTGTTGATGCAGAATGGTTGATACAAAATTATATTACCAGAAGATTAGAAGTTATGTTTTATTAAGTTTAATTTTTTAGTACATGTGCTTTGACTTTATCTTGATATTATTGAAAAGCTATTTGAAGGACAGGCAGAAAATGAATTAAAGAATAAAAGGCAAATATGCTTTTTTCTTCTTTGCTTGTATAGTACTCAGTTTTTATTGCAAGTGCAAGCATTATTTGAATGAACATACCAGTTTAATTACTAAGAATGTCTTTAGATTTTGACTTTTTTTTAGTGAAAATATGTTAAAAGAGCTGAACATAAATGTTTGTTGAATAAGGTTTTTTAATTATTTTTGAAATTCACATTTAGACATTTTTGAGAAAAAATTTAGTTTTCAGGTGCGGCAACAAAAATTGAAGAAATTATTTTAACATCTGTCTTTACACATAAAGCTGTTTAATATGTACTTTCGATTGTTTCACACTATAAAATGTGTATCTAAACACATAACACACTGTAAGAAAATTTGACATTTTGGTATGTGTTTTGAAAGGCAGGTGAGAGAACCAGAAAGGCAGAATTTACTAGAGACAAGCAAAAGAAGAGAGAAACAGAATGTCTGTAGAAAGTGAACTTTCTTAAAACAAAGGCGTCAAACTTAATTATATCTGACTATTATTATTGTTTATATACTGTAATGGCACATGGATGGAGAGTGTTTTACAGATTAGATATTTTAAAAAGCCTAAACCCAAAAATCCCCTTTTTAAGAAATACAGTAGAGAGAAGATGGGAATCAAGGGTTAGGGGATGATTGTGGAGTGACAGAATTATGGGTGGTACAAGGGGAAAAGAGAACCTTTCAAGTTTCTTCTATAGGAACTTAATGTATTGAACATTCAAGTTATTTTGTTGCATTATCTTGTGGGCTTTTTTGTTTTTCTGACAATACAGTCATGATCAAGTACAGAAATGGCAATGGTGACTGACACATGTGGTGTTAGTGGAATACCCAAATAAGTGAATTTTGAGGAAGGATTTGAAAGCAGAGAGTAAGTTTGTAAATCAGGGCTGAAGGCTCTAGGTATAGCAGAAGATAGAGCCCTTAGTTGTAAATTGCTTTTCAATTGCATGGGAGGAGGGGAGAAGCTGGAACACAGAATTCTTAAGTTTTGCATTACTCAAAATCCACCATACTTTTGGGCTTGTGTTTTTCGTTTTCGTGTCTGTTTTTTTAGTATTTTACATGTAAAAATATTTGTTGACATTAACACCATGAGTTAGTAGTGTAGCATTTAGAAAGCTGTGCAAAGTTACTGTGGGGGTGTGCTATAACACTATACTAGTGATCTATAAAGATCTTCTGGATCATCAGAATCTTTAGACTATGGGCTAATCTTAATCAGTCACAGCTACAGCAAGCTACTATTTGAAATCAGAGGTCAATTCCATAATGGAGTATTGATTACTTCCTAAACCATGTTTTGTAGATCCAGATATGCCAGTCAATTGTAGGTATAAATCTTAAGTAAATATAAGGGTATCAGTTACCAGTGAATTAAATTATGTATTCTGAAAGTATAGAAAATTGGGCAGAAACCTGTAGAAATACAAGGAGTTGGGTAATAAAACAGATTCAGCATGCTAGAGACCACTACAAGAGTTCTATTACACAGATGTGTGCCACTTCTGCAGATGATCCACCAAGAGAAGAAAAATATGCAGTGGGCCTAGCAATTTGCACTGTTGCTTGGCCACAGCAACTCTAGTTGGTGACTACAAGACAGTGATCTAGAATAGGAGTTAATGTATCTTGGGTGACTGTCTTTTCTCTTACACCATACTAATTTAAATGACATAATCTTAAATTATGGGATCTGATTCAAATAAATATCACCAGTTAACAATAAAGGGCATTATCTGACCCACTTTTGATGATATATGTAAATAGCAATGTGTGAGTGAGGCTTCTGAGGGGATAGTGAAATCATTTATTTAGGCTGTAGTAAGCTGTTGACACTTACCTATACGCCTTTATTTTAGTCATCTAGGAATCTTGTTGGCTCCTGAATTGTTTCAAAATGGCCAGATAGCAGTTGTAGCCAAAACTTTTTTCATTGTCCATTGGGGCTACAAGTTGTGACCTTTCCTATCTTATATAGACATCACCATCATTGCCCATGCTTTCGTCACCTCCAAATTGCAGTAATGCAATGCAGTCTGTATAAGGCTACACCTGATAACTCAGAAAATTCAGCAACTACAAAATGCATCCATCTGCTTATTTAACAGTGCTTCACACAAAGAGCATATTATATTTGTGCTCCATAGGTTTTCTGGTTTTCCAATGCATTTTTAGTGCAATTCCAAGGATTGGTTTTGACTTTAAAAACTCTTTATGGTTTGGTTTCTGTTCTCAGTGCTTTGCGTTCACATTAAAATTCAGCTGAATCATAATGGAGACTGCTGGTTGAAGTGTCAGATAAGATTATTTGGTATGGCTTGTGTGGTATGGAAGTATCTCATGCCTTGGCTGTGCACCAGAATGGGAAGAATTCTGGAGGGATTTACAAACAAGTCTAGGCAGATCTCCACCACCCTTTCTTTCTTTATGGCTAGATGGGAGAGGGAAGTCCCCAAACTTTTCTTTTGTAATATGAGGTCATGATATAGCAAAGGTTGATAACCACTGATCTAGAGGATCTTGCTTGTTTGATGCAGCCTTCTTTATTGATTAGGTATGCTGTAGATTTGGAGGTATTTTTTTTACTGCAAAGTGAACCAAGTTTTTATGCAAGCTGAGGTTTTCATGGAGGTCAGGTGTCCTTTATCATCACCAAAGTGTCAAGAGATTGTGTCTCACTCTTCCAGACATGCACTCTGGTATAGTGAGCCATGCAATTGTGACTTAGACTGCATTGTTATTGTGTTTTATTTAGTGTACCATTGAAAAACAGATGTATATTGCTGCTGTTGCAGAGCACATCAACATGACTGCTTGTAAGCATCTGGGCTCACCGCTGCGGCACCTCCTGCTGGTCTCTCAGGGAATTAGCTCGATTTCCAGCCCAGAGCGCCCTCTGCAGGCCGGTGATCCACTACTGCTTGGCCTCCATGTCCCTCCCTGGACCCCAGTGCCCTGTTAGCTGGGGTGCTGCCCCTGGCATTAACTCCTATCTTTCAGGGTCTCCCCCTCCCAGGGGAACCCCCACCCACTATCACCACCTTGCCTCAGTATAAGGCTACTGCCAGTCATTGTCTAGCCCCCACGCCCTGGAGCAGACTACAGTATCAGCCTACTCATCACTGGCAAGGTTGGGTTTGGACCTGCTGCCTTTGCCTAACCCTAGGCTGCCCTCTGCAACCCCCAGTACCTATTAGCCCAATGCTAGGCCGCAGCCTAGGGCTTTCCAGGCTGGAGTTCCCCAGCTCTTCTGCCTTTCCCCAGCCCTGCTCCACTCAGGTACCCTGTCTCCAACTCCCTGCAGCTAGACCCTTCTCCTTCTACAAACAGAGAAAGACTGTCTGTCTGCCCCTGGCTTCTCTGCCTTTATAGGGCCAGCTAAGTCTGTTTGGGGTGTGGCCCCAGCTGCAGCCACTTCCCCCAATCAGCCCAGCCTAAAAGCTGCTTTCTCCAATCACAGCCCCCTCCCAGGGCTGTTTTTAACCCCTCTGGATCTAAGCAGGGTGACCACCCTGCTACACTGCTCAAGAGGATTTGTCCCCAAAATCAGTGTCACTGGTTGGTTGTTAATGAGAGAGCTTCAAAGACTTCTAATTTTTAATATGCAAATAAGCAGGATCGATTTCCTCTATCTCCTTTGGTGGAAGTGGAGACCTGGAACTACGTATCTTTCCAAGCTACAAGCAGTAGACAGCGTGTTCTCGGGGGACGGGAGGCTGTCTAATCTCTTCCTGCTTAATATTTGGTCCAAGTACATAGATGGCACAGTTCAAGGCTAGATTTCCAGACATTTGTTATGTATGTGTTGGGATTATAATATTTCTGTGTGATACATTTGAGTATGTTTCTTTCTTTGATAAGGCAATATTTTCATTTCCTTTCTGTTCATATACCTACAGAGCTTTGGGAGTAGATATTCATAATGTTGGTGGTGGTGGTGGTAATAAATGTATGTTTCTGCAGTGTGCAGTGGTTACATTAATATCCAGTTCTGTATTTAAAATACTTTTTTTAACTGCTGATTAAAATAAAATACTTTGGAATATTGCTGCAGTGGAATTCAACACTTAGCACAGGTATTTACCGTTGACAGAACTATTTACTTCAGTGTAGAGTTTGGGAAATATTAGACCTTGAAATAGATTGTTCATAGCTTCCATATATGATGTGCTTCAGTACAGCAACACAGGCAGGTGCAGAAGTCAAATAGTCTCCCAGGAGCGTCCCCCATTTAAGGGAAGAAAAAAAACAAATCAATTGGTTGGGCAGAGGGATGCTACAAACAGCTGCACTTTGTCCCACCATATTTCTTGTTCAAAATAAACCGTATCCCTGAACCAGTACCACTGTTATCTGCACATATATTAGATTTTTCCATAAAATCAGTAACTAATTCCAGGCAGAAAACCTACCCATTTTGAATGTAATCCAAAAGGTAAAAAAGCTAAACAAACATTTTATCATGCACTTCCTTATGGAAGCAGCAGAGGCACACATCCTTCCAGGTAGCCTTTAGCACAGCAATAAAATTGCCTCGGTCGGCCAGCCAAGCCTAAAAAGCAAGAACATTGGTTCAAATAAAATGCTTCTGATTGAGCTGCATAGATTTTGTGATACGCTTATTTACCTGACAAGTAAATAAAAGGGTGAGCATTGCCAAATGCACATTGAATAACCCATGGAAAAGGTAAATCTGTGTTTTAAAGGATTAACGTCAGCTAGGAAAGTACATAAATTAAAACATCAGAGTGATGTGGTTCCCTTAAGGACTCGTTATCTGGATAAATTGTCAGTGGTAAAGAGTGCAACAAGTATGCTAGTGCTATTGATTTTCACCTTTGTATTACCAAAACATTTTTCATTGACACATATTAATTACTTGTTAAGTGCTAAAGAGTTTGATGGTCTAAATATTGAATCATATAATTAATTGGCCTTTTAGTTTTCCTTATCATTAAGCAATAGAGATTACATTAAAGGCACAAGGGTTTGCTTAAGTCGACATATCTTGTACATGATGTACAGTAAGAAAATATTACAATAGATTCTTAATACACGACCTTTTGTAAGTGCAGTATATCTTACTTTCTATTGTCACATAAGCTACTGTACTTTCCCACCATCAATTATAGGGTGCATCTTCCTATTGTAATTCAAGTTATAATGGTACAAAACCAGTTCTCAATAGGGAGATTATAATGTTGCCATTTAATGCCAAGTTTTAGCCTGATACAGCACATAGGCTCTCAGTGCAGAAACAATAATTATACTGTGCATATTTTTCAGAAAATAGTTTAAAAGGTTGTGCATTTCTAATTCTAGTATATTTATTGCACAATAATAGCAAAAAGATATTTTCAGAATTAGTTGTATAGGCACTTTTTCAAATTTTTCAAACAGGTTTTCCTAAACTCAGGAAATAAATCTGCTTTTAACCACCCCTAATGTCTTGAGC
Organism: Gopherus evgoodei; assembly: GCF_007399415.2. Taxonomy (NCBI): domain Eukaryota; kingdom Metazoa; phylum Chordata; order Testudines; family Testudinidae; genus Gopherus; species Gopherus evgoodei. The sequence continues at coordinate 116,365,712 of NC_044327.1, read as the reverse complement.
TTGAGTTTATTGACGTTAATGGCAAACTCCCATTTACTTACATGGTGCAAGGTCAGGACTTTAGTGGCCTGATTTTCAGAAGCGCTGATCATCTACAGCTCCCACTGAAGTCATTAAGATCTGTAGGTACTCAGGCACAGCACTTTTGAATATTGGTTTAGTTGCATCAGTTTAGGCATCCAAACTTGAAGATGTTTCTTGGGGTGCAACTTGGGTGCCATCATCAATACCATCCTCTCTTGCCCTGTATACTCCAGCTGTATCTAAACCTTCCCACTTCTGTAATATTTCTAAAATATGTCCTTTTTATCTGTCTAGATGAGCAAACTTTAATCCAGAATCTCTCATCTCATATATTGTAACCTCTTCTCCAGGATCCCTGAACCACCACTTCATTCTGCCCATACAAAAGCAACTGCTAAGATCATCTTCCCTGCAGATTGCTTTGATCATACAGTAGAGCTTCAGAGTTACAGACACCTCAGGAATGGAGGTTGTCTGTAACTCTGAAATGTTCGTAACTGTGAACAAAGTGCAGTTTGGGCTCCAGTTCCAGCAGCTCCTTACTCCGTGCCAGGAGCTTCCTGGCAGGCAGGTTCTTTCCCTGGGTCAGACTGCAAGCTTGTCCCACTCCCAACTGGGGGAGGTGGGTGAAGCAGCACAGACCCCAGTGCTGCTCCTGCTCTGCCAGCTACCCTGGGCTGGCAGTCCCAGCGTCTTCACTCCTAGATGTAAGTGGGTACTGTGTGGTTGGGTTGGGGACAGGCAGCCAAAATGTGCCTGTCTTTAAGATGCAATGCAGGCACAGTACAGTACAGTGTTTGCTACTCTTTTTTTTTTTTTCTTGTCTCCACTGCTGCCTGATTGGTTACTTCACATTGTGTCCAGTTGACCGGTCAGTCCATAAGTCTGGTCTGTTTGTATCTTTGAGGTTCTACTGGATTAACTTTTTCTCTCACTGGCTGCCCTTGTTTCACCGAACCAAATTCAAACTTCTTGTCCTACCTTTCAAGACCATTCACAATTCTGCCCCTCTTTATTTGACTACTCTTGTCTCTCATTGTACCAGTTTCATCTCCTACAGTCTACCAATGCCAGTTTTGTACCAATGCCACCTTTGTCAGCTTCTCATGCAAATATTTTCATGACTTCTTCCATCCTGTTCTTGAGTGTGGAATGTTCTCCCCTAACTGATCCGTAATGCTATCATTCTGTACTACAGATCTCTCCTTAAGAATAATTTAGCAGTGATGCCTATAAGAAATTAGTCAATTCATAATGATTTAAGTATTCATAATTATCACAAAAAATGGCAGTTGTGTTTTAAAAACTGTATCTGTTTTTGTCAAGTATTTTTGATGTCACTTGCCTTCTCAGATTGTGAGATCTTCAGGTAGGATGCAACATCAAGCACAAAGGAGCCTGTTTTGCTTAGAACTCCAGACACTGGCTAATATAAATATTAAGTAATACATCAGCTGTGAATTTGGCCCAAGTAAAGCTACACAAAAAGTATTTAGCTTTTCATTCAAGTGAAAGATAGTGCTAGTGTTTGACATTTAAAATATTTATACAGAGATTTCAAAGTGCTTTATAAAGATAAATAAGCATCATGACCCCAAATTTACAGATGGGGAATCTGAGATACAGAGAGTTGTGATTTTCTAAAGGTCACACAGCAGGTCAGTGGCAGGAACAGAAGTAGAATCCAGTTTTTTGGGGGGTGGGGGGTCGGTCTTATGCACATAAAAATTGCGTATAGGTTTTTGCTTTAGATAGAAGATGATGGATATGATTGTAATGTTGAAGTCAGTTGGAGTTTTGCCCAAGTTAGGAATCCAGACTAGGCCTTGGAAAGATCTTTGGTTGTATGAGTTTACATGAAATATGTCTATTGCTGCGCAGTTTACAGGTTATAGTTTAAAGCAGTGTTTCTCAAACTGGGGTCCGTGGACCCAAGGGCACTCCAGGAGGGTCCACTGGCCCTGCTTATCAACTCCTCCTCTTCCCTCCCTCAACCCCTCCTCCTCCCTCCCACCTTCCCAGTGCCTCCTGCATGCCGCTGAACAGCTGTTCCCTGGCGTGCAGCAGGCACAGGGAGGGTGGTGGAGGAGTGGGGATGGGACATGCTCAGTGGAGGGGGAGGAAAGAGGCGGGGGAGAGGGGGGGTGGGGCTTTGGGGGAAGGGGTGGAATGGGAGTGGTGCCTGGGGCTGACAGAGGAGCTTAGGGGTCTGCAAAAAATTATAAATCAAAATGGGGGTTCTCACGTTGCTAAAGTTTGAGAACCGCTGGTTTAAGGTATATGTGAGAAAATGTTACGTGCCACTAGTGGTTGAGTATTATGTCTTTTAAATAATTCCTTTACATTTCATCTGCTACTTTTAATTAACATTTTTTATGGCAGTTGTCCAAGAGATTGTAATTGCATGCTGCTAATTTAATCAAGTTTGGACATAAATGATTATGTCAATCAGTAGGAAAGGAACAGTGCTGCAAGCCTGTGCATCCCAAGAGCTTTCCCATTTTCAGAAGGGCAAGTCATGCTAAAACATGCCAAGTATGTGCTTTGCTGGGAAATATGTACTGTAGTTTTTGGCAGTCATAAGTCTTTTTACTTTTTAAACCTAAATACCTTTTTAAATATTAGAAACTTGAAATTCTAAAATAAAATCTTATGTATTTTAAGACTTAATTATGCATTTTCCATTATTTGTAGATTTTTCAGTATGAGCACTAAATTCACCAAAAATAGAAAAGATGTTAAAAATATCAAATTCTGTTATTGTAAGGTAGTCAAGTAGAACAAAGTTCAGGCCATGCAAGAATTTACATAATAAAAACAACTTAGTTTGACAGGTTAGTTTGCCCATAAAAGAATTATTACTCCCACTTAACAATAAACTCCCAAGTAAATATTTTAGACATGCAATTTAAAACTGATTTTTTAACCTAAGTATTCTTTAAAAAGCAATTCAATTAAAGCCATATTTTGTTAAGATACCTGACAAATGGCTTTGATTTGATTTAAAAACTGCAAGTTGGCAAGAGATTTGTTTGTAAAGTGATTTAATTCAGTTTTATAGGCTGAGAGGTTATTAGCACATTGAAAAGAAATTGTCAAAATATTTAAAACAGAAATGTTGACTAAAAGCACACGCCTACGTTTACATTGACTTGAATGGTTTTGGTGCTCTATCTGGATATTTGATAGGTTTCAACATTTTTGTAAATAAGAATGTACATAACAGATTGTAGAGGCTTCAAATGATCTCTCCTGGTCTTTGGGACAATTAGATATGAAAATGGCCTAAGTACAAATTTACACAAAAATAGATTCCTTGTTGGGACTCTGGTATTGCTTTGCTGAATTTGAGAGAGAGAGCGTGGGGAGGCTTTTTCTGGCCAAAGTTTAACAGATTTAGCATGTGGAGACACCAGGTTTATAAATTAATAATAATAATATATAATTAATAATTAATACATAGCTCTTATATAGTTCTTTTCATTCTTCTAGAACCTTTTGTCCTGTCCTTGATCCTGCACCCCTTGAGCATCCAAAATGCTCAGTGATGTCACTGGGAGTTTTAAACATGCAAGGAAAACAGGCTCAGATCAGGTCTAATGCAGCAGTATCCACCCTGTGGCCATTAAGGCTCCAAATTCTGGCCCCAAAAACAATTGCGTTAAGAACATTTCAGTTGGTTACAAATTGAGAGTGTGTTCCATTTGCCCACACACAGACACACACACACACACACGCCTCCCATTCCCTATTCTGTCTGTTCTCCTGATTATTCTCCTCTCCTCTTGGTATGTGAACAAAGTGAAGGGGTAGGTTTTGAGCATTTCAGACTTTACTAAACTGCACTGGCCCCAGCCACCTTTCTCCCCCTGCAGAGGATCAAGGCTCATTGCAAGGGAAAGTAGTTAGAGGACAAGACTTGCCTGTAGAGAATGTGGATGATTTGTAACACCTGTCAAGAATGGTCTAAGTATACTTGGTCCTACTTCAGCATAGGAGGCTGGATCAGATGACCTCTTGAGGATCCTTCCAGCCCTACATTTCTGTGATTCTGTGATTTGATGGCTCTGAAATCAACCTATTTTTGTATACTTGTGAGGATGAAGATTTTCGTTTGCATTGATCAACAAATACGTTTTCATTTGCTGATGTCAGGAGACCTGCTCAGAAGGAGTGATTTCTAAAAATGTATTCAAGCAAGCACATAGGTGCCAAAGCAAAATGTGTATTGTAATAGCAGGAATACCTATTCTTAGTGCAAGAGGAGGTTTTTCTGTGTACAAAGTGGCACGCTGTCAAACTTTGCAGGTGTAGTTTCTGGGGCTTGTTTGAAAATTTAGTCTTGAGCATTTTTCTCATTTGTTATTGTAATGTTATTACATGTTCCTTCAAATAGCACCTTTCTTGTTTCACGCAATAGAGAATGGAGTGTGCTTACTGTCTGTAAGCTTCAGAAATATTGATTGCTGTCATTGTAATGGTTATAATGAATTTTATGGTGACATTTCAAATTTAAATATATCATGTCATATGTTCTTTCCTTGAGTTACTGCTACCATGGGATGATAAACTCCCACTGTAAAAATATGTCATGTTAATGTTGTGCAAAGACTCTGGTCCAGTCATTTAATTATTTCATTTTATTTTAAATTAATTTTTTCCCTTTGCGTACTCTGATTTACATTTGTTTAATAATGGTAGATAAACATAGGATCCTATTCTATCTTATCTTATCTATGAAGCTTTTTGAGCCATATAAATAGTCAAAAGCCATTCATGGATACTGACTTCACAGCAGGAGCAGGAAAGGTCAGTTCTGCTACACAGAGGTCAAAGAAAAAAAAACTGTGCACCAAGAGGAGATCTCATGAAAATAACCTCCCAACTTCTTACTATGGGCCTCTCCGCTCTTGAAGTTCTGTGGTCCCCTGAAGAGCAGTGATAACTACCTATGGCAGCCCAAGATAGGAAAAAAAAAATAAGCACCAATCATGGTCAAAGGCATGGTTTGGTTTGGTTTTTAAAGAGTACCTGCCATTAAGGATCAGAGAGAAAGAGGTTAACTTCTAATCATGAAAGACAAGCAGGGAGCTCCTATTGGGATTACATAAGAATCATTTAACCACCCTCAACCTATTTGAGAAAAAATCTTGATTGTCTCTCCTCTCCCCAATGTCCCATTTGCCATTTATTCAAGTGAGAGAATGGTGCACATGGTGGTTCTTTTTTTCTGTGGCAAACCCAATGAGAGAGATTTCCCTCCCGCACACCACCTTTGAAGGTGTATACAAGCTGGCAGAATGTCAGTCAACCTGTAAATAATCATTGTTAGGACAGCAGGAAATGTATTCAGTATGCTGTGGGCCTCTCCAAAGGTCACAGCCCTGAACCTAATGTCCACATAAAATAATCAAGCAGGATGGAGTCTGTGATTGTAATACTGGAAGTGGTGGTCCCTAATTTGCTATCATCTAGTTCCTAATTCGATATTACACGGAAGCTGGAACCCCTGGCAATAGGCAGGAGACATCTTCACTGAATAGCTATGGGGATCCACATTATTTCTCTGGACCAGCTGCCACAAGAGGCTGCTGTATCCTTGATAGCACATATTTTTGCAGGGGTGGAGAAAATGTTGGGGAGCTATGCAAAAATAATATCTACAAATTCATTGGAATTTAGCAGTCTCCAAAGATTTACAAGACACAGGTGAAAAATTCTCTGAGGTTTCAAACATAAGACATTAGATTTGGAAGCTGGGTAACCAGAAAGACTCGCTGATCATGTGACTATAAAGCTGTAGATGGGATGTCATTCCCTAACTGCTAGTTCCATTTTGACCACAAAACATAACAGGTATAGGTTTCATCACCTTCCCAGCAGATGAAGGTTGGCAAGTAAATGCTTGAAATTGTTCCACCAAAGGTTTCTGAACAGTCAGCTTCTGAATCTCATGCCTGATATTTTAAACCAAGAGTTTTAGCACTATTAGTACAAATAACCAAGAGAAGAATAATTCCCTTTTCTTCTAGTTAAGGTCATAATTTTGAAAGTCTGAATCTTTTTCTACTGTTCTATCAGAACATTTCTTCAGAATCCGTGAAAATGGACAATGTTCTCTTACTTGTATGCAAAACCACCACAATTGGCATCATTGTTAACAGTCTAAGCAGAGAAAGCAAGGATGGCATGGAGACTTAATTACTCTTATATCTAGTTTAGGACTGATATACAACAATGGAGTAGCACAGGGAAGCTTCAGCTGCTGCTGTACATGCTGTACCTGTTCTGAGAACACACAGAGAGAGGCCTTCTGCCTCCCAGGCTGTCACAGTGCTACCTTACCCTATCACTAAATTCACTCTCATATATGAAATAATGAAATTATATTTGGTTTTCAGTTTGCCAAACTATGATCTCTTCACTATACTTCGTTTTAACTGACAATTATGACCTACATTTATAAGTCATTTCTATAGATACACACACTGTTAGCTTTGTGTTCAGTTTGTGTCTGTGTGGCACCGCAATGGTGCTGAGTAATTGATCTTCTAAACTACATTTTTTCCTCTTTGTTAGACTATCCATGGCCATAAAGGGCCAATAACTGCTGTGGCTTTTGCTCCTGATGGACGGTACCTTGCCACTTATTCCAACACAGACAGTCACATCTCCTTTTGGCAGGTAAGAATATACACAAAAGGCGAAGAGATATATGCGATGCTAGTATTGTAAATGAGGTTGAGTTTTGGCATTTGTGGACAACTTTTTGGATCTTTTTTAAAAATGTTATTCAGTACTAGTGTAACCTCTGACAAAGGGGAAAAACGTATCATTATAGCTGAAATCACAAGCATTCCAAAACTCAGGAAATTCCAAAACTTAAAGCTGAAACCACAACATCAGTGCTGTCATTTTGGACAATCTGTATACAGAGCTATATCTCCCCACTGGTTCTTCTCTTACTTCCCCTAATTTTAGTGCCCCACTAGTTCTTTTTCACATGCTGTCTGTGATGCTCTCACACAGGCATGCTGATAAAGGGTAACATTTTCAAAAGTGACATAGGCCCTTAGGAGTTTAAGTACCATTGAAAATCAATGGGATTTAGGCCCCCTGGATGCCTAAATCACTTAAACATTAGATCGAGGCTCCTTAGTTACTTAGGGTAACATTTTGACAAATTTATTCACTCCTGTTATCTGTATAAGTAGATTATAACTTGTATAAATATATAAGTTGAATAAAAATATATGTATTAACAGATGAGCTCCTTGCAGTATGGGCCTCTGTCTATCTTAGGTGCTGATAAATTGCCCATTACTTAGTATTATCTGAGCATCTCATAATTTTTATATATATATAAAATATCCTCACAACACATCTGTGAAAAAGGGAAGTACTATTATTCCCATTTACAAATAGCGAACTGAGGCATAGAGAGACCACACAACTTTAACAAGCAAATAGGAAGGTTGTGGCATGGCACTGAATTGAACCTGGATCCTTGAGTTCCAGGAAGCTAACACCCTATCCATTAGACCACCCTCCTCTGTTTGCATTTTATATCTGTGATGATGTCTGTGATTACCAGTGCTCTTACATAAATAATAATATATACCTTTGTTTTACTGTTTTTAAATGTAAAGTGAGTATTACAGTAACTCCTCACTTAAGTTGTCCCCATTAACGTTGTTTCATTGTTACGTCGCTGATCAATTAGAGAACATGCTCGTTTAAAGTTGTGCAATGCTCCCTTATAACATTGGCAGCCACCTGCTTTGTCCACTGCTTGCAGAAAGAGCAGCCCATTGGAGCCAGCTGGTGGGGGCTTGGAACCAGGATCGACCGGAAGCCCCCTTATCAGCTTCCCTAAGTTCCCTGTGCATCAGCCGCCCAGCAGGCTATCAATTGCCAGGCAGTTCAGCTGTCCCTCCCACCACTGCCATGTGCTGCTCCTGCCCTCTGCCTTGGAGCTGCTCCCGGGAACCACCTACTTACTGTGCAAGGAGGGAAGGAGGGGTGTTAATGTCAGGATGTCCCCCTCCCCCTGCTCCTGCCCCCCCAGTCCTTTACCCCATCACCACAGAGCGGTGGGAAGGGGGGAATGACACAACAGGGCTCAGGATGGAGGGAGCTTGCTGGCAGCAGCTGTTGTCTCAACTTGCTGATCTACTTAAAAAGGCAATGTACTTAGAGTGCAGTCAGCGTACTTAAAGGGGCAATGCACGTCTGTGTCTCTCACACACAGAATGTGTGTCTCTATCTCTCTCTGCCATGCTGTCTCCCCTCCTTCCATTCGTGCTGCCTTGTAGAGTGTGAGGCTATATGAACAACAATGTGTTAGCCCTTGAGGGCTCAGCTGAGTGCTAGTTCAATATTTTGCAATAAGGCATTCCCTGGGAAATATCCCACCCTCTGACTCCACCACCTCAACCAAGCTTCACAATCATCATTGCTGTGTACAGTATTATATTGTTTTTTTAAAACTTGTAGAGTGTGTGTGTGTAGTCTTTTGTCTGGCAAAAAAAATATTTCCCTGGAACTTAACCCCCCTATTTACATTAATTCTTATGGGGAAATTGGATTCACTTAATATTGTTTCACTTGGAGTAGCGTTTTTCAGTAACATAACTACAATGTTAAGTGAGGAGTTACTGTACTGTGTTTTTTGTTCATGTGCGCACTAAAAATATGTAACCTCTAGGTAACTCGAGAACGTTCTTAAGTTTGGAACTTCATGGACTAATACTATATTCTTAATAAAATACCCATACTTTCATAGCTTGTATTGATGTCCTGTAGATGTAAGAGTACACAGATGGTTGACCAAATAAGAGCCTGCACTTAGTGAGTAGGCCCTCTAAGCAGGTGTTTGAGGTTTTTTTGTTTATATGTTTTTATATCCTTTAAATTGATTTTTATGTTAAGGCTTGAGAATTTGATCTCAGTATTTTAATCAAAATTCTTATTATTGTTAATATATATTTATATTATTTAGGGCCAAAAGTGAACTGTGCGCTTTATAAAAAGCAGGATGACAACATCCCTACCCTTTCGAGTTTAAATTAATAGTTTGAACAATCTTTTTCTTTCTTATGTTTGTTTTTAATCCTGCAAAGGGCACAAGAACAGAACTCTATGCCAAGTTGAGCCTTATCTCTTTAGACTTTTTTTTTTCCTTAAAAGACTTTGCAGTTGGGCTTGGTGATGGGGTAGATTTGGGTTGCTCAATCCCTTTTTTCCTCTGGAGCTAAGAGTTCAAATTCTATTTCAGATCACCAGTATAAAGGATTTTAGTAGTTGCAGTTTAGTTCCCCTTTGATCATAGCAAAACATCAGCACTCAGTTTAGCATGATTGGCAGAACCCAAGAGACAAAAGGAAGGAAATTGCCAGTCAGGGTAAAGGTTTGTTGGCAAAGCTGGATGGGGAAATGTGTACAGCACTACCCTCATTTATGCATAACCTGTCCCTAGCTTTCTTGTGCAATCAATTCATATGTAATTCCAAAAGAAAAAAATATTGGCATTAATCTATTGAGGTATTAATTGCTTTACATTTAGTTTCCATTCATATTTTTAAGAAATTAACATTCACCTGTACCTACATGTCATTAAGAGTTTTAAAACATGTGCATTTAAATAGGAAAACCAACTCAAATGGCCAAAGGATGTAAAAGTGTTTTTAAATTATAAACTTAAATAATTGTTATCTGAAAAACAGTGGGCTTGGTCCTGCAGTTCATGCAGGCAAAATAGCCATCGAAGACAGTGGGAGTTTTGCCAGCAGTAAGACTACAAGATTGGACCCAGTATTCCTGCAGACATTAGTTAATGGTTTTTTAAATTTTCCACAATTTTCTGTGTCATTCAGAAATACAGTATATGCCACAAAATGTACTGAATTATTATCCATCATATATTGTGCTTTCTGAAATAGTGAATAAAAACAGTAAAAATGTTCAACCATCAGTACATATACTTAGTTTAACTACCTGGGAAAGCAATCAGGCTTATTGATTTTGATCTTTTACATAGAATCATCGAAAAGGGACCTCACTTAAAAAATCTTCAAACTCAGGCACAGGTTTAAAAATGTGAATTGCCAGATTTTTACTGTGTGTAAATCCGTTCATGTTAAGCTGGCTTTTACATAAAGAGTTAAATGTACCTATGCATTTAGTTTTAAAATGTGACCTCGTGCACTAGTGATTTTTTCCCCCTCTGTGTTCTATTCAGCACTATTATTAATGCAGGAAAATCAGTAACATTAGTCATCTTAAAAGGGTTATTACTCAAGATGATTTAAATTGTGAAAATGTCAGTGGTGCTTGCATGCTCCCTGCTAGAGATGCTATGATTTACACTCTCTGACACCAGTCTGCTGCTGAGAAGGACTAGAAAAAGTAATGGCTTATATTTTGTACTGATCAGAATTCAGAACATGGTGTCAGCAATAACACATCTTAAATGTCCTAAGATTTGCCTTGGTTTCATGTGCCCCATCCTAGGTATACAGCTGGACCATCATCTACCTATTGTATAGAAATCCTAGCATCCTAATGCATTTTTATATGGGGATGCTTTCAAGAGTATTGGAGCATTTAAGAGAATGGAAGTTTTTGAGGGAGTTTTTCTTGTTTTTAAAACATATAACAAAATATAATTCAAAAATATTAGCCAATT